>NC_134137.1:279562500-280187500 GCF_033958435.1 Carettochelys insculpta | reverse complement strand
CGGATATTGTGATGCTGTAAGGAAGCGTGGGCCGACAGCTCATGACGGCGCTCAGGGTCATTCCTGCCTGGCCTCCCTTGATGCCGCTTCATCCAGTTCCAGCAGGACTCCAGCCAGCCTGGCCGCCAGCCCACCCCCTCGCACGCCAGGCTGCAGCCCCATGACCCAACCTCTGTTCTTCTCTCTGTGCTTAGGGTGGGTCTCCTTTCTCAACACTGCCTTGTTCACTCACTCACGCCTTCTCCCTTCCCTGCCCTCTGCAGGCACAGCCAAAGCCCTGAAGCACTCGGCTGGGAGCAAATCCTCCTTCATTACCAGCCTAGGAGAGCTCTGCCCCTTCCGCTGCCCGCATCATGCCCGCAGCCCGGTCCGCACACGCCACCTCTGCTGCCTCCGGACCAACCCAGCCAGGTCCCGGCAAACAGCTGCTGACTGATTTCACTTCCCAGGCATAATAAAAGCCAACGAAAACGCAAGCCCGGCGCAGCCCGAGTGTGGGTGGGACCACCAGCCAGTCACTGCAGAGATGGGCCCCCGCCAGGGCCCAAGAGCTGGGCTGAAGAGCCAGCGGACACTGGGGCCGCTCCACCCCCAGATCGCTCTCTCCCGGGCGAGGGGGCGCTCAGCTCGGACAGGCGAGCAGCACACCCAGCCCCGGGGGTCGGCAGGCTGCCCTGGGCCGCCTCCCACGTGCGCCCTGCAGCCCGGCCCCAGGGCGGCTCCGCAGCCAACCCCCTTCGCCGCTGGCCGGCGCCGCGTCTGGGTCTCAGCCTGTCCCGGCGGGGTCCCCCGCCGGCAGTGCCCCCGGGTCCCAGGGCAGTCGCGGGGCTGAGACTCACTGTCATGGTGCAGGGCAGGCGGGTGGGCGGCAGGGGCCCGGCCTCAGCGCTCCCGGGCGCCAGCCCCACACTCGCCGCCGCCGCCTTCCCTCCGCGCCGCTCAGCTCCCGGCCGCCCAGAAACTTTTTTCACTCCCCTTCGCTTTTTTTTTTTAAAACTTCCTGGGAGGGTCCCCCCGGCCAATGGGAGACCGCGGAGCCGGGCTATGAGCAGGGTCGGGAGGAGCGGTAGCCAATGGGAAGCGAGGGAGAGAACAAGGGGAGGGGGGCCAGCCAATGGGGAGGAGGGGTGAGGGAGGGCCTCCGGGCTCAGCACACAGCAGAAGTGATAACCGGGTGGCCCCCGCCGGGAAGCGTTGCGGGGGACCTGGGTGTCTGCTGCAGGCAGGCCAGAGCGCCTACCCCCACCGCGCCCTGCCCACGTGCCCGCAGCTCCTACCCCGGGGCATTGCCCAGGGCGCAGCTTCTCGAGCAAAAAAAGATGCACCCTCGGGGGCATCAGCCACTGAGTAGCACCTGGGATCTTTTTCCAACAGTTGCTTCCCTCCTTCAGCCAGACTGGAAAAGGCAGGAGAGTGACATGCTGTCTTGCATTTAGCCTCACAGCTAAAGTGGCACCCGTTCCCCACTTTGTTTCCCAAAGTGTGGTGCGAAAGGATTTCAAGGGGCACGCGGCAGACAATAAATTACTAAAAAATCACGAGAGCGGCGCAGGGACAACACTGGGAGCTGGGATACACCCATAAGGCCGAAGTCCTGAAAGGGGTACTTGAATGTTTTCAGTTTGGGAAACGCTGCTTTACAGAGATTGTATGAGATTTCTGTGCCAGGATTAGACCTTAACTGTAGACCACATTTGCCCCTTTCCTTGTTTGCCTCTGCAACACACACCTTCATTATCCACTCAGTACCATTTGTTTGGAAACATCTTCCTTGTAACTCACTAGCAGTGCAAACAGAGTAAAATCAAAGAATTTCCTCCTATCTGGGCACAACTGGCAAGCTAAATACAAACCCAGGATGAATCCTCCCGTCTGCCTACCTGTAGCATCCCCCATCCTGTCTCAGGGCCCAGCTGTCTTTATGCACACTAGTATTTTTCCCTGTGTTCCATTCTCAGTCTCTGCCATTGCACGAGCACATCTTTTGTCCCCTGCAGGGGGCCTCATGAACCTCAGTGATACTAGAAATTGGCACAGGGTTACAGATAGCTGAGAAAGGGTCATATGCCCAGCAGAGCTGCAGCCATACCAAAGCTCTGGATACTGTAAAGCAACAAGTGGGTGAAGTGATCTCTTTTATTACACCAACTTCTGTTAGTGAGAGAGACAAGCTTTCAAGCCACAGTTGAAGAAGAGCTCTGTCTGGCTCAAAAGCTTGTCTTTTTCATCAGCAAAATTTGGTCCAATAAAATCTATTACTTTATCCACCTTCTCTCTCTCTTATCCTGGGATTGACACCGGTACAACTATAGAATATTGCCTATGACCATTTGGGTCCAGACTGTGTGTCTTTAAGGGACCAGGCAATTGCAGACATATCTGCTGAGGTCCAGGTGAAGTGTAAGACAGAAGGGTGGCACTATAGGTGAAGCAAGCATTGGGCTGGGCCACAAGAGGTAAGTCAAATTTCGCTATCACAGGCTTCCTACTGGACTTTCTGCAGGTCAGTCCCTCTCTCTAGATCAGAAAGCTACCCTATCTGCAAAATGGAGCGAATAATCTTTCCCCAGCTCACAGAAGTATTGCAAAGCTCAATGAATTGTATGGATGGGTGCAGCACACACATACTATGGTGATGAGGAGCCATCAAAATGGATATAGATTACACTATGTATTTAAGTCAGGAGTGTCATGTGAAGGGCCAAGGGGGGGCAGCAGTCCCCAAAGAACCCTGTCACTGCAGGACACTGGCTCCTGCCTCCCCCCTGCCTAAGAGCGTGAGGAATGTAGGACACTTTATTTATGCATCTATGGCTCTGCTGTTTCTCTGAAGCTCCAGCCCCTCCTTGCCCCAGCCACACTGACTGAAAAGCTAGTTCACCCCTCTCTTCCCTCTCCCCATGGGCTAGCTATTCTTTGCTCTATCACCTAGGAATGCTTCATTGTAAGTATAGCAGAGCCAAAGAAAGGCCCCCTGCTAGGATCTTTCACTGATGTCAAGACATAAACATGCTGTCACACCACAAACATTGCTTAAATTACACTTAAAACTGTCCTATTTTTTTTCAACTCTCCAATTCTGGGGGGATGACAGTACCTCAGGGTGGGGCATCTATTCTTCCCTTCAGTTCCACCTCACACTTGTCAAAGAGACTCTTTCGTTTACAAGGCGCTGGCTCAGACTACCCACGAGAGCCCCGACTGTTACACACAAACGCTGAAGCCTCCGCAGGACAGCAAATGCACTTTGAATTCCGAGGACTTTTTCCCAGACACCTTTGCTACTGGTCACGGGGCAGAAACAACAAATCCTGCCCTGAGCAGCCAGACACTCCATAGCAGTGGGTCTCCTGTAACTGTAGCTCCCGTTTGCTTTGCAATATTTCTGCAGGGAGCAGAGTCTCTCAAACTTGAGCACCCTCGGTGAGTGTCATGGGGGTGATGTTTATACTCTCCGATCCTTAGAGAAACACTAGGGTTGGAACCTCCTTCCAATCCTTTGTATTTAGGCCTAAGCAGGGGTGAAAGTAACACTTTCCTACAGGTACTGCACTATCACGACCTAGCCCCACCGCCTTGGGGGCCTGGGGGGAGGGCAATGAGATAAAATAGTGCCTGTAAGAAATTTAAGTGTTGGGTGGAGTGCTGGGGCTCAGGCAGAGGGATGGGGTGTGGGTGGGGAGGTTCAAGAGGCGGGGGGAGGGTTGGATGTGGGGTGCTGTTCCCTCCAAGATTTTTCATCCATGAGGGGAGTGAGTTTTGCCTTGTGCACTAACACTGAAGTCACACGTGCTTGTTCAGATGTGTGCTGCCATGGCACCGCACCAGCAGTTACTAACAGGTATTTTTAAAACGTGTATGCACACACAACCCCAGAGGGAACGGGGGAGCCCAGCCACCCACTCCAGAAGAAAGTGGGGAGCCCCAGCCCCCCCACTAGGGAAGGGGGAGCCCAGACACACACAGCCAGGGGGAAAGGGGAGCCCAGACATACTCACTGCAGGAAAGGGGGAGCCCAACCACACATACACGATAGCAGGGGTCAAGAGGGGAAGTTGTCCTTGGGCCAGCCCTTCAAGGGTGGCTGGGATCTCCTGACCACATAGAGTTCACAGGGGCTGGAGCGCCTTGTGCCTCTGCCACCTTGGGAGAGGGCCTAAGGGCTGCCTGCCCTCAGTCCTGCCCCTTCCACCTTCAGTGTCCTCCCTCCTTGCCCTGGGGCTATCAGCCCCCCTGTCGGCCCCCACCAAAAACCTGAAATGTTATCCCTGATTTAAGTGCTTCATTACTATGGCAAAAGGTGTTATAGAAAACATTTAGAGATGCGTCACCCTTGTGGCCCACCACTTCTGTCTTTCTATGTCCATCAGCCTGATCAAGAGAGGAGGACGCTAAGAAAGAATATAACAGCAGCCATACTGGGTCAGACCAAACTTCCATCCAGCCCAGTACGCTGCTTTCTGACAGTGGCCAATGCCAGATGCCTTACAGGGCATGAAGAGAAAAGGTAATTCTCAAACAATCCATTCTTCGTTGCCCATTCCCAGCTGCTGGTGCACAGAGGTGAGGGACTCCATCCCTGCATATCCTGGCTAATAGCCATTGACAGACTTATCATCCATCAATTTATCTAGTTCTTTTTTGAACCGCTATTGTCTTGGTCTTCACAACATCCTCTGGCAAAGAGTTCCACAGGTTGACTGTGCATTCTGGGAAGACATACTTCCTTTTGTTTGTTTTAAACCTGCTGCCTATTGCTTTCATTTGATGACCCCTTGGTTTTTGTATTAGGGGAAGGAGTAGATAGCACTTCCTTATCTACTTCCTCTACACCAGTCATGATTTTATAGACCTCAGTCGTATCCTCTCCTTAGCTGTCTTTTTTCCAAGCTGACAAGTCCCAGTCATCTTAATTTCTCCACGTAGGAAAGCTATTCCATACCCCTCATCATTTTGTTGCTCTTTTCTGACCCCTTTCCAATTCCAATATATCTTTTTGGAGAAGGGGCTAACACATCGGCACGCAGTATCCAAGATGTGGGTGTACCATGAATCTATATAGAGGCAAATATTTTCTGTCTTATTTTCTATCCCTTCTTTAGTGATTCCCAAACATGCTATTTGCTTTTCTGACTGCTGCTGCATGTTAAGTGGATGTTTTCAGAGAACTATCCACATTGACTCCAACATTTCTTTCTTGAGTGGTAACAGCTAATTTAGAAAACAGCAAGCAGTCCTGTAGCACCTTAAACACTAACATTATTATATTTTAGGTCAGGAGTGCACAAAGTGGGGGACGCAACCTGTTGTAAGGGGGGGCACAGCATGATTGGCTCCCCCTCCCCACCTTCCACTGCCTCCGCAGCCCTCTGCCTCTTCCCCTGTAGCTTCCACCACTGCTGTCACCATGGGAGTGTGTCCCCACCACCACCCCTGCTGCTGGGATGTCAGAATGTTCAGAGATGCTGAGCCTAGCGGTGGGGGTAGCCGGTGAGTTCCCAGCTCAGTAAGGCAGTTGCATTGGTCCCCACAGCCTGTGTCGCGCTGGCTCCTGGGAACCCCCTGAGATGCCGACATGGAGCAAGTCCTGCTGCCTGCAGGGCTGCTGCTGCTCATCAACATGGCACAGCCCCGGGTCACCACCTCCCTTCTCTACAGCAGAACCAAATTCTGTGGCCAGCAGAGCAGCATGGACAATGCCTATGAGATGGAGGTGGTGATGCAGCTGAGCCCCCAGAGTCTTCCCTTTGAGGCCCCCCCGAGCAGTGCTTCCCCTTTGGGGGACCCCCTGAGCCCTCCACATACCCTCCTGGGGTCCTCCCTTCCAAGCACTACTCCCCCTTCCAGGCAACTTTTGGAACCCCCCAGCACTCCCTTCCTGAGTGTCCCACGCCATTCCTGACGGCATCCCCCATCCCTTCCTGCGGTCCTCCCATAGGTTTGGGAGGCGGGTCGGCTAACTGCAGGGCCAAAAAGTGGGGCCTGACATAAAAATTTGCTTACCCCTGTATTAGGTAATGAACTTTTGTGGGAAAAAATGACTTTTTTCCCTCTCAGTACTGCTCCAGAATCTGAAGAAGTGGGCCTTTCCCAACACAGCTCATTATCTAATAAATAATATTGTTAGTCTTTAAGGTGCAACAGGACTGTTTGCTTTGTGAAAACAAAAAGAAGTCCTGTGGCACCTTATAGACCAGGAATTCCCAACCTATGGGAATAGAAAGCTGGCTTAATGGTCGGGCCCAACGGGTAGTGGTCAATGGCTCAATATCTGGATGGTGGTCTGTTTCAAGTGGAGTGCCGCAAGGCTCGGTTCTGGGGCCAGTGTTATTCAACATCTTTATTAATGACCTGGATAAGGGACTGGATTGCACCCTCAGCAAGTTTGTGGAGGACACAGAACTAGGGGGAGAGGTAGATATGTTGGAGGGTAAGGAGAGAATCCAGAGGGACCTGGATAAATTGGAGGACTGGGCCAAAAGAAATCTGATGCGGTTCAACAAGAAGTGTAAAGTCCCACACCTGGGGTGGAAGAATCCCAAGCATTGTTATAGTCTGGGGACCAACTGGCTCAGCAGCAGTACGATGGAAAGGGACCTAGGGCTTATGGTGGATGAAAGGCTGGATATGAGTAAACAGTGTGCCCATGTAGCCAAGAAGGCTAACGGCATACTAGGGTACGTTAGCAGGAGCATTTCGAGCAGATCTAGAGAAGAAGTTATTCCCCTCTATTTGGCACTGGTGAGGCCACATCTGGAATACTGTGTCCAGTTTTGGGGCCCCCAGTATAAAAAGGATGTGGATTTGCTGGAGCAGGTTCAGCAGAGGGCAACAAAAATGATTAAGGGGCTAGAGCACAAGACCTATGAAGATAGGCGGAGGGATTTGGGCTTGTTTAGTTTACAGAAGAGAAGACGGAGGGATGATTTAATAGCAGCCTTCAACTTCTGAAGGGGAGCTCTAAAGAGGAGGGTGAGAAACTGTCCTCAGTGGTGTCAGACGGCAGAACAAAGAGTAATGGTCTGAAGTTGAAGAGGGAGAGGTGTAAGTTGGAAAAAACTACTTCACCAGGAGGATGGTGAAGCATTGGAATGCGTTGCCTAGAGAGGTGGTGGATTCTCCATCCCTCGAGGTTTTTAAGTCCCAGCTTGACAAACTCCTGGCTGGGATGACTTAGTGGGGGTTGATCCTGCTTGAAGCAGGCGGCTGGACTCGATGACCTCCTGAGGCCCCTTCCAACCCTATGATTCTGTGACCCAAACATGGGTCATTATTAAATCACTGACTGGGCAGCTCTGAGCTGCATGTGGCTGTTTAAGGAGCCATTTGCAGCTCCCACCACTGCCAAGCTCTCTCCTCGCTGCCAGTCCCTGACCTGCCGTGCTGAAATGGAACTCAATATGATTGGTTTAATGAACGGCAGGAGGGGTCCCAACCTTAAACCAGTTAAATTGAGTCCCATTTCAGTGCAGCAGGGCAGGGAGAGAGTAGGAGGGCTTTAGGGGACTTGTGAAGAGGAGGTGGCGGCAGCCCGGCAAAGGAGCAAGTGGAGGCAGCAGTGGTGGTCGTGTGAGGTTGTGGGGACATTTTGGGGCTGCCAGGGGTTTAAGCCTGGGATGGGGGGATTGCACACACATCAATATTTACAAAAACATTTTTCCTCCTTCCCACCCATTTGGAATGGCCTCAGGTCACAAAGTCTTTCTGAATTGTCAAAATGGGTCGCCATCTTGCAAAGGTTGGGAACCGCTGTATAGACTAACAGATTTATCGGAGCATAAGCTTCCGTGGGTAAAGACTCACTTCGTCAGATGCATGTCACCAAGGCACCAAATGCATCTGACGAAGCGGGTCTTTGCCTGCAAAAGCTTATGCTCCAATAAATCTGTTAGCCTATAAGGTGCCACAGGACTGCTTGTTTTTGTGGATACAGACTAACACAGCTACCCCCGATTCTTGTTTTGTGACAATGCAGACTAACATGGCTACTCTCTGAAGATAATTTAGAGCCCATCATTTGCATGGATAGGTGGGATTATATTTTTCCATATACACTACTCTGCATTTATCATCACCGAATTCCATCTGACAGTATGTTGCCCAATCACTTAATTTTGTGAGATCCCTTTGTAACTCTTTGCAGTCACCTTTGGATTTAACTATTTTGAGAAATCTTGCATCACCTGCAAATTTTGCCACCTCATTGTTTAAACCCTTTTTCCAGATAATTTCTGAGTATGTTGAACACATCTGGTCCTAGAACAGTTGCCTCAAGGGACATCACCAGCATTCCCTCTGATTTCTGCATCCCTGGGTGGAATACATTTTGTTACATGCACCAAGGCACACCAATAGAAACACATGCTGCCAGCTGTGGGCATTCTGCTAATCAGCTGGATGGCACTTGAATCTCTCCTGGGCAGCTGCCCACGTGCTCAGCTTACAGGGAATACTGGATACCACTACGTACATCTCTCCATTCTAAAAACTGACCATTTATTCCTACTCTTTGTTTCCTATTTGAACCGGTTCCCAATTCATGAGGGAACCTTCCCTCTTAGCCCATGACAGCTTACTTTACTTAAGAACCTTTAGCGAAGGCCCTAACTACACCATATCCACTGGATTCCCCCTGTCCACGTTTCTTGGCCCCCTTCAAAAAATTCTAGTAAGTTGGCGAGGTAAACCATGTTGATCTCCCCACATGTCAACAAATTATGTTCATCTCTATGTCTGATATTATTTTTCTTTACTATAGCTTCAACCAGTTTGGTCTGTACTGATGTCAGGCTTACTGGCCTGTAATTGCCTCGATCACCTCTGGAACTCCTGTTTAAAATTTGCCTTTGCATTAGCTATCTTTCAGTCATTTGGTACAGTAGCTAATTTAAATGATAGGTTATAGTTAGCCACATTTGTCTGTATCTGCAGTACCAATGAGGAGTCCTGCAGCACCTTAAGGGCCGACAGATTTATTTGGGCATAAGCTTTTGTAGGCAAAAAATGTGTTTTTCATGAAAGCTTATCCCAAATAAATCTATTATTTTTAAGCTGCCAAAAGACTCCAGACTATAGTTAGTAGCTCTGCAATTTCACATTTGAGTTGCTTCAGAACCCTTCGGTGAACACCATCTGGTCCTGGTGACTTACCACTGTTTATCAGTTAGTTCCAAAACCTCCTCAAATGACATCTCAATTTGGGACTGTTCCTCAGATTTATCACCTAAGAAGAATGGCTCAGAGAGTCTGGGAGTCTCCCTCCCATCCTCAGCCAAGACAGATACAAAGAATGTATTTAATTTCTCTTGCCACAAATAGTCAGCAAATGCCAAGGAGGAAAGGACACCTACCCTGAGGGCTCAGTCTGCACCCAGCTACAGGCATGATCAAAGTAAGCAATAAGGAATGCCAGGAAGGGGAGGAGAGGAGAGGGCAGAATCTCCCCTCAAGTGACAGCCTGATACTCAAGAGTATTAGCATTTTAATAGCCCTATTGGGAGCTGAAGCGGTGTGATGGGGGTTGGAGGTGGGGTTGAGGAGGAAGAAAGCTTTGAATCCTTGCTGCTGTTTATCTGGAGCCAGTTCTACCCTCGGGTCAGGGCCCAGAACACGACAGCATGGAGAGGATGATCCCTACAAAGGAGGGGAAAACAAGCCAGCAGCAAACTCAGTGTTATTAGCATCAGCACTTCAGAAGAGGGACTCTCACATCCCTCCTATATGGGGTCGCTGGCTCAGAGAGGAGCGGTGGGATACAGAGTCTTTCACCTCTCGAGGAAGAGTTTCCCAGCTCAGGGCAATGGCATGTGGGTCACCCATTCAAATCCAGCCCTGCTGCCTGACACTTCCTAGGAAATGGATTGACAGTCACAGTCCAGAGCAAATGGTTGCCCACATCCTGTCGTAAATGTACCTTCATGCTCCTGCTGTACTGTCCTCGTGTCCCTGCCCCGGCCCCCACCAACCCCAGCCACAATCTCACCTGCGGTGTGACCGGGCCATGGAAACACCTCCCCTTTCTCCAGAGGAGCTCTTCCTGGGGGAGGGGGAGGGTGAAGGCATGCTGAGGAAGGGAGAAGAAAGCACTACAGCTGTCCACACAGCACATGACATGGGCTCAAGAGAAGATTCAGGCTCCAGAGTTATCGGCTAGGCTGGTACCTTTCATCAGCATCAAATTCGCTTAAGGGCTCGTCACTAAATCACAAGAGAACGGCACACAATCACTCGTCTTTGATGCTATTTTTAAGATAAGCCCCTCCCCTCATCCATATACAATTATCAGCTACACCTTATACGCAGGGGTGGGGAACCAGGTCCAGCCCGCAGCTTCTCTTCATCTGGCCTGCAAGGCTTGGGGCTCCCTCCCTTTAACCCCCGCAGTGGGGCAAGCCAGCTCTGGTGCTCCAGCCATGGGCAGGGGGGCAGGGAGTGTGACGGCTGCAGCGCCAGTGCTGACTCCCCATTGTGGGGGGACTCCTGAGACTTGCAGGCTGACCAAGGCAAGCTGGGGCCGGATCTGCAGGGGCGCAAGAGGCTCTGCAGGCTGCAAAGAAGCTTTCCGGCAGGCATTGGAAACCACACCAGGAACTGTGGCCAATGGGAGTGGCAGGGGAGCAAGGCCTGCAGGGAGTGCTTCTCTGCCCCATGTAGCCCAGCAGGAAGATATTTGGGGACAGCTTGGCGGTTTGAGCATTGGCCTGCTAAACACAAGGTTGTGAGCTCAGCCCTTGAGGAGGCCATTCAGGGATGGGGGGAAACAGATGTCAGGGATGACGCTTGGCCCTGCCAAGAGGGCAGGGGACTGGACTAGATGACCTCCTGAGGTCCCTTCCAGCTCTATGAGATGTGTATGTATCTCCATGTGTGAGCCCCGGGGACCCGTGTCAGGTAGGGGACCCCCATCCCTTGCCCCCTACTGCCCAGACCCTGCCACTCCAACCCGCTCCTGCACCCTCCTTCCCACCTCAGTTTACCCTGCTGTACCCTTCCACACTTTGGGGGGCCCCACAGCAGCCACTTCAATCACCCTATGGACGAAAGGTTCCTGAGGGATTATGGGGGTCTAGGTGTGGGGCAGCAGCAGGGCTCAGCCCCTCTTCCTGCACTCACCATGATGGCAGGAGCCAGAGGAACCCACAGCCTGCTCCACCACACTGCCCTCTCCAGGCCGGCTACCCACAGGAAAGGGGGCAAGGGATGGCACAGAGGCAGTGTATGGGGGAAGGGGGGGAGCAGGAGGTGGATTGGAGCAGAGACAGCATAGCAGCAGGTCTTGTGGCATGGGGGGAGCCTCGGGAATAGGGGGTTGCCCCAGGTCATTCCCCTGCCCACACCCTCATCTGGCTCCTGCACCCTACCTCCCTTCGACCCCAAACCCTCACCTCCACTCTGCTCCTGCACCCTACCTCCCACCCAGACCCTTATCTCCAGCCTGCTCTCCGGTAGCCCCCTCACACACACCGAACCTCTCATTTTTCACTCCACTCTACAGCTTAGCAAAGTTGATCTGGCCCTGAGGGTGGCCCTGAGCCTTGTCAGCTGCACCCACCCCGCTGCCCCCCACTGGGCTAGTGCTTGACGGGAGAGAGATGAGCCTCTTTTTCCCTGCTTCTCAGTTGGGGGGTCACATCTGTGAGGGTTTTTGGTTTTTTGCTTCTCACTTGTGTTGGCCCCAACTGATTTTTCTGTGGGTTCTGGTCTGGCTGTGGTCTGAAGAAGTGGGTCTGTCCCACGAAAGCTCATCACCTAATAAACTATTTTGCTAGTCTTTAAAGTGCTACTTGACTGCTTTTTGTTTTGATAGTGTATAGACTAGCACGGCTCCCTCTCTGTTACTATTCTGTGGGTCAGTGACTCCTGACCCAAAAAGATTCCCCAGCCCTACCATAGAGGGTAAGACAGAGAGAGACACTGCACTGAGCTCAGCCCCAAGAGCCAGAAACTCCTGCAGTTTAAATCCAGTTATGCCACTCTGTGACTTTAGGCACATCACTTTGCCTTTCCATCCCTCAGTTTCCCCACCTGTGTAGCAGGTGGTGTTGGAAGGGCTGATTAAGGTATAACGTCTACTCTACAGAGCATGGGAAATGGCTTGAAAGAGGAGAGGTGCGGATTCATTTAACCGCTGTCTCACAAAAACCTACATTTCAGTGGTTCACAGCTGCCTTACAAGCAAAGGCTTGCTCAGAGACAGCATCGGAGAGAGAGGAGCTGCATGCTGAGACGGAACTTGCTTGACAGGCCAGCTGCTCTTGGTCACAGAAAATGGCTCAGCCAATTCTCTGTCATCCTCCTCACTTTGGCAGCTTCGCCCCAAACGTACATATGTGCAGGCTCCTCAGCACCCCACCCTCCTGTCCCACTCTGTTTCCCAGTTTCTGGAGTACCTTGTGGCATTGCCCATTCGTGTTCAGGTAAAGGTCTTGATTCCGAGAGGAGCTGGCACTCTTGAGAGATTGGGGCGCGCCTTGATCTAGCTGGGAGAGAAATCGGGATCTAAGCCCCCAGGATTCTGCCCTCTCCCATGCTCTCCATGAGCACGTCCCCATCTCTCACCACACCCCTGGGGAAATTCACCGCCCCCCCACAGAGCCACCAAGGATAAAGCACTCTGCAGTCAGGCCAGCGTGGGACACCAGGAGAAAGGGATAATGCAGGGGCAGAGCTCTATTGCTGAGGCATCAGAAGGAACAGCTCAGGGCTGAACACCAGAGGAGAAGACAACCTCCAGGCTAGTAACTGAGGGTGCAGGTTCAAGGAATAGGGTTCTCCCGCTCTGTGAAAACTGAGAATTGATTCCCCGGGTTTGGATCTGCTGTGGGAGGGACTTATTTCCCATCAGCCACTGGTTCCCTTGGGACTGTCGCTCCTCCGCTGATCTACTCACCTGATGCAAAAGATTCTCCTCTTTACCCCTGTCATTTTCCAACAGCTTCTCTGAGCTCCGGCCTAGGGACTTCTCATAGCTCTTCCAATCACTCTCTAACCATTGACCAGGACACTCAGAGCTTTTCCAAGTGGTCTCTGGTTGGCGCCCTGAACTCCCAGAGTACAGACGTTCTCCTTGGCTTCTCCGGTCCCTTTCCAGCTGTTGCATTAGATTCATGTGGCACAAGGACTCTTCTTGGTTCTTCCAGCTGTCCTCTGGTCTTTGAGTTTGACTCCTGGGGCACAGGGCTTCTTCCCGGCTCCTCCAGTCCCCCTCTGGCTGCCTGCTTGGACTCCTGGAACGCCGGGTCTCTGCCTGGTTCCTCCAGTCCCTCTCCAGCTGCCTGGATGGACTCACGGGGCACTCTGATTTTCCCCAGCCCTTCTGATGGCTCTCTGTGCATTTGCCTGGATTTACAGAATGGCATTTCTCCTCTAGAGTCTGCCACTCACTTACTTGTTTGCCACTGCTCACAGGATACAGGGACTCTTTTGCACCCTTCTGCTTTCTCTCAGTGCTCATCAGTGGACTTAAAGGGTGCATCTCCCTTAGGCTCTTCCAGTTGCCCTCTGGGTGGTTCCGAGGACTCTCAGAGTGCAGGTAGCCCCCTCGGCCAGTCCAGCTGTTATCTGAACTCCTCCCAGGGTTTGCGGGGTTCAGGGAATCCCTCCGGCTTTTCCAGTTTCTAGCTATGTGGTTCCCAGGGTTGGAGGGCTGCAGGGGTCGCCTTTCTCTGTCAGTGCACTTAGCTGTGCTCACACGGTACAGGGATTCCACTCGGCTCCTCCCGTCTTTCTCCGATCGCCGATCCGGACTCACTGAGAGCCGAGCCTCTCCTCGGCTTCTGCTGGGCTGCTCCAGCTGCCGTGAGAGCCTCTTGCTCCCCTGGGGATGAGATCCAAGGAAGCACAAAGGAGTGAATTCTCTAAATAGCTTGTCCACGTCCCACATACCAAGAGGGGGGGAAGAGACAATTAGCAGATGGACACCATTCAGTCTACAGGCCAGTGGGGATCACTATCTAATAAACTAGTCTGAGCTCTTCTAGAACTTGGGCTGCAGGACTCCCCCCAGATAATTTCTTGAGCAGATCTTGTAGAAAACCACCCAACCTTGATTTTAAAAACGACAGTGATGGAGAACCCGCCTTGGCCCTTGGTCAGTTGTGCCAGTGGTCAATTGCCCTCCCTGCTAAAAAAAAATAATTACATGGTATTTCCAGTCTGAATTGGGCTACTTTCAGCTTACTGATAGCCTACAAATCAAGGGGCACTACAGGTTGAACCTCTATAGTCTGGCACCCTCAGGAACTGTCAGGTGCCAGATGACATAATTTGCTGGACCATGGGAGGTCAATGTTGTCTCACACATTACCAACACTCCCACTGCTTACTGGGCTCTGAGAAGACATTTAGAGGTAAATTACAGCTAAATAACAGCACAGAACACTGAGAGCCAGGACTGGTGGCTGGAAACAAACTTTACGGGACCCCAGGAAGCTTGACCTCACCCATGTTAAGTGCTCATCTCGGCTGGATTACGGATGTTGCCGGACGAGAGAGTTTGGGATTAGAGTGGTTCAACCTGTACTGTACGCCAACCGGGCCACTGCACCTCAGTCAGAGCAGTAACACACACACCTACCAGCGGTGCTCAGCTCAGCTCACATAGTGAGCACTGTGCAGCATCTGATGAAGTGAGTCTGTGCTCACGAAAGCTCATGCTCAAAACTTTTCTGTTTGTCTATAAGGTGCCACCGGACCCTTCGTTGCTGTTACAGTGAGCACGTAAACAGCATGTCCTATGCTCCAGCAGGGGGCAGTGGAGCGCACATGCACCAGCTGTGGGGCAGAGCTTGCTAAAGAACTGGCTTGTCTCACCCACCCAGTGAAGGAGCAGTGGTCTGATTTGGCAATGGGGGATGAGAAGAGAGAAGGCTCAGGGAATCAAGCGGCCTGTGGAGAGGGGCCGGGGGAGGCGATAAGAAGAGAAGGCAGAGGTGCGCAGCACAGAGAGAGAACAGAAAAGGAGGTGGGGTCTGCTGGAAGGAAGCCCGTTCTGCCAGGGCTGGGCTGGGTCTCCTGCTACCTGGCTAAGAAAGGGGCATTTCACCCTGAATCCAGCAACTCACCTCTCTGCCTAGGGTGGGGCTGGACTGCCTCCTGTCCAGTCGGCGTTCCCTGGCCAGCAGTGGGCTCTTGCCATCCAGCCGCTCGACGAGGCCTTCCTCCAGGGCCTGGAACGCCTCCAGCGTCTCAGACTTCCTAGCAGCCGCACACATAGCCAAGCACAGGTCCTCTTCTGTCTGGGCATCAAGACGCCCCAGCCCAGATGCCCCAGCCCTAGTCTGCACCAGCCCCAGCAGGACAGAGCCCATGATACCGCAGTTCTGACGCTGGACTCCCAGCGGGTCTGACATCAGCTACTTCGTATCTGCGCCCACCTCCCTTCCTCCACTGCCCTATGTCAACCAGCCCCCACATGCTCTGCACTCCTCAGCTACCTGCATCTCCCCCAGCATCCCTCGTCATGTGCTCCACTCCCCATCTGCACCCATGACAGCTCCTTTCCCCCTCAAGTTTTGTACCCAGGCAATGCTTTCCACATCCCACCCACCGCACTGCCCACTCCGTTTTCACTTCCACTCGTGTTCTCGATCCACCTCATCTCTCTTCCCAATCTACAGTCTAGCCCTTTACACTTGCTATTCCCTCCAGTTCATCTCCCCACCTCCTCACCCCACCAGGGAGGGGCACTCTAGGTTTAACACTCAGTTTTGGAAGCTCCCAGGAGGCCCCTCACAGGGGGATGGAGAGCCTGCCTCAAACCCAATCTACACTAGTCTTTAAACTGAGTTCACACATGGCTGTCTAACTCAGCGTGAGCACCAAGGGAGAGACTGGGCTGTAGGCACTCAGCAGAGCAGTGGGTGCTCACATACCTCCAAAAATCAGGCCTTTGCTCACTCCAACCCTGGGACTCACTCACCCGTTCTTAGAACTGTCCTTCCCACCCCATATCTCACCTGCGCTCGTGTCCAAAGATCCGCTCCACCTCTGCCCGACCTGGGCTCCGCGTACGGGAGCTGCTGCGTTCCTGTTCAAATGCCTCCCTGTGGCTGAGCCGCTTGGGCTTGGGCAGGTCAGCCAGCACCGTGTACTCCTGACGCACCAGGCCGTACCGCCCCTCGCCACTGCCGCTCCTGCGCCCCGGCAAGTGAGAGTCCAAGGAGCTGACGGAGGAAGCGAGAGGCCCACCGGTCCCTACCAGGTCACTGCGTGTGGGCAAGGTGCTGCGGATGCCTCGTGGCGGGGAGGAGGCCCAGGTGGGGTCAGATTTCTGGCGTTCCAGAGAAAAATAACTGCTCTCCGGTTGATGCTTTGCCCAGCTACCCCCCGGGCTCTGGCTCACAGGACTGGGCTCTGAAAGGGACACAAAAGATTGAGGTTGGGGCAGCTCTCAGAGGCAGACACGCTCCTTCCCTTAGGCAGGAACAGAACGGTCAGAACCAACCAGGGGTCTCCTGAGGCACAGGCTGGGCTTGGGGCCCACCCCCCACTACAGTGTGGGGCCCACTGCCTACCACAGGCCCAACCCATCCCCTGCCTTCTTCCCCCGATCAATGTGACCCAGGGGATGACAGAGCCTGGCGTGGTGGCAGCCAGGGTTGCCTCCCCCGTCACTCACCACACAGGTGGCAGGAGCTGGAGCAGCCCAGCAGCCTGCTCTGCCCTGGCTGCCCTCTCCAGCCCCCTGTGCCCTGTTTCTCCATGGCAGTGGGACGTGGTGCACTTGGGGCCAGAGTGCTCTGCTTCCTGCCACCGCGGAGAAGTGGGGCACAGCAGGCTGGAGTAGAGCAGAGCAGGCGTCTGGGCCTCCACCTCCCACCACCTGTGTGGTGAGTTGTGTGGGGAGGTGACTCCTGGTGCCACCGCTCCGGGCCCTACAAACATCCCCCTTCCCCGATCCCTCCCGTCCACAGCCGCCACCGAGTCGACAAAAGTGCGGGGCCTGGGGTGGCTGCCCCGATTCATCCTATGGACAGGCCAGCTCTGGAACCAGCAGTGGGTCAGATCCGATATAAAGCAGCTATTGGGATGAGAGCCAGAGACTACCCAGAACGACATGGGCAAAGACCTGTTACCCCGCAGATGCTGCATTCAGAACTGCAGGCACCAGGCTGGGCTGAGGAGCACAGGGACACCAGGAATGAGACACTCCAGAACCAGAACTGCACAGGCCTTGGGTCCAGAGGGCTGGTGAGGCTGAGACACAGAGACACAAAGCTGCATGGACATCAGGCCTTGTTATTATCATTTATCACATTTAGACTGAGTGGATCTCATTCTGCCAGGTACTAGGCAGAGTCAGAGACAGTCCCTGCCTCAACGTGGTGAAACCCTAAGTAGAGCTTTGAATCAGAGACACCAAAACCAATCACACACAGAGAACGAGTCACCTGGATCCAGAACTCTGGCACACGGCGAGAGCAAACCAAACATACCTGCTTTCCGAAGGGAGCTTTCTTTCCTGGAGCTCTGGGACTCTGTTCTCCCCCAGGGTCCACAGGCTGGGATCTGACCCCACCTGGCTCTGTCTGACTGCTGAGCTCCAGCCTGCACCTCTTTCCTCTGGCCTGCATAGTTCATCGTGTCTTGTTTGTCCGATCCCAAAATGCTGTCCAGCAGCCTGGTCATTTCCCAGTTCTGAGGAGCCAAACAGACCCCGTCAGCACAAAGCACACGGAGAGTCACTCTCCCAGCCTTTCGTGGCAGGCGGTGCTATTGGGACTCACACGGTGCATATGCTGTGAGGCACTCACAGCCACTTCAGCCCCATGTTCTTCCAGCAGGAGGCACTGCAAGGAGCAGCACAGAGGTGCTAGCTACAGCAAACGCACCATTACTCTATAGCCAAGCTCTCTTCTCAGCAAGCAAGGTAGGGAATGATGGCTTAGGGGAGTATTCCTTTAACTGTCCCTGCTCCGGCATCAGCCAGTAGGGGGTGCTGTGGGGAGCCGTCCCAGCCCCACAAACACACATGGGCTCCCAGCATTCTATGATGTGCTCCTCAGAGGCCTTTCCTTTCTGGGTGTTGAAGGTCCCTTGGGACTGTCCCTGTGACATCAACATCTATCCCTCCCCGCTGCCAGTTAATCCGCACCCTACCGTTCACCACAATATCTCAGTAGGGGCCCATTAACCCTTTATCTTTGTTCGCATGTCTCAGAAGGAGCCCAGGGAAAGGGACATGGAGCGGGTGAAGGCCTAAGAGGAATCATCTGGCCTGACCCAAAAGACAAGAGGACCCCATCTCACCCTGCAGAGCGTGGTGCTCGTTGCAGTACTGGTGTCGGCACTGGTGCTAGTTTCCCCGTGCTCGCCCTTGGCTCTGCTGCAGAGTTGGGTGTATGCAAATCTCTCCTGCCAGCTGTGAGGCAGGGACACACAAACAGCGGGTGATGAGGGATGGAGGGAGGGGAGACTTACAGCTGAGGGCATTACCTTGGGCAGGCTGGAAAGCCCTGTGAATGAGGCACTGCTGAAACAGCCCAGATTACACAGGTCTGGAGACCCAAACCCTCAATCCCCGGAGGATGGACAGGCTGGGCAAAGCCAGTGGGAGCTCCCCACATGTCACACTGCCATCGGGCCTCCAGCTGGCTCTGGAGAGGCTAAGAAAGCAGAGAGTCCAGTCTCCAGGGCCTGTTCAGCCCTTGGCCTCTACTGAGGCTGCCAGTGAGGAGCCTGGCCAGAGCCACTGGTGATGGTGGGTTCTGGAGTTTGGCTCTTCTCCCCATTGCACAACATGCTGGGATCAATAGTAAGCCATCTCCCTCCCTTCTCCGGTCACGGGCTGACATCTATCCCACCCACCCCTTTTTATTTAGCCAGTCGGGCTCAGGAAGTGCTTCTGGGCGTCCCCTCCCCAGGTGCAGTACTCACCTCTCAGTCCTGTCCTCAAAGCCCACACACACATACAGCTCACACTGGGGAGCTACGACGTGCAGGGGGTCCCAAGGTCCGGCTGGGTCTGGCCCACTGTTGGCATCACCACATGGGACCTCCACTGCGTGTTCCTCTGGCTCTGGTGCCTGTGGGGAGCCGGGGGAAGTTCTGGTGACTGCACCATTCCATGGGCTAGCAGGGAAGTCATCCTTCTGATCGTTCTTACCCTCTTCCCACAGAACCCTTCATTCCTGACCCGCCTACCACCAGCCTGCCTCCAGGTGCTGGATTCCTCACTTGGCTGTGATCTCTCACATTCAAGCTGTTCTTCTCTGCCTCAGCAGTCCAGGGAACGGCCTAGCGAGGCCCAGCTGGATGTTGGCACCGTTACTTTCCAACTCCCTGGACTGCAGCCACCCCAAGATGGAGCGAGGGAGGAGAGGGCCGGGTCACTGACCCCAAGCGAACACTTGAAGGACATGGTGGAGGAGTGGGATATCTGAGGTGCCAGGCCAGACGGAGGAAGGGGGAACCTTCTCAAGGGAGCCCCTGGACTGAGAGTGATCAGATAAGTGCCCTCTGATACAGCTGTCTCCTGTCAGGCTCCCCAGACAAGTGAAAAATGCTGGAGTCTGGCTTTGCTCTGGAGAGCTGTGAGCACAATCGGACACTGCCCCTTACAGGAGAGCTGATGCCTCCACTGGTGGGAGCTGCTCACCCTCTGTCTTCTCCTGCCTCTGGAGGCTATATGCCAAGATTCCTTGTGCCATAGTGTGGGGCAAAGGCTTTCCTCCGGGAGGAGGATGTAGTCAGAAGGGAGGGCTGGAGCCAAAGCCCCTCCCCCTTGGTTCTGCAAGGGCTCTGCATTTCCCCAGGGTGCTAGCCTCCCCCTTGTCCCCAGCCCAGTTACCTTCCCAGCACAGGAGCAGTGAGAGGGAAGGCGCCTAGCAGCCTGTCTGTCAGCACCGCTTGCCCTCCATTGTGTTGTCCTCGCTGGGATTGACTCAGAGGAGACAGCTCTGAGCAGATCGCAGGCAAGGCAGTGGTAACTCTAGAAGCCCAGGGCCCGAGAAAGTGGGAGCCTCATTACTATTTCATAACCCTGGGCCGATCGCTCCCAGAGAACAATGAACAACACGAAGCCCTCTGTGAACATGAAACCAGCTGGCATCCCACGCTGGGCTGGAGCGCCACACTCCCCCATGAGCAGCCGGGCAACCAGCTGACAGGGGACACACCTGATCTACTGTGCGTCTCTAATGGCAGCTTGGCACTGACGAAATGTGTCTGATCAGCAGCGCAGGGGACCAAAGTTTTGTAAGCCCCAGACATCTGTAACAGGCACAGCTGCAGGGTGAGCCTCATTGGCCCCAGTCCTCACCCATGCACTTTGGACAGGAAACTTTGGTTCCATGGTCTATTCAGAGTTTGGCTTCTTTGCTAAGACCGTCAGCACGGGGACCAATCGGGGCCTATTATGATGGGGGCACCTGAGGCCATCAGATCTCCAATCCCCACCAGTGTTTCCTGTAAACCGAGCACTTGAGCAGCTGCCCAGGAGACAGTCAGGTGCCACCCAGCTGATTAGCAAAGCACCCATGGACATCACAGCCAGCAGCATCTGTTTTTCTTCTGGTGGTGCATATCTGTGCAGGCCTTGGTGCACATAACAATACTTATTCCTCCCAGAAAAAATTTAGAGGGAACACTGGCCCCCACTACGTCTGGCTGATTCAAGCAGTGAGGAGATAAAAGGCTCTCTGAGGGAAGCCATTGGATGCAGAAAGATTTTAAACAACCTGCCCACAACCCCGACTCTTGCACACACACAGCAATAAACTTACAACTGCACCCTGAGCTGCAGCAGTCCTGCTATTCCAATCCCACCTTTCCCCCATACACACTAGAAAAATCATGGTCATGGGTCCTGACCTGCCACACCTCCCTGCTATTCCAGCCCTGAGACTGCCCAGGCAGCACTGCCAAGACACCTAACTTCCAGCCCTCCCTCCTTGCTAGCACAGCACTAGGCAGGGCTCAGAACACATCAGGGTGGAATTAAATGATAGATTCTGGGCTCCGAGAAAATCTCCCCCACCTTTCCTCAAGGAAATCTAAAAAGCCACCTTGGGCAGCTGTGTTGAGAATTTGCATCCACTCAGCTCAGGCAGGTGAAGCCCAAAACAACGGAGCCTCTCATGAAATATTCATAGCCCCACAGGTCACATGAAAAGCTCACCTGGTGGCTGGGCTGGTGAGCGCCAACTGCCCGAAAACAGTTCTGGCATCGGCTCTTGGCAAATACATTGGCCTCAAAGTTCTCACAGGGAACGTTCTCCACCAAGTCTGACATAGCCCATGCCAGGGGGAAGACTGTTTCTCAGGTATGCTGCCTTAAGGGAGGTATCTATGAAGAAAAGAAGCAATCAAGGAGGGAGACAAGCCATTGCACAACCTAGACGTTTGGATCAGCAGCTCATTTAGAAGGGAAACTTTATTAACAGTTTGGTGTTCACTGCCCCCAGTAGGGATTGTTTTGATCTCCAGTTCCTTAGAAGGAGAAATATCATCATTAACCAGTGCCAGTAGGACAGAAATGTTCTTATCTGGAGTTCTTTTATGAGGGGAAACTATGCCACCATCCCCCCGACTGCTGGCAGAATGGCCTGATTTGAGTCTTCTTTAAAAGGGCTAGAATATATTACATACCTTCCAGCAGATGCTCTGATCCAGGGCTTCTGCAGAAGGCAAAAGAGGGCATCTTTTAAGTGATCCTGGTGCTTGTAAGAAATATTTGCAAGTGCTTTAGGAGCTTTAGAAATCAGAGTAGGCTTTTCCTGAGCTAATCTATCAAGTGATAATAGCTCAGATCTGTGGGATATTTAATGCACTGAAACTGCATTGCATTTTGGAATTGCACGTTTGGTGCTACAATGCACCGAACGTGCAAGTCCAAATTGGCCTCAGAACCACACTTTACTGTCAAAGACCACCTACGCCACCATGGGCTGGGACACGAAAGCTGCCACATGCCCTCTTCTTCAGAGGGACTCTTCTTGGGGAGCAGTTTATCTAGTCCAGCTGTATTTGTCCCCATACGTATGCACAAAAGTGTGTGCACAAGAGCGCATAACCCAGATGTATATTTGCGCCCAGAAGATAAAGCTATGTGCATGCATATGCATGGTACGGTGCATGCATGTGCTCATATGAGCATAATTTCACACACATGTAAATAAGGGGAAGGATGATCTCAATAAAGATCAAAGACAGCTAGGCGAGCAACATCTGTAGTGCTATCAGGCAGCTTCTCCTCTCATCGGAAACTAACCGGTGCTGCTGATCAAGCAGAGGTTTAATTTTTCTCCAAGGCACCCAGACTACATTGATATGTTTTTTCAGGGTGGCACTAATTCACCATAGGCGTCAACTAAGTCGCATCCTTTATCCACTTCTGAGCCCTACCAACTTCACCCGACTAACTAGAGTGACAGGTTTTTTTCAGTTTGTTTAATCACAGTGCAGCACGCTTAGAACTGACATACACAGCCCTTTGGGCGGATGGGCAGTAAGAGAAAACCACTTGCATTCACTCCCGGCTTCAAGCCCTAGAATCAAACATTGTTTCCCTGGGCTTTTGCTGACTGGGCCAAATCATTTCATCACTTGGGGCCTGAGGCTGCCCACCTGTAAACTGGGGGTGACCCCCTGGTGCAGCACATGGAGATCTATGGCAATAAAGCACAATACAAGGGCTGGCATTATTCATACCGATGACGGAAATCACTTCATTGCAACATAACCATCCTGCAGTAGTGGGAGACATTACAATCCAACCTTCCCCTGCCTGTAGCCCCCGGACATCTCTATTACCTTGCAGCAGCTCAGGCTCGGCTCCAGCTCATCTGCCGCTGCCTCTTTCAAAAGCAATGAATGTAGACTTTCCCTGGAAAGGGGAGGAAGGCCACGCCCAGAAGCCTCTTTTTGGTTGGCTGCCGGGGGGCAGCTCATCTGGATAC
Organism: Carettochelys insculpta; assembly: GCF_033958435.1. Taxonomy (NCBI): domain Eukaryota; kingdom Metazoa; phylum Chordata; order Testudines; family Carettochelyidae; genus Carettochelys; species Carettochelys insculpta. The sequence goes on along the minus strand of NC_134137.1, from coordinate 280,164,602 downwards.
TGCTCCCTGAGTGGCTCCCTGCAAAAAGGGCGAGGAACAGAGGATTTGGGACTACAACCTCTTTGCTGCTGTTGAGTCTTTAGGTAGGAAACATTTTATTCTTTCTGTGGTCCGTTTCGTGACCCACGTTGTGGGACACCTGGCACCCCAGCCAGGCTAAGTCTCAGGGAAGGATGGCTTTGATGGGAAGGCGACAAAGGGACATAGAGGCCACTTCTTTAAAACCCTTTTCAATTCATCAGTTACTTTTCTCCAGAATAGGGGGCCCTGGTCTCCTTTATTCCATTGGTTCAGCTGCCCCCACGTTCTCCCCCAACTCCCAGGCTTGATTTCATCCAAGTCCAGAGTAGGACCTAAAACATCGCAATGTGCCCAAGGTAAAGTCACTCCAGAGCACAGGCAATGCAGATCCCCTCACCTGAGTTCTTCCTCAACAGCAGCTTGTTCACGCAAGTGTGAAAATCCTGCTGGCGCATCTGCAAACCTCTACATAAGCATGGACATAAGTAAACCCGAGCGTAGCTGAAGAGGTGCAAAAGTCCATAGTATTTGTGCCCACATGGAGAATCCTGTGTGCACAAGTGTGCATATCCCAGGTGTATGCTTGCACCCAGCAGGTAAAACTATGTGTATACATGTGCCCATATGAACATAATTTGCATGCATGTAAATAAGGGAAAGGATCATCACAACATTCCTCTTCAGATAAGGTGCCAGGCTGGCACGTTAATTACTCGAGGCCATGGTTGAAGACATTTTTTCCAGATGAAGTGCACTTATAAATGTCTGAAAGAAAACCAATACTCCCACACTGAGGGAAGCTGTGACTATCCTCTGAAAAAATTTAGTTACAAAGAAATGATGCCTAGCCTACTGCATGATGCATATGGGCAGTACTTGGCCAGTCTTAACCACTCACACCCAAGACCTGACCTATTTATTCTGGAACAGGCGATTGCAAATCCTGCAACAAAACCCCTGGATTTTGCCTGACCGATTCAACACACTGGGGATCAAGAAGTGACAATTTACATTCATCTCCACCACCTGTTTGGCAATGACTAACATATGAAAGGAAAGAACCTTTACAGTGCTACTGATTTAATAGTAAATTCTGTAAAATACTCTGACCACCCACATTTTCCTTGTTTTCATATGCCAAGGATTTTTGTGTGGACAAAACAAAACTGTAGCAATTGTCAGTAGCAGATGCTGGAGTTTTTGGCAAAATAGGGAAAGGCATCAGAAGTATTTTAAAGATATGGAATAAGCAGAGGAAGGGTTTGTTACTATTAAAATAACTGGCAGGGACAGTAAACATTGAATAGTCAGAGACATAGCTGTTAGTTTGTCTGTAAACAAAGCAAACAAGCAGTCCTGTAGCACTTTAACAAACTAATTTCTTGGGTGATGAGCTTTTGTGGGACAGACCCACTGCTTCAGAATTTTCCAAATCAGAATTTTCCAGCTCTGAAGAAGTGGGTCTGTCCCACGAAAGCTGATTACCTAATAAATTATTTTGTTAGTCTTTAATGTGCTATAGTTAACCTTCGTATTTAAATGGTCATTGTTGGGATCCTGATGAGACAAGTGGGGTAGTTTACAGCTCTCAGAGCTATTGTTTCAGGCTGGCCACAGACTCAGGAAGACAACACTGAATGAAATTCGCACTTCATTTATATTGTTAAGATTTTCTTCACAACTTTAGGGCCCATAAATACAGTGATGTTAAAATGAAAGTTCATTTTATGAAAACTGAGTGGTTAACACTCTTACCTACATACATTCCCAGGCCAGAAAGGACGAAGCTTCCCCGAAATAATTCGTCCAGCAGAATGTCCAAGAACATCCAATCTTGATTTTAAAATGGTCACCAGTGGAGAATTCACACACCTCCTTGCTAATAATTTACATCTTAACTCCAGTCTGAATTTGTCTAGCTTCAACTTCCAATCACTCTCCTTCCGCTGAATTAAACAGCCCATTATTAAATATTTATTGCCCAGTTGGCGCTTACAGTCACCCTGTACTCAAGTCACCCCTTAACTTTCTCTCACTCAAACAACGTAGATTTAACTGTTTGAGTCTCTGATTGAGGCTTGTTTTCTAACCCTGCAATGGCTCCTCTTTGAGCCATTTCTAATTTGTTATGTCCTACTGGAACTCAGTAATAGCATTCCAGCACCAGTCCCTCCACTGCCAAATACAGAGTTAAAATAACTCTCAGCTACCCAAGTGCCCTCTTCATGCAGCCAGGGACCGTGTTAGCTCATTTGGCAACAGCGTCACACTGGGGGCATCTGTTTAGCTGATTAGTCACCACCATCCCAGATCTTTGTCAGAGTCACTGCTTACCAAGCAGGGCCAGCCTTAGGATTTATGGGGCCCTACACAGTATTATTAAATTGGTGCCCCCAAAAGACTCCTCCCCATAGCCTCTGCTGGCACACACAGAGCTTTGTACACAGCAGATGTTGTGACAGCCTAGGCTTGCAACCCAGGAATGGAGGGATGAGGCAGCAAAGAATACTGAGCTACTCTGCCTGCCTCACAGCAGCAGAGAGTCACAGCGGCTCACCGAGACTTCTGCACGTTCTCCCTCACACAGAATGCCCTGCACTGGTGCATTCAGCTTTGTGAATACAGCTCCTGCCTAAGGAGCCGGCAGCATGCACGGGGTACGCGGGAACCGAGATGCTGTTATGCTGTCCCTCTGGTGCCCCAAATTTTCAGTTGCCCAACATAGCCATATAAGTTGCATATACCCAACAATGGCACTGCCCTCCATCTAATAGGCATAGCCTCTACTTTGGTTCTAGACCCTTACATTTAACCATATTAAAAGGCATATTGTTTGATTGGGCCCAGTTTACTAAGTGATCCAGGTTGCTGGGTCTGCATGACCTGTCCTCTTCATTATGCACCACTTACTGCAGTTTTTGCTTCAACTGCAAACAGCAGTGACGATTTTATGTTTCCTTCCAAGCTACTGATAGAAATGTTACATAGCGTGGGGCCAAGAACTGAGCCTTATGAGACCCTACCAGCAACACACCTGCTGGAACAGGATTCCCTGCTCACAGTTTCATTTTGAGACCTATCAGTTATCCAGCTCTTAATACCTGTCCTGTTTATCTTGTCCCAGTTTTCACAGAAGTGCCCTTAGTTATCCTCCAAAACAAACCCATCGCACCTCATGTTTTATATTCACATTGCTGTCCCTGGCCTGCTTCTGGGATTGGCAGCTCCCCCCCCCCGGCCCCCGCTGTTACTTATTGTCAACTACAAGTCCCTATAGAGAGCAGGCTGTAGTGTGGCAGGCAGTCCCCCTCCGCACAGCACGTACAATCTTAATAGACAAGCCCCACAATGGGGGAGAGAGAAAGGAGGGATCATCACCCCTTTTACCGACAGAGAAGCGAGACAGAGGTTAAGTGAGTTGCCAGTCACCCAAGGAGTCTGGGAGGAGCTAGAATTAAGCTCAACGCCAAATGATTCCTAGCCCAATCCTTTACCACAAAGCCAGCTGTCCTCTCTCCCGCTCCTGGGTGTTCCACATACCACATGGATGGAACTCCCATAATAGAATTCTGCCCCTTTAGGTAACACTTTGGTATTCCTGCCCCTCATGAGCAGCAAGGGAAGTCGACGGGAACCTTCCCTCTCGTCGACATACCACACTGGAGATGGCACGAAAGTCCAAACTGAGGTACGCCCACTCTGACTACATAATTAAGGTACCTGGAGTTCCATACCCTAAGTTGACCTTCCCCTTTAATGCACACCTGCCCTCATTCGAATACAAGCTGCACTGCAGGGAAGGCGCAAATGTTGCTGCTGCCGCCGCCCTGCTCCCCATTTTATCCCTTTTCTCCTTCACTTCTGCAGAAGTTTATGGAGGATGCAATGGGGAGAGACGATTTGGATTGTTAGAATAAGGTGCCGATGAAACCACGTTCGCACGTGACCGGTTCCGTTCTTATTGGACCCTTATTCTAACAAATATAGTCAACCCCGACTGGGGTGTGCTTACGGTTCAGTCACTTGTGAACGTACCACACGTCTCCAACCGTTGTTGGTCTAATTATCTGGGAAAGCGATCAACCCAACTGATCTACATGATTTGGATTATTAAAAAATCACCCCTGAGAACTCATCTTAAGGGCAATAGTTATTTCATTGCCCCAAGGGCTTGGCGAGCTAGCGCCCCAGCCCTGTTCTCCTGGAAGCAGGAGAACACAGGGTGCAGAGCTGACCGGAGCAGAGAGAACATTTTGCCAGGTCAAAATGATCTTGCTGGGCAGTCCTTTCCTATTTAATTTTCTCTTAGAGGTTCTCTCCAAAATTCACGACCAGGAGTTACCAGTTCCTGACACAGACATAGGCCAGTTTGCCAGCATAGCTATGTTGGTTAGGTGTGTAGAAAAAACTACAACATTCCTGACCGATATAGAGATGCCAGCACAACTCCCTATGTGGACACATCTTACACCCGTAAGAGAGTTCTTTAGTCATACACTTTAGGTCATCTGCACCAGTGGTACATGTTCCTTAGGGATATACAAAGATCTTCCAGAAAGTACATCAATTCATCCAAATATTTGCCTAGTTTTATAACAGGCTACAGAAAAAACACTAAATGACATCAGTACATATTACAACTTCAAACAGTTCATATTGCTTTATATGCAATAGGCTGAAATGGAGCTCAGCACTGAAACTATATTTATACTCCAATTGATTTATAATTGTATGATTAAAAAATAGAAAGTTGACAATCATTCAGTAATAGTGTGTTGTGATACATTTGTATTTTTATGTCTAGGTTTGTAAGCAAGTAGTTTTTAAGTGAGGTGAAACCTGCAGACATGCAAGACAAATCAGACTTAAGAGGGGCAAAGTAGTCTGGACAGGTTAAGATCCACTGCTCTAGAGAGACGGTTTAACTAGGGTTACCATGTTTGAACTTTCAAAAAATCAGGATCAACATCTACCAACTCACCTTGTATTAATGTACTAGATATACTGTAACATGTTAATACAAAGTGAGTTGACAGATACTGATACAGATGACAGCCCTGAGAGGGAACATCTCTTTTTTGAAAGTTCAAATATGGTAACCCTAGTAACTACAACTACACCCATCAACCGCTACAGCTGTAGCTACAATCGGAGTCTCCACTAGGGGGCACTGTTGATATGTACAGCAAAGCTGTGTAGTGTTGCCTAGTCTTCTAGCCAAGCCAGGGGAGAATTAACATTTCCCTTCTGTCACAAACCAGCCTGCTAGAACACAAGTATTCCCATCTCATACACAAGGGCGGAAGTTGGTTATTGAAAAGACCTGGGGGAATCTCTGCCATCACCACTGGCACAACAGCACAGGTGGGCCAGAGCACTAGGAGATTTCTTGCTCCTCAGAATGATCAGGGTGTCCGAGAGCAGCCTGTAGTGACCAGTGCTGTCATTCACTCTTGCCTAGCTCAGCACTGAAACACCTTCACATACGGCCCTTCTCCCCGAGAGCTACGGGCTGGAGAATTCAAGGCCCTCCGACAACAGCACCCACTCCTTTCCTCCCAGGTAGGAGTAGGTTTAATTTACTGTCTATCCCATCTGCAGTAAGGCGCACGCATTTTCTCTCTTACAAAGTGATATTTATAAAAATTCACACCAGGGAAGTTACCAGATCTCAACCAGTTAGCAGTAGAAAGGCCTGAGGTTTCATACAAAGAACAGGAGACACAAAAAGTAGCGCCAGCTTTCTTGAGCGAGGGACGCAGCAGACGTGGAGTAAAGCCAAGGCACTAGAACGTAAGGGAAAGTAGAGCTGTCCCTCCTCTTGTAAATCATCTGAACACCATTTACCCCACACCCAGCTCTTCCATGTCTGTGAGGGGAGACTCCAGCTTTCTTCTGCTCCCATGGGAAGTGAAGATTCCAGGGAACAGATGGGCCTGTGTGGAAAAGGCAGGTTCAGGCTCAATTCACAGCCCCCAAACAGAGACTATAACAGGCCTTCCACTGGACACAATTACAGTGAAAGGTGATAGGCCCAGCATTTGCTGTCCCCCAGCTGGGAGAAGAGGTAAAGGGGCTTGGCTGTACAGCTTGTCAGCCAAGAATCCAAACTGAGGCCCATCTACGACGAAGTGGGCATTCACACTGGGCAGAGCCTGCGGCCAAATGCAGAGCCTGGGCTTGCAGACAATATCCATTTCAATCTATCTATTAATCTTGATTGCGTCCTGCTTTGCCAGTCAATTTTCGGCGCTGGGACTTGCTGGTTCGCCCAGCTGTAGGTTTCTGGGGTTTCTTGTGCGGGTTTTGGCCACGCCTCAGCTGCTTTCCTTTGGGTTTCTTCCGGCTGCGTGCATGCAATGAGGCTGTGAGTGAAGAAATCCTGTGCACGAAAGATAGACAGTCTGAGGATAGGTCTATACTACAGACTTATATTGGGCTAATATATCACTCAGTTAACACTGACCTAATTGCCACTGTAGACAATGCTGTGTTGACAAAAGAGCATGTCCCACCGACTAAGCTACAGCCTCACAGGGTGGTAGATTAGCTATACAGAAAGGACAAGCTCTCCCCTTGGCACAGGTAGCATCTTCACTACGCACCACAGCTGTGCCACGGCAGTGCTGTACATGCAGACAAGCCCGAAGACCTCGCTGGGACAGAGGGACACCTGAACCCATGGGGATTACTGGCTCTGACACTAAGGCGGTTTGCCTACTTTTGGGGATGCAGGGCACCAGGCTACTAATATTCATATTGGAACAGCACTTAGGAGCCTCTGTCATGGCCCAAAATCCCATTATGCTGGGCCTATACAAACAGAACAAAATGTTGACCCGTTCCAAAAAACCTCGCAATTAAAGTGTGCTGGATAGGACATTTAATCCCACTGCAAATGGAGCATGGCTCAACTACTTCAGCATAACAGACTACCCTGTAACGCTACCAATGCTGCGCTAAATCCCGGAGGATGCCATTTTAAAGTCACCTGACTGGCAACCCTGGAATGACAGATCTGACCTGGAGAATTCCCTCTCCTTTTGCAGATCTGCTGAGGAAGGGGCAGGACTCTGCCCAAACTGCACCAATACCCTTCTACTGCTGCCAGCAGAGATTAACATTACTGAGGCGCTCATTACCCATCTATGAAAAGTACCCCTCAAATCTGGCTTGGGAGCACCATGTTCCACCTATGCATGTGTTCTGCAGATGCCCTCTGCTAGTAGCTGATAAGCATGACACAATCTTAACAAAACACCACAGCAAGCCCAGGGTGGGCATCAAGCCCCGGTCTTGCCTCCCCACAAACATATTGCAGATACTTGAGTTAAAGGATAACAGGATGTCATAGGATTGTTTGGGGTGGGAGGAGAGAGTTGAGTAGTTCTAAACCCACCTCTCGGAGAGGAAGGGATCTCCAGACTTCTTGGGCAATGCGCGTGTGAATTTGCTTGATGTCTCCTCTACTTCTGATCCAGTGCCCCCTCCCTAGCAAAACATAACAGAGCAGTTCGAGCAGGAGTAGGTGGCTCCACAGGTCTCTCATTTTGACAGTCATATTGTGAAAGATCCTCTCACAGACCAAACTCTCCAAATCACCCACTGATTAGTTCTCAATGTCTCTGTAAGCCATAAGAAAGGGCACCAGAGACCACTGCAAGGAAAATCACTATGCTCTTCCGTTTCAAGACCCAACCCGTAAATAAGGTTGGAAGGTCACAAAATTGAGTTTCATTATGAATTAGAGAATTTCGTTTTTGAAAGACATCAGGGTGGATTTCTGAACAGGCAGATGTCCTTATGGATCTGCAGGATTCCCTCTACCATAGAGACCCCTCTTTTTTTTTTTTTTTTTTTTTTCCAAATGTTACCAGTTCACATCTGCCAACATTCCATAGGGACCTCCAGGTGTTTCCAATAAATTGCTTCCTGGATGGCCTTAGGAAATGAGCTGGAGGTCTCAGTTCAGTCCAGGGGTTTCATAGACCAAAAAGTCACCATAACTGAAACTCAGGGCATGGGACCGGGTCGATTTTCCAGGGTTCAGTTTCAGGTGCCTAGTCAGGATGTGCAAAAATCAAACAATCTGGGGTCAGCAGTCAACCCCCGTACTGCTCAATATCACAAGACGCATGGGAGATCAACGGGAGAGTTTCTCCCATCGACTTCCCTCTGTGAGGATAGCCAAGTGAGTCAGTTGTAGATAAATAGAATCCAGCCACGCAACTGCTGTAACTAGAATTGCACATCTACAATTGACTTTAATGCCTAGCGTAGAACTACTCCAATTGTATTCCTCATTTGTAGTCTCAGCAGAGAAGCAAATTAATAATTGGTTCATGGAGACAAACCCCCTCAGACCACAGAGGTCATCTCTGAAAGACAGGACTTGGGCCAAGTGTACAAGGCCACGTAGGGAAGTTTTTACACTTGCTAATCATGTCATACTTCAGCTCGGGGAATAAAACAGTCGCCAAAACTATCCATTCACCAGCATCCCCAACACTCGGTTTCTATGGAATAGCAGAGCATTTAATTTTGGCTGGGAAGCAGCCCTTAGGGAAGGTTTACCTCATGCTCATGAGCCAACAATACCAAACGGGGAAGAGTGTGAAAACTGCTAGTCTCCCTTCCCATTCTTGCTTCTACTGGGGACCCCGGAGAACTCAAACTACTGTCACATCTGGGTAATGTTGGTCCCATCTACCCAGCTTTGGAGATTTTTACAGAGGCGATGATGAGGACAGACACAGCAGAGTCATACCCCAGGGGCGCTGAGTCCTAGCTGGTGTGCGCCTGAGAGGTCCAGGTCGCTGATGGTAGTCACTGTCACAGTGTGGTTTGGGTGATCGATGCTCACAGACTCTGTCTGGGACGTCACCAAATGTTCCAACTCATCAGCCTCTTCTGCAGAGTCAATAAAACACACCACTGACCACGCGCGGACAATATGAGCACTACAAAGCGAATGAGCTACTCAGGCCAAACTTCCCTAGACCCTGTGCTGCTCCTTGTAGGTACGGGTCCCAATTATTGGACCCAGCATTACAGGGCTGAGAAGCCAAAGCTCAGAAGCAGAAAATGGAGTCAATAAAAATTTTCCTCTCCCCTTATACCGGGGAGCTCACATTTTGACAAAGTCTTATGGATCACCTCGCAATTGCTGCTTTCCGTACCCCACTCCCCTCACCCCATATAGTCTCTGGCTGGAAAGATGGTGGGTAAGGAATTTCTTTCCATAGCCCATCAATACGGCTTCTCAGTCAGGCACAGAGACAATAAGGTGCTATCACTTCTGGGCTCAGTGAGCAGCCTCTGTCTTACTCCCAACTCACGCCATCCTCATAGCAACACTGGACATGTGCCTCACAGCCACAGATAAAATCTTAAGGTATCGGGTTAGCCCTCCACTAGAAACGCCTCCTTACAGCCTCAGAGCTCAAGCATTTCTGGAGTTATGATGACCTTTGGATTTTTCCCACAACAGCTGAATTGTTGGTTTTCATGAAGTAAAGCTCCAGCACAGGAGACAACACTCACCTAGGGCCTCCTCTCTCTCGGTTAGCATTTTCAGATACTCCTTGTGCCGCTAAAATGTAAACAAACCAAGTCACTATAGTGCTTCCAGTTTTACTAGATGTCACCCTGGGCACATGCCCAAAGCACATGATTACCTCCCATGATTCCTGCACAACTGGGCTTCAAAATAAATTTAAAGTATCCAGCTGTCCTGCATATACAACACTGGCCAGATGCAGTGTTTGGACAAACAGTGTTATCTCCCTTCATACTCAGCTGTGACAGCACACCTCAGTTCTACCCTACTCATGCATTCCATTAGTCCAGTCTTGGAGCAACCATACAGCTCCGCTATTCTATCTAAATTACTCTGGCACTTTGCAGAACTTCCAGTTATTCCACCCTCTCTGGACCCAGACTGCCAATGCATCTTACCCTTGTCCTGAAACACCCCAGCTATTCCAGCCAAGGGGACCCTGCAACTACTGTACCACCCTTTGCCAGAACAAACCGCCACAAGCCTATATATCTAGACCCTATTCTTAAACGCCCGCTTATGCATCTGACAAAGCATGCCCACGAAAAGCTTATCCCATGTCTTTGCCCACGAAAGCTTATGCTCCAAGTATCTGTTAGTCTGTAAGTTGCCACAGGACTTGTTGCCATGAGCTAAACAGCTCCAACTAGCTAACCACACAGATCACCTAGAGGAAAGTACCTCCTCTTTCAGCTTCCTTTGCTCCTCTTTCAATTTGCGTTTGATCTCCTCCAAAGCCACCTTCCGCCTCTCCACCTTCCTCTTGTGGAATCCAGTCAGATACTCCCTGTGATGGAAATGGGGCAGGTTACAGCTCTCTGAACAGAAAAGAGGCCCTGACCAGGTGCTCCTCCTGCCCCCGGGAGAGGCGTGGGAGGAAGAAAACCCGCAGCCTGGCATGGCCTGCAGCTCCCCACAGAACAGGGGATGGGCGGGGGGGAAGAGACAGGACTGCGAAAAGCATTCCCAAGGTTGAGGCCACAGCCCATCTCGCCATGTACCGCATCACACAGCACAAGAGAACCGGCCAGAGAGAAGAGAGGTCCCTGGGGGGAGGGGGCGTGTGGCTGCTTCCCACGTGGGGAGGCGCATCTGCAGGGGTGCACCCCAGCTGCTCCCCTCCAGCCTGCAGGATGTGGGGTACCCCTGGAGGAAGCGGGGCTCCGCCTGTGCTCCCCCGACACGCCCAAGTGGGGAAGCCCGGCCACCCACTCACCGCCGGCTCTCCTCATCGAAAATCACCGCCCGCCGCAGCCCCGCGCCGCTGCTGCCCCTCTTCTTGCGGCCCATGCCGGCGCTGCTCCTCCCGGGCGCTTCCTCCCAGCCGGCACAAGTTCCGCCCGGCTCTTCCGCCGGCTGCCGCCGCGCACACGTGGCCGACCGCCCCGCCCCCGGAGATCGGCTCTGTTCTCTGGGCTGGGCGGGCCGGATCCTGATTCTCTCGGCCCGATCCTGGCCCCGGCCACGCGCCCCACCTGAAAAGGGGTCAGTGGCCCTCCACCCAACGCGTGATCGACCTGGCACAGACAGTGCAAGCCCGAGCTCACCCGCCCTTGCACCCTGCTTTGGAAAAACACAAGAGGCGGGTGGCCGCAGAAGGCTGGTTAACGAGTGGCTAGCGAGGCGCAGCAAGCAGCATGGGTGGCAGGGAGTGCCCAAGCAGTGACGTGGGTGAGATACCTGTTTACCTCCCCTGGGGGAGAGCCGCACTCTGCAGATGCACCTCTGGGCCTGCGCTCAGGAGAGCAGTTGTGAAGAGGGCGCAGAGAAGGGTTAGGTAGTGAAAGGGGCTTTTGGGTTGCTGGGTTAAGAACCTGAGCGGAAAAGGACGCTACCCAAACCACCAGGGGACAGTCTTCTGCACCTCGACCAATATTATATGTGCCATTGTGTGCCAGCAATGCCCCTGTACAGCGTGCGTTGGACAAACCCGGAGATGTTTTGCCAAAGAATGACTGGCCACAGAGCAGACATCAGGAATCATAATGGAGCTAAGCCTGTCAGAGAGCGTTTCAATGGAGTGGGCCATTCTGTTAAAGACCTGAGAATATGTGTCCTACAACAAAGAGACTTTAAAAATAGATTACTTAGGGAGATTTGTGAACTGGGGTTCATACTCCAATTCCACACACTAAGACTTGGTATGAACAAAGACAGCAATTATCGTACACATTACAAGGGCTGCTTCCCTTCCTTTGATGTTCGTAATTATCTCAGGCAAGACACAACTTCCCCCATCCATCACTCCCCAAGCTCTATGTGTTTGATTCGTCAGTTTTTATTGCAATTTTCTGGGACCTCCCTGCTATATAACAGTCTGGACTGGAAGTTCTATAGAGTTGAAGAAGTGGGTCTGTCCCATGAAAACTCATCACCTAATAAATCATTTTGTTAGTCTTTAAAGTGCTACATGACTGCTGTTTTGCTTTACTTGGGGACAGGTCTTTTACTCAAGTTTTGTGTACATTCATTCCTTGCTATACGAGCACAATTGGTTCCCAAATTTCTGCTCATAGGCGAAAACTCATAAAAGTGACACTAAATTCCCATTAAAATGCATGTAAAAGTCTCCAATTCGTTCCAAGTGCTTGTAACGTGACATAAACCAGTTGAGTTCGGGTACTTTTCTGATGTATTTGAATAGTTTGGCACCAGAAATAGGATACAGTGTATGTATGTAGAGCAGGGATTCCCAACCTCTGGGTCCAGACCCAAACATGGATCCCATCAGATTCGTTAAGGGTTGCCAGCCAGCCAGCCAGTTTCCAGCTGCATGTGGCTGTTAAAGAATCCATTTGTAGTTTCTTACTACTACTGCCCCAGGCAGATATTTATCACTAGAGATAGCAATTACCTTATGCCTAGGTGGTGAAACCTTAACACTTGAGTTAATGGCCAGGAGCAGGAGGGCTGGGGGAGCCACCCAGCCAAGGCTGTGAGAGGAGGAGTGTCTAAGGCTGGGGCTGTTGAGGGATGCGGAGCGGGGGGGGTCTAAGACTGGGGGAAGTTTGGGGCTGCAGTGGGGTATAAGCCTGCGGGTGGTTTGTGGCTACTAGGGGTGGGGGTGTCTAAGGCTGGAGGAAGTTTGGCACTACTGGGTGGGTTTAAGGCTGGAGGCAATTTGGGACCATGGGGGGCAGTTAAAACCTGGCTGAGGGTGAAGTCTGCAGGGCGGGCAGGGGGTCTACTACTGTAAACCCTGGAGTCACCCTGGGGTTGTTCCTGCAACCCCTGCATAACTTGAATTTTCCTGCAAGGGGAGGAGAGCCAGGAACCACCAGGGCTGGTCAGTTTCCTGGCTCCCAGAGTGGCAGGAGCTTGGAAAGGGGAGCAGGCTCCTTCCAGTCTCCCCATGGGGTGCTGGGGCTGGGGAAACTGATTAGCTCATGGCTAGTCAGTTTCACGTTCCTGCCATTGCAGGAGAGGGAACCAGGCTAAGAGACTTCTCCCTTTCTTTCCCCAGCTGAAGGACTGTCAGACAGCTGCATGTCTGAGGGAAGGGAGGGAGAAGGCTCCAGCTGCGGATCTCCCCACCCCCAGCCAGCTGCTGGGCTGCAGGTCTCCATGCCCCCTGTCCAGGGACCCCACTTACATAAGCAGGGGAAGTTCACTCATATAGTGGATAAAGGTAGGTATATATGTTCCTCGTTTTAGCTAGTACTCATAAGTAAAGTACTAGTTAAATGAGGGATGAGTGTATTTAGACTTTAGTAAGGCATTTAATACAGTCTCGCATGACCTCCTTAACAAATTAGGAAAAGGCAACCTAGATGGAGCTAAGGTAAGGTGAGTGCATAACAAACCTTACTCGAGAGTACTTATCAATGGTTCACAGCCATGCTGGAAGGGCATAGTGAGTGGAGTTCCTCAGGGATCAGTTCTGTTCAATATCTTCATCAATGATTCAGTGCTTCTCTAACTTTTTGGTCCAAGACCCACTCTGACCAACACAAATGTTTCCAGGGACCACCAGCCAACCACCTATGATGATAAAATGCACTCACTGATCTACAAATACACTAAAATTGAAATTATTCATATTAGGCTACTGGATCATAAAAATATAAATATGCAGCTATAACATAAGGGAACGTATATTTAAATCTTATTTTTATATTCTATAACATAAGGGGATTCATATTTTAAATCTTCATTTCAAATAAAGTACAATATTAGTTCATGTCTGGAACAAAAGGTTTCAACATTACCTTTATTTTTGGTAGGAGTGAGGAATATTTTTTGGATTGGGGGCCACTGACCCACAGAAAAATCACTTGGGGCCCACAGAGAGTGAGAAGTGACAAGCAAAAAAAAACCAAACCCTACCCTTACTGATGTGGCCCCCATTTAACACTCCTCACTCCCCTCATGCTCCAGCCCCATCAGGTGGGTGAGGAAAGACCACGGTCCAGGACTTCCAACAGGCCACATTAATTCTTCTGTGGGCCTGGGGCTAGTAGATTTTTTGGACCACTCTAGGCTCTGGGATGGAGCAAATATGAGGGATTTAGTGTGTGAGAGAGGACTGCTGGGGAGCAGGATGGGAATGGGGTGGAGGACCAGGGCGGGGGGTCTGGGAAATAGGGGGTGTGCAAGAGCAGAGTGGGAGTAGTAGGTCTGGGAGAGAGGGTGCAGGAGCAATAAAAGGGGGGTCTAGGAGAAAGGTGCAGGACAGGGAGGCGGCAGGAGTCTTGGCAAAATGGAGTGCAGGAGCAGAATGTGAAGTCCAGGAGAGAGGGAGGGCACGGGGTTGGGGATTTGGGGTGATGCATGAGCAGGATGGGGGTGGGAGGTCTGGGATAGAGGTAGGTTGCAGGAGTGGGGTGGGGGTCTGGGTGAGAGGGAAGGTGCAGGGGTGGGAAGGGGTAGGGGATCCAGGAAGGTGGGAGGGGTGGTGCAGGAGCAGGGGTCTGTACAGGTTGGGGATACAAGATCTATACAGGAGGGAGTGCATGAGGGTGATGAGGATCCAGGGGTCTGGGCACGAGGGGATTGTGGAATGCTTACCTGGCTCTGCACCCCACATTTCTCCCAGGCACAGCCTATGCTGCTCCCATTGGCTGGATTCCGCCAATGGGAGCAGCTGGAAAGAGTCCCAGCAAGCAGTTTCTTGTGCTGCTGCCCTTCCCCTAGCCTCAGGGGTGGGGAGTTGGCAGCATGCAGAGCTGCTTCAATTCTCTGCCAGCAGGATCCAGCCCACAAGGCTTGGAGCTCCCCCCGCTTCCACAGTGGGAAGCTGGCACTGGTGCTCTAGGCTCATAGGAGGTGAAGGGGCAGAGGTTCAGTGCCAGTACAGGCCCCCTGCTGCAGGAAGGAAGGGAGGAGGTAAGCCCTGAGCACATGACCTGCCTTCAGGGTGGCTCAGGACCACACTTTGAGACTCCTTGGAGAACAAGCCTATTCCTTATTACCCATGACACTTGGCTTTGGAGAGGAGTACACTGACGTTGATAGGTTCTGAAAGGACGATTTCACCATATCCTTTGCACACATGGGGGGGCTTCACGCAGTCTTCCCTGTAAGCTGAGCACTTGGGCAGCTGAACAGGGGAGATTCATGTACCGCCCAGCTGATTAGCAGAGCACTCACAGCTGCCCACAGCCAGCAGTACGTGTTTCTATTGGTGGTACACATCCACACATGCCTTGGCATCTGTAACAAAATTTATTCCACCCATGGATGTTAAAAACAGAGGGAACACTGGCTTCAGGTCTGTGGGTCTGTATCCCTGCCCATTGTGGAACTACTGGTCCTGCATCCTGATTCAACCAAGTGAGATGGAGATTGCAGTGTGGCTATCTGTTTTGTCTGCCCTCCAAGTTGCGGCCTTTATGACTCAGTGTAAAAGCAGTAATTGATGGACGTATCTAGGGTGTGACAGTCTGAGTACTAAAGGATGTACAAATTGGGCACCATCCTGGAACATGCCCTTTTCCTAACAGAAGAGGGTTCTCTTGTGATCGTATCTGATGGATGTTAAACTGCCGAAGAAAAAGGGTTAAAACCAGTAGTCTTGGCTTTGACCATTGCAAGAGCATGCATAAGAACGGCCATACTGGGTCAGATCAAAGGTCCATCTAGCCCAGTATCTTGTCTGCCGACAGTAGCCAATGCCAGGTGCCCCAGAAGAGGTGAACCGAAGACAATGATCAAGCGATTTGTCTCCTGCCATCCATCTCCTGCCTTCGACAAAAGGCTAGTCACCAGACCTTACCCCTTGCTAATAGCCATCTATGGACCTAACCTCCAAATATTTATCAAGCTCTTTTTTAAACTCTGTTAGAGTCCTGGCCTTCCCAGCATCCTCTGGTAAGGAGTTCCACAGGTTGACTGTGTGCTGTGTGAAGAAAACCGTTTTTTTAATTAGTTTTGAACCTGCTACCCATTAATTTCATTTGGTGTCCTCTAGTTCTTGTATTATGGGAACAAGTAAATAACTTTTCTGTATTCACTTTCTCCACACCATTCATGATTTTATACACCTCTATCATATCGCCCACCAGTCTCCTCTTTTCTAGACTGAAAAGTCCCAGTCTCTCTAGCCTGTCCTCATATGGGACTCGTTCCAAACCCTTAATCATTTTAGTTGCCCTTTTCTGAACCTTTTCTAATGCCAATATATCTTTTTTGAGATGAGGAGACCACATCTGCACACAGTACTCAAGATGTGGGCGTACCATAGTTTTATATAGGGGAAGTAAGATATTCTTCATCTTATTTTCTATCCCTTTTTTAATTATTCTTAACATCCTATTTGCTTTACTGAGTGCCGCTGCACACTGCGTGGATGTTTTTAGAGAACTATCCACTATAATTCCAAGATCCCTTTCCTGATCTGTTGTAGCTAAATTTGCCCCCATCATATTTTATGTATAATTGGGGTTATTTTCCCCAATGTGCATTACCTGACACTTACCCACATTAAATTTCATTTGCCATTTTGCTGCCCAATCACTCAGTTTGCTGAGATCTTTTTGAAGTTTTTAACAGTCTGCTTTGGCTTTGACTATCCTGAACAGTGCATGTCAGCACTAGGAGGGCTTGAGATGGAGGCTAAGGAGGGGACAGTAAGTGCTTGGTGGTTCAGGAATCTTAACAGAGACTAGCATTAACTCTATTTAAAATGGGCAGCTACATACAGAAAAAGAGCAATTCTCCTGAGGGGAAAAGACAGATAAGCAGGGACATGGCAGGTGCTGTCAGTGCTGACTCACTACCTACAGTGGCTTGAAGACACTGAGTAGTTGTTGGGTCAAGTCAGGAGTGTAGTTACGGCTGGGTCTCATAGCATCCAGGCTCACCCAACTCTGGGCTGGAGCCTCCTGAATCCATAGCCACATGGCTCTCTTGCCAGCACTGCATACTGCTGCTCTAGTCCCAGCGCCAGGCCTGTGGGGTGGAGGGTGGCTTGTCTCATGTGGCAGAGTTGGATGGGACTAGTGCCAGGGCTGTAAACTGGGGCACAGTCTGTGTTGGGTAGGTAGGAAAGAGATTTGGCCGAGCTGCCTGCTGATTTGGAAGGGGTGGGGAGCAGGCCTGTCCCGTCCATAGTATGAGGAGCAGCAGCCGCCTCAAGCTCCAAGGTGCCCTCCAGCAGCCCCCCAGCTGCCCTATGGACAGAAGGCAGGGGATTACCTGCAACAGGGTGCAGGCAGAAGGGGGTGGCTCCCCCCACTGTGCAGCAGCCTACTCTACCATGGCTTTCCAGCTTGCGGAGCCCTGCTTCTCCACAACAGCAGGAAACAGCCTCTGCACTCAGCTGCCCACAGAGAAGCAGGGCTCCGCAGGCTGGGAAGCCACGGCAGAGCAGGCTGCTGCTTGCACCATGTGGTGAGTGTGGGTGGGGCAGGGGGCAGGCAAGCTGACCCCCTACTGCTCCCACCCCCTGCCCCAGGTAATCCCTGGCAGGGTGGGAGGGGAGCAGGGAAGGGGCAGGACCTGTGGCACTAGAGTGCGGGTTGCCCAGGGCGCCTCACCCAGGCACTGGGGGAGGCTGCCCCAACCCCAACCCCAACCCCAACCCCCACCACAGCCCTGGTGGTGAGTCAGGTACCCCATTGCTCCTCCCACCTCTCCCCATGGCACCACCTCCCTCCCTCACGCCCCATCCTTGTCCAGCCCCTCCATCGCTCTCCCCCACTTCCATCATCGCTGCCCACCCACTTTTCCTGCCCTCGCCACGCCCTTGCGGCTCAAGCGCCTCCCTTTACGCTGGGGGGCGGGCATGAGGACACTGGCAGGACGCATGCGCTGCCTCCACTGACGGCGGGCCTTGCCGCCCACGCTGCCGTCACGTGCTCAACAAGGCCCGGCGACAGCCAGGGCCCGCACTCTTCCCTCATTGCTCCATTCCTCCGAGCCCGGGCTCTCCTGCCTCAAAGCTCCATTGGCTGAGACGTTCTGTCACTCTCGCCTCTCCTCCAGTCAGCTTCCACAGGCGGGGGTTGGGTCTAAAGATCCACTGCCAAACCTCAACCGCCACAGAGTGTTGCGGAACCGTTGACCCGCCTGCCGCGTTCCAGGTTCCTGATTGGAGCGTCTCCCTCTCAATCATTAACAGGTTCAGGCCGGGGCAGAACCATCTCACAGCCGGCCTGTCATCGGGCCGGGCTCCTCTGCAGGGGTGTTTGCAAACGGCTGCTGCTGTGCAAGGCAGGCCTGCGGCTCGCCGCGGCGCAACGCCCCAGATGTGTGTAACGTTTCACAGCCTTCTCTGATAGTCAGGTCCCTCTTTCCCGTCCCCACCCAGATGAGCTGCCCTGAACTCGCCGACTCCCCATCACTCACCGGCTCCCCGCGACAGATCAGGTCCGCCCTTTGCGGATGCGAAATTTATATTCACACCTGCCGCTGCAGTTGCAAAAATAAGCTGCGGATGCCCGTGGATATAAGGGGGATTTGCAGCATTCTAGGTACAACATTTGCATCTGCATCCATGTCTGCAAAAATGAGCTGTGGCTATCTGCCTCCACATGCAAAAGCGTGGATATAAAGCAGATATCCGCAGGCTTGCAGGGCTCTACAGAGCAGCCGCATGGGCCTAACTACAAACCTCCAGACATCGTTTAAAGGAGGGGCAGTTTAGTCCATGTCAGTGGGACCAGAACACAGGCTGTTATGGTTGTTTTCAGACATGTTAGTATGCTTTAAGACACAAGCTGTAGGATTCACTGAAATATCCCGTTGCTATGTAGACAGCATCAACAGGGGAATGAGAGTTAGGACTCCCAGCTTTGCTACTGACTTGTGTGAACATGGGCAAGCGACTTAAACTCACTCTGCCTCACTGTCAACAGCTGTAAAATGGGGATTAACATCTACTTTGTAGGGAGTTTGTGAGGCTTCACCGATGCTTATAAAGTGCTCTGAGATCCTCTGATGCACCATGGTACACTATTAATTTAATTATCAGGTGGTCTAGTGGCCATTTGTCTTGACCCTGGGTGTTGCCTCTCAGCCATGGCTGTGTTGCCGTTAGGAACAAGCCTCCTGCTTGTATTCTTCTCCCGGGGCTTATCCTTTTACCAGCAGAAATGCGGAAAAACCAGTTCTGTGGTTATTTGCTGCACTTCCCTTCACGCCCACAGGGTCGGCCTTTTACTCCTCCTTAGCCTGCACACACTTCGGCCTCTGTCTCCTTTCTCTCTGGTGCATGCTGTCAACCCAAAGGGGTTTGTTCTCTGATTTTATAAACCTTACTGCTTTCCGTACACCCCTTCCCCAAAAGTCCTCTACGGGCCTCTTCTCCCTTGTGCGAGCCAGCGGGCTCGATCACGGGTAGAGACCGCAGGTATTGCCTTCCTGGCCTTGCTCTGCTCTGCCAAAGGCAGCTATTTAAGGCAATGGCTGGCAAGGATGACAAGAATATGAAGAGCCTAGTGGACGTGTGGAGGAGACCGGAGAATGCCTTGTGTGCAGACTGCCAGAAGCCAGGTGAGTCTCCGGGGGCTCAGTGCCGTAGGTCAGGGAAGAGGCTGCTGTAGAGAGACAAGGGACAGTTAGCAGAGACAGGTCTAAACTGGGGCTGGTTAGGAAGAGAGTTCTAGGGAAGGGGCAGCCAGAGTAGTGTCGGAAATGGTGCCTCGCCTAGGGTGGCAGTGCATCAGATTGTGGGGGTTTAGTATGGGCTGTCTGGAGGAGTTTCTCCTCCATGAAACAGGGAGGCATGGGGGGAGAGTCGTTGGCCTAATTAGACACAAGGTGCAGGGACTTGTTTTGTGTGGAGATGGTACCAGGGGAAGAGATTCTACAGTGTGCAGTGGAGGAAGAGCAGGGACTTCCCACTGCTTGGAGTGCAGAAAGATGTGGAGATTTTGCAACCATACCACCTTGGGCTGCTGTCATGCCACAGCTGAGAAATGACTCGAGGTCAGGTCTGGTCATGACTTGACAGAGAAGCTTCTGAAGGAATTGCAGATGCTGCAGAAAGTGGGTGTGAATGACTCTGAACAACGTCCTCTCCTCAGAACCAGTACCAAACCAATGTTCTGCCACTGAGTCATTACTGCAGTACTGGAAGTGCCATTTTTGAAAGGAACAGAAATCCAAGGTCCATATTCTGTGGCACTTTCTGCAAAATAAGTATGTTAACCCCAAATTCAATTTTTGGGGATTGTCTGATTTTTACCTTCCCAAATTCATACTTATTTCAGTGGGATAGGTGTTGGTCTACAGTTCCTGTGTGGAACAGTGTTGTGTTGCTGTGCATTGTTAAATACTTGCCACCTTCCACCCCAGAGATGGTTGCATTACTGTATTGTGTGATTCTCAGAGAGAAGGGGAGAGTGTGTAAAATGTTTTGGGATCCTTCCAAGTCTAAGGGACAATATAAATATAAGATCATTATCCCACTTCTTGGAGAAGTGGGAAGGATGGAATGGTGGTGATAAGTTTTATAAGTCACTTGCTGGGGAATAGACACCAGCTAACAGCTCACAGGAAATTGCGGTTATACAGCACTCTGAATCTGTTTCCCTGGGAGACTTGACAGCTCATTTCTTAGTCCTGGCTTGTCTCCCTTGAGAAACTGCTACTGATCCTAATTATTTACCCTCAGATCCTGACTGGGCATCTTATACTTTGGGTGTGTTTATCTGCCTGAACTGCTCAGGGATTCACCGCAATATTCCTAACATTAGCAAAGTCAAATCACTGAGGATGGACCACTGGGATGAGGCCCAGGTGCAGGTGAGAGACTTTCTACCATCATCCCAGCTGCAGTGCAATTCAGTTCTAGGTTTGTTATCCTGAGCGCTCAGTTTCTTGGGTCCTGGGAAGGTGAAACCACATGATCAGGCCCCACGACTCATGCTGTAAGTGTAGGACATTCGCTTTGATGTCATAAATATCCGCTTTGCTAGTAGCAGAGCTTTCAATTCCCCCAGTGGAGATCATTCCTTCCAGCTCAGCCCTTACCCAATTTGATGGCCAATGCACTCACCTTTTGGTGAGCAGAGTGAAGGCCGTAGCTCTGCATTATTCTTGTGTCATGTTATTTTATGACTAGGGTGGAAGCCTGCTTGAAATATTCCCTGCCAAGATCCAGTGTCCCCTTTGCTGCACACTACTGAGTCCCTCCCAGCCAGCATCATGGAGATCGGGCCCTAGGTCTCACACAGGACTCAGTGGTCGAAGCAAGGCACCACTTTCACCTCACATTGGAAGACTCCATGCTCTGGGAAAAGCTTCCAAATAGTGCTGGAATCAATGGGACAATGTGATGTATGGCCCCTTTGAAATGCAGAGGGAGTCCGTGCAGCTACTGAGAGCTGGAGGTTGGGCTAGAGCTGCGCTCCAGGCAGCTCTAAGGAGTATTTGCCCTTGGCTCTGCACCTTCTGCCCAAGGCTCCATGCCCTTCCGGGGAATGGAGCTGCTCTTCCCCGCATCTTGACCCCAAGGCTGCAGCGGCTGTCGGCCCCACTGTCTATGGGAGCTCAGCTTCTCAACCCAGAATACCCGTGGGCACTCACTAGGTCTCCCAGACAGCCATGCAAAATCATGCGTTTTGCACCACTCTTTGGAGAAGAACTGGGAGCTCTGAGATGTGATCCTAAAAGGCTTTTCTGCTGCCACAGTAAAATGCAGCATTAGTTCGTACAAGGGATGCAATAACAAGAGCACGTAACAGGCCAAGTGCGTGTGCACTGCCCCCACACTGACCACTGGGTGGGATAATGCCATTGGACTAAGTACAATTGCTCTGAGGCTCTGCCACAAACAAGGCCTTTGAGGGTCCATAGAAACCCTGCCTTCTCCAGTCACTCCTCTAAGGACATTTCAGTGGAAGGGAATAGGGGTGTTAGGGGGCTATACATTACATTTAGGGTATGGGGAAGATCCACAGGAGCATTTGCATCAAAGGGAAGGCACTGACTCGCTTGTCTTATTTTGCAGTTCCTGGAGCAGCATGGGAATGCGGCCGCTAAAGCCACGTATGAGGCTCACATCCCCATTTACTATTACCAGCCAACCCATGCTGACTGCCAGTAAGCACGATTACTTAAGAGAGGGTGGTCACTTCTGGGATTCTTCAGGCTGTCCCTAAGCCCCACTTTGTGTCGCCCCACAGAGTTCTGCGGGAGCAATGGATACGGGCCAAGTACGAGCGCAAGGAATTCACTGAGCCAGAGAGACAGCTGCTGTATTCCAATGGTAAGAGCACCCCATGGATTTATCCCTCCCATTTAGACTGGCTGGGGGCTGGCAGGGCCTGTCATGAGAGAGCTCACAGCACACATGCAGGCTTGTACTTATAGGGCATTTATTTTGAAGAAACGTCTGGTGCTGGCTAGGGATGTTAATGGTTAATTGGCTAATCGGTTAACTCAGGGATCTGCAACCCTGTGGCTCCGGAGCTGCGTGTGGCTCTTTAAGGACTTCCTGGTAGCTCCCAACACGATCAAAGAGAAAAAAACCCCTCCTGATTATTTTTGATAAACAGTGAACGTCTAAAATCCCAACAATGAGCAACTCATATATAATTAGCAAATGATGTGATCTTGAAACATTGGAAAACTGCCCCTTTAATATGTGCAGTGCATTGTGGGATGTGGTATCACATCTATGTTTTGACTGTGTTGCTAATAAAGTCTTGGTTTTGAGGAAGAAAAGGAAGCTTGCGGCATCCCTGCAGTGAAGGGTCACGCATATTGTAAGAAAGAAAACTGAAATTAAACATGAAGTAAAATTGGCAGAACTAAGTAGGTTCGGCAGTGAAATTCAGGAAGACGGTGGTACAAACACGCACAAATAAAGTATGAGGAAATAGAGTATATAAAAAATTGGTGAACACCCTGCAGTAAACATATATCACATTAGAAATCATTGTGTGTGTGCCATTCTTAAAACAGGGGTTGCAAAAAGCATGGTTTGACATTATGTATTAAGAACTGTCTCATAGTCACATGCATTGTGGCTCCTGAATTTCTTGCTATTTTGGTTGCTGACTCCTGGGTTAACTTGTAAACCTCACCCTCAAAAGATGAGTCATACTGGTTACTGGCTGGAGCAGGCCTCTGCTTGCAGGGGGTGGGAGTGCTCCAGCCCATGCAGACCAGCCCCTGTCTTTGATGGGGAGTGTGCTGCAGCCCAGCCAGACTGGGTCAGCCCCCTGCCTCCCCGCAACCCCTGGCCACTTCTAATTTAATCAGTTAACTGGTTGGACTTAATGTTTAATCAGTTAACTAATTAACTGAGTGCCGGCATCACTAGTGCTGGCATCTTGGTTGGGCACTGGTACGATGAAGCTCACGGTATCAGCGTCCCATATGGCACTGATGGGTCTTGCGGTGTTTATCTGGCCAGGACCCCTCACAAAGGAATCACTGTCTTCCTTCAGTCCACTCCCAAAGACCTAAGTAATTGTGAAGTTCTCTTGTCAGCGCAGCAAAGCAAACTCCTGCACCCAAAGACATGCAGAACGAAGCAGGCGGAGTGGTGGGTCAATGCCAAGTGCCTACATGTGGCAGCTTGGCCGGGCTGAAAGGCTGAGGCATTCAGAGAATCACAGAATACTAAACTAGAAGGGACCTCAAGAAGTCATCAAGTCCAGTCCCCTGCACTCACAGCAGGACCAAGCACCATCTGTATCATCCTGTTAGATGTTTATCCAACCTGTTCTTAAATGTCTCCATGGATGGCGATTCTACAACCACCCTGCACAATTTATTCCAGTACTTAACCTCCCTGACAGTTAGGAAATTTTTCCTAATGTCAAACCTAAATGTCTCTTGCGGCAGTTAAAGCCCATTGCTCCTTGTCCTATCCTCAGACTCAGGAGAATAATTTTTCTCCCTCCTCCTCGTAGCACCCTTCTAGGTGCTGGAAAGCTGTTATCATGTCCTCTCTCAGCCTCCTCTTTTCCAAACTAAACAAACCCAATTCTTTTAATCTTCTCTCATAGGTCATATTTTCTAGACCTTTAATCGCTTTAGTTGCTCTTCTCTGGACCCTCTCCAGTATCACCATGCAGAAAGCCAGCTCTCACACACCTATCACTCACAGCGAGGCAGGCTGCCACTGAGTGAGGAGGACTGAGGGAATGTGCTTGGTGAACATCTTCTCCATTGTGAGGTGGAGGTGTCTGCCAGGGAGCTGGAAGACAAATGAGGAGCACTATCCATGGAGAGGTTAAGCTCCTTAGCCCTCTTCCTTCCCCTCTTGCATTCTCTCCTTTGTCCATCTGGAGCAGGCACAAGAGAGCCTGGCACAGAGCTCCATTCCCCCAGACAGAGCTTTCCAAGGGAAAGCCAGCAGAGATACTCCACACAGCGCTCTGTCCTGGGGAAGGACACATACCTATGCAATCTACAAATGCTGCCTGGCTGCAGCTCTCTGATGCTCACTGTGCCCAGTAGGTAGCGGGAACATCTGTCCTGTATTGGGCACGATGGTCCCGTATTTGGGACTCCAGAAAGGGGCCCTGACTTGTTTTTTGAAAGGGATGAATTGTCTTGGATTTGGGCCGACCACCCTCCCCTGCCCATTTTCTGCCAGCAGCTGTGCAGGTGCAACTGCTGGCAGGAGTCACTTCTCTGAGCCTCAGGGAAGCAGAGGAGCGTGGGCAGCTGCCACGTCCCTGCCACTTTCCCAGGGCTCTGGGGCAGGGCCAGTGGATACCCCTTCTCCAGGGCTGGGGGAGCACTGGGGGCTGTGGCTTCCCCGGGTTCCCAGGGAGCACAGGCAGCTGTGGCTTCCCTGGGGCTCTGGGGCAGGGCCAGCGGGCTGCCGCTTTCCCGGGTCTCCTGGGGAGGGCTGGCAGGTGCTGCTTTCCTGGGGCTCCCAGGGAGCACCAGTGGCTGCCGTCTCCTTCCTGGCTCTGCCAGGGCTTGGTGGAGCTGGGAGAAGCTGCCCCTCACCCCATATCTCCCTGTCCTGTATTTGAGACAGGCAGATATGGTCACCCTACCAAGAGGGAACTTTCTCAGACTGGCCTTTCTGTTCCTAGGGCTGAAGGAAGGGCTCCTCTGGAAACGGGGCCGGGATAATGGGCAGTTCTTACCCCGCAAGTTTCTCTTGTCAGAGCGAGACGGGTGTCTCAAGTACTTCGCCAAACCGGACGTGAGTATGGTCTATGCGGAGGGCAGGTCCTACCACCCACTGCGTCCCAGCCTGGGCACGCTCAGTGTCCTTCACCCTAGGACACAGCATCCCTCAGTGGTAAAAGGGAGGTCACTTCCCTTTGCTACATTCTCAGACGGAGTCTCCCTCAGTGCTGCCAGCACATTCCAGCCCCAGGGAGACAGCGAGTACCTTCTGCCAAGCAGACATTGCTCTTCTCCCCGTCGGTCAATGTACCCAAGCCTCTGACACACTCCTGCTGGCGCTAGGAAAGCCTTTCCGCTCTCTCTGCCTGAGGACTCCTTTCCCCTTGCCTGGTCAGTACACCTCAGTTTCTAGCCCAAGGGCAGGCAAAATACGGCCTGGGTCCCAGTGGGAACCTCAGACAGGCTCTCTGTCTGCCCTGCTCCTGCTCAGAGCAGCCATCTGCAGCGGCCATGTGCTTCTCCGAGTGCTGCCAGGCCGAGAGAAGTGGGGAAGAGTCTTTGCGTGCTCCCCCCACCCCCAGCACAATCTTGCAGCTCCTAGTGGCTGGAAATCAGATAACGGGAGCTGCCCGTTAGGAGGACAGACGGCCTATAGGGTACTCCTCCCATCTCCTCTTGAGCTGGTAGAATTCAGAGACGCACATGGCCCCCACCGCCAGCTGCTCTGAGCAGTATTGGAGAGAAGGGCCAGCAAGGAGCCTGGCCAAGGAACTCACTGGGCTGCTGGTCAGGAGCTGCCTGGATAAGTGCCTCCCAGCCAGAGCCTGTCTCTGGCACCCAGCCCCTCCCTTCCCTCAGCCATCTGACCCCCCTACACCTCCTGCACCCAAACCCTCTGCACCCCTGCTTCTGTACCCATACCCCCTCCCAGACCGTGCACCCCAATTTCCTACTCCCAGTCACAACTCAACCCCTGCACCCCCATCAGTACTCCTGCCTCAGGTCACAACCCCCTCCTAAACGCTGCACACCCCCCCTTCATCCAGTCCTCTGCTCCAGGTCACAACTCCCTCCTGGCCAAGGTCACAAAGCAAAGCCCTTCACCTCTGCCCCAGGCCACTATGCACCTCCTCCAGGTCAGAATCCTATTCTGAACCCATACCCCTTCCCAAACCCTGCACCCTCCCCTCCTCCCCCAGCTCCCTACCCCAGGTCACAACCCTGCCTTCACCCAAACTCCCTCCCAGATCCTACATCCCCACCTGCACCCCAGCCCCCTACTCCGAGCTCCCTTCTGTACCCAACCTCCACCCCAGCCCCTGCACCCCTCCATTTATAGCATGGAAGAGTGTGGCCTTTGACCACTTCCCAAATTTTCGGAGCGCCCCCCCACCATCAAAACTTACTGCTCACCCCTGCTTTAGCCAATGGTTTCTAGCTCATGTGCATCCTTAGGATCAGATCTCACCGATTCCATTTCCTCTCTCAGGCAAAAGAGCCCAAAATAAATATTAAAATTGACACGCTCAATGCCACATTCCAGCCAGCGAAGATCAGGAATCCCAATGGCCTGCAGCTAAGTTACCTCAAGGACAACAAGACCCGCAATATCTTTCTGTACCACAAGGATGGAAAGGTACAGGGGCCCGTCCTAGCCTCAGGCAACAATCCCAGCCTTCAGCAGTAGCAGAGGCTGGGGGAATGGTGTAGGAAAATGATGTGAAATGAAAGCTACCTGTGCAGGAGGAGAGGATGCTGTCACTGGGAGGAAAGGGGCAGGAGGGCTGACTAGGGGATACGTTGCTCTAGAGCAGGGGTGGGGATTCTTTTTTGGGTCGGGGCCACTGACCCACAGAAAAATCAGTTGGGGGCAAAAGTGAGATGCAAAAAATCCCAAACCAAACCAAAAAAAACCCACCAAAGAGAAGCAGAAAAAGACTCCCCTTATTTCCCTCACATATCAGCCCCACAGCCTAAGGGTGCCCGGACTAGTAGATTTTCTGGGCTCTGGGGTGGGGCCAAACTGAGGGGTTGTGTGCGTGGGAGAGGGCTGGTAGGAAGTGGGCTGGGGGTGGGGGTTTCGGGACTTGGGATGGCTGGGCAGGAGCAGGGTGCAGGAGCAGGCTGGGGGTGTGGGGCCTGGGTGGCAGGGAAGGTGCAGGAGCGAGCTTGGGGCTGGGTGGTATGAGCAGGAGGGGTGCAGGAATGGGCTGGGGGGTGTGGAGTCTGGCTGAGAGCAGGGTACAGGGGCCCACTTCCCCAGACGCTCCCCTTACCTTAGCAAGTGGGTGCTGGAGTCCCTGCTGTAGCTGCCCCAGGTGGGAAAGGGCTCCTGCCTTCCCCCACTGCCTGGGGTGGCTCTGGGCACTGAGCACTCCAATGGGGCAGGGTTCCTGAGGCCACCTCGGCAGTGAATGCTCAAGCTACGGCCACCTGGCTGGGTGTGCAGAAGCAGCTTTAGGGCTTGTGTTGTCACCCACTTTCTACGGCCAGCTCACCTGCGCCCGGGCTCCTCACCTGCCTACATACAGGACAGGGAGCTGCAAGTGTTCACCCTGAAGGTGAGTGGGGCATGGGGGAGTTGGCAACCACCTTGCGTGGGCTGGATTGAATGGCACCTCTTAGTCCCTCAGTGGGCTGGATTAAAGTGTCTGGGGGGTCAGATCTGGACCAGGGGCTGGGGTTCCCCACCCCTGCTCTAGGGTATAATTTGGGGGCTACTGTAGGACTTCTATAGAGGTTTTTGGTAGGAGATGTAGGAAAGCTGTGAGTGTGTGGGCTGTGGGCTAAGCTCACACATATACTTGAGGTGCTGTGTGGAGGGGTAGTTCAGCACTGGTCACTCTGAAGAGCTCCGTCCTCTGCGGCTTCCCTCCCTAGGAGATAGTGGACTGGTTCAATGCGATACGTGCGGTGCAGTTTCATTACCTGAAGGTGGCATTTCCCATGGCCAGCGACAGTGAGGTAAGAGATCACTTGAGAGAAAGAACCAGCCCTCCTGCCGGTATCGAATGCCACCCAGAGAGAGAGGAACTAATCTGTTCTGTCAGAGCTCTCTGGGGAAGGACTTACCGTTGTGTCCTGGCACCTTAACAGTACTATGTTCAGAGGGGCCTGAAACAGGCAGAGACGAGTGGCTGTCTGCCATATCCCACAGGGACAGCCCTTTCCCTGACAAAGCAGGGCAGGTGATAAGTAAGATGGGCAAAAGAAGAGTTTGAGTTCAGGAGAGAGTGAATAAGAAGAACTAGCTAAAGTGAAAGGTGTGCTGGCACTCTTGGAATTTACTGCTCTCCTTTTCTGCAGATCAAAAGCCGACTAATGCAGAATTTCCTGAAGGAGGGATACATGGAGAAGACTGGGCCCAAGGTAAGAAGGGAAGGGACAAGGGATCTAACTGAATGGGAGTTGCCGGAGAGCTGCTAGGGTGCCTGACCTGCTCAGGTTCATTTCAGCATCTTCATATCCCTAGACTTCGTAAAGACCCTTAGCAGTGCTGCTCTGTGCCTCAGCTAGGACATAGCTGGGGTCTCATTGAAGAGTAACGGGGGTGGCATTGAGGAGATGCAAAATTAGATGAACGTGGAGGTTGAACTCCTTACTCCTCTCACAAGTGGGTTCATCAAGCACTGGAGACTGAACTTTCCTGTCACCTGAGCTCAGGGTCCTTTTGGGCGAGAAGTCTGTATGCTGGGGAGAAGCTCGGGACTGAAGGAACATGGGCATTGTATCCCCTTCTTACCTCAGCAAACATGGGCTCCCACTAGGCCAGGGATTTCAAGCCCATTTTGTGTATCTATGAAGCCCAGGGTTTGAATGAAATGTGGTAGCAATTTCCCTCTCTCCCTGCAGGGGGTGCTCTCCACCTATAATGTCTCCTCTTCACCTCCACAGCAGAAAGAGGCCTTTAAGAAGCGCTGGTTCACGTTGGCTCACCGCAGACTCATGTACTTCAAGGACCCACTGGTAAGTCAGTTTAGACTTCATCCAGCTCTATGGCTCATGCTGTGCTCTGTGGTGAAGAACAGTCATGGGGTCCCTTGCCCTGCTAGGGTGGAAGTGAGGCACATGTCTTTTGATGGACATTTAGGGACACTTAGCCTTCCCGTTCCACACGCATCCCTCCCCTGCCACCCAGTCATTCCAGTTCCTGTGCTAGCATTAGTGCTGCAAACAATTGAAACTGGGTTATAATGGAGGAAGTGGTGCTCTCTAGACAGGTTTCAGGAGGACAGGAGACCTTGCTTTTCCCACCACCCTCTGCATAATGCCCCTTACTGTTAAAACCTCCACTTCTTCCCTTCATATTCTTAGATTTCTTGTTCTACAGATCATTGCTCAGTCCTTGCTTCTCAAATGCCATCCCTCCTGAGTTGTTTCCTCTGAGTATAACTCCCATGGGTGATCTGAATCACCAGCTCCCCTTATCCTTTTCGTTGTCACCTCCTGTCAGACCTTCTGCACTCAGTTGCTCTGTCCCATCTCCCCAAGTGCCTTGGCACAGGCACTGCTTGGGCTACGTCTGTTTGGATGGCCACCAATCCCTCTCCATGACGAACCTGCCTTTCCCTCCTGCTGCGTAGGATGCATTTGCTAAAGGTGAGGTGTTTGTGGGCAGTCGTGAGCATGGATACAGTGTCAAGCAAGGGCTGCCACCAGGAACTCAGGGCAGCTTCTCCTGGCAGTATGGCCTCACCATCGTCACCCCAGATCGGGAGTATCTCTTCACCTGTGAAACAGAGAGTGACCAGCAGGACTGGGTCGCAGCCTTCAGTCAGGTCATCGAGCAGCCTATGACTCCCCAAGAGTATGCAAGTAAGTGCCAAAAGGGTGTTCACTTCTCTCCTCCTGTGCCTGCCCACCAACCACATAAAAGAGCACGCTGTGGCAAGCCTGTCTTCCTGCTCTGATACACCCTCTCTTTGTCTTCCCCACAGTTGAAGCCTACTTCAAACTCAGCTCCTAGGAACGCCTCTGAGAAATGGACAGCAGCTCTGCTCTGTGGGAGTCTTTGGCAGGGCACCTTGGGAGAGAAGAGGGCTGTGAACCAGAGAATCTAGACTCTCATAGTTTGGAGCACTTTTTCTTAAACCAAACCTCCCTTTGTTGCGGGGGTACAATTAAGCTGTACCCCTTTAAATGCAAAACACATTGCAAGACTGAACACTCAGAGCAAGTGGTCACTGAGGCCACTGCAAAGCAAAGGGGTGTGGGGGGTCACCTTTTAAATTTCCGTTATCGCTTCCTACTGGTGAAGGGGAGGCCGCCATAAAAGTGGAAATATACAAGCAGTCTATGAATGTGAGTGGTTTGCTGGCAGGGAGCAGAGGGTAATCTAGAAGCAGTTATAACATTACAAGGAAATTACTTCTCAGCTGCTTAGGGAGAATTGAATCTTTCTGAAAATATAACGACGCTTGACATTTTACCATTGTAACTCCAGGAAGGACATGTAGAAAATTAGTTCTACAGTCCGGGTTGCCACCTTCTTTTTCATTGGCCAAGCCAGCTTTGTACAATAACCCAACTGAACAATTAGACTTGTCAAGTCCCATATTCGTAGGCGACGGTCCTCCAAAATTCTGCTGCAAAGATTAAGAGCTGGTGTGTATGTGTGTATATAAGTGAGGCATTCACTGGAATTAGTAGAAGAAGACACTGGAGAAGACACTGTATGCCTATCAGCAATATGGCAAAGGGAGAAGCTGTTTGCATTTGGAGCTGTACGTTTTAACAGCCGTGTGCATTCCCTGACAATGCTACCTAGGCCTTAGCTAGTGCTTTTTAGCAACTCTAAGCACTTTACAAAGGAACAAATATCACATCCCCAGTTTGCCGATGGAGAAACTGAGGCACAGGGAGGTGAAGCAGCTTGCTCAAGGTCACGCAGCAACCTTAGGTCTCCCGAGTCCTAGGGTAGAGCTCTATCCACGGGGCCCTGCTCAGACCCTACACACTCAAGCAGCTCAACTGGATACCGCAGTGTGGCAAAGTGCAGCTCCTGAGAGCCGCACACGTGGAGCGCCCTTTGCTCACTCCGTGTACACGCCCCACCACTTGGTGAGACAAGCGTGTGGCGGCAGCACTGGCAACTCCTCCTGCAGTTCTGGCCTGGAGCTGAAGAGTTCTTGTGGCTCTGCTGCAGCTCCAGGAGCGGCGGTGCCTCTAGTGAATAGCTGGTATTTTACGGGGAAGGGGGCTGTGGCGATCCTTTAATTTCTGTTGGACACCACTGCATTAGGCATTACTGCCTCTATAAGGGGTATAATGCAGTGGGTTGGCACATGGGTTCATATTCTACTGGTGCCTGATGCCAACCACTGGTACAGACTGCTATTTACACAGGTGAAGGAGCTCTTCATCAGCTCAAGCAGTAGCAACTTGTCTTTTGGAATCTGGCCATTGCAGGTTCAACCTCAACTGATGCGTCCAAGCAGCAGATGTATGTATGTAGTATCTATTAGCAAGGGCTAACTGAAGGTAATGGTGCGCGCCGTAATGTTACAGGCTCATAAGGAAATTAATAAAAAATTCTCATTGTAGTTTATCATTGTTTAAGTGAATGTCTGTTCTATTAAATGTTAACCCAAAGGACTCTTTGTTGGAGGAGAGAAGATAACGTGAGACCAGATAATGGGGCATAGTCCCTGGCCGTGTCTACACTAGCCAAAAACTTCGAAATGGCCATGCAAATGGCCATTTCGAAGGTTACTAATGAAGCGCTGAAATACATATTCAGTGCCTTATTAGCATATGCGCAGCTGCCGCACTTCGAAATTGACGCGGCTCACAGCTGCGCGGCTCGTCCAGACAGGGCTCCTTTTCGAAAGGCCCCCGGCTACTTCGAAGTCCCCTTATTCCTATGAGCAGATGGGAATAAGGGGACTTCGAAGTAGGCGGGGTCCTTTCGAAAAGGAGCCCCGTCGGGACGAGCTGTGCGGCAGCGAGCCGCATCAATTTCAAAGCGCCGCGGCTGCCCGCATGCTAATGAGGCACTGAATATGCATTTCAGCGCTTTATTAGTAAACTTCAAAATGGCCATTTCGAAGTTTTTGGCTAGTGTAGACGTAGCCCCTATGTTTCTAAAGTGAGCAGAGAGGGCCATCATTATTTCCCTCAGAGTCAAGTTACACTGTCCAAAGAATGCATATCCTTCTCTGTCCCTCGTGGTATCCCTTACGAACTACTGGCCTGGAACCAGCGGGAGCTGAGGGACTGTCCTGAGTGGAGATCACCTCACATGCAGAGAGGAAGACAGGAGGTGACAACCTAGCTCCCCTGAAATGATGGCACTCTTTTCCCTGAGGCAAAAGCTTGTCTGTGCAGGGGCCTGACCTCGCTCAGGGGCTGGGCTGAGATTGTGGAATGATGTCCCCCAGAACGAAGGGCCAACACAACCCTCACCCCGCCCTCTGTAATGGTAAGCTGTGTTTCTTTGCCTAGTCTTCTCCAGTAAAAACAGAGCAGCAATATGTACATTAAGAAGAACACCACCCTACCAAACCACAAGGGTAGGCCTATACTGTGCAGACACAGGCTTTGCTTATGTAACCCCAACCTCAAAGCACGGCTGAGCCGTAAGATGTAGTAGAGTGTGGAGATGTGCAGGATGCCGTTCAGCTGTAAACCAGCAGCTGCATTAACTCAACAAAGCAAAGGAATCCTGCAGAAAGGCAAGTCCCTCTTCGTACACTAGGGGGCAGTTATGCACACGTTGTACCTCCTTGTAGGCACGCGGGGCTGAGTGGGTAGCAGGTAGGTTAGCACAGTTTGGAGGGTCTAAGGATATCAGTCCTTTGGGTGTGCTGAAGCAGTGAGCACACCCCACAAAGTGCTGTTGGACAGGGGACAGGTGATGGACGGCAGCCACAGCAGCAGTGGGAATTTTTGCAGCAGCTTATTCGATGGGGCCTGTGTGAAACTTTATAAAGAAGTGTCCCTACAGCACTGATTCAACCCCATAAGTCACACCACACTGTGTCCAGTCCACAAGCAGGCTGTATGGTTCTTTCCCCATCCCCTGCCTCTCCCAGGCCAGGGGCAGAGAAGCAGTATGCCAGCTGCCCTGACAGTGTGTCCCTACGAACACATTTCCAGTGCTGACCTTGGCTTTTCCTGTCTGACTGAGAGGCAACAACTTACTCTGATACTCACTGCCAGTCAAGGGTGTGGGGTTGTCAGCCTACAGTTAAAGCCTATGTGAAAACGTAGCAGCTGCAAAGAGGAACATCAGCGGAAGGCTGAAAAGCATGAAATGAAAGAAAAAAGCAAAAGAAGGAGGGAGGATAAGGAGAAAGCTCTGAAGGAGGGTGGAAGAGTGGGAGAAATCTAATGAAATGCCTCACCTGTTGGCTAAGAACCCACTACAAATGCTGAGAGCATTGACACTGGGGTGTTAAGCTGTGAGTTAGGCAAGTTTCTCTACCCAGAGAGGATGATGGGCTAGTTTTTTTGGGGGGGGCGTCCCTGTGACTTTCTCCAAGCTGAGAGGAAGAAGAGTGTGGTGTTTGACATGTAATACTTGGTGTAATTGCTGCAACTGAGAGCACAGGTGGCTAGGAGTTTGGAAGCAGAGGAAATAGGGACCAGGAAGAAGAAGGGAGAAGATGAGCAGGGGGCTTGGAGAGAGCTACAGAATGATGCAGCAGCTTTGTGAGGAGGTTTCACTTGTTGAAAAAGTTCAGTTGAAACTTAGTAGTACCTTGCTTGCAAGATACAACAAAGAGATCTGGCAGAAAAACAAATTACTTGCCCACTGAGGACAAATTTCAGTTGGTCTCCAAGGGTGAGTGAACACCAGGGGAAGAAGACGAAGATAGCAGATGGCACCTCATCATAGATGGAAGTGTATTCCGCTATCCTGGATCTGAAGGGATACGCCTCAATCCATGGTGCTGTGACAACTAGTGAGGAATCCTGGAAAGGATTGGCACAATCTAATGGGCTGTATTGTTTGGTGTGAGACATCCTCTTCCTGAATGTTTTGGTGTCTTCTCATCATTCCTTCTCCTCACTCCGTCCTTCCCTAGATGACCACACATTGTCTACAGGAGGCTCACACGGGAAGAAAAAAATGCACCTTGGGTATACAGTGTATGCTGTAGCTTTTCTCATTACCAGATTGTGTGTGGCTCTGGACCAGTGATGGCAGAGAGGGGAGAGGAAGCTCAGGGTGGTAATTTCTCAGATAATGGTGCTACCCTAGAGGAGGACAGTCCACTTATTGGGCTCTTGGGCACCATCCTGACAGTTGTGTGTCTTCTTGGGATGACAGGGAACATCTATACACTAATGGTGACAAGCAGAGATGCGTCTGGCAGCCCCGCTGGCTCCCTGTGTGTCTATCTGGTCAACCTGGCTCTGGCATATCTGCTCTACCTCCCCACCATCCCCTTCGTGGTGTGCACGTACTTTGCCCAAGATTGATTCTATGAGGATGTGGGTTGCAGACTCTTGCTCAGCCTGGATCTCCTCACCATGCATGCCAACATCTTCCTGCTGATGGCCATGAGCCTGGAGAGGTACTGGGCAGTGACCAGGCCACTGAGGGCCAGGCCCGCCAGGAACAGCTGCCACAAACTCACCAGCCTGGCCTTGTGGCTCCTCTTGCTGCTACTGAGTGTGCCCATGATCCAACTGCAGGACAGCAGCAGCCACAACAAGCAGATCTGCTTCCCAACCTGCACACCTGAGGCCTTCCGGGTTTACCTCATGGGGTTCTTCACCACCACCATTCTGGCTCCTGGGCTGATCCTGGTCTTCCTGTACTTCTGCCTTGCCCAAGCCTATGGGACCTCAATGGCAGTCATGCAGCCATGGAGGACAGATCAAGCCTCGAAGCAGAAGTTGTTCTCTGGGATTGCCAGCATTATCACAGCATACTGGGCCTGCTTTGTACCCTTCTGATCCTGGCAGCTCACTAAGCTGTACTGGCCTGTGTGCCTGGGGATCAGCTCTCCCACCCAGCCATACCTCAACTTGAGAGTGACCTGCCTGACGTAGGGCAACTGCTGCATCATCCCATTCCTCTACACTCTGCTCACCAGGCACTACCATGAGTACCTGGCCCATAGTGGGGAAAGGCATGCAGGGGAGACGAAGATGAAGGTGCAGCTGGGTAGACTCCAAGGAGAAGACACACCCATGGGCTGCAGAGGGCTGGGGCTGCTTGGTAAAGAAAGGCAGGGGGAACCTCTGGCAATTAAACTCCAAGAACAGCTGCAGCCAGGATGTAATGCAGCCTGCTGTTGATGCTCAGTAGCCTCACAAGGAATATTAACTACATCTCCAGCTCTGCTTTCTGCACTTACCTGCAGTGTCTCCTGTCCTCTTACTGAGCAGTGCTGAGGGGTTTTGTCCTGGCACCTGTGTCTTCTTCAGATGGCTCAGAGCCCCTGGTCATTCGCTGCCCATTAGAGCCCCCTCCCACAGTCTGCTTAACTTACTACCAGCCCTTAGCTCTGCCAGTTTTTATTTGCAGAAAACCGACCCCCCCCGCATCCTGTTCCTGCTCCACCCCTTCTCAGAGGTCCTGCCTCACACGCCATCCCCCCGCCCCCCGTCGTTGCTTGTTCTTTCGCACTCCATTTACACCTTTCCACCACGCTGGGACAGGGGATTGGGGTGTGGGAGGGAATTTGGGGTGTGGGCTCCATATGGTTGAGCTGGGGCTGGGAATTGGGGTGTGGGAGGGGGTACAGACTCTGGACTCTGGAGTGGGGCCAGAAATGAGCCATTCAGGGTGCCTGAGGGGGCTCCAGGATGGGGCAGGGGGGTTGGGTGTGAGAGGGGGACAAGGGCTCTGGTGGGGGGGTGCAGATTGTAAGAGGGGGCAGAGAAAAGGGATTTGGGATGCAGGGGGGCCTCCAGGCAGTGCCCAAGGGGGCTCTGGTCTGGGATGAGGGTTTGGGGTGTGGGCTCAGGGTGTGAGCTCCAATATGGAGCCAGAAATGAGAGGTTTGGGGTGTTGGGGGAACTCTGTGCTGGGATAGAGGATTAGGCTGTTGGAGGTGGCAATGAGAGCTCTGGCTGAGGGAGGGAGGGCAGGACATGCTCTCTTCAGGCAGCTGTCAAGAAGTGGCAACCTGTCTTTGCATCTCCTAAGGGTAGGGACGGCCAGCGAGGCTGCGCTGTGCTTTCCTCAAGCACTAGGCTCCACAACTCCCATTGGCCCAGGACTAAGCCCAAAGGCAGCTGTAGGGATGGAGCCAATTCCAAGTAGGCACACACAGTTATTGCTGCCCCTGGCAGGGAAGCCTGCCCTCTGGCAACAAGCTGAGCCCTAGCTCACAGGCAGCCACAGTGGGGATATACGCAGCTCATAGAGCTGGAAAGGACCTCAGGAGGTCATCAAGGCCAGTCCCCTGGCAGGACCAAGCACCATCCCTAATTTTTTTATCTTTTGCCCCATATGGCCCCCTCAAGGGCTGAGCTCACAGCCGTGGGTTTAGCAGGCCGATGCTCAAACCACTGAGCTACCAAGAGATTAGATGGCCAAGCCCTTTCCAGCACTACCCAATGTAGCACTAAGGTGCCAGGGTCCTCAGCCCAAGTGGTAGCCCTTGCAGCTCAGCTTCCCATTAACAAGACAATGGTGCTCCCAGCCTGACCAATGCACTGATGGTTGTATGAGAGGGCCTCAAACCAAGGTGCGGAGAAGCTCGAACAGCTCCCATTCATCATAACGGGGTAGGGACTGAACTCCTTGCTTTGTGTGTGTGTGTGTGTGTGTGTGTGTGTGTGTGTGCGTGTGCGTGCGCATGCACGCACGCACATAACCCTCAGGAGAACCAGCACCTCACCACCAACAGTCCCTCAGAGACACCCTGCACTGATAAGTGTCCAGCTCAGACAGGCGGCGAAGACTGTCCTACCTCTCCCCAGATATATCTGTCTCCTGACAGCAGGGAGTGATGGTTTAGGGTGAAGCTGCCCTGGCCCAAAGACCAGCCCCTTGCTAGCTCAGCCCATGGACAGTTTTCTTGTCCATAGTTCCTCCTGCCAAACCCCCAAATAAGGGCATGTCTCTGGCCTGGGGTGGGCTGGGACTTGCTTTAGTCTGGTCCTGTTTAGCATGAACAGGGGGACAGAGTCCCTGTTTCCCCTCTCTCAGCTGGTTTAATGAGGAAGTGTTTCCACGGGCTCTGCCTGTGGCCAGCCCTTGCTTCTGAGGCAGCCCAAATGCAGCAGGAGCCGGTGGCACCCTGGTGGAGGGCAGGGCCGGGCCGGGCTCAGTCTGGTGGGGTGGCTCGCCCACAGCAGGGGGATGAATGTAACGTGTGTGTAATGTGCCTCTCACCACATGCCCCAGCTGGAAGGAGAGGGGATGGGTGGGAGTCACAGCACCCCAGGACTAGCCAGAACAAGGCACACGGAGACACCCGCACATTAGAGGGGAAGGAGAACAAAAGCACAATCTGCATGCCTTGCGAGGGGCCTCAGCCGCAGGGCAGCAGCTCCTGACTGTCAGCTGCTGGGAGGAGGCGTCTGGCTCCCCCTCTGCTGACAGCGCAGCAGGATTTTGCTTGGGGTGGGGGGAGAGGGCAGGGTGCCAAGTGTCAGGCCTGTAGTGTGACCTTTTCTGAGGGGAGGAAAGCCATCGAAAACTGTAGGCAGTGCAAGCTAGCTGTGAGCACCTAGAAGAACCGGCTGCAGCCCACCGTTTGGACCCCCTATTTCCCTCGCCCAGCTACAGGCTGATGAGGCTGTGCAGGAGCCAGCATGCCCCAGCCTTGGCTCCCACCCCTACAATTGTTACTCTGCAAGCACCTAAGGGCCAACCTGCACGAGAAGTGTCACAGCAGCACCCCTGGGGAAGACGCTCTAGCCAACGGGAGAGACG
This sequence comes from Carettochelys insculpta, assembly GCF_033958435.1. Classification (NCBI taxonomy): domain Eukaryota; kingdom Metazoa; phylum Chordata; order Testudines; family Carettochelyidae; genus Carettochelys; species Carettochelys insculpta. The sequence goes on along the minus strand of NC_134137.1, from coordinate 280,126,695 downwards.
CCAGTCAGCATCCTAAAACTACCTCTGTGAGGTACTGTAGTCGTGGCAGCAGCAGGAGCTCTCCTGCCAACGTAGCGCTGTTCATGCCAGCCCCTAGGTTGGGGTGACATTGGTGGGCCGCCTCTAGGCTTCCACTTGCAGGCTATGGATATCCTGTCGGCGCCCCTCCTCCATGCACCCCGCATGCACTGGGGCCCCGCGCTTCCTGCTCCTCCCCCACCCTCCCAGCACTGCCAATCTGCTGACTCACAGTAGATCCGCTGTTCCCCCTCCCTCGGAGAGCCGGAACCCTGCGACTCAGCTGTGTGTGGGGGGGGGACAGGTCACGCTCTGGGAGGGCGGGGGCGGCACGGCCATGGAGTGCGGACCAGTCCATTCATGGTGCTCCGAAAGTGCTGGGTGGGAGGGGGAGGGCTAGGAAGTGTGGGGCTCCGACACCCTCAGGCACTAGAGGGGGGGCAGCTCAGTGGTTAGAGCATCGGCTTTCTAAACCCAGCGTTGTGAGCTCAGCCCTTGAGGGGTCCTTTCAAGGGTTCGGGGCAGGTTAGCTGCATAAAATAGAAACCTTCCAGGGATGGTGCTTGGTGCTGCTGTGAGGGCAGGGGACTGAACCTGGTGACCTGTCAAGGGTTAGGGTTCCAGACTGGATCCAGACTGCTGGCATTAAACATTAAAAAGGTCGTAGAGCAGTTTTTAAACTAAGAGGTGGGGGAAAGCCGATTGGTGCGGGGGAGCACCTGGATCGGACGGAGACTTCTCTTACACGAGGCTCCATAGATAGGGATTCCCTAGAAGTTAGTCAGATAGGGAACGTGGGAAATAATATATGGGCAAGATCAGAAGTGAAACAATCGTGCATAAAAAAATCCAACGCGTCTGTGAAAGGCGGACATATAAATAGTGGTAGTTTTCTAACATGCTTTTACACTAATGCTAGGAGTCTGTCTAATAAGATGGGTGAACTGGAGTACCTCATATCAAAGGAGGAAGTTTACATAATAGGCATCTCAGAAACATGGTGGAATGAGGAAAATCAGTGGGACACTATCATACCGGGATATAAATTATATCGGAAAGACAGAACAGGTCGTGCGGGTGGCGGAGTGGTACTATATGTGAAGGATAATATAGAATCAAATGAAGTAAAAATCCTAAAGGAATCAAAATGTTCCATAGAATCATTATGGATAACAATTCATTCCTCTAATATGAATATGGCATTAGGAATATATTACCGACCACCTAACCAGGACAGTGATAGTGATGCTGAAATGATAAGGGAGATTAGAGAGGCTATCAAAATAAAAAACACAGTAATAATAGGAGATTTCAATTATCCCCATATTGATTGGGTGCATGTCACCTCAGGACGGGATTCAGACATTAAATTTCTTGATGCCTTAAATGACTGCTTCTTGGAGCAGCTAGTACAGGAACCCACAAGGGGAGAGTCGATTCTCGATCTAGTCTTGACTGGAACGCAGGATCTGGTCCAAGAGGTAACTATTACTGGACCGCTTGGAAATAGTGACCACAATATAATAACTTTTAATATTCCTGTGTTGGGAAGAACACCGCAGCGGTCAAACACTCTGGCATTTAATTTCAAAAAGGGGAATTACACTAAAATGAGGAAGCTAGTTAAACAGAAACTAAAAGGTAGAGTAATTAAACTAAAATCCCTGGAAGCTGCATGGAAACTGTTTAAAGACATCATACTAGAGGCCCAACTTAAATGTATACCCCAAATAAAAAAACACAGTAAGAGACCTAACAGAGAACCACCATGGCTAAACAGCCATGTTAAAAAGGCAGTGAGAGAGAAAAGGGCAGCTTTTAAAAAGTGGAAGTCAAATCCTAGTGAGGAAAATAGAAAGGAACATAAACACTCCCAAATTAAGTGTCATAATGTAGTAAGAAAAGCCAAAAAAGAGTTTGAGGAACAGCTAGCCAAAAATTCAAAAAACGATAGTAAAATGTTTTTTAAATACATTAGAAGCAGGAAGCCTGCTAAAAAAGCAGTGGGGCCCTTGGATGATAAAGATATAAAGGGAGCGATCAAGGAAGACAGTGCCATTGCGGAGCGATTAAATGATTTCTTTGCTTCAGTCTTCACGGCCGAGGATGTTACAGAGGTTCCTAAATCTGAGCCAGCCTTTTTAGGTGACAAATCTGAGGAACTCACTCAGATTGAAGTGACATTAGAGGAGGTTTTGGAATTAATTGATAAGCTGAATAGTAACAAGTCTCCAGGACCAGACGGCATTCACCCAAGGGTTCTGAAAGAACTCAAATGTGAAATTGCGGAGTTATTAACAGTGGTTTGTAACCTATCCTTTAAATCCACTTTGGTACCAAATGACTGGAAGACGGCCAATATAACGCCAATATTTAAAAAAGGCTCTAGAGGAGATCCTGGCAATTATAGACCGATAAGTTTAACATCAGTACCAGGCAAATTAGTAGAAACACTAGTAAAGAGTAAAATTGCAAGGCACATAGAAGAGCACAAATTGTTGGGGAAAAGTCAGCATGGTTTCTGCAGAGGGAAGTCGTGTCTAACTAATCTATTAGAATTCTTTGAAGGGGTTAATAAACATGCGGACAAGGGGCACCCAGTGGACATAATATACCTAGATTTCCAGAAAGCCTTTGACACGGTCCCACACCAAAGGCTTTTATGTAAATTAGGTGGTCACGGGATAGGAGGAAAGGTCCTTTCATGGATCGGGAATTGGTTAAAAGACAGAAAACAAAGGGTGGGAATAAATGGTAAATTTTCACAATGGAGGAGGGTAACTAGTGGTGTTCCCCAGGGGTCAGTCCTGGGACCGATCCTGTTCAACTTGTTCATCAATGATCTAGAAAATGAGGTAAGCAGTGAGGTGGCCAAGTTTGCAGATGACACCAAGTTGTTCAGGACAGTCAAAAGCAAAAGGGATTGTGAAGAACTCCAAAAAGATCTCAGCAAACTGAGTGATTGGGCAGCAAAATGGCAAATGAAATTTAATGTGGGTAAGTGTAAGGTAATGCATGTTGGAAAAAATAACCCAAATTACACGTACTACATGATGGGGTCAAATTTAGCTGCGACAGATCAGGAAAGGGATCTTGGAGTTATAGTGGATAGTTCTCTGAAGACATCCACGCAGTGTGCAGCGGCAGTTAGTAAGGCAAATAGGATGTTAGGAATTATTAAAAAAGGGATCGATAATAAGACAAAAGATATCATACTTCCCCTATATAAAACTATGGTACGCCCACATCTCGAGTACTGCGTGCAGATGTGGTCTCCTCACCTCAAAAAAGATATATTGGCATTAGAAAAGGTTCAGAAAAGGGCGACTAAGATGATTAGGGGCTTGGAAAGGGTCCCATATGGGGAGAGGCTAGAAAGACTGGGACTTTTCAGTTTGGAAAAAAGGCGATTGAGGGGCGATATGATAGAGGTTTATAAAATCATGAATGGTGTGGAGAAAGTGAATATAGAAAAATTATTTACCTTTTCCCATAATACAAGAACTAGGGGACACCAAATGAAATTGATGGGTAGTAGGTTCAAAACTAATAAAAGGAAATTTTTCTTCACACAGCGCACAGTCAACCTGTGGAACTCCTTGCCCGAGGAGGCTGTGAAGGCCAGGACTCTATTAGGGTTTAAAAAAGAGCTTGATAAATTTTTGCAGATTAGGTCCATAAATGGCTATTAGCCAGGGATAAAGTATGGTGCCCTAGCCTTCGGAACAAGGGCGGGAGATGGATGGCAGGAGATAAATCGCTTGATCATTGTCTTCTGTTCTACTTCTCTGGGGCACCTGGCATTGGCCGCCGTCGGCAGATGGGATGCTGGGCTCGATGGACCTTTGGTCTGACCCAGTATGGCCGTTCTTATGTTCTTATGTCCCCTCCAGCTCTATGAGATATGGGGAGGCACATGTGTGAGAAGCAGGGACATGGGTCACAGGTGGCTCCCCAGTGGCTTGATGGCTCCATGTGGCCCAATGAGACCTCCCTTGTGTAATTTATGCCACTCTGGGGTCTGACGGGACTCTCTGGATGGTCAGGTAAATAATATTTAAATGAGTCCCTGAATAAGGGAGCAAACTCCCTGTGTGTTCGATGCCAGGACCCAGACCAAATCCCCGCTACAAAACCCAGCCAGGATAATGCCCGCCCAGGTAAGTTTCTGGACTCTGCCCTGAGCCTCCTGGAAAGGAGTAGCTAGCAGGAACAATGAGACAAGGACAAGGGTGAAAGGACAAAAAAAACACAAAGTAACTAAGATTTTTATTAAGGAACACAACGAGGTCAGGGTGCAACAAGTAACAGTTTAAAGTACAACCTTATTTAAACTCTATTAATACCTACACTTATGTTTGACACTTTATCCATTTTGAGTCTTGCTCCTTAATTCTTGAAATTGATTTATTACTCCGCAAGGCAAAAGCTTTGGTTACTGGAGCAAGGGAGGAAGGATAGAGGGGTTTAGGAATGAGGGTTGTTGGGAGTTTAGAAATCCACACTGTCTCCTTCCAAAGCCGGAGTGGGGGTGCTAAACCCCACTTCTGTGCAGGGTTGGGTTGCTAGCCCGACCCAAGGGGTTGGTACCCGAGGGCCAGTCGGGACTGTCCCTTTATTTTGTGGGGGTCCCCGGTACCCTCTAGTGGGCCCAACTAAGTGAACCTGGGAGGCGTATGCTCTTCCTCAGGTCACTGGGGTAGGATTGACAGCTAAGGGAGGCAGGGAGGCAATGCTTTGTCCTGCAGTTTATTTGAAGGAGGTAAGTAAGGGTAAAGGGAGAAAGGGTAGAAGGTAAAGGGCTAGTTAAAACTTAAGAGCAACACATTATAACAACCTACACTTACTACGAACATCAATTATTAATTAAACATGCTGAAGTTGGGTAATATGGTGAACCCTGCCTGGGATGTCCAGGCCCGACCTCAGGGGGTCAGGCCCCCGGGCACTTCCACCCCCTCGTCAGAGGAAGGAACAATGGGGAAGCAGCCCCCCGTTCCCTCGTAGAGGGTCCCGATTACCCAGGTGGGAGTGAATGTAAAATAGGTATATTGCTATATTAAGGTAATTTTTACGTGTCCAGTCCAGTTAGGTAAGGTCCAGTCCAGTAAGAGTCCAGTCCGGTAGTGGTGAAGCGTTGACAAGATGGCAGGCGGCGAGAACGAAGGTGCCGCTGTGATGGCAGGCTCTGGGTTTCAACAGGAGAGCACGCAGTACCTCACCCTAGTGGTGAGGCCAGGTCGCCGCTTGCCTGATTCACCTCAGAGCTGCTTGTTGTGGAGATGGCTGGCAGCGGGATCGAAGGTGCCGCTGTGATGGCAGGCCCTGGGCTTCAGCAGGCGAGCACGCAGTACCCCACCCTAGTGGTGAGGCCAGGTCTCTGCCCGCCCGATCCACCTCAGGGCTGCTTGTTGCTCCTTGAGGCTAGAGAGCGGTGAGGCGTGATGGCGCGAAGACGCTGCTTCAGGCCGCAAGGCGGCTCAGGGCCCTGTCAGCGATGGCTGAGGTGGCTAGGTGTAATTAGCCAGGCAGTGATTTCACTCCGTTCAGCACCGCTCAAGGGCGAGTGCTGAGGTGATTTCAGCTCTAGTTCAGCACTGCTCAAAGGCGAGTGCTGAGGTGATTTCAGCTCTATGCCCCTTAGGGCTGGCCTAAGGTTTCGGCGGACACCTCTCAGAACCAGCCAGCGCCTCCCTATGCAGGGTAACAGAAGCAAGCGTGTGTCCACCAAGGCCGCAGAATGCCCGAAGGTACCTACTTATATAGATCAAACTCATACATGATTCATAAGCTAATTTCCATATGAAGGTTCTAAACACATGCTTTCAAACAGGTCTTCCAGGCCAGGGAAGCTTCTAGAAGCTGTTCGCCTGCACCCAATGAGGAGCCTGGATTTCAAATCCATGATTCTGAGGTGTTTGTGAATTCAGGTTACCGGGGAAACCAACTGACACAGAGTGACCGTTACAGGGGGCTGCTAAATGGCAGCCTATATATCTTTAGAGTCTACCTGCCCCTGCAATGATGTTTAATGGCCAAAGGCTTGTTTCCCCTGGCCCACGGGGACGATTATGCCCAAGGGATGAAAAATCCCTGACAGGGTCTGGTTTATTTACACTCTTGAGCCACAGAGTTGTACTGGCATAAGAGGTAGCGTGTACAAGCCTTACGTGCCAGATAGCGCTTGTGCTTGGAACTGGCAGAGGGAGGTCCTAGTGCAGCCTGTAGCCTGGGCAGGGTGCACTGTAGGGACAATAGGTCAGTTGTCTTAGCAAGCAAGGCTGGCAAAGCAGTCCAGGAGATGATACAGAGTCTGTGCAGCGTGACTGAGACAGGCCTTTACAGACAAGTGTAGGTAGAAGTCAGACAGCTGAACACACTCCCACACCTCCATTGAACTCTGACACAGCCACAGCCACCACTGGTCTATTGCTAACCTTCTCCCTCCTGAGCAGCTCAGCAGTGTTTGGTGCTGTGGAGAGGCTGGGGCTAGAAGTTCCCAGACTCTTTTCAGTCATGAGAAGTGTGAGGCTCTATCCCAAGATCAAAAAAAAAAAAATAAAAAAATATGCAGTATAATAAGCTAGATAGTGCCAGGCACCACTGTGCTGCTAAGAAGCATTTTCTGTTACAGGTTGAGCTTCGCTAATCCACCCTTGGGACCTGACCAGTGCCGGATGAGGGAATTTTCTGAACCCCAGGAGGTCAATATTGTCTAGCACATTGCCAACAGTTCCACCGCTTACTGGGCTCTTAGCAGACATTTAGGGATAAATTAGAGCAAAATAACAGCACAGAACTCTGAGGGCCAGGACTGGTGGCTGGAAACAAACTTTATGGGACTGCAGGAAACTTGCCACACCCCTGATAAGTGGCTGTCTGGTTAACTAAAAGCATTCCAGATTACGGATGTTGTTGGCTGAGAGAGTCCTGGATTAAAGAGGTTCAACCTGTGTTGATATGGTCACTGATCCTGCTCCTTCAGGACACACACACTTTCCTCAGTGTACCCAGACAGAGGCTACTGAACACAAGCCAGAAGCCAGCTCAACCCCGCTTCCGATACACAAGGTGCCATCAGATCTGACAGAAGGAAGTGACAGACCCAGGAAAGGAGGTGTGGTGCTGTGGGAAGTGCAGCAGACAAAAAAAAAAAACGAGCCTGTCACTAGGTTTATTAGACCAAATTCAATGGTGTTTATTGAGTTTCCTTTTAAATATCTCTTTGGAATGCAAGGAGTGGGGAGTTATTCCAGCTGGAGAGACTTCATTGTGAAATCACCTTCTATATTCAGGTAGTCGATGGTCTGGAGAGCCAACCGGTTAGGGAACTTGAACTGGTGGTTGTTTGGCAAAGTAATGGTCAGATTATTTGGGTCATGAGTGATGAAGATCTGCAAGGGAGGAACACAGAAGATATGTTGGCCTTGGTGTGCTAGATGCCCATCTTCTCTTCCTGCCCTGCTCAGATAACGGGATCTCCCAACTAGAAACTGGAGCTGGAGAAGCTGCTTACTGTTTGTCAATACTCTGCTTAACCAGTATGGATGTGTGGGAGATGGCTGGGGTCTCCTGTCCAGACAGGGTCTGTCCAACTCCTTGGACTGAGCCCCCACTGTGTAATACATCTCCACTCTTCCTTTCAGGGACACAGCTGAGCGAGTCACCCATGCACAGAAACACCCCTCAGATCCAGGTCTCACCTCCACATGGGAACCCTCCTGGAAGGGGAAAGCTGACTCCCTCTGCTCCGCACCCCACTCCCCTTTGTCCTTGGAGTTGCACACGATGGTCCTCGCATCACCATGAGCATCAAAACGTGGGTTGAAGTGCAGTACTAAGGAGGAGGGGTCCTTCCCTAGGTTCAGCACAAAGCTGAAGGAAGAAATGAGTGAGACACAGGCATCCCAGACCGTGACAGCACCATGCATTCTTACTTCTAGGGCCTGTGGCTTTAGTCATCTCAGCATGAACAGCACCAGGTCAGGATTCGGGTAGGAGATCTAAGCCTTCAGGAAAACTCCATGCGTTCTGTAGGAGGAACTGGGGAGCCAATAGGAGGTGCTCTTCCTCCCAAGGCATGTCCCTGCAAGGGGCTGTCTTTTGCCTGGGGACAGATGGGGTCCACAGCAACTTTTAGACAGTGTGGTAGGGGCATTTTCCCTGACCAGCTTGTGGCATTGCATTCTGCACCTTGAGGTCCTTCAGGGGTTTCAGTTGGGTGCTACATTCTTCCCCTCTTTTCCTAAGCAGTTACTTGTGGCTGTGCCCTGTTAAACAGCTGCCATCTTCCACCAGAGGTGGCTGAAGCAATTACCAACTTCTTAATAAGCACCTTGTGCCAAAGGATCTACCAGAGGAAAAGCTGTTCCTCTCTATAGGTCCCCTCCTTCCCGCTCCAGGGCCCAACACTCCGGCAGCGTGCTGGTTAGGAGAGGAGGCCAGAAGGCCCTTTGCTGATGCTATCATATATCAAAGGGAGTGGGAAGTGTTGGGGCACGTTGCTCCCTGGCATGCCTGTCTGCTCCCAGCATGGGAGCCAAGCTGCCAACCACACACCAAGGGGATGCAGACTTGTCGGGCTGTGGTAGCCGGATGTGCTGGAGAGGCTGGAGCTCCTGAGGGAGTCCGTCTGTCCATGCAGCAAAAAATCCACAGCAGAGGGGCTCAGAGGTGGGGTCTGGAGAGCTGCTCACACCAGAGTGTGAGACGATAGCTACGCAGACATGCTAGGCTGGGCTCGGAAGTCCAGGGTGGAGAGTGCATTTCCACGCCTGAGCCATTTTTGGCACCATAGTGCAAGCCTGAGTGTGGAGGCCCAGGGTCTGAGACTCCCCGGGCAGTGGTTATGGGGGGATTTATTTTGTGGTGTAGAGACCCCATGGACACCTCTAGGCAACAGCTCTACCAAGGCTGCTGCCTCAGCCTGGCTGAGCTGCCTGCGGGAGCTCTGAGCAGGTCATTGTTCTCCTCCAGCCCAAAGCCCCACCTGCCTGGTTGATGACACCCCAAGAGAGACCATCTCCGTTCTTCAGACTGGGCTGCCCCATTGCCCTCGGCTGTGCTACACAGGGTGTGGCTGCAACCCGCGAAGGGCTGCTCGGCTGAGCATCTGGTTCTACTTATCTTTCGGCAAGAGGAACCTGGGGCGGGGGCAGGGGCAGGGAAGTGACTCACTGGAAAGGGCTGCTGTGGGCATTAACCCTTTCCAGGCCACTCCCCTCTTCAACAGCAAGAGGGTCCTGCCATGTTCCTTAGAGCCTCTGAGCTCCCCCTTCCCCCACACAGGCATGACTTACCTCTTAGCACCGGCAGGGATTTCCCCCTTCACGCCAATGCGCTTTCCAGCCTTGACACCCATATTGGTACAAACCATTCCCTGAGGAAGCCAGAGACAGACGCGTTAGCCCCACAGGTCCTGGCTTGGTTAGCTGCTCCCCTCTGGCGCCCCACCCCGGCTGCAGCAGAGAACGTGGCAGAGGTCTGGGAGAGAGTCACACCTTTTGGGGGACCAGCACTGCGAAGAGGGAATGGGAGAAGGTGTGGGCCCTTCATTTTGGGCAGTGAACTAAGCCCACCGGCCCACATGCCCATGGAGGAGCGCAAAAGACCGTACTGTTAGAGGAGAGTCCGATAATGGACGGAGCAGTCACTGCCTCCCCAGTAGAGCAGCTGCTCCCCTACTGGAACCAATTTATTCTACACAGGGAAATCATACTCCCCCCACCTTCCTTCCATAAACAGGAGCAAGTTCTAAATTGCTCCTGAAATCTAAGCCAGCCTCCACCTCCCACAAGCCAGACCACTCCAGCCACACCCAGAGTCTCCACGCACCGGCCCGGTTGCCTTGGAGTGGAAGCGCCTTTGGTCTGATAGGCAGACAGTGTCCTGCCTGAAGCTTTTGCTGCAACATAGCTACTCTGCAGCGTGCATTTGTGTGGTGAGTTTGTCTGAATTATGGCATCTGCATCCCCCGAGGGATGCTAACTCTATTGACTGGCTCCTTTTTCAGCCTCAGAGCTAGGACTGAGTGGACATGTGTAACCAGACTCAGTCCTGCAGAGCTGCTTCTCCAGGCAGGGGCTGAAGGAGAGATCTCTACTGCCTGCACTGGCGCTGCCCCACCCAGCTTTCCAGCACCCCCAGCTCAGCAGCTTCTTACCAGCCTAGAGCTTCTCTGCACTGCTGGTCCCTCTCTGCACCACTAGAGAAGCAGGATGCAGAGGCCCACCTGTCCAGGACCAGCGCCTCAGCAGGGGAGGGTCCTGCCCACACCCTTTCCAGAACCATGTCTTCCAGCTGTGCCATGGTGTGAAAACTAGGACTAGGAGGAGCGTTCACCAGGGCTCAGACATTTTGCTGACTCCCCAGCCTCCTACCCACAGATTCATTTGGCAATTTCCATCACAATGAGGCAGAGGTTCATCCATTCCCACCTCTTTGGGCCCAGCAGGCAGGGAGCAAACACCACTAGCTGCAACAAAATCCCCAGGCACAAAATCCCCAGTCATTCCTCTTCCCATCAGTCCAGGGAAGAGAGAGGCGGGGTGCGGGGGGAGAGAGATGGTATCTCCTAATCCTCCACCACAAGTACTACTGGTAGGAGAGGGGAGAGCAGTAGGTACAACCCCTTCAGTAGTTACAGCTTCGAGAAGCTCCCTTGCAGCCACGCCCAACCAGGACTCCACCCCAATTACCCCTTCTCCCTCAGCATCAAACTTTCTGAACAGTTCTTCAAGCCACAAGCCAGCAGCCAGGCTGGGTGGTCTGGTCACAGGATGCTCAGAAAGAGCCAGCTCTGGGTGGCAAGGGGCAAACTGCTACAGGAAGAGTAATTTTGGCACTGAAGCAACTCCAAACTATTTCCCCTCTCCAAAAAAAAAAAAAAAAAAAAAAGAATCCCACTCCAAAACCCAGCTACCCCCAGGAGAGCTGCAGGGAGATACAGATCCCACCCTCCTCTGGGCTAACAGAGCATTAAAGGGGACAGCACAACCTGCAGTCACTTCACAGCCACGCCATTTCATCCCTTCTAGGCGGCACAGTGAACCTCACAAAGCCAGACGCCCTCAACCTGACCCCCGCTCCAGCTTGGCAGCAGCAGTCACTCTGCAAGACACCCCTGCGTCCACCCCCCGCAGCCAATGCCCCGGCACAAGCCTCTGCCTTCACTCACACAAGACATGATGTTGCTGCTCTTCTAATGCTCCCTCCAGCTGCTGAGATCAGACAGACAGATATGGGCAGCTCCTGTGCCGCTCCCCTGTGCTTAAATAGTTGGGCAGCTGATGTCACCCCCTCCTTCAGCCAATCGGAAAGAGCAAGTGGGGGTGGGGGCTGGGCATGGGAGGATTGATCACATCCTCCCAAAAGCAAGAGGGCAGAGCTTTCTTTAGCCCCTGAATGCTAAACCCCACCTTTCCCCAGCAGTCAGCCACTCGCTGGAGGTGGGGCCGATCCAGCTCACTGGCTGCACAGCCAGTGGAAAATACTTTTAGGATGAGAATGTTTTAAACAACCTCCCCAGATTTTCAGACACAAAAATCCCAGCCGTTGAGGCAAAGAAGAACTGGCAGGGCGGGGTGGGCAGGGCTAGAGAGAGCCACAGGGGCACCTGGCGCACTATGGGAGCATCTCTGCCTGCCCACAGTGGATAGGGGCAGGATCCTGGAGAGCTGAGCTCCATCCTCAGCTCCGGCCACTGATCTCACCCATGCACACCCAGCTGCCGGCCAGCCCACCACCTGGTACAGCCCAGAGCCCCGGGGCCACCCATCACACCACTCGGGGCAGAGGCGGAACAGCTGGGAGGCGAGTGACTCCGTCTCGGCTGCCCTGCATGGCGCACGGCCGCAGCCCTCCTGTGGGGGGAGGCGGGGGAAGCTTTCTGGGGCTCCTAGTGGCTCTTGCCGCTTTGCACTCAATTTCAAAGCCACTCCCGAGCAGCCAGGAATGGGACCCTGGAGCCCAGTCAGTCCCAATGGGCCGTTCTCATTAGCTCAGGACGTTATTTGCCACATGGGGTTTGGTCGGCGGGAGGGTGATTCATGAGGGAGTGAAAGGGCTGCGCTGGAAAAAGTTACTTCATTGCAAAACGGCACAACTATAATTAAATCTGAAGAACAGAGAGAATCCAGGCAGCAGGCCAAGCCCCTGCACTTGTGGCTTATGGCTTTGCTTGTCTCTTTTTGTTGCTAAACCACAAGGCATGTTAAGGCTCCTCCAAGAGCCTCAGAAGTAAAATGCATGCATGTGCTCCCTGAGGGGGCCCTCCATGCTCCCATCTGGAAACCACCCAGCTGGCTTCCCCCACACCCCAGGAGTAAAACTGGAGAGTCCATTTAATTTATTGGACGGTATGGCTCAGGGCTGAGGCTCATCAGACGATCTGGGCAGGAGAACCCAGGACTGGGGCAGCAGGAGTGGCTGTAGGTCAGCAATCAGTTGCATGGGCAGCGCTGTGGTACAGTGTCGGGCAGGTCCAGCAGGAGGATCGTAGTGCAGGGGAGAGGCACCTGTGCAGTGCTGTGGGGGCGCTGCAGGTCAGGGCTGTGGTGCGCTGGCAAAGCTCGGCAGATGCATGGGGGCCGGGGAGGGAAAGGGGACCACAGACACGCTGCAGGGCAATAGAGGTGCATTAAAGAAACCCCTCACCCTGCAAGAATCAGCTACTCCTGGGCCCAAAGTGGGGGGAATGCTGTTGCCTTATTCATTCAGTTGCAAGGTTCCTCTTTGCTGATTTCCCACACAGTCATCAAACAGCAGAGTCTTCAGCAGCTGCCTGTGATAAAAGTCAATCCCTGGCTGCATCATCTCCCCGGGGTGACTCATCCAAACATGACTGCCCATAGAAATTGAATTAGCAGCTGCCGGAGAGCCTGCTTGACTCTGTGCCATGGACACAATCAGCCGGCCTCTATAATAGAAGCACTGTTAGGAGAGAATCAAAGAGAGAGGGGCACATAATTTCCCCACCGTGGCTGGGGAAAGAATGGGCTTGATTCAGTAAGGCTGGACAAGCATGATGAGCTCCACAAGCTATAGTGTAAGCAAAAGACAGGTCTTCTCAGTGATCATCTTTGGCTCCAGAGTGTCACCCCAGCCCTGGCCTGGGAGGACCAAGGTGCTTGGGAGAGGGGCTCAAGAAAGAGGAGAGGGTGTGCCAGTCCCCTTCCCAGCCAGCACTGAGCAGAGCTCCCTTCCCTGCCCCACACCAGAGCTGATGACAAGGATTTGCTCTTGCAAATGCCTCTCTCCTGCAACCTGGCGCTGCCCACCGGCAGGGGGTGGATTTGTGGCTCCTTTTGTCCACCACTTAGAAACCTCGGTTTAGAGATGTGGATGTCATGTCCTGACTGCTCAGCCATGGACTTTGCGCTGTTCTTTCCTTGGAGGGGCATTGCAGGGTCAGCAGAGAAGAGGCTGTGGCTGCATGCAGGTTCCTGGACATCTAGATAGCGAAGTTACTCACCTTGGTGCAGTAACTATCATTCTTCAAGACGTATGTCCTCATGGGTGCTCCCTTTTAGGTGCTGGGCTCATCCCAGTGCCACAGATTGGAGACTCTTCATAGCTGTATCTGGTTGGTCTGCACATGCACTGCTGCCGCGTGTCTCCATTTGTGCTCTTGCAACCACGTGCACAGGCTGGCTCCAGCCCGTTCCTCGACACAGCTCCACAATCAGCGAAAAAGAACAGGCTCCGAAGCGGGGAGGAGGGTGGGTAGTGGAGCACCCACAGGGGGACACACATCTCGAGGAACGATAATTACTGCACCGAGGTGAATAACTTTGCTTTCTTCTTTGGGTGATGTCCCCATGGGTGCTCCTCTTCAGGTGACAGTGTAGCTGTTTCCCAATAATTGGAGGAGGGAAGGAAAAAAAAGGGAGTCACCATATAAATGAAGCAGAAAGAACCGCTGTGGCTAGCAAAGTATCCACACAGCCCAACTGTCCCGGATAATGTAGTTTCTCACAAAAGTATTGCGGGATGACCAGGTGGCTGCTCTGCAGATGTCTCCAAGGGAAACTCCCTTGAGAAAGGCCGTCGAAGTCACCGCCGCTCTCATGGAACGGGTTTGTGGTTGTGTTGGGGGAGGCATCTCGCTGGAAGAATAGCACTGGGTGATGCACGTGGTGATGATATGAGCTCTCTGTTGGGATGTCAGAGGCTCACCTTTGGAGCGCTCTGCCAATGCGACCAGCAGGCTTTCTGCTTTGTGGGATGTTTTTGTCCTGCCTATATAAAAGGCAAGCGCTCTGCGGATGTCCAGAGTATGCAGCGCTGCTTCCTGCAGTGATGAATGCAGTTTAGGATAAAACGTGGGTAAGAATATAGGTTTGTTGATGTGAAAGTCAAAGGAGACTTTAGGAACGAAAGCTGGATGGTGTCAGGGTCACTCCATCCTTAGTGAAGATCAGATACGGAGGCCCCCCTGTGAAGGCTGACATTTTGCCGACTCTACGGGCAGATGCGATGGCGGGAAGAAAGGTTACCTTCATGGTAAGTAGCTTAAGAGGGGTAGGAGGAGTCGGAGTTGGTCTGTGTGGAGGGTACAGATTTGTGAGCCCCTTGAGAAATCTGTTAGTAATCGGGTGAGCCAATACTGAGAACCCCTCGGTGTGGCCCCTAAATGCCATAATGGCCGCAAGGTGCACTCTTAGGGAGGTCAGTGCCAACCCCGAGGGTCTTAGATGCAGCATGTAGTCCAGAATAGCATCAAGGGGAGACAACGCTGGTTCCACTTGTACTGAACAGCAACTGGCAAACCGGCACCCCTTGGAGAGGTAAGTAGCTCCAGTATTTTGCTTCTGGCTGTGTTCTAAGAGATGTCCCTGACCTGTGCGGAATAGAGGAGCTCAGACTCATTGAGCCAACTAGGAACCACGCCACAAGATGTAGCCTGCGTATCTGAGGATGCTGTAGGGTTCCCCGTTCCTGGGTCAATACGTAAAGGGTATTTCACTGAAAGTTATTATTCGATATGGAGTCCCCGTTGGGATCCATCTTTAAAATGGAGTACGGAAAAATTGCTGAGTCATCATCCCCCTCAGAAAGGGACATGAACTAAAGGTGGGAAAAGAGGGTGTCACGTGGTACAAATCTGCCTGGAGAAAAGAGGCTATAAGAGAAGGTGACCCAGTCTGCGCTAGGCTTTCTCTCTCTCCCTCTCTTCCCCTGCCAGCTCTAAGCTGAAGGATCAGAGGAGGAGGAGACCCCCTGGTGGCTAGGGCTAGTGTGGAGACCTTGTAAGCCAGGAGCCTTGCTCAATTTTAATTTAACTAGAGACAAGGGAGTGTAGTGTCTTACCCACACGCATACCATCATTTCTCCTAGGCCTTGCTACACGCAGGACCACGAGTCAAGAGCAGAAGGCGGAAGATGGAAGAGAAGAATTCCACCTGTTCATGTGCCTGGAAGAGAGCAGAATCCACAGCCTTCCTCCTGCCTGTGAGAACAGTTCAACTTACCTGACATCCATATATAACCTGGACTGCGGTAGGAGTGACTTTGGGAAGGGAAGTTCAGGGGAGAACTCTGCTGTAGCTAAAGGGGTAACTCCGCTCGCTTGTAAATAGTTCTGACAACTGGAAGTTTCATTTAGTTAATGCTTGTCTGTTAAATAAATCATTATTGTTTACCTTTTATTCAAGAGGTGTTCAATGTGCACGGTGATAGAAACGTTAGGGGGTCCGAGCCTGTAAAAACAGAAACTTCTCTGCATACTGTTCTCAGGTAACAAATAGGTCTGGTAAGAAGGGGAGAGGATAGGGAGGGCATGCCAACATCCTTTAACTTGCTGACAAGAATATTGTGGGAGACTGTATCAAAAGCTTTGCTAAAGTTGTTGGGAACTTGTTCCCCTGCTCCTATAGAAAGGAGATAGTCCACTTCCTCATGCAGCAAACTCTTGTGAGACGTGTCCTTGGAAAGGGACGGGGTGGTTGGGGTGGGAGGTGGGATGGAGATGAATGGAATGGCGTGGCCTGATTGTGCACTCTCCAGTACCCACCTGTGGGTGGTGATGAAGGCCCACTGGTGTAAAAAGGGCCTCAACTGGTGATGCAACATGCTGGGAGTCTGTGAGGTGATGACATTGACTTTGCTGCTCTCGACCCATGAGTCAAACTTGCTGTCTGGCAGACTGGGAAGATTGATTAACTCCACTTTGGTTTCTGGGCCTTTGCGGTCTGTGCTGAAAACGAGGTTGATTGTTAGGCCTGGTCGGCTGATAGGGTTGGGATTTATAGAAGCTGGTTTTGTAGCACTTCTGGTAGGGGTGATGGCGTCGCCTCCTGTAAGGAGAGGTACACATCCCTAGAGTGCGCGCAGTGTCATACGAGAGGCCTTACTAGAGTGGAGGACAGCATCCGTGTTTTCAGCAAACAGTTTCTTTTTGTCAAAAGGCAGGTCTTCAGCCTTTGCCCATGGTTCTTTAGCTATGGCAGCCACTTGTAGATATGAAGTGCGCTGCATGACAACTGCTATGGCTGTGGCTCTCGCCGCTGTGCCGGCTATGTCTAGGGCAAGCTGAACAGTTGTCCTGGCACTGGTATAACCCTCCTTAACCACCAACTTAAGGCTAGGTTTTTTAGATTCCGGCATGTACTCTAATAGTGGCCTCAATTTGGAATAGTTATCAAAGTCATGGTTTGAAAGAAGAGCCACATAGTTTGCTATGCAAAGTAGTAAAGTGGCTGAAGAATATAATTTTCTGCGGAGGATGTCAAGCTTCTTGGCTTCCTTGTCCGTTGCTGCTCCCCTAAGCTGTGGTGTGCATGACCTATGTAGTGCAGCATCAATTATTGAGGAGTTGGGTTGTAGGTGAGTGAATACGAACCCCAGCCCCTTGGGGGGGAACGAAGTATTTCTTATCTAATTTTTTTCCTGGTCAGAGGTACAGAAGCAGGGGTTTGCCATATTTCATTGGCTGTCTCTAGAATGTCCTCTTCCATAGGTATGGCTATCCTGGAAGACTGCACTGGCTGTAAGTTCCTAAGCAGTCAGGAACAGTTTCCAATCTGTGGCGCTGGGATGAGCCCAGCATCTACAGTGGAGCACCCATGGGGACATCACCTGAAGAAGAAATGCTGGATGTGCCTCTCTCTCTCTCAGCCACCTAGTCGAGCTGCATCAGATTATGCAACATCTCCACCATGCACCTTTGCTCATTCTTGGAAGGGTTCCTTGGTTTCACCTCTCGCCATGTAGGCCTCCCTCTGGCAAGAAGAGGGAGGGTGTTCCTGGGACATGCTGCTAAGCCTTACCAGCGCTCAAGTGTCTTCACACCAACCGTGTGGGGTCCTTCACTCCCTTTGGGTGTGGCCTCCAGATGGAAAGGAGCTGAAAAACCATCTGCCCAGCTGTTCTCAGAACCACCACTGCTGTAGTGTAAAGCATCTGCCTCTTCTTCAGCAATGGCACATCCCCAGTGCCCATGGCCAGCCCCTGTTACCAAGGCCTGGGAGAGAACGGCCAGTGAGGCTACCCACCCCTCCTGAGGCTGTGTTCTCTAAACATTGGGTGAACTTACACCTAGCCTGCATTCTTAGGGGTCTACCTCCAGCTCAGCATTTGTAACAACAGGTGCTGTCTAGTGCCGTCATACATAGGGCCTATGCAATTTTAGTACACCTTAATGAACCTTAGCTTTGCTGCGAAGGAACCACCTTTTGGGATGAGCAGGGAGTTCCCCTCCATTCTGCCCTGGGCTTTTGAGATAGGAAGCTTAACGAGAGGGCCAGTTAGTACCAACCAGTGTGCACAGGTCTCCCTAGGCCATGAATGTTGCAGCTCATTTCCATCCTGATGGTGGAAGTTCTCCATTGGTACCGGCAGAATCAGTGGGAGCCAAAGAAGGTCAATATGTACAGGTGGATGGAGAATGGCAGAGAGGCACCGCACAGAATTAAAAGGGTGAACACACTCACAGGATCCCCCATGGGCCAGACTGTTGTGAGGTGATAAAAACTAAATGCAGCTCTATCGAAACAAAAAAGCAGTCCAGTAACACTTTAAAGACTAACAAAATAATTTATTAGGTGATGAGCTTTCATGGGACAGACCCACTTCTTCAGACCATAGCCTTACCAGAACAGACTCAATATTTAAGGCACAGAGAACCAAAAACAGTAATCAAGGTTGACAAATCAGAAAAATATTATCAAGGTGAGCATATCAGAGAGCAGAGGGGCAGAAGAGGGGTGGGGGAGTCAAGAATTAGATTAAGCCAAGTATGCAAAAGAGTCCCTATAATGACCTAGAAAATTTACATCCTAGTTCAAACCACCTGTTGTGTCGAATTTGAATATAAAAGAGAGTTCAGCAGCTTCTCTTTCCAAAGGAGTGTGAAAATTCCTCTTCAGTAAGATGCAAACAAACCTTCAGGTCATTAACAGAATGGCCCACTCCAGTAAAGCGCTGACTGACCAGTCTGAGAATCAGGAGTGTTGTTATAACACTGTTTTGTGCCCATTAATTCTTTGTCTAAGAGAGTTTGAAGTCTGTCCAATATACAAAGCATCTGGGCATTGTTGGCACATGATGGCATATATGATGTTAGCTGAGGAACATGAGAATGTGCCCATGATTCTGTGAATAACCTGGTTAGGTCCAGTGATGGTATCTCCAGCATAGATATGTGGACAAAGCTGGCAGCGGGCTTTGTTGCAAGGAAAAGTCTCAGGACTGGTGTTCCTGTGGTATAGATTGTGGCTGTTGGTGAGAATCCTCATAAGGTTGGGAGATTGTCTGTAGGAGAGAACAGGCCTGTCACCTAGGGCCTTCTGGAGTGTGGCATCCTGATTAAGGATAGGGTGTAGGTCTTTAATAATGCATTGCAGTGGTCTGAGTTGGGGGCTGTAGGTAATGACTAGTGGTGTTCTGTTCTTGGCTTTTTTGGACCTATCTTGGAGTAGCTGGTCTCTGGGTACTCGTCTGGCCCTGTCGATTTTTTTATTTCTCCTGGTGGGTAATTTAGGTTTATGAATTAAAGATCTTTGGTTCTCTGGGCCTTCAATATTGAGTCTGTTCTGGTATGGCTATGATCTGAAGAAGTAGGTCTGTCCCATGAAAGCTCATCACCTAATAAATTATTTTGTTAGTTTTTAAAGTGCTACTGGACTGCTTTTTTGTTTTGATAGCATATAGACTAGCGTGGCTTTCTCTCTACTACTAAATGCAGCTCTGCTTCTGCCTCAGTTAAACTGGGCGGGGCATGGGGGCATGCGTGTGTGTTGCTGGGACGAGATGGGTAGAAGGCCCAAAACACAACAAACCAGAACCTTATCTTATGTCATCTAATTTCCGTGCAGATTCTAGCAGCTGCAGGAAGCTTTTAAGATCAACAGTAGCTGGTAAACCACATGACCACTGGCTGGCAAAGCAGCTACATTTGCAGGGCAAAGAATCTGCAACAGCAGTGGAAAATCCCCAGCACCTGGGGGCAGGGTGGCCCTGTTGCCAGACAGTGGGAGGAGATAGCAAGAGCCCCAGCTGGATGCAGTGGCTGCCCCCTCCTTGCCATCTGCATTCTCAGCTCCCCAACTTGCTTAGGGCAGATCTGCCCCATACGGGGCCCCATAGCGAGCTCAGTCCTGAATAGAGACAACAGTTCAGTGGTCTGGGCACTTGAGATCCCTCTTGCTGCATATCATGGGAACAGGATGGACAGCAGAATTGCTGGCAGCCCAATTACATCACCTTCTGACAACCCAACGGCATGGGTGCGTATCAGCTAGAAATGGGAACTTGCTTTAACTCCTCCTACCGTCAGTGTTTCTGCTCAGGCGGTCCCTCAGGGAGGCAGGTGGCTGAAGATTTCCAAAAGTGACTAGTGATTCTGGGGCCTTGGTTCAGCGGAACCCAACTTGAGACAACTTTAGGGGGCCTGCTTCCCAGAAAGAGCTGAGCATTCAGGCTCTGCAAATCAGGCCCAGTTATGGTCGTGAATTCGGTACCCAGAACCACAAATAACTTTGGGAGCGAGCTGGTGAGTGAGATTTATGTGGCATGGCCACCCATTGGAAGTAGATTGAGACCAACAACAGCCCTGACAACGGAGGGGCTGCATCAGGCCCCACACCTATTTGAGGACAAACACCAAAAGAGGGTAAGTTGGACAGCGAGAGAGGGAAAGCTGCTTTTCCTAATTCAGTCTCCACATAGGACATTGCCCCAAGGGGTGAGGGCAGCCATGAGACACCCCCTTCACCCCATCTCCACATGTTCCTGCAGCGACACAAACAAGCTGGACACAGCTCCCTCAGGAGGGCCTGTTGCAGGGATGGGAAGCAAGGCTTCTTCTCTCCCTCCCCCATTACCTTCACTCCTTCCCACTGATCAAGCCCCAAGAGATGGGGCCGCTCCAGCAGAACCTCTCTTTGGGCACCTTCCCCAGCAAGAGGATGCAGTGGTTTTCAAATCGCCAAGCAACGCCTTTTGGGCAGTGGCAGTGGCAGCAGCTGTCAGTCAGAACCGTGGCATGTGGCTTTCCTTCAGGAATGGAAGGGCCTCCATGCCTGGGGCCAGGGTGTCCCACATACGCTGGCAGGAGAGAGGACAGCACAGCTCCAGGGAGAGGAGGTGGCCATGACCTCCCACTGGATGGCACTCTTAGCCACACTTGTGCATGGCTTGGCAAACACACACCAGCTCCCCCTTCTCAGCCTCCTAAACGGACCAGGGCTTACGACACTCCCCAGACTGAGAGGATGGTTGTGTTAGCAGAGAGAACAGGTAGTATCGTTGTAGGTTTCCCAGACACCACCCTCTCTCCTGCCTATGTGCCACACCCCTGTTGTGGAAGCACCATCCTTCGAGATGAGCAGGGATTTCACCCTTCAAGGCCCAGGCTACTGTTGGCATCGTGGCTGGCGCTGCCAATGAGGGGACCTGTTTTAGGCCCAGACCCTGAAAGGTATTTAGGTGCCTAACATGCCAATTTCAAATGGATGTGAGGTGCCAACAAACATGAGGATCAGGGCCTTAGTAGCTCAAGGGCCCATACCTAGCTCATTGCAGTCTCAGTGGTTGAGGTCCTTCATGACTACTACCTGCCCCATGGAAATGAACCAGATGGCTGGGTAAAGAATGCTAATTTCTGCCTAAAATTACATTTTATTTTGTACAGACCCAGGAGTGTCACCTCACTGGCTTCTAGAGATAACTAAGACGTAAGAACGGCCATGTTGGGTCAGGCCGAAAGCCCAGTATCCTGTCTTCCAACAGTGGCCAATGCCAGGGGCCTCAGAGGGAGTGAATTCTGGCTCATTGACCTGTACAGGCCTATGACTTAAAGCATGCAGGCTGGGTTTTGCTCCACACGTTTCAATGGGGGCAGGTGTGCATACGTGCTGTTTGCTTGTGTTACTGCAACCAACGCTGCATGACAACCTGCATAAGCAGACCCCACCAGAGCAAACTAGGGACCCCACTGCATCGGCTCTCAGCCCGAGGCTTTTTAGGTCAACAGCACCTGTTTAACCACAAGTGGCACAGGAAGTACCTTTACAAAGAATCCTTTTTATATTTAACCTGGGAAGTTCCCTGTGCCTCTGGGCTGAGCGTCCCAGTTAAAGAGTGGGAGGAGATAGCAAAACTCCCTGCTGGGGGCAGCAACCACCCTGTCCCTCAGCCCCTATTCACTCCTCCCTCTCCTCACTGCAAATCTGCCTCAGCCTGTTCTCAGTGCTCAAGCGGGACAGGAGCAGATTTAGTCAAAATTTCTCTTAAAAAGCCCACCCACCTCCAGCCAGGACAACATGGGATGTGTTACTGCTCTTGTTAACTGTGTTAACTAGCCCTGTCTTCTCCCG
This sequence comes from Carettochelys insculpta, assembly GCF_033958435.1. Taxonomy (NCBI): domain Eukaryota; kingdom Metazoa; phylum Chordata; order Testudines; family Carettochelyidae; genus Carettochelys; species Carettochelys insculpta. The sequence goes on along the minus strand of NC_134137.1, from coordinate 280,104,862 downwards.
CATCCCACACTTGACCTTGGATTCGCAACACACCAGTTTCCAAGTTTATGCAGTGAGCAGGGAGAGAACGAACAGCAGGACTGCAAGCTTCTCTTCCCGCTACCTGTAACAGGGCCACCTCCAGCTCTTTGCACAGGGTGGCCTTGATGCACCACTAGGGCTCCAAGCTGCTGGAGTGTAAGTTGGAGAAAGAAATGGCTTCTGGCTCTAGCTTTTCTGCTGAGACTGGCCTTCGGGAACCACTAGCGGGTGTAGGGCTTGTGTGCACCTCATTGTGAACTGGCCTAAGAGCCCCATCTCATTCCCTGGTCCTGTAACTCCACCACACTCTTACGGCTAGCGGCTGCGCCTTGCAGCAGTGGATTGCTGTGGTTACTGCTGTCTGTCAAGCAGCTGATTCCCCGCCTCCTCTGTTCACCTCCCCCAGGGGAAACTGGGGGTGGATTTAAACTAACCCTTTCTACTAGTTCCTGCTGTGTGTGAGGCTGATTCAAGGCGTGGTTTAAAGCAACAGCACACTTTGTACTTGAGGATGGAAAGGGCTGGGGCCTGTGGTGAAGGCGTTAGCCTTGATAACACCACTCCCCATTCCTATCTCCCCACCAATTCCTCTGCCTGCACTGGAGGTAGCCTGAAGATACCAATGGAGAGCCAAGGACTGGACACAGGGTGCATGTGGCCAAAGGACCTGCTCTGTTACCTATCAGCCCATACCCCATCCCTTGACGAGCCTGAGGGCCTGATACGCTCTGCTCCTTATGGACCAAAGGAGGGGCTGGCAGCGGAAAGCTAGCTGAGGCTCCCTGACTCTTCAGAGCCCACTGAGTCAGGGGAGCAAACTGGGTCTTTAACAGCCTCTTTCAGGGCCCCAGCAGGAAGAAGGCTGCAGACTGAACAGCAGATACCTCTATCGCTATGAGAGGTGTCACAAACACCAGATTTGGGTATAAGAAATCCTCTGCCTCCTTCAACAGGGGGAAAGGCTGCGATACCCATGGCCACAGCATCCCCTTCACTGCAGGCCAAGAGAAGGCAGCCTGGCAGGTTGTGCTACCGTCAGTCTTCCCCTGAACCAGAACATGGCAAGCACGCTATGCACATCCCACCCCCTGGGATCTGGAACTGCCCTGGCAGGAGGAGAAAGGAGATCCTCTCTTCTGAAGACTGCTGACCACCCAGAGGTACCAGTCCTACAAGCAACCAGACAAAACCCATCAACCCATTTCACTCTTCCACGTAACCATCTCTCTGGCAGCAGAAGAGAGAACACGAAAATCCAGTACAGGCACTTAGCTTGCACAGAGATGGTGTCAGAGAAACAGCACCGAACCTAAGGGTTGAATATGTCTGGAAGAGCCTTTACTTTATCTCCCATTTCCTCTTTGACCATCCTACCAGCTCCACCGTGAAGCTGAATGCAAATCTCTCAAAGGTGCATCAGCAGCATTGCTGCCACTGCCGGGGGATAGGTGACTGCCTGGAAAGTCCTCCTATTGTAGCTGCCTGTGCAGCAGGTGTGATGAGCTATAGGAAAGGGATGGAAGGCATCTCCAGCAAGCCTGGCTACAGCCCAGCACTGACCCAGAATCCCTAAAGTAAGCTCCACAGCAAGAGGCTGCTTTGCGAGTCAAAAGTAGCTGCAAACTTGCTGGTGGGTCGGCAACCACACGTGAAGAAACTGGAGAAGGTCCAGAAAAGAGCAACTGAAAGGATTAAACATCTAAAAATATGACTATAAGAGAAGAATTGGGTTTATTTAGTTTGGACAAGAAGGCTGAGAGGGCACCTGACAGCAGCGTCCAAGTACCTAAAAGGGTTTTACAAGGAGGGAGAAAAATTATTCCCTTTAATCGCTGAAAACAGGAGACGCAATGGATTTAAGACTGCAGGAAGGTTGGTTTAGATTGGGCATTAGTAAGAATTTCCTGTTGGGGTGGCTGTAGAATTTCCATCATTGGAGCTATTTAAGAACAGGTTAGATAAATATCTAACAGATGATACAGACGGTGCTTGGCCCTGCCAAGAGGGTAAGGAAATGGACTTGACGACCCCTTGAGGTCCCTTCCAGTTCTAGCATTCTATGATTCTAGAGCCTCACGGTATTAGCACTAATGAGGAGTCCTGTGGCACCTTAAAGTCTAAGGTTTATTTGAGCATAAATTTCTGTGGGTAAAACATACTTAATCAGAGGGATTGGAGTGGAAATACAGAGGTACACAGGCGAGCACACACGGACAGCGTAGCAGAAGAAGGGAGGTACTTATCAACTGTAGGACTGGTGCTAACAAGGTCAGTTTTCAGTTAGGGTGGTTGTGGATTACTCCCAGCAGCTGGTTTGGAGGTGTGAATACCAAGAGGTGAAACTGGGGCTTTATAGTGAAAACCATTTTAAATCTTTATTCAGTCCTAGAGCGTCTTTGCTCGGCGGAAGATTGATGCTGCTGTAGTCTACCTTCCAGGGTTCAGTTTACTGCACCTGGTAGGGATGCGTTAAACCAAATGTGCAGGGCACCCTGGCAGTGCCAGTAATCCTAACCCTTGCAATGAGTAAGGGAAGTTGATGGGAGTGTTTGCTCCCTTCAGCTTCTCACTGGGCTACACCAAAGCTGAGATTAAGGTACCTCGACTCCAGCTATGTAATGAGTGTAACTAGAGCCACATCTTAATTCGATTTTCCCTTTTAGCGTACGCTGGCCCTAATCCCCCTACGAAGGCAATTTCATCTCTTGGTAGTCACATCTTCATATCAGCTGCTGGGAGTAATCCACATCCATTCTGACTGAAATGGCTTCATTTACACCGGTCCTACACTTGATAAGTATCTTCCCTTCTTCCAACACACACACTAGTGTCTACATATCCCTTCCTCTGCACCTGATGAAGTGGGTTTTACCCACAAAAGCTTATACTCATCTAAATCAGTTAGTCTTTAAGGCACCCCAGGACCCCTTGTTTTTTTGCAGATAGACTAACAAGGGTACGCCTTTGAGAGGTGTAGTAGTAATGGAACCGTCAGACTGGGAGTAAGGCACCCCAGTACTGCAGGCTGAATGCCAGACACCTTTTTATCCACTGAAGAAGTACAGCACCTAGAACAGCAAGGCACCCCGTGACAGCACTGAAGAGGCCACTCAGGGGAGACAGAGGTTCTACACTGATGTCTTCTTCACTGCTTGAGAGTTAGAACAGATGAGAAGTATCAAATGTTAGGTGGTTTATCCAAAAGGTGCTTTAAATCTTTCCTTCGGAGAGGCCAGTGCTTCGGAGCAGAGGTTCGCAGCCCAATCAGCACACAGCTGTGGCCTGTGCAACAGCCCAGCCTCTGGGCTGTACAGGTAGTACATACGTTTGCAGCCATACAAAACAAAGAGCTGCATATGCAGCCTACAATGACAAATACACTGAGAACCACTGCTTCCCAGCCACACCCTATTAATCTTACCTCTTGGTGCGCGCAAGAGCTGGGAACAATTTGGGAGATCACGATGACTTGCTACAAACAATGGAGAGATACAAAACTATTTGACTAGCAGTTGGTGCAGCATCCACACACGTGGGGGGGACAGTCATGCTTCCTCAGCCAGAGCCCTGAAGGTTTGTGGCTACAACAGCCCTCCTACTACAGAATGGGAAGGGAAACGGGCAGTGGAATCACAGCTTGTGTTGCATTTGTGTAGCCATCCTCAGACGCAAGCCAAGCAAGCCTAATTCAGACACCTACCATCAGTGCAATGCTACTAAAGATGCCAGACAGCCCCAGCAAGTGGAATCCTTCATCAGCATCCCAGGCAACATAAGCTTCCTGTATGTCCCACCCCATGTCTTAGAGCAAGAAAGGCATTTCTGATGCATAACCCATCCTGTCCTTAAAGGGGAAAGGACTAGCAGCTCCAGCCCCCTAGAAACTTGTCTAAGACCACCAAATTTCAGACCTACATTTGTCATTTCTCTCCCTCCCACCAGAGATGGGGGAATGAAGACAGCCAATTCCAGCTCACACTCGCACTTTATTATAGACTGAAAAATGGCAAGTGTCAAAAAACCACAATGACATGGGACAGAAGCAGTGAGAGAGGCCCAAAGGCAGGCATCGCCCTCGCCCCCGACACGGCCAATCAGCAATAGTTTATACAAACACTTGCATAAATAAGTTAATTCATAAATAAAAATTGTCAAAAGACAAAGCAGCAAGGAATGACTTCCAGGGCTGTGGCACGTTCACAGCCCTGACAACAGCAACGCTATCCCACCCACAGCCACGCAACAGCGGTGAGGTAGGGATACAGATCCCTTTCCCACTGTTGTAGTGGGATCACAACCCATCAGACATAGGCAAAAGCTACACAGATCATTACTGATGCACTTCATTGGTCTGGCCGGAAGAGCCGTTTCCCTACACTTTCCTCCACACATAGGAAAGGGTGTTTGGAAACTGTTCCCATCAGAGGTGGGCTGTAATAGTTACAGCAGGTCTGGGTCATTAGGGCTGAGTCACAAGGACTGTTTCTCTCCCCCCACCCACTCAAGACACGATACGCAACAGGATTACTGGCTAAATCAGGGTCAGAGACTGTCCTTCCCTTCAGAGCAGGGGAACAACACGCCTCCTCAGTTCACCATTCTTGGAGTCAAAGCAAGTTGCAGGTGCCCTCCTAATGCCTTTTGGGGCCTGGGCAGGGATCTTGGCCACTGGCAAGGGGTGGGGCAGGAGAGATCTGCGGCCACCCCCCTGGCAAGGACTCATTGGACTATTTCTACTTGGAAACAGCAGGCACCATGAAGAGCACAAGAGCTGTAGCCCAGGAAAAAAAAAAAAAAAAAAAAAAAGAGTGGAGGGCATAGCAGTAAAAGGCCGCCACTGGTTATATACAAAAGAAAAATAAGACAGCCTGCCCACACTCCATGGGGTACGGGGAGCAAACAGACACCGGTCGGGCTTGTACATGCCCCCAGCCTAGCCTTTAATACAAGGTTTCCACTTTTCCTTTATAGTCAGTGGTAGCATATTTAACTGAAGGGGAAGGATTCATCTGGGCAACTTCCGTTCTTAGCAAGATACAGGAAGAAAGACAACTACTCACGCCTTGCCCCCCACTACATAAATGAATGGCTATGGGACTGGTTAGAGCCTGGAACTGAGAAAGAATGGAAAGAAGAATGGGAATGGGTGGAGATCTGGACTGGGATAGGGAACTCCCACTCCTCCCTGCCCTCTACTCGTCCAGGCCTGCTATCAAGTCTGCAATGCTGTCCACATAGTAATTGGGCACCAGGTCCTTTGCAGCAGGGCTCTCGCTGGCCATGTAAGCCTGTGCCTCCTCCAGGCTGGACACGCCAGTCAGGGTTAGGACAGTGGCCAACCCACAGTTCTTGCCGAAGAGGATATCTGTCTCCAGCCGATCACCCACCATGAGAGTGCGGGAAGGATCCACACCAAAGCGCTCTACAATGCAGTCGAACATATACGTGTTTGGCTTCCCCACTACCACGGCCTTGCGCCCCGAGGCTGTTTCCACTGCCGCCGTGAGACTCCCTGTGCCTGGGAAGAAGAGAAACAAGCATTCACAAATCCACGTGAGATTTTAATTACTTGGGAACTGAGCTACCTGACACAAGAGAGAAGCTCTGAAGAAATGCTTGTTACCACGGACAGACAAGGGGTCAGTATCCCCGCCAGTCAGTAGAATCCCAAAGGTCTCCAGCCTGCCTCCTTGGAGTTTGGGTGCCCTTTATACCAGAGTTTGAGAGATACCACTGTCCCTTTTATATGAGGCAGGCCCTCATTTTCAAGGGCAACCAGCATGTTTTCGGACTCCAGCACCATGGAGCCTTAGTTTATGAATAAGGTTGTTAGTCATTACCACCATATCCATAAACATAGGTGGGTCAGTAATGTTTAAGGTGTAGATTTGTTTTCTCCTAATAAGAGCAAGACAAAGCAGCACTGTCAATCATCCTGATCTGAGGGAGCTCCTAGGGATGGAGGATGGCACCTCTCACCTATAGATCCCAGACCCAGTGCAGCCACTACCTATGAGAAGTGAATTAAAGCTTTTGGTGTAGTTTCCAGGGGAAAGGTGATATTGTGCAACATGGCCTGACCACCACAGACTCCAGCAGGTCTCATTTGTCCTCCCCAGGAAGGGACTGAACTAGCCTGAGACCCACCTCCCTGCTGGCTCAAAGGGAAATCAGAGATAACCATGCAATGTGTATCCTGGGGCTCAGCCTAGTACTTCCGCGTCGGCAAGATAAGCCACAGCACCCAGCCAGGCTTTGCCCAGTCCCTGCAGGGGACCAGCCTGAGCGTCTGAGGAGCCCGGACACCCCAGTGGTGCGGCACCTGGACCCCTCCCCACGTGGAGATTGCTGCCCCGGGGCCCCTCACCCGGGGTGCGCTGCCCGTCACTGAGAGGGTGCCAGGGGTCAGGGTCGGTGGCCACCAGAAGGCACTGGGGGTCGCGCAGGTAGCCGCAGGCCTCGGACAGCTTAGCGAAGGTGAACTGCTCATCGTAGCCGACCACCACGGCGCGCACGGGCGGCTCGTCCTTGCCGGTGGCGAGGCCGCCCTCCCCGGCCAGGTACAGCCCGGCCTCCTGCAGCTCCCCGCGCAGCCCCTCCCCGCCCAGCGCGAAGACCCGGCCGGGCCCAGGGCCGGCTGCGTCGCCGGCGGCCCCCAGCAGGCGCTGGCGCAGGTAGAGCGCGGAGCAGAGCGCGGAGCTGAAGACCTGCTCGGCCCGCACGCCGCGGAAGCCCAGGCGGCTGAAGCGCCGCTGCAGCTCGGACACCGAGCGCCGGCTGTTGTTGCTGACGAAGAACGAGGCCTTCCCGCTGCGGCTCAGCCGCTCCAGCAGCTCGGGCGCGCCCGGCACCGCGCGCTCGCCGGCCCACAGCACGCCGTCGCAATCGAACAGCAGCCCCTGCGCCGGGCCCAGCACCTCCCGCGCGCTCGCCCCGCTCAGCCGCCTGCAGGCCGCCATGCCGCTTTCTCCCGCGGGAATGACCTCACCGCCGGGCGGGGCGCCGTCGCCAATCAACGCGCCCGCACGGCCTGATGGACAGGCCCTCCGCCCGCCCACCTAATCGGGGCCGGCCGACGCCGTCCAATCACCGCAAGAGGAGGAGTGCTTGATGGACAAACGCCACGGCCCGCCCTCCATCGGGGGCGAGGCCTCAGAGCCCAATCCCTAGTGCGGACAGGTTTGACGGGCAGGGAAGACTAATTACGCCCATCGAGCGAGATTGTGTTTGAGTTTCGTTGAGGACCAATGAAAGGAAGGATCGGGAAGTATTGATAGGTGGTCAGAACCAACCAGCGTCCGTGCACTGGAGCGGAGGGACGCGGCTCTGAGCAACAAAACGGAAAGAATCGCGGCCGCCGTGGCCTATCACAGAGGGGGACGGTTGTAGGAGGCGGGCACAACAAAGTTATCCTCTCAAATAGCAGGAAAGAGGCGCGCTATGTGCTTAGAAAAGAGTGACAGACTCGGTAGCCTATCATATGGAGTAAAATGCGCAGGCCCTGGCGCAGGGGTAGATGACACACTGGCCAATCAGAGGATCGTAGGATTGAAAGGAGTGGGACGAACAGAGTGAGGAGAGGCGGTGCAAAAAGAGATGATTGACAGGCAGATGGAACGGCGGAGGCTGGAGTGGAGGGTAGTGGTTCACGGGGCGGTTCGCTGGGCCACGAAGCTGACAGCAGAGGGCAGTGCTGTGCCCGGCGCTGTACGAACTCTGCGAGCGGCGGCCCTGCCCAGCATGCTTGCAGTGGAGGAGCAAGGGATGGGGGTCTTACATGCTGTGCCCTGCCTCTCCCCCAGCTCCGTACCGCCCCCAGCAGTGCTACTTCAGGGACGCGCTAGCAGTGTATCTGGACAGATGCGCTCCTGCAGGGGTGTCTGCTTGTGCTTGGCCACATAGGGGGAGCCACAAGTGGCAAAATCCATAGACTAGACTAGCCAGTTCCCTTGGCAGGGCATGTAGTGAAAGCAGCTGGAAGGGAGCCAGTGCTCTTTGGAGGGCTGAGAGCGCAGTGCCAGACAGCTCAAACTGGGGAGTACTACCCGCCCCCCCCGGGAAGAGGACACTGTTACTGTTATGGGAAAATCATTTATATGTCATTTTACATGCATGTTTAAAGAGTTTGTTTGCTTAGCTTAGCACTAGTAGCTAAAGTAGTTGAAGCCTTAGGCCCAGGTCAAGCTGACCTGAGAGGAATGCTGAAAACAACAGCTGCAGAACTGGTGAAAACTGCCCAATATCATGGTAATTGGAAGTTTGCAAAATGGAGATACAAGGAGAATGTAAGGAGCTAAGATAACTGCCTCCTAAAGAAGATCAAACACCCAGCAACAGACTGTCCTCTTAGCAACAGAACCATCCAATGGGGAAGAGTAAAAACCCCTACTCAAATTAAGGGATTGGACTTTGGACAGGGGTATGGGCGGTGTTACAAACTGTGAAGCGTATAATTGCCAGTGATTTCTGGGAGGCGGGGTCCCTCTCTGGAGGCACCCAGCTCCAGCTGTAAGTCTGTACCTCAATAAAGGATACTTGTGGATTGGACTCTGAACTTGAAATTCTGTGGGATCCTAGAGTCGAACTCAACACCACACCTGCGAGGGTGAGAGAGAGTTAAATCTTTCCTTAACAGTTACCTTCCTCCAATGGAGCCCAACACACAGTCACCTCACCTATTTCTTCCCCTCCCTCCATGGACGACACACACACTGTGATTTTGCATCACCATTACCATGTGCCTCTTTGGAAGTGATGGCCACTGCCCATATACCAAAAGGCAGGAACAAACCTGTTGGAGTGGGGCATGTGAGGTCTGAAAAGACAGAGGCTGTCTCTCATTAGTCATCTATCAGTTCTAACCAAAGATGCTTGTAATAGCACCCAAGCTGCCCAGTTGGTATCATCCAGGTTCCAGGTCAATATTCAGGGTTCCCCTGCCTGTCCCAGTTCTTATAGGCCAGTCCTGTACCCTGCACTATAAACAGGATTTTTCACCTCCACCTTGCCTTCCTGAAGAGCAACAACAAGTTTGGGCTTGCCTGGGCAGAGAGGAAGCCCAGAGCTTATGTGATGTTCATGTATTGTGGGGAAGTAAATGCTGTTATATTCCCAGAGGCTAAAGGAAAATTGCAGAGAGGAGACAGAGGAATCTACTGTTAACTCAGTGCTGGGATGGTCTCCTACCTCCCGGTGGAGAAGCAAAGGGAAAGAAGGGAGCAGTCCTGCTAACATTTGTTGTGATGCAGCCAAGACTTTTTTGTTAAAATATATGTATATGTTTAAAAGTAGATTACCAAAGGAAACAGGAAAACCCTGCAAAACACAACAGACAGAAAGCAGCATTCTTTGTACTGGATTTTCACCCATACAATCCCAGGACCAAATTCAGCCTTTCTGAAAGCAGACACAACCCACTGAAGTCAATTAAGTCATGCTCACTTACACCAATTATAAATTTGGTCCCAAGTCGTTGAATAACTTACCAGCATTGTATTAAAAAAATGAGGTCCTGCCCCAGACCTCATCATGTCAGAGATTCTTAATGGGAGGAGTTTATCAGAACTCATCAGAGGCAAAGTTGGTCCCCAAGGTACAGAATTATTGCCTTGTATATGTAGAAAATGTCAGACTAACCCTCTGAATCCACACCTCATTCACTGGAAATTCAGCTCAGTCCCGGCCTCTGCTGTGTGAATCAACTGCAGTTCAGTGCATATACTCCATTTACCTGAGTATGCTTTGAACGGCTCCAAGCTATTTTGGGCACAGGTGGGCTGTCCTTTAACTGAAATAGTCTTTGAAAAGAAGGAAGAGCCATGAACTCCTTGCTCTGTAGAGTCGGAGGGGCCCTTTGAAGGTGCAGGAGCGGGTTTGTTAATGCCTGAGATTGGCTGAAGGAAGCTGTATCATTAAGGAAGGCTGGGGAGGGAATGTAGATAAGCATCTAGTAACCCCTTGTCTCCTTAGACTGTGGCAGGATCTGATTCCTAGAACTCCAGGAGCTGAAGTTTGTCACAGGGTTAGATAGATTTTTGCCTTATGTGTTGAGCCAGAGGAGCACCAGTCCCTCCTCGTTCCCCTTCCCTGGATCCTTGGCAGGCAGACAGAACTGATGCCTTCAAAGCTTCTAGTCCTTCTCTGGGGACTGACCACTTGGCTGGGGAATGGCTGGGGAGCTTGGTCCTCCTGGAGGTGAAGGCTCCTCCAGTCCTTCTGTCTCTGGGGTGCAGTCTGCAGTTGTTTCTGTAATGTAGCTACAGGCAGAACGTTGGCCAGCTGCAGAGGTCTCCTCCTTGATGGTGTCTGCAGGCAACTTGGGGGAGAGTGGAGGTTTGGGGGACAGCGGGGCAGTTTGACTCTGGCGTCTGGCAGGCTGGGGTGGAAGCGGAGGTGGGACAGTGGGAGCTCGCACAGACCCACCCACTGATCGGCGAGGGAGGGCTTTGGGGCTGTTCTGAGGCACAGAAGCTGGGTTTCGAGGTTGCACCTGTGGTGGGGATACTGTGGGTCGGGCTGGGGCAGCTCGCTTCGCTGCAAAGCAAACAGAAACACAACTCCTTTTGCAAACTTGTTTTCCATCCAGATGGTCCCTCCATGGCTGGCCTGCAGCCCGACTCCTGGCTCTCCCCTCCTATACTCCCATCACCAATGCCCGAGTCCCGTGATGTAGCCCCTCATCTTCCAGCCAGGCAGAACTGGACCAGGGAGGGTCCAGCTCTTCATGCTGAATTCATGCAGTGCTCCACCCAACAGGCCCTGATCCCTGGCTGGAACCTCACAAATAATTACGGGACTGCCTGCAGGACTTTGGCAAGAGGCAAGGCCCAGGGATGGGTGTGCTGCCTCCACAGGCAGGTGGGAGGGGTAAATCGATAGGCTTATAGGTATCAGTGCCCCACAATGGGGCGCAGTAGGTGAGCCACAAGTTGAATGGCATTAGGGAGGTCTGTGGCATGACAGAGGCTGGTTCTGTGGCAGGGGAGAAGCTCATCAGAGAGGCCTGAGCTCACCTGCCCCAACTAGACTAACCCTCACAGCTCCATCTGCCCAGCCAGGATCAGCACAAGTCCCCTGGCCAACGCCCCTACCCCACATCTCTGGGTAGTAGCCTTGCCCATCCTTCTCACTGACCAGCAGCCCCTTCACTCCTAGAACAAGCAGTGCAGGCAAGGGGAAGCCAACCTTGCAACAGGGTGAGATGAGGCCAGCGCGTGGTGTCTCTCCAGCAGGACCTTGAGACCAACATACCCCAGCAGGGGCCTTGCCCAGCTGTGGCACCCCCCTCAGCACAGTGGTGAACACACTAAGCTGCAGTTCCCTCGGCAGCATGTCAGTGGCTGGGCCACACGCCGGAAGGGAGACGATCCATGCATGCCAAGGTGCGTCAGCCTGCCAGACTTACTTTTGCGTGTGGTGTCATCAGCTGGGGGCAGAGGCAGCGAGGGGTCTCCAGCCTCAGGAGTAGTTTTGGTCACTTTCAGGGAGACTGGTCCAGAAGATGTCTCAGGGTCTTTCCTGCTGTGGGTAAAGGGCAAGTCAGGTCTTTGTAATCACATCTGCTGATGACATGAACTAGGAACCTCAAACACAGGTGTCTGCCAGAGCACATTTTGTGACTGTGGCTGGCACATGGGTTGACACGCCCAACATCAGACGACGCTGTTAGTTGCGTGGGGTCATAAATGCACATGTGCAGAGTGCCAGCATGAATTGTAGAGAGTGGGAGGTGAGATGGGGCAAGCAGTTACTGGGACAGGATGACCGTGCTAAGGACATGCTTTGCTGGGGGAGCAGATAGACCTCTCTTCTTGTGACACTTGGAGCAAGGGGGTTTCTTTCTCTGACGCCCACAAGGGATATGGCTAGGAGACAATGGTGTGGGATACAGAAGCAGATAGACCACTGATATGGGTCAGCAATGCAGCTTATCCACAACACTGGGCCTGGGGGTAGGGAAACAGATTAAAAATGAGAAGATGCTGAACCTCACTATAGTAGGATCTAGTCGTGTGGCTGCCATTATTTCAGCATTTGAGTGATGTTACGATCTCCAATTCACTCAGCCTCACAGAGGCCCTATGAAATGCGGGGGGCGGGTACCACAATACACATTAAGTGAGGTGCCCAAGATCATACAGTAAGTCTGTGGCAGGGCCAGGACTCAAACCCATGTTTCTTCAGTCCTGGACTAAGGCACTAACTACTGGAGCATCCTTCCTCTTAGCTGCTGCTACAGAAAGCATGGATCAGGACGCTGTGGAACACTCTCTCGTCTGGTGGTGGGTTACAAGCATTAGAATCAATCCCAAACCTCAGGCAAGGGAGGCTGAGTCAGTTCATACCTAGCGTTACCTATGGGACATGTGACTGTCCCTGGTCTGGACACCCCATCTCTGTGCAACAGGCACGGGACTGGCAAAAGAAGCCAAGTCTCTCTCCCTGCCGGATACTTACACTTCTCCAGCTGTTAGAGAAGTAGTGCCGGCAGCAACGGCCTGAGATGAGGGCTCTTCAACTGATGAGTCTTGACTGGCTTTAACCTTCGTGGGGGGGGTGAACATGCCTGAGACGTTAAAGTCTATCTCTTAAATAAATACATACATAAAATGAATTAATGCAGCACAGAAGCCCCCTCCTTGGGGTCTGTACAAATGCTCCCCCCATGTCCAGAACAAAGCCACCCCATGCAGAGCGCTAGAGGCCTGAACCAAAGATCACCGGGAGAAGCCTGTTGACGCCAGTGGGCTTTGGACTGTGCCCAGCCGGATGTGGGGGGGCTCTGCCAACCAGCTGGGTGGCACCTGAATCTCTTCTGGGCAGTCGTCCAAGTGCTCAGTGTACAGGGAACACTGTCAGCGGCTGCCTTCCTCACAGTGCTCTGCTTCTGGGGCCAGGTGCGGAGGCGTGGAATATGGACGGGAGGGGCTGACAAGGTGGGGCACACGAGTCTGCTGGTTGGGGGGCCATCGCAGAGTGGGTTCAGGAAGGCTAGTGGAGATGACAGACTGGGGCTGGGGCACGGCAGCTAGTGGGGTGACTGCATCGAGCCAGGGCTGAATGGGAGTGGGGGTGCAGGGCCACATGGGGAGAGAGAGGGGAGGAGAAGTGGCTGAGTCACGCTTTGCTGGGGAAGCAGATCGACCTCTCTTCGTGGGGCGCTTGTCTCCTACCAGGCTCCCAAGGGTTCCTCCTCCAGCTCTCCTGACCAATTCTGAAGCCAGCACCCCAAATTTCACAGTTGGCTGTTTGGATTTCCGAGCCTCTGGGGGGCGGGGTGGGATGAGGACAGGGGGTCTGGCTGCACTGCCTCAGAGCTTCCCCTCTTGCCTTGCTTTAAACGGTTGTTCTTGTTGTGCAGGGGTCACCCTACCAGTGTGGGCAGGGAAGCAGATGGGAGCAGCCCTAGAGGGGATACCCCTTCCTGTCAGCATGGCTTGCTTCTTTTGCTTTGTACCCTTCTCATCCCAGACTGAGCCCAGAGGGGATAATTCTGAACAGCGCTTGCACCCACCCGTTCACCACAGGTGTCCCGGCCCCAGGCCCGCTGGACTTGGCCTAAGAGAAGCCTGGATCTGGCCTGCGGCAGAGCACCAGCGATGCCTTACCTCCAGGGAAGAGGGTGTCAGCGTTCTGTATCAGGGCTTCCACCACGCCCACCACCTGGATGGAGGACACTGAGGCCATGTCTAGCTGCAACGGGTCTCTGAGGGACAGAGAGAAAGGAGCCGCTAAGATGGAGCTAGAGACAGACAATTAATACAGCGGTTGCTCCTCCTCTGGCAGCTGCCCATGCCGCTGTCTGTCTGCAGAGCCTCTTTGGAGGGGAACCAAGGGAGACAGCAGAATGAACCCCATTTTATAGCTAGTCAGAAACTCATGGGATATGAGTGGGATCAGGGGTTGGCAACAGAAGGCACAGTTGCAGGGTACAGCGCTGAGGCAGGGCTCTTGTACCCGGTCCCTATGCAATGAGCACACCCCACCCTTTCACCTTGAGAAACCCAGGTTCAAGCTCTGTCAAAGGTCATGTGTTATGAATGTGCTGGGCCTCAGCCACTATCCAATAGACATTTCCTCCCACTTGCATAGCTTTCCTGTGCATTGGCAAAGCGATGCGCTGGGGGGTGAGGTGAGGCTTGGCAGAGGTGGGCAGCTCAGTGAGGAGATGAACTGGCAGAGCAGGGGGGAGAGGGATAATCTGAGCCCTGGAATAGCAGTAGGATGTTTGTAGGTCAGGACAAGTGAAGGGCCTGGGTTGGGGACAGGACAATAAAAGGCCAGGACTGAGGTACATGAATAGAACTGGCTGGTGGGACGAAATGGGAACAGAAAGAGGTATGTCTAGTGAGGAGTGGGTGCATCTGCAGAGCTGAGGGCAGGGTGTGGCCTAGATCAGGAACATTAAATATGAGTCAACAGTGTGATGCTGCTGCAAAAAAAGCAAACATGATTCTGGGAGGCATTAACAGGAGAGTTGAGAGCAAGACACGAGAAGTCATTCTTCTGCTCTACTCTGTGCTCATGAGGCCTCAGCTGGAGTACTGTGTCCAGTTCTGGGCACCGCATTTCAAGAAAGATGTGGAAAAATTGGAGAAGGTCCAGAGAAAAGCAACAAGAACGATCAAAGGTCTAGAGAACATGAGCTATGAGGGAAGACTGAAGGAACTGGGCTTGTTTAGTTTAAAAAAGAGAAGACTTAGAGAGGGGACATGATAGCGATTTTCAAGTACCTCAAAGAGGGTCACAAGGAAGAGGGAGAAAAACTGTTCTCCTTGGCCTCTGAGGATAGGACAAGGAGCACTGGGCTTAAACTGCAACAAAGGAGGTTTAGGTTACATATTAGGAAAAACTTCTTAACTGTCAGGGTGGTTAAACACTGGAATAAGTTACCTAGGGAGGTCATGGAATCTCCACTGCTGGAGATATTTAACAGCGGGTTAGATAGACACCTATCTGGGATGATCTGTGGTGTTTGGTCTTGCCGAGGGGGCAGGGAACGGGACTCAATGACCTCCTGAGGTCCCTTCCAGTTCTAGTGTTCTATGATGCTATGGTACCTTAGTGGAGTTTAGGCTGCAAACAGCAGCACATGCTGCCAGTCAGTCCTGAGCTCTGTGGACCACTGCTATGAAAAAAAATCCCTCCTTTTAGAAGTTCTCAAAGTGCCTGGGTGGTTAATGAATCCCAGCGAGGACTGGCGCTGCTTCCCGGCTGCAGCGCTTGTCCTCTGGGCAGGCTCGGAAAGGAAACTCTCAGAGGTGACAGTGGAGATGGTCATGCCCTGGACCTCCCCCCATTTGCTGATGTTCTGGGGAGCCCTGTACATTACCCTTCACTCTGCTGTGACCACAGCAGGTTGGGTCCCAGGACGATGGCGATGTTGCTAGGGGTCATTTTATTCACCTCCTGATGTTCAGCCAGCTTGGCTAAAAACCTGATCAGATACCTGTTGGAAAAGGGAGGGGGTTAGTGAAGATCGGAGAAGTGCGGCTGCCCCTCATGACCATAGGAGTCAGTGCTCTGCACAGCCTCCTGGGGAGATGGGGATTCCCCATTCCAGCTCCATCTCTCCCTCACAGCAAGGGGGCTGCCAAGAGCGTGGAGAGCCCTGCTGGTCTCAGTGTGACAGCCCTGCGCTGCTGTGTGGGAGACCAGGGTTCCCTTCTGGGGTCAGAGGGAAGAATGAGCATTGCGCCCTGTCACACACCAAACTCCAGCTTTGGAGTCCACAGCCAGGTCTCTAGGAGCCATGCAGAAGCTGAGGCCAGGGTGCTTTGGGGACCATAGCCCCTATGCACAGAAGACAGGGGATTGTCACCAGCTGAGGCACTATGATACCACAGAGATGGGCAGAGTACGAAGCCTAGACTGACAAATCCCTGTCCCCTACCTCAGGTTGTTGTAGTTGTCTGGTGGGAGGCGACTGCAGGTGTCTCGGAGGCTCTGTATGCGACCTTCTGGCTCCTTGAAGCTGAGAGGGGAAAGGGAAGAGACTTAAGCTGGCCTGAGAGAGGCAGGATGGAGACAGTATCAGAGGTGAGGCAAAACCCCCCTCTCCATTCCAATACAGGCTAAAGAACGGGATCATATTCATTTGGGGAGAGGGATGTGTTGGGGGGGAGCTGCTGATTAACTCACCCTGGCAGTTAGCTGGCAGGCGTATTCACACTCGGAGAAGTTTCTGATGGAAGCAGCCATCAGTACCTCTCAGCATAGCATCCTCCACCCCCCATTTTAGCTCTGCCCCATCATCTTGCTGATGCCCCAAAACAGTGAGGCCATGTGTGACTCATCCCAAACAGAAAGCAAATAAATTGTTTAGCAAATTAAAGATGACACAAGGTGAATGCTATATGTAGGTGCAGTGGTTTTCTGGCCAGATGTTTTCACACTGCCAGCCCAAACAGCTATTCCCATCCAAAATCCATCTCAGCTTTCTCACCCCTGGAATGGGTTTTCTTTAATCAATCAGAGGAGCGTGACCAAGTGAGAAGGGCTCAGTCAATCAGCCCCGGAGAGCTGCCTGTTATCCCTGTGGAACTTTCTGCCTGCATCAGCCCCTGCTTATTCTGTCTGGGGGAATTCACCTCTGGAACAATTTTTCTAGCCTCAGCTTCCTTCTCAGTTTGGGACGCAGAAAGGAGAGCCAAACTGAAGCTCCGTTCCCCATAGTGTAAGCACTAACACCTGCGTCCAGCATGGAAAGGGTTTTGAAACATGGATAGGCCAAGACAGGAACAGCCACCAGCACCTCTGTCAGCTCAGAAAATGTTAAATCACACCCTGAGGGTCAAGTAAGTGGTTTCTTTTCTCCACTGTTTGCTGCTGATCCGTTCCTGTTTCAGATGCACAAGGGTTTGAGGAACTAAGAATTCCCTGAGACTGTGGGTCTCAGAACGGGCTTCAGTCCCTCCCTTGCTGGGAGCTAGTACAATCTGTACCTGCTATAATGGGTTTTGTCCTTGGGGGCAGGATAGTTCTCTCTCTTCAAATCAATTCTGTAGCACTTTAACAAAATAATTTATTGGGTGATGAGCTTTTGTGGGACAGACCAACTCAGCTACGTAGGACAGAAGGAGGGGAGGCAAAGGTGGGGAGGAAGGGGAGTGATTACTTTGCCAAAGAGGGAATGGACACAACTCAGACATTAGAAATGTGAAGGCACATAAACCTGTCAGTGAGCATTTCAATGGAGCAGGCTCTAGCATTCAAGACCTGAAAACCTGCATCCTAAAACAAAGAGGCTTTAACAGCAGGTTAGAAAGGGAGACGTCTGAACTGGAGTTCATTCTCAGTTTCAGTACTTTATGCCTTGGGCTCAACAAAGATAGCAATTACCTTACGCGTTACAAGGACAGTTTCCCTATTTTTGATATTCATAGTGATCTCAGGCAATTCACTTAACAGACACTAGCAGTCAGTAACTTTCTTACCCCTCCCACCTCCTTCTGTCCTATGTAGCTGATTTGTCAGTTTTAATATAATTTTTTTCTATCTTTCTGTTCAATTATCGTTGTGTCCGTTTTTACTTTTGTCAGCATTCCAGATGTGAAGAAGTGGGTCTGTCCCACAAAAGCTCACCACCTAATAAATTATTTTGTTAGTCTTTAAAGCGCGACAGAACTGCTGGTCTGTTTTGTGACGATACAGACTAACATGGCTACTTCTATGTGACTATTCAAAGCAACTCCCTTTGCCTACATGCCGTTTGTCTCACCTGTCTTTAAAGGGCAATGTCCACGGACTGACTTTGTAAATTGCCTTTCCTAGCACTGATTGGAATCCAAGCCAGTTATGAGCTCAGGCACTGGGACAGCCACCCAGATTTTGTGCTCGACCTTCAGAGGTCCCCTCTTCAAACTCCGTTTGGGTCAAGTGCCCTTGGCCCCATCATTGTCTCCATTGGAAACCCGCTTGGTGGTTCAGTTTTGGAACCTTGATTCCCTAGATGTTTTAGCGTAGCTGGTTCAATGAATGGCTGTGCCAGAGCCCACGTCAATCACTGCTGTGCATTTTGCTGATCCCATTGTTTTGCTGATCCCATTGTTGCCAGACTCCCATGATAGTTGTTCAAATGGTGGGGCTGATCCTGATATCTCCACCAATAGGGTTACTATATAAAAAAAGAGGGCACCCCTGAGAGGGAGTGTATCTGTATCAGTATCTACCCACTCACCTGGTATTGATGTGTTATAGCACCTCTAGTACCTAGCTACAAGGTGAGTGTTAGGTACTGACACAGATACACTCCCTCTTAGGGGTGTCCTCTTTTTTGAAAGTTCAAATACAGCAACCTATCCACCAAGCTTTGCCCTTTCAGCTTGTGGTACCCTCATCACCCAAACTGAGCAAGAGAGAGAGACTTTCACTAGCCACTTGTGGCAGCCTGCGTGGGCCAGCTTGACATTTATAACGCTTCTTTTTGTGGCCAGTTTTATCAGAGTACCAGCATTCAACGGAACTGTTTCCTTTAATTTTTGTATATTGTTAATTTCAGTTCTTCTGCAAACCTAATGTATTGGGTTTGCTCGTCGTTACAAACCAGATTAAAATCCCCTCTTTCGTCATACGCTTCAGATGCAGAGCTTCCCTCTTCCTCACGAGCAGCTGCTTCCTTCCTTCTCTGGTGAACGGCTACAAGAAAAGATTCTAGTTCTACAGCCAATTCCCCCAGCCTCTCGGTGTGTCTTTGGCCTTCTTCTACTGATCTTCCTCTGCAAGTCCAGGGTCCACCAAGGATCTATAAATTGGTCCATTGCTGTACTACTCTGGAAGGCCTTGGTGTTAGCCAGATATGCCATGAACACAAGTGTCCTCAGGGCCTTCTGCCAGTTCAGATGGGGTTTCTTCTTTCCCTCTCCTTCTAGCTCTCAGCTGTGCCCTGGCTTGCTCAGGACGATGGCTAGCTCCAAACCACATGTAAAGGGCTTGTACCAGAGCTGGATACAACTCTCTTTTCCTGGGGTAAGATCTGCAGCCCAGTCAGAGCTGGGTCACACATACAGGCTAAAAGTAATGCCCCTCTCTTTCCTTCCTTCAGCCATTCATTGGCACTATCCTGTGGAGACGAACTACATAAACCTCCAAAGGAGCTTTTCCCTCATGTGAGCTGGGACAGATCAACCCTTTTCCTTTTGGGCTGCTGTGGATTTCAAACGCAGTAGAAAACAAGTTAATGTCTGCTCTTTCCCACATCTTCCGGCTGGCTCAATTCCTCCTCCAGGCTACTGCTTTCCTCTGTGGTCACTGACCCTTTGATTTTCTCTGCACCTGAATATTCAGCTCCTTAAGTCCTTGCAGCAGCTCATCTCCGTTTATTTTCGGTTGGCTTGCTTGGTCCCCACTCTTGTGCGGAAGAACTTGTGGCCTATGGCTTGTCCAGCTATCAGTCACTTTCATCAATCTGTTTCACCATTCCAGTCTCTACGTTTTCCATATGGGTTTGCCAATCTGCCCTGGCACTTTGGATTTGCTGCTTCCACCGCGATCTCATCTTGGCCTGCAAGTTGTTTCTGAATCCCTTCTGAGGAATCTTCAGCTCCTCATGCCTTTTGCAAAGTCTCTACTCCTGCTTGAGAGTGTGTTTTAAATCCTGCCTGGCTACTTTTGATTTCTGCAAACCTGTCCCATGTTTTCTTCTATCTTGATTGCACAGAAACACCTGCTCATACATTCTCTCGTTGGAAACCAGATCCCACTCCTGGCGTGACCCCAGGTGGCTAGTGAAAGTCTGAGGCCCTGGGGATGGTCCAGTTGAGAGCAGAAATTGGTGGTAGTCAGGTATTTGTCTGATGTAGTTTTGTTTGGTGACAACAAAGAATGTACAAAATCCTGTGCCTCTGAATGCAGAAGGAATCAAATATCAGGAAACAGCACTTTTTGCTCACGGTAGCAAGGACAACCTTTCCAGCTTGCCCCAGACTTAAAAACCCCTCCCCAGGTTTCTTCCCAGGTCAGACTGTCTAGACACTTGCTTTTGGTTGCTGTTTCCCTCACATGCAAGCACAAACACACCAGCATGCAGCAAGAGCCCTCCGCCCACTCGGTCCAACTCCCTGGGTTGATTCCCATGCACTGTTTGTGTGCGTGACAGGGTGTTCCACCCAGTTGCAGAAATGTTGGTGACGGATGCAGTGACCCATACATCTTGGCAGAACACTATCAGTACATCAAATGGGCCCAGTCTGGCCTGCAGGCCCCTATGTTTGACACCCCGGCCAAAATGTCCATAACTGGAGGTGTCCTTTTGATTATTTTAACCTGCCTAAGAAAGCCCATTTCTGTGGTTCTTGCTTACCTGGCGACTTTAAACCAGTCGTCATAGAGTTCAAAGGTCATCAAGGGTTGGGGCAGCTCTCGCAGGTAGGATTTCAGTGCCCCTGAGATAGAGGCAAAGGGTCATGCTTTAGTGCAGGGGTTCTCAAACTCCCCAGCTCCCAGGATCCGTTCTGAAATTATTTCAGGCTGTTACGACCACTCCCCATGCCACGCCACCCTTATTTCTGCACAGCTGCTGGAGGCACTGCTGCCTTCAGAGCTGGCTCCCAGCCAGCAGCCGCTGCTCTCCAGCTGCCCAGCTCTGAAGGAATTAGGCGACAAGCCCTGAACTTGGTTGACAGCCAGAGCCCCGACATGCACAAAGGGCTGAGAGTGTGCAACCACCCTATAATCCAGCCTGTTTCAGAGACAATGCTCCTCTTCTGGCACTGCCACTTGTTGACTCGGCCTCTCCAGTGCCCCGGCTCTGGGCTCCCAGCGCATACCTGCGACAGCGTGGGGGTCGGAGTAGAATTCCTCCAGCGCGTTGGAGCCACTGGCCAAGCTGCACTTCAGCCTCCTCAGCACCGAGGCCCCAGCTGCCAGCCTGAAGAGCCCCTAGTGAGGGAGGTGAGAGAGAGTGTGAGAGAAGGATGGACTGGCTCGGGCGGGGGAGGGAGTTGGGCAGCAAGTGGCACCTACCTCTTCCCTCATGCCCGACGCCAGCAGCATCATGACACAGGCTTCAATGGGGAGGGCAATCTCCTGACCCAAAGCCCTCAGGTGTGTTTCCAAAGGCACCCCATAATACCCTGTCACCGGCATATCCACAGGGAAAGAGGGCTCTGGAAAAAAGGAGAGAGATCAGGAGGGGATGGAGGATGGAGGACGTCCCCCCCACTGCAGAGTCTCTTGCACAGACCTTTGGTTCGAGGCCAGGCTCAGGTGGGGAGGGATCAGTGCTCATCCGTTGAGTGTGAAATGAGCTGAGGGACGCCAGGCCGTTTCCCAGCAGCACAGGGATGCCATGTCACAAAACTGCCTTTATCATGACTGGCTGTGAGTCGCCCTCTGACTGGCAGTCCCAGCATGGAGGCTGAGGACTGAACGAGGCGTGAGAGCCGAAATTTCCTCACGCCTAGCTTTGGTCCCTCCAGCAAGGGCTGAGATATGTCAGCAGGGGTCAGTGCGGTGCCCAAAGCTCGTGTTTGGACAATCCCAGGGCAATGGGGCGAGGAAGAGAGCTCCTCAGTCAGCAGGCTCAGTGGGAGCTCGGACAGATGCTGAGGGCCCCTTCCACGTACATTCTGTCTGTAGCTATTCACTGTGCCACCCGCAAAACCCGCCTGCCCCAGCCCAGCTCGTCCTACCCACCTGACTGGCCGCGGGTCTCCTTCAGCTCTGCCAAGACTGTGTCCAGAGATTCCAGAGACTTCCGGTGGTACTGAGCTTGGATTTCCAGCAGCTGCCAGACAGACCACAGGCAAACACAGCTTTACCCTGCAGAGCATCTCTCAGAGACACCAGGCCCCTGGGGCACTTGACAGGGACAGATGCTTTCGGAGGAGATGTGCAGTGCAAAGGAGAGTGGAGAGGGAGCCTTTTTGGCCAGCAGTGGTGGGGTGGGTGGGATGGGGCTGAGAGGAGGCCATTGCAACATGGAGCTCCTAGTGGACTAAGGAGGTGGATGGAGGAAGCAGCACACAAGGGAGGGACTTACTTTGATGAAGTAGTTAGCATAGCTGTCCTCCTTGGTGGAGAAGTGATAGAGGTCAGCCATGTACTCGTCCTGGAGAGGAGACACAACGAAGAGTAACCTTTGCCTCAGCACCACCACAAAGGAGGGACCCCCTTCCCCACCATCCTCACTAACCCCACCACTCCTCCCACCCAGGCAGTGCTCCCATGGCTAGGTCTGGGCCACGAGCCCCTGACAGGGTACATCCAGACGTGCGTAAGGGAGAATCTCAAGGTAGGGGGCAGCCCAGTGCCGTGGCAGCTGGGGCGGCTTGCTGGCATTTGGAAGGAAAGCAAACAAGGCAGCAGCCCAGAGGAGCAGAGTCGGCTCATTAGATTTGAGGTTACTTTGCTCAGCATTCACATTCTCCCTTCAGCCCCCAAGCACGAGTCCCTCTGCTTCCTATTTGGCATTGTGGTTGGTGTAGGGTCCCATTGTGCTGGGTGTTGCCTGAGACAGCCCTTGCCCTCTTGGAAGAGCTCATCATCTGGCTAGACAAGACAGACGCAGGCAGGGAGGACCCAGGGATGTCAGCTCCAGGGAGCAGCGGCACAAAGAGCTGAAGTGTCCCACCAGGAATGTGTGGAAGAGCTGGGAGCTGAATGCAGATCTTCTGAGGGCCAGGCCTGGGCCTGAGTTCTACAGCATGTTCCTCTGCTCTGCAGCGAGCCCCCTCCCAAGCTCTCCTGCAGTGGCTTTGTGCTCTGACCACCACACTGCTGCTTTAAACCTGTTATTACCCTGCTGTACCAGGGCCTGGGGCTGGCACTGCAGCCAGCTGGTGTCCATCTCCTCTGGAGTCTGGGACCCAGTCATCTTACCAAAGCCAGCATCCCGCTGGTACTGGCTGCGTTTGGACCAAACATCTTACTCTAGCCAGAGCGCTAGACCATAACTGGTGCCTGGCTGCTGGGGTCTGTCAGGGCACCATCACAGGAGATGAGTGGATTAGTGCTCAGCTCGCAGACCTGGCCTCCCCTACCTCCCGCTTTGTGTCATCAGCTTCCCTCCCCCAAAGTGTGCAGACTCCGCGTCCACTCACCTTACTCTGCTCCACCCTCCGCTTCACCTCCTCTTCCTCCTCCTTCAGGTTCTCCAGTTTGATGGCAGCAGAGGAGCCCCCGGGGCCAGGGCCAGCACCTGCGCTGTTACTGGAGTTCTTGACGGCTTGGTTCAGTCTTTGGGTTGTAAAAGAAGAACTGGGTCAGCACCCTTGAGGTCTGGTGGCATTTAACACCAGGGACGCTGACCCTGTAAATGGAGAAGCACGTGCTCTCCAGCCCTCTCAAAACTCTGGCCGATAGGTAAATGAGCCTAGAAGCAGCAGGCTGGCCCCCCTCTCTCTCCTTCACCTAGCGTTTGCTTGTGGGCTGTGCCCTCTGTTCCTGCTCCAGGCAGAGGGTTTGCTCATTGGTGCTACAAAATGGGTGAACACAGAGAAAACCCCTCTTCCCCAACTCCTGAAATCAGGACCTGCCCTAGGGGCTGTGGGCATGCAAGCAAATAACCCCTGCCTCAGCTGGGAGCCGCCCACACAAAGACAGACCCAACATTTTGCTGCTCCAGGCAACTGCCTGCTCTGTTTGCATAGTAGAATCTCCAGTGCCTTTAACAGGAGAGGTCTCGGTGAGTGCACATGGCCCCCGGACTCATCCTTGCATGTCAGGGACTTAGCCCCTCTCTGATCTGACGGTGCAGCTGTCAGCCCCCACTCCAGTCCCCTCTCAGGGGGCAATCACTGGAGTCTCCGCTGGCAGAGCTCGGTACCTGCTCTTGATGGAGTTCCAGTCCAAGATCAGCTTCTGAAGGTTCTTCTTGTGTTTCAGAATGACGGGCAGCTCCTCCTAGCCGACACGGATGAGGGAGTGAGTTACAGACCCTGCCCATGTGCCTGGAACGGCTGCGCTTCTGCTGCCTTTCGTGCAGTCACAGTGAGAGGGAGGCAAGAAGGGGGTGGAGAGTGCAGAGCTGGGCCAGAGAGCACAGGCAGGCTGGAGAGATGGAGTGTGAGTGAGCAGAGAAGGGATGGGGGAAAGCAAAGGTGAGAAGGAGCGAGCTCTGGGCTACCTCACTCAATTTGTTCAGAGGTTGTAGGACATCTCTCTCTAAGGTGATTTCAAACTCAGCCAGGACCTTGGCCAGCATGCTTTGTATGAAGCAGCTCATCTCTAGAGCTCTCCTGTAGAAAAGGAAGGGGAGTATCACAGGAGGCCAAAAATACCCACCCTAGGGGGCTGCACTAGGGAGGCGGGCAGTGCCAATCCCAGGAACTAGTTCCCAGACCCTGCTGCACCTGGCAGTCCAGCACACAAATTCCCCCAATGTGTGTGTTCAGAGGCTCTGCTTGGGAGCGCAAACCTCCGAACCAGTGCCCGGGAAAGCGTGCAGCAGTTTTACCATTTGGACTGACACTTTTCAGTGCTCCTTAGTCTCTTCCCTGTGGGCCCTTACCCGAGACTGGAATCGGTGTCTAGTTCTTTGAAACTCTCCGCCATAGCAATGGACAGAGCCATCAAGGGCAGCTTCTTCTGCATGGAGCCAAGGAGAGAGAGAGAGGGAGGGGAAGGAAACCATGAGCAGGCACATCAGAGTCCCCCTCTCTTACCAGCATGTGAGTGACACCTTCAGCGCCACACCCAGCTGATGGCAGGGCCACCAAGGAAATGCCCGAACACACAGGCCACATTTCACATCCTTCTTCACCTCCCAGCCCCTCCTCGGAAGCCCCCTCCCCAGCATGAGAACCAAGAAGAAGCCAAGGGGAGAGATAGGAGGACTATGATCCAAATGGCTGGAAGGGCCTTCAAGGCTCCATAACCCTGCTCTGTGGAGAGTCCTCCAACAGCCTGTCTGGATCTGTGAGAAAGCTGGAGCGGAGGGGGCTGGGTCGTGGAGGAGGAGATTACCCTGGCCGGAGTGTGACAGCTCACGGTCAGGAGCCCTTTGTGCTAGGGCAGACACCCTACCTGGGAGCTCAAAGGATGGTCACAGGGGAGACAGGCTGAGGCCTGGTGGAGTTTCTACCCCGCCTGCCAGACGAGAGTAGCTAGCTTGCTCCCTGGAATGCAGAGGCCAGCTTGGCAGTAAGGCCAAGTGCATGAGAAGACGACGGTCACTAGAATGTGTTGGTCTCAGACTGAAACGGGTGACTCTGAGGGGAAAGGTTCTGCCTTTTAGAACCTGTGGAGACTCAGAGGAAAAAGGCCCTGAATCCCATCCCCCAGCCCCCTCAGTGCTGTAGCCCCAGTTTGGGAGCAGATTAGAACAGTGACTTAGGGGAGGAACATTCTCCATCCCTCCCCCGGCCCTCAGAAGCAGCCAGGTGCATCCCAGGCTCTGGCAGAAGCAGTGGCCTCGCCATGAAAGCTCAGCGCTTCACTTCCCCATTGCACCGCTCTCTGAGCTCTCCAGAACACAGGCCAGACCTTGTCAGGCGCAGTGGAACAAGTGTAAAGCCGGGACACTCAAGAAATCTCAGGCAGTGCTGTGCACTCTTGAAGCATCTTCCATCCAGCAGAGTCACTCCTGGAGCGACTGGGCCAGCTGCCGCAGGAGGGGCCGACAGCCACTTCCTCCACAGGCTGATGAGGCAGCGCATCTAGTGGGGAGCACGGGGCAGAGGCACTTACCACGCGTTTGTCCATGTCTGCACCGCACTGCCCCTGCAGGCACGCCTGGAGCCTCTTGGACACATTGTGCGCCGCCCGTTTGGCTGGCTCGATTCTCTGCTCAATCTAGAGCAAGGGAGAGGGAGTCAGAAATGGGAGGGGTTGGCAGAGTCCCTTCCACCCTCATCATCCCTCAATACACCAGGTTCCAGCCTCGCCTCAGGGTCTCTGCTGGGGCCACCTACTTCAGGAGACTGCTATGCAAAGAGGAAAGACAACTTCCTTTCCTCCAATGGGGAGGGCACGGGGCGACCCCCTGCCCATTAATATCCAGCCGGGTCCCTCTGGTGCCTCCCCCCTACCCCTGTGCACAGGGTGTGATGAGGCAGTGCCGCCCTATCCCACATGGTGCCGGAGAGGGATGGACTCTCAGACCTACGGGTACAGCCCTAGGCTTGGTTTCCATGGTGATCCTGTTCTACCACCACTTGGTTTTGCCTGGCGAGACCGGACTCATGTCACACAGTTCCTTCCCGTGCTTATAACAGCTTTGTCTGGTCTCCCCAGGGCAAAGCCAACCCGTACTCCAGCCTGACTAGGCTATGTCGGACCTAGGATCCTGGATGCAGATAGAGACACAGTGTAGAATCATAGAACACTAAGACTGGAAAGGACCTCGAGAGGCCATCGAGTCCAGCCCCCTGCCCCAATGGCAGGACCAAGTACTGTCTAAACCAGCCCTGATAGACATCTATCTAACCTGTTCTTAAATACCTCCAGCAATGGAGCTTCCACAACCTCCCTTGGCAATTTATTCCACTGTTTGACCACCGTGACAGTTAGGAACTTTTTCCTAATGTCCAACCTAAACCTCCCTTGCTGCAGTTTAAGTCCATTGCCTCTTGTTCTATCCTCAGAGGCCAAAAAAGAACAAGTTTTCTCCTTCCTCCTTATGACTCCTTATGGGTAGAGAACGCCACAGTGGCGGAGCTAACATGGGAGGAGAGGACCATGGAGCGCTGGGCTGCTTAGCTCAGGTTTTAAGGTTAGCTCTTGTCCCCCACTGATGTAAACAGGGAGGCTTGTCAGAGGCCTGTCAACCACTGTTGCACCTCGGCACCGTTCCAGGATGCAGAAAAATCCAGGCTGACATTGCCATGGGACTTAGGTAAACAGAGAGAGAAAGAGAGAGACAGAGAGAGAGTAACACACACCAGATGTTTGCCCCACAAGCAGGCACAGGCCCATACATGCCTGTGGACTGAACTCATGCCTTACCTGCAGCATATCTTCAGTCAGGAGCCCAGCCGTTTCTTGGGCTCTGGGGAAGAGAGAGTGGGCAGGAGAGAGAGAGAGAGAGGGAGAGAGAGAGAGACTTATTACCCTTGGTGTCCTCCAGCCAACTTCCTCCAGCCAGAGGCCACTGAATCCCATTGCTCTGGTCTCTCCAAGGGCATGGGAGATGGTGGGTCCTAGATCATGTCTCAGGCTGAGGTTTACTAAGAGGAGCTTTCAGGTGAACCCCTGGGCAGATGATGTGAGGCATGGGAATGGCTCCCAATCTGTGAGCGGAAGGTCCTGAGGCAGAGTGACACCGCTGGGAGAATCCATGCCGGCTCCTTCTCCTCTGAGCACAGGTGTAAGCCGAGATTTTCAGAAACACCTCTTGATTTGAGGCCCCCTACTGGAGACACTTGATTGTCAGGGGATGCTAAGGGCCTGCCCTCTGGCAATTGGGGCCCTTCACAACATCTTGGGGCTGGGCACCAAAAAATCACTAGGCACTTGGACAGATCTTGGACCCACTTCTGGTCTTTGCCTCCTCCTCCCACCGGGGCTGCCCCTAGAGTCCACCCAACTCACGAACTTTCTTCAGGAACTGGGACGGGCAGGTGAAGGGGACAAGCAGTTGTGGGAGGGTGGAGGGAGAGGTGATTAAAGAGGGCTGAGACAGTGGGGTCCCAGGGCAGACTAAGGACGGGAGGCACGGAGGTGGGTCTGTAGCCAGTGAGGGGGCCTGGCAGCTGGACTGAACAAGCCGATACTCTGGCAGGCCATAATGAAATCTCCTGGTTAGGTCCAGCTGAGAGATGCCTTTAAGGCAGAGGATGTGGGAAGCAGAGAGGTGCTGCAACTGCCTAGTCACAGCATAACCTACCCCTCCCAGCGAAAGACCCAGTTGGCTGGCCTGGGGGCCTCAGGCAATAGCGAGTTGAGTTTAAGCCGTTCTCAGCCGCCTGACATTCAAAACAAAAACAAAGCGTGTGTGTGGGTGAGAACCGAGACGAGAGCCCAGCCCTGCCAGGGCTCCCAAGGTTTTGCAAGGGGAACAATTAGCCAGAGAGCAAAACAATAAAGCAGAGATGGCAGTGAGCAGGGGAGCAGCCGGAATGGAAACGGGCTTGGAGACACAGAGAGGAAAGGAGAGCTGCGCAAACCACCAGAGTCCCCTCTCCCCTCGCCAGCCTCCAGAGACGCTCCCCACTCCCCTCTCCGCCTCAGGCAGGCTTCTCAGAGACGCTGGGGGTACAGGAGGAAGCTCCCATGGCAAAGTGTGGAGGATTCAGCTCCAAACGAGGCCTCCAGCCCCGGAGGGAGAGAAGTCCTCTTAGGGAATAGCCCTTTAGTCTGCTTATTCTTCTCCTGCATCACTCTCCCCTCTCTATCTCAGTGGGGCCTGAGGATTCCCACGGCGGCTGACCTCCACTTCCCTGGCCCCAGACCAGACTGCCAGCCATCCACAGAGAGGGGCACAATGTGACAGGCGCTTCCATCAAGCTTAGCGCCCCCACCCCATCCTGACTTTCATGGGTCTGAGACACACCGTCGCAGCTGAGCTTACAGGGCACGCTCCAGGCCTGGCTGGAGGGACTTCACTGCTCAGCTCAGCAGAAGCAGAGCCAGCCCTGCCAGCCCCTCTTTGTTAACCCGGCTTTATAAATGACCAGAGGGAGTTGCTACTGAGCCACACTGCTGTGTCCCTCCAACTCTCCCAGCCAAGAGGGTCTGGGGAAACCTGAGTTAGCCGAGCCTCCCTGGGGTTTGGCTAAAGCTTCCCCCAAATGGGTTGTTCTCAGCTTCCCCGGCCCCCTTCCATGGTGACCCAACCCAGGGCCTCGGTGGTCCTCCCCGCTCCTCCCCTGGCTGCTGTCTAGGGGAGTCTCTGGCCCATGACCCACCAGACGACCGGGGTTGCGGGTGTGCCCTGATCCCCAGTGCAGCTTCCTGCCTTCCCCAGCAGCCCCACCAGCTGCGGGATGGAGGGCTCCAGGCTGGGTCCTTACCGTCCTGTGATGCTGGGATGGGAGAGCTGCTGCCGCATCCGATTAAACTGCCTCTTCATCATCTTGGGCGCGGAGAGGAGAACACAGCCCCGACCTCCCCTGGAGCAGCTTCCCCTGCTCAGCACCAGCCGGCTGCACTTGTCATCAGAGGAGAAGGGCCTCCCTCCCCAGCCCGTCCTCTCCTCTCTGACTTGGCTTCACCCTCCCGCCCTTTTCTCCCCCCCCGCCACACTTCCCTCACTCGTTCTTGCTCTTAGGTTTCCTGCCTCCTTTTTCTCCTCCTCTCACTTCTCCTTCCTTCGCCTTCTCTCCTCCGTTTCTTCTCTGGTCTAGGTTCCACCCTCACCCCCGCCCCGTCATCGCTGAGCAGGTAAAAGCAGTCAGGGCTCCGGGTGCTGCTCTCTGTTCCTGTCGCCACCCCGCAAGTATAAATAACTCCAGCCAAGCCTTAAAGGGGAAATAATTATGACAGCAAACACGTAACAAGGCAGAACAAGCACCCGCCACTGCCTAACCAGAGCACAGGGCCCACACACACTCCCTCTTGTTTCCCACCCGCTGTCTCCACTGGAGCTCACACTGCTTTCCTCGGGCCATATCAGACTTGCTCAGGGATGCCGGAGCTGGAGCCCGCTAGCTAGAGACAGGGGTGGAGGGGGTAGGAGGAATGCTAGCTTCCCAGCTGCTCTGCCAATGCACCTTGGTCATGAGCCTCAGCTTCCCTGCTGTACCTGTCCCGGAACCCCTGTCCCCCTCTGCCAGTGCCCTTCAGTCCTGGCTTTGGGGCAGATGAAAAATTTATTCACCAAAAACAAAACAAAACAAACAAAAACGCCCCCCAACCAAAAGAAGTTTCAGTTGAGCAAAAACTGTTTGTGAATTTGACACAAATTCACTAAAAGGTTTGGCCTTTTTTTTGAGGCTCGGCGTGTTCATTAAAAGGGGCACCCAGGTCTTAACCCCCCGCCCCCAGCGATGTGGGACACTCTGTTCTCCCCTCAGCCTGGCGTGAAGAACGGATTCACGCTCTGCGCTCCCATCTTGCTGGGGAACACCCCAGCAACAAGGCTAGAGACAATCTGGGGAGTCTCCGCTCCAGCTCCCCCACTTTGTATAAGCGATTAGCTGTCAGAACAGGGACTGGAAGTTGGCCTCTCATTGCCTGGGCATGTGTCCGAACTCCCAGATTGCACAGTCACTCACATAGCTCTCTTCACCCCACCCAATGACTAGCCATTGGTATTAATTATGGCAATTCATCGTCATCCATAAGGACAATGACTATACATCATCAGCAAGAAGGAGGGAGGATGACTCTAATCTGATGGTTAGGGTCTTCTCCGAGGCTGCGAGACACCCACATTCAATTCCCATCTCTGCATCAGGGAGAGGGGGGAATTGAATCGGCTTCCTCACCTCTGAGGTAAATGCCCTAACCTAGGAGTCGGCAACTTTTCCAAGGCAGGGTGCCAGAATTTGACCTCTATGTACAGACTGAGTGCTGGTGATACTTTTTTAAAGTCACTAATAGTCCCACTTACAACAGCTTCATTAATAAATAAATTAAGATGCAGAGTTTTACTGTTTAGTGCAGTGAGTGGACGGGATTGGCCAGGGCACCCCTGCAACGTTGTGTCTGCTGCCTGCAGGCTGTGCATGGGGTGGGTTAGCTCCCACTCCTGCTCCAACATGCCCTCCAGCTCCACAATTCAGTGGGGGCTCTGGCCCTGGCCCACACTCTGGTGGGGGTCCCATGCCTCAGTATGGATCCTGTGCTCCAGATGGGGCCATGCGCTCTGGAGGGAGCCACACAGCAAGAGCCCATGGCAGGGCTTCCAGCCTGTGCTGTACTGGGGGCTCCTGGCACCAGCCCCCTGCTGCAGCAGGCACTCCAGGGTAAGGGTTCCAGCCCTGCACTGTGATGGAGACTCCACGGTGGGGGCTCTGGTCACAGCCATGGCCCCGACCTAGCACCATGGTGGGGGCTGTGGCCCTGTGCTCCCACCCCTTCCCTTGCTGCAGCGGGGAGGCGTGGCAGGGCCAGAGCCCCTGGCCACGTGTCACTCTAAACAGGCTCGTGTGCCAAGAGTGGCACGCATGTGGGGGGGGGGGGTGCTGACCCCTGCCCTAACCGCTGAACGACATAAAAGGCTGAACGTTCCTCTTTTGTGTCGCCTTCTAAAGGCCCAAACCAAGATGCCGGCAGCCTGCTTCCTTCACCCGGAAGGGATGCGTTTGCCATTCGCTGATTTCTCTTTGCTACTGCCATGTTCAGATTTGATTCAAGCCAAACCATTTCCCCTGAAACCCCCAGCAAACCCACACCTCAGTTACACTCCCTGTGCTCTGCTCCTGACCTGCTGCACTTCCTGCTATTCCAGTCCAGCCCCACACCGCACCCACAGGTCCCTGGCTGCATCGCCCTTCTGCCCTGAACTTGCTGCTGTTCCTGTCTGTCACTCTGCCCACACATCCCAGGCTTAGCCAGCAGCACTTCCTTCTAAGACTCCTCCCGTAAGTGCTTCCGGTCCACCTCACTCCTTTGGTTCGCCCCCTCTCACAAGGCAGGGATGGTCATTGGCTCTATATTTGTACAGCACCTGGCACAATGGGGCACCAGCCCCACTGGCCTCTTGGGGGCTGCTGCTACAATAAAGGGGGAGATCTCCCAGGACTGACAAACAGCTGTCAGAGTATCGGATGCCTGATCTGCTGCTATTCCTATCCCGCTGCCTCTCCCCCGGTCTGTGCCCCAGCCATTGCCGTGAAGGGACTCCCCCAGGGTGGTAACTGTGGTGCTGCCGTCTTAGGCTGGTTCCCTAGGTGTTGCATGTGCAGGCTGGAGAGAGGCTGTGATGATGGGCTCACCACCACCTTATCTGATAGGTGCACTGCAGCGCCTCCCACTCGCACATCTGCAGCAAAGCAACGGCCGGGGACCGCAGCGTTGCAAATACCCTGCTCCGAGCGCAATGGGCAGCTCAGCGCTGCGCTATCAGCTTTGCAGCCTCCCTCGGTGCCTTCCTCTGCACAGCCGAGCCTCCTTAGCCCCAGCCCGCTGCAGCACGGCTCAGGGGCATGTGGTAACCAGGCCCAGTTCGGATCAGCCCATTGGCTTTATTGGCACGCTAGCGGGGGACACTCGCAGGAGTGCACAAAGTGGGGGACATGAAATTTCCAAAGTGGGGGCACAGCAGGATCGACCGTTGAGTCTCCGGCTCATCCATCTCATTACAAATGTTGAAATCTGTTACTGTTTTTCTGGACGCGCATTCACCTTTCTATACTGATTAACAGTTTCTACATTCTAGAGACTTTTCTTACACGTGCCGAAAAAGGGGTGGGTTTTTTTTTATATGATCACAATGAAAATTTCCCTCCGTTTGGATTATATTAGACAGGTTGGCGGGGGATGGGGGAACAACACAGGACTGCTAACTGCAGCGATGGGCCGGGGGGGGACAATCTAAAATGTTTGCTGTCCCCTGTGACAGGCCAAGATGTTTTTCCCTGCCACAACACCACGGGCCTGTCCGTCCATCCCCCTGCTCCCCCAGCAGCCTGTCCAGAGAGCGATGGAGGAGGAGGAAGGTGCTGCAGCTAGCCTACACAGCCAGCAAGAAAGCACAGAAGCTGGGACAGGAAGTGGTCAGAGTGCACAGGAGCGTATAAAGAAATACGCTGTATAATTTTCAAGGCGGGAGGGAGGCAGGAAGAAGTGGTCCTTCTGACACCATCCCCAGGCATGGGCCAGAACTAAAATACACAGCCTGCCACAGCCCTTATATGGCGCTCTGTACCCAGAGGTCTCCCCCAGGCAGCGTCAGCAGCCCTATTTCACAGGTGGGAAAGCTGAGGGGTTGGTGCCCGAGTGCCTCAGGGCAGAGCTAGGAGCAGAACCCAGGGCTCCACATTTGCAGGCCGGTGGCCACAGTCCCAGCCCATCCTCCATCTATGGGGGTTAGAATATAGCCAACCCCAAGGGAGGCTTACAAGCACCAATGGCCAAAGACATGGAGGCAATCTCAAGAGAGAGTCTCTGAGGTACCATCGTGCCTGCCCCCTGCCCCCTGACTGTAGCCAGACTCCACAGCGATCAAAGCCCAAGAAGCTCTGCCCTCAGCAGCCTCCCAGACACCCTAGTGGTGGGGGAAGTGGTTGTGCAGAGGCTGGAAGCCCCCCAGGAAGGGCAGGCCAGGCAGCTTTGGGATCCATGGAGTGAGGCTTCCCTGACTCTCCTGGCCTGGCAGCAAGGCTCCAAGCAACCTACACCTGATGGACAGTGGTAGGTCCTCAAGCTGGCAATTACCGATGGGCATTGGTAGAGATGCACCGGGTGGACCCCGCTGTCTCCGGGCAGGGGCTCCAAGATAGGGGTTCCAGCCCTGCGCTGTGATGGGGACGGCACGAGGGGGGTTCTGGACAGAGCTGCTGGGGGAGCACGGGGATGGACAGACAGGGGGATGGTCTTGGGGGAGGGAAAAGCACCTCAGGGCCCCAGGGACGCAAAAAGCCCGCCCTCAAGTTGCAACCGACCATTATTGCAACTTCCCAAAATCAACCACCCCCCGCAGCCCGCCCCGCGGACCTCACAACACAGCTTGTTACGAGACCCACTGTGGCCTGTCAGTCTCTGCCGAGGCTCCCCCAGAAAAACCCAGGGGAAGAGGAAGTGGAGAGAGTGACAAGCACTGCTGAGCCGCCTGGCTGCAAACAGCACTTGAGCCTGCCTCAAAAATTGTTCAGTCCGGGGCTGGATGATCAGCCTTCGCCCTGGGGCCAAGAGCTCCTAGCAAGCCCCTGCGCAGCCCAGCTCCCATCTTCCAACACGGGAGCAGCCGGGTGGCAGCCAGCTCCTCCTGAGACCGGTCCTGCCCCAAAAAAGGGTTTGAGACAACAGGGAGGAGCATTCCAGCCCCAACCCTAACCAAAAGCAACGGCTGCTCCAACACCAGTGGGCCTGGACTAGGAAACCCAGCAGCCCCCAGCTTGCCGATGACGGGATTCCCTGCTCTCATCTGCACCGGTGCTTGGCTCCCCTGGGGAGGTTCGGAGACGTCCAGGGAGGTGACTGAGTTTCATGGCTGGGCTAAACTCTGAGCCAGGGCGAGCTCCCGGCCAGGTTTGGGTTTGAACGCAGGTTTGGCTGTGGCAGACAGAGCTCAAAGCGGGAGGAGGGCACCATCCACTCCTTGTCTCTTGTCCATGGGACTCCAGCGCTCAGAGAGGGGCAGAGGGAACAGAGGCATTTCCAGTGCACCAGAACAGCATTTTCTCCAGGCTTGGCTGCATTCTGGAGAGGGGCCAGGGTGGGGATGAGAAAGCATCCCTGGCCCCAGCAGGGGGAACTCACCTCACCTGGGAGGGAGTAGGGACGCTGCCAGCGCAGAGAGCAGAGTTCCAGTTCCCAGGGCTGCCAAGTACAGGGCCAGCTGTGGAGAGCAGGGGGTGCTCAGCCCAAGCCCGGCTCAGGAAACATCTGCCAGCCACCAGGAAAGAACACTCTTTTATTTCCCATAAATACAGCAGATTTGCGCGCCGGGCGGTTTTTTAAAATCCTTTTCCATGTACAGAACCGAAAATATATACAAGTCTGTTCAAGACCCAACAAGATCTGCAGAGAAAACCCATACAAAACCCCGGAAAGAGACCAGAAAAGGCAAGACACGGCAGAGCCTCGGCTCAGAGACCTGCCCTCCAGCCCGCGCTCTCCTTCCATCCCAGAGCAGTTCTGAGCCCCCCCGGAGGGAAGCACAGCCCCACTGGCTGACCTCTGACATTTGGACCCAACCCTCACTCCTGAGCAAGGTCCCCACGTCAGTTCCCTCTCTCCAAGGCAGCCCCAGGGATGGGCTTTGCTTAGGATGCAAAGATCGACTGCCACTGGATGAAGCCCTCCTGACCCAGAGCCTGGGCAGGGGAAGAGAGGCGAGAGCAGCCTGCAAGCAGATCAGCAAGGTGAGAGGGGTGGCGGGGAAGGATGCGGCCGACAGCTCAGCTGTTAATCCACCCGCTCCCCTCCATACCTGCATCATGGTGCAGCAGAGCGTTTTGCGTCACAGTGATTGAACTGCTGGAACCCCCGATGCATGGAGAGACCGGCCCCTTACGGCGCACCTGGAGCATCCTGCCTCCCTCCACAGAGCCCTCAGGAATCTGTAACCTGCATTGAGTCAGCCCCTCTGGGAAAAGTGCTGAGAACGGCCCTCTTCCCTTTCCCTCACACAAACCAGCGGGGCTCCCCCATCAGGGAAGCAGGATCCCCCCTTTGCAGTCAGCAGGGCAGCTGCAAGCACTGGCCCTGGTGGCAAACAGGCGGGCGGTGTGCATCACCTGCTGCCCACCGTTCAAACGGCAAGATGGGACAAGGACTTTAGCTGCTTCCCACCCCCAGGTCCTGCAGCGGGTGGGGAGGGTGGATCAGCCTCAGCCAGCCTCAAGGGTGTAGATATGCTTCAGACCCGCTTCTCTTCCTCACCACTGCCCAGGGCCGCAGTGTTCTCCTGCGAATCCTTCTTGCATATGGTACGTGGCCCCCACCACCACGCCTCGACTCTGACCACTTGCTGCATGTCCAGTTCCATGACCTCCACCCCACTGGAGTCGGGGCAGAGCCAGGAACTGAAGTACTCCCCACTGTCATTACCATGCTCCCTTGTCACAAAGCAGCCAACCCCCGTGCGTCCCAGGCCGGAGCCAAGGACCCTGGGGCAGCCTGATCCCAGCAGGGACAGATGCTGCTCTCTGGTGAAGGGCCCCGCGCCTGGTGATGCCACCATGGGGACTAGGGAATCATGGTGGGGTGGGGAGCAATGGCTCAGAGCACAGCTGCCCATGGAGAACCCCAAAGAGTTAGCTCCAGAGCGGCGTTTGCTGGGAGTACTGAACGGGAGGTGTGAAGCAGGTCAGACATGGGGGGCAGCAAAGGCCTGTGGAAGAGGAAGGAGGATCGCAGGATTCTGCCCCAGGCCAGGGGTGGTTAGTGTTGCCCTCAGTGGATGGCCGCACCGGCTGCTGACAGGAAAGCTGGGTTAGCTGAGGTGCAGGATGGGAGGCTGAATCAGAAGAGTACAGAAGGCGGTTCGGTGCCTCGCCCTGTAGTGAGCCAACATCTCCTTTTCTCAGCTCCGCTCTCATCTGCTGGCCCCAGGGGCTAGTTCCAGAGCCCACGAGCCAGCCCCCGGGGACTCCCAGCCAGCAGGCACGCAGAGCCCTTGGGACTCAGGAAAAGCAGCGGAGCCGTGGCCTAGAGGTTGCCCCAGGACTCTGGAGGGGGGAATTGGTCCACATCCCCCATTTCATTGTAGGTTTGCTCCCCCATGGTGAAGGTCAGCTTGTATCGTAGTCTCACCTTCTCCTGGGAAGGGAAGAGAAGAGAGGAAATGTGGTCAGGAGGTGGGGGATGTGCTTTCAGGGCCCCCACACAGGAAGGCAGAGCAGGCGAGAGTATGGGAGAGAAGGAGCCGCAGGTCAGGGGGAGAGGTGGCTGCCCTGTCCGAGCACTGCCCAGCAGGGAGTTGTGTGCAACGGGCGAGGGGCCCTTCCTTACCTTCTGTGGGTTGGCAAGCAGCAGAACTTGGGTGATGGCTGTCGGGTGGACGATGGGGTTGAACGCTGGGAGCTCTGTCCCTGAGGGCGGCTGCAGCTTGACCTTCATCACCTGAGGGAGAGTGAGGCCGGGGTGTCGCCATCCTATTCCCCGCAGAGGACGGCCTTGGGGCCCAGCAGTCAAAACCTGAGCACAGCTCTGCCTGAGGAGGGAGGGCACCTCCACCCCAGCTGCCTGAGCCAAACTCCCCAGAGGGTGCTCAGCCCTCACTAATGACCCTGCCAGCTCTCCCTCGGCCCTCCTGGCCCGCTGACCTCCAAGCGCTTTCCAGAGGAGGAGACACCTCATCACCCTGCTCCACAGAGAGAGCTGCTGCAGGGAAACGACCCAACAAGGTCACCCCATGAGTCAGGGACAGAGCTGGGACTAGAGCCTGGAGCTCCTGACTCCCAGGTGTGGCCCACAGAGCTATAGATTTCCATCCACGGGGCTTCAGGGGGCACAACGAGCAGTGGGGTGAAGAGAAAAGGAATGAACTCAGCCCCCACCCCAGAGCCCTCCCCACCCCAAATCTGCCTTCACCGCACTGCGGAGACACACGGACTGAGGACTGGGGTTCGCGCCCATCACCACGAATGAGATCTGGTGACCTGTCCAGCCTCCCTTCAGAGGGAGCTCGGCGGCTCACCAGACACGAGACGCCTCCGGACCCCACTCATTGCTGCGGGAGGGGTGGGGGAAAGGATGAAGCAGAGAGACAGCCTTTGCGAGCTCCCAAGATCAGGTCAGGAGCTGCTACCCCGCCAGGGCCCAGGCTCCTGCTGGGACGCTACCTTGGGGACGGCGGACTGAAAGACGATGTTGCGGATGGGCAGCGGGGCTGTGCTGAGCATGGAGATCACCACCACCAGCACGTCAGGCCGCTCGGGCAGAAAGTCTCTGGCGAAGTGGAAGAGGACCCGGAAGCCGTGCTGGTCGTAGACTGTCACTGGGAGGATGCTGCCTGCAGGGAGGGGAAGCCCGGGAGCGACATCAGTGCGAGCAGAGAGCTGGACACTGGGCAGAGCCTATCAAGCGGCATAAACGTGGCACGGATGGATACCCACAGTACCCGTGGCCCTTGCCTACGCCCAGGCAGGTGAGGGTTTGTTACAACCTGCTGCCCCCGGCCACTGCTCCCTTCCCCCGAACTCACTCGGTTTGATGGACTCCAGAGGCACTGTGACGTTCGCCAGTGAGATCTCCTGTGGCGACGTGGGAGTGGGGAGCCCCAGTGGGGGTGACACGGCCCCAGCTGGCATGGGAGTGGCTCTCGGAAGCATGGCCGGGACAGGCTGCTCCCCGGGCCGGGGCAGGGCGGCTGCAGGGCTGGAGGAGGTGCTCCTGAGCATGGCGGGCGTAGCGCTGACTGCAGCCACTGAGGTGCCAGAGCTAGTCTTGTTCTGGAGGTCCCGTAACGTGAGCCGGGGAGGCGGCTGCTTCTCCCTGCGGGTGGAAGAGAGAAGCGAGCAGGCCGTGGGCACAGGCGCGCGGTGCTGAGGAGAGGGCAGGAGAAAGGCCAGCTGATCCCAGCTGTGCCCCACCCACTGATCCTGGCCCTGGCTCTTACCATCGGACTTGCTGAGACTCCGGAGGCAGGGACTGTTGTAACAGAGTCTTCCCCAGCAGATCCAGGTCATCCAGGCCACTGGTGACAGGGGAAGGGCCCGAGGCTGACGCTCCTTTCTCTGCTTTAGGTGCAGGAGCAGCTGGGATGGAAGGCAGGCTCAGCTCACTGCTATCCTGCAATGACAGCCAGAGGGCACTACAGCAAGGGATGTGCCCGGCTCAATAGCTGGCCTGTGTCTGGTGCGTGTACTGTACTGCTCCCCTCACCACACGGGCCCCCGCTCCCTAAACACCTCCTCTGCCCTACACAAAAAGCAATTGCCTCAGGGCAGCGGTGCAGGCCAGAGCCCCGGGCCCTTTAAATCGCCACCAGCGCAATGCGCTGCACATGCAGCTTGGCTCGGAGAGCTGAGGTGGGGAAGGCTGGCGCTGACGGCTGGCTGCCCCCGCCCTGCCCCTTCTGGGGGCACAGAGCTCCGTCCCCCACCGAGGGCCCCACTCAGCTATTCGCTCCTTGGCATCACACCCTCTGTGCCCACACACCCCGTCACACGTGCTGCACCCCCCACATACGTCCCGTCACATGCTGTGAGCCCCCTGTGCCCCACACGCCCCCGCTGTTCCCAGCGCAGAGGCATCACTGCCCCATGTAACCAAGAGGCCTCAACTTCGCTGTCTCCTCCAGCAGGGCTGGAACCTCCCTTTCTCACAACCTACTGCCCCTTCGCTCCG
Source organism: Carettochelys insculpta (assembly GCF_033958435.1). NCBI lineage: Eukaryota > Metazoa > Chordata > Testudines > Carettochelyidae > Carettochelys > Carettochelys insculpta. Next base: position 280,066,063 of record NC_134137.1, on the reverse strand, counting down.
AGGCCAGTACCTGAAAACTGTTCCAGCCACCGCTGTCCATGGCCTGGGCTGAGGCGGGGACTGGCTCATTCAGTCCTGTGGAGGGGAAGGAAACAGCCAACCTGAGAAGAGCCCTGCAGGTAAATGAGGCAGGGGCTCCAAAGACAGCCTGAGAGGTAGGCAGTTGCCAGTCAGCGCTGTGCAGGGTGGAGAAAACAGGCAGGGACAGAGAGCAGAGAAGACAGCAACGTGTCCCTAGCTTCCAGCCCCATTAGGTCGGGTCACTCCGTTAGCTTGTTTCTCTGGTTCCAAACAACTCAGCTGCCCTCCTGAACACAGGGGGACAGGCTGGGACCCCTGAGCATCCTAGAACTGGAAGGGACCTCCAGAGGTCATCCAGTCCAGTCTCCTGCCCTCACGGCAAGACCAAGCGCCATCTGGCCCATCCCTGACAGGTCTTTGTCCAACCTGCTCTTAAATATCCCCAGTGATGGAGATTCCACAGCCTCCCTAAGCAATTTATTCCAGTGCTTAACTACCCTGATAGGAAACTCCCCCTAAAGTCCAACCTAACCCTCCCTTGAAGCAGTTTAAGCCCATTGCTTCTTGTCCTAATGGCACAATGTGGCCCCTTCATAGGAAAGCACCTGTCACTCAAAGACAATCACTAAAGGCAAACCTTCCAAAGCCCTAAATGACACAGAAGCCAATGTCCCGTACACAAAGCACCACAGCATTCTCCTTGGGAGCTGCATTCCCTGGGATCTATTCTGCATCAGCCGCCCGGTCTGACTTTTAGGGTCAATCTACACAGCAAAGTTATTTCAAAACAACTGTCCTAGTATCTACACAACGCAACTGCTATTTTGAAATAATTTCAAAGTAGTGGTTGGCTTAGTTCGAAACAGGTAAACCTCACTGCATGAGGAATTGCGCCTATTTCAAAACAGGGGCTGTGTGCACAAGGAACAGGGACTATTTTGAAATACGCCATAGCCCGTCCAATGGCTTTATTTCGAAACAGGCTCTGGGTGCAGATGCTGTATTTTGAAATAGTAAGAGCTGTTTCAAAACATATTTTGCGTCTAACAGCGTTATTTCAAATAAGCTATTCCAGTATAGCTCTTCCGGAGCAGCTTGTTTCGAAACATGGCTGCTGTGTAGACATACCCTTGGCAATGTATCTACACAGCAACTCCTCAAGACAAGGGGAGGGATAGCTCAGTGGTTTGAGCACTGGTCTGCTAAACCCAGGCTTGTGAGCTCAATCCTTGAGGGGGCTATTTAGGGACCTGGGGCAAATAGATTAAAAAAATATAAATCTGTCAGGGATTCCTGCTGTGAGGGCAGGGGACTGGACTCGATGACCTGTCAAGGTCCTTTCTGGTTCTAAAAATCTACAATGTCTTCACCCCCCAGTGCTGGAGTGTGCACCCCAGGGCCGAGATCCCCAGGTTCATAGCAATTAGCTCCTGTGTTATATTGTGTCTGCGCATGGGAGGGTTACTTTGCTCTGGGAAATAAGAGCGGCTAACGAAGGGCCTGGGTGCTTGCTAGGTGTGACGGGGGTTTCCCAAAGGGCACTGTGGAGCAGGAACCTCTTGGTCTAATAGGATGTACCTCCACTGCAGTGGGGAGCAGCCCTCCCTTTCTAGCTGGGCTTGAGCTCTGCCACTGATGACGGTGCTGTGGGTGGGTGCTGCCGCTCTGGCTCTCAGCCTGTGTGCCCCTGGCTCTGAGTTCGGGGTGCCAACCCTGGGCTGTTTACAGCTGGTTAGCTTGAGCCCTGCTAGTGCAGGTCCAAGTGCCCAGGCTAGGAGGCTCAGAGCCACCTGCAGTGCACACATCCTGCCCCTGACCCCCACACCCACTCAGCTTTTCCCCCCCAGCCTCTCTCGCTCCTCAGGGTGCTGCTTGCCCACAAACCGTGCAGCCCTTTCTCCCCCTCACCGAGCGACATCAGCTCATCGTCCAGCAGGGAGACCGAGCTGGCTGGGTCAGGCACAGGGAGCATGGAGCCACCCGAGAGGGTGGGTAAGGCTGGGTAGGAGGGGCCTGGTGCCGGCATGTCCAGTCCCGAGAGGTCCAGCAGTGCCGAGGTGCTGCCTGTGTGGAGGACACAGTTCGAGTGCTGAGCAGTTGTGAAGAGAGAAGTCCCTCCCTTAACCTTCTCACTCTGCGGGGAACTAGCTCGGTCACCAACCCGCCTGCCTCCACTCACACCGTTCCCTGCTTCCCCTTCTGGCTTTGGGCTCACCCACGGCCTCTGACCGCCTCCTCCCAAGGCACCCTCTGCATGTCATCTGGCTCCTCACGTGTCTGCCTCGTGTCAGCCTCTGTTACCCTGCCCCAGGCACCTGACTGCTCCCTGCCCCCTCCCCCCAGCTCCCTTCTGCCCTCAAGGGCTCCTCACCTCGGAGGGAACCGGCCACAGTCTCACCATTGATCTCCTCTCCTCGCACGAGCTGCTTGTACAGGTTGATCACCTGAGTCAGGTTGTCATTGGCCTGCAGGATTTCCGCTGCAAAACAAGGAGGGGAGGTTGAAGGCAGAAGAGGCGTCACGGAGCAGCCCCCGGCCATGCGGCCTATTCCCTCTCCCTCTGTAGCTCGGGGCAGGGGACTGCGGCAAAGACACCCTCGTCAGCGCAGCCCCACGTCCCAGAGCGCACACTCACTTCCTGCCAACCTGCCACAGGCCCCCCACCGTGGCAATTTCAATGGTGCATTCCCAAGGGTCAACATAGGCTCCCCCAACGTGCTGTCAGGCTCTGCACCATGCAGAGCTGGTCTCTCCCGTGCCGCTTGCAGCTCAGTCCCGTCGCCCCAATGGGACGGCAGAGCAGGCGGGGGACAGGGGGCGCGGGCTGGCTGCCGAAGAGCAAAGCAGGGTGGGACGCAGCTGGAGGAGACGTGCGCCGGGACCCAGGGGAGGGCTAGGCAAGGGGGGGCTGTGCTGGGAAGATGGCTGGTTGGGCGTACCTAGCGCCTCGTCGTTGTCCTCCGTGTCGCTGGCGAGCCGGAAGAGCATGGGCCTCATGCGCTCGCAGCGCTGGTACAGCTCCTGCGGGAGAGAGAGAAAGGGGCAGAGGTGGGCAGCCGGGAAACACTCGGGAGGGGACAGGGAGAGGGAGACGGCAGGAGCCGCCGAATAACCACCCATCTCGCGCCCCAGTGCGTACGATAGCGGGAAGCACTCCAGGGCGGCCCCACCTCACCTTCATGAGATCCTCACTGCTCTCCGTCGTCTCCCCCTTGCTGTAGTTGGTCACCATCTCCGTCAGCAGCTTCACGTTGTTGTTCACCTCCTCGATGGCGTTCGTGCGCTTAGAGATCTTCTCCATTCGCTTCTGGTCCTGCAGCGGGAAGAGCTGGCGGGTGGGGGGGGGGGAGAGCCTGACTCCTCCCTCCCCGCAGGTTGGCGACAACACCGGGCACCGAGAGCAAGGCAGAGAGGGGTCCTCCCAGAGTGGCTTCAGCTTGTGGGGAGTCAAATCACACCGGAGGCCAGGCACGGAGGCCATCCAGCACTGGCTGCCTGGCACAGGGGCTGGGACTGCACCAGCAGAGGGCGCCACAAGAGGGTCTGTACTGCGGGAACATCCCCTGTGCCCCTATCCCCTGAGCCTCTCTCCCTCAACATGACTGGGGAGAGCAGAGTTTACTTCCAAACCCCAGGGTACTCCTCATCACCCCCCCACTGCCCTCTCCCTGATGGCAGGGGAAATGGCCTCTCTTGCTCGCCCCGTCAGTATGGGGATGCAAGCTCGCTGGCCATAGGCTCTGCCCCTTCCCATGACCTCTTTGCATCCTGTGCCAGGCTCCTCCTCCCCGGGGTGTGGGGCTGGGGTATGAACCCTCAGAGCCCTTCTCCCAGGAGACAGCCTGTCTGAGGAGATTCACCTCTTGAACCATCTCCTTGATGAGCTTGTTGGCAGCCCGGAGGTCCTCGGGATGGGAGCTTTTCAGCAGGCGAGCCAGCATCTGCAAGAGAGACAGAGGTGTGTGGGGCCGTGCAGAGACAAGCAACTCCCAGCATGGGTCGCTGGCAGCAGGGATCACGCCAAAGCCGATGGTTCCCAGATAGCGTCTGGTTAACCAAGAACAAAGGCTGGAGGGGAAGCTGCTGGGAAATGCAGCACTCTTGCCTTCTGTATGGAGAAGACCTTAAACATCTGAAATAGCTTCAGAGGTGAGTGGCAAAGGGAAAGAGAACCGGTCTTGTGCCTTTGCTCGTGTGCTTCTTTCTGACCCATAACAAAGAACCTCAAAGTTCCCCCAAGTATGCTACACAAAAAAGGTTTTTTCTGCTTGTTTTGTCACATTAGAAATTCAGATCTTGCCTGCCCCAGAGACAGCATGGAGAGCTTCTTCCCCAGCAAGAGGAAGCGAAACCTGACTAAAGAAAAGTGACACCCAACAGAAAGGTTTTCATTCAGACCAAGTCTACACACACTTTTTGGTCCTAGTACAGCTGTGTACTACCTGAAGAACAGGTCCCTCAAAGGCGGTGAGCCAGGATGGGCAGGGATGGTGTCCCTAGTGGGCAACCAGGGATGGATCACTTCATGATTTCCTGTTATATTAATTCCCTCTGAAGTACCCAGCATTGGCCACTGTCAGAAGACAGGATACTGGGCCAGACAGACCTTTGGTCTGACCCAGTGTGACCATTCTGATGTTGGCTGCGGGTGTAACTTCTCCCTAGCATCAGTTATGGAAACATGACTCCCTGGAGTTATACCATGATACAAGTGCTTATACCAGCTTAAACAGGCCAGCACACAGCACTACAATCACTGCATCCACACCAGAGAAGGGAGTGGTTAGGTTTTAACCCCACCAGCGATAGTGCCACAACTCAGACGTAAGGCATATTACAAGCTTGTTTGAGCTTTGCTACCATTAACGCCAATCAACAACCTGTGAGAGTAAAGCTCCCATCATCCAGATGCTGTTCTAGCAAGAGGTGACCTTCAGGAAAAGAGCAAAGCCACTTCCCCAGATTCATCTCTACAAATGCTTTGTCCAGCCAACACTGGGCCCTCCCACCAAGTCTGCCAGGCAGGGAGCTGCCCAGGGAAGAGCTAGGATCCAGGCCTAACTACACTGGAGACATCTGGGCAGCCTTGACTATGGAGTCGCTGTTTGAGGAGCCTCACTCTAGCTTCCCTGGTCTGAGAGCAAGAGAGCAGCAGCTCATCTGCCTGGTGTCTTGGCTGTGAGGGAGGCCAATGCTGGATGGTTCAAAGAAGGGTTAAACAACTGGGCCCTAAGTGCCTGTAGGGGAAGGAGAGGAGGTGCGCCTGTGCTCTGAGCAAGCATCACTCTGTGCCGCCTGGCAAGAACCACCATCACCCCGGTAACACAAGTGTAGGTGTCAGGACCTCCTAGTCCCTGCGCTGCTGCTCCAATCAGTACCCAGCAGCAGCAAGTTGCATGGGTCAAACAGCAAGTCTGTCTCTTTCTAAGGACCCGGTGCAGAACCCCCTGAAGTCAGTGGGAATCTTCCTACACGTTTGGCGCAGGATCCAGAGCAAACATGTCCCCCTCCTGAGCACAGCAGGTGAACAACCTCCTGGTCTTGCTGCTGTACCACCTGCCCCCCGGGGCTGAAATCAGGGAGCAGAGATGCAGGACGGCCACGCCCCCTGCTTCTCGCGCACACAGCCCTCACCTTGGACTTCTCCTCATCATCAAAGATGATGTTCTTGGGCCGGGGAGGGGGCAAGGGGAAGGGAGCCTCGTCCGGCAGCTTCGGGTCACACTTCACAATACCTGCAGGGGAGAAGAGCAGAGACATCCCTGGGCCCAGCCCTCATGTCACTGAGGCAGTGCCGGAGTTACCAGGTGGCTCTCCTGCTAACCCCACCCCAGGAAGCCCTGCCCTAGGCCTCACACAACGGACACCTTTTCCCCTGACCCGTCCAACCCCACCTGGTGTCAGTTTTGGGGGTGAGGGACAGGCTCTCCTCATCTGCCGCGCCAACCCTATCTTTCCTGCAGCAACGCCAAGTCCCCACAAGCAGGAGACCACCCCAGCCACCCCCCACATCGCAATACCCTTCCCTCTGTCCTGGTCTGCCATAAGCCTGTCCTCCTGTGGCGCCACCTTGTGGGAAGTCGCAGCTGCTGGGAGCTGGTGAGGAAGGCTGTGGTCACATCCCTCTTCACCTCACACCGGTCCGACCACCAGTGACTCTCCCCCTCTCACAAGGGTTGCTAAGGTGCCCTTTGCTCCTTCCGGCCTCCGTACTGCACAGCCCACCAAACAGCGAGACCAGGCGCGGGCACGGAGAGGCCAGAACCCAGTCTGGACCAAGAAGAGGGCGGCCCGTGCCCCTGAGCAGAGCCCTGGCCCTCACCTTGTTTCTTCAGCATCTGATAGGCCTCTGTGATCTTCACTTCATGAGGTAACCCCAGCGTCCAGCTGTACATCAGCTCCAGGATTTTGGACTTCACCTTCTCGGGAGTGCGGCTGCCTAGATACTGAGGGGACAGGTGGGCAGAGCTGACCCGCACCCACAGCCACTCAGGGTGGAGCGAGATGGCTCCCAACGGACGACGGAAAGGAGGGAGGAAGCAAATAACGGCCCTTGCAACATGCCCCTTACTGCGGTTGGCCTCTAGTATGGGGGGCTGGGAGCAGGGGGGTGAGGCCCAGAGAGCCCCGGCGGTACCAGCCAGCGAGGGGCGGTCCTCAGACACAGCGAGAGGACAGGCCAGTGTAAGTCCTATTCGCCCTGCAACGGGCAGGAGCAGGCAGGGAGATTCCTCTGCAGAGAGGCACTTACACTGGATAACAGGAAGCTGCCCTGCTTTGTCCCAGTGGGACACCGAGGGAGGCAAACTGAGCTTCCCCTCCCCCAGTACATTCACTTCCTGCAACGGTTTGCAGCAGACGTGCGCCGGGGGAATCACTTCAGCAGCCCATCCCCTCTCTCCGTCACTAGCTCGCCCGGTCTTGTGCCCTGCCCTGCCCACCGGGCGCTGGGACCCACCTTGGGCGACACCACCTTGATGAGCTCGTTGAGGAAGCGGAACTTGCCCACCTCGTCGTGGAAGCGCTCGCCGCAGTTCTTCATGCAGGTCTCCAGCACCTCAGAGAGCAGAGGTGGGAGCCCCGTCAGTCACGTCCCCCATCCCCCGGCAGGCCTGGCCCCGCAGCACGACGCAAGGGGAAAGCAGGCCCTGCTTCCTGGCTCGTGGGGTTGGGGTTGCCGGGGAGGGACCCTCGGGTGCCTCTGCTGCACCCACAGCGGTTCCCCGCTTCCATTTCATATCCCAGCTCCCAGCCTTCCAATGGAGGGAATGACTACTCACCACAAAGGGCGGGTGCAGAACGCACAGCCGCCCACGGAGCGGGAGAAACAGCTGGTGGAAAAGTCCCTTGAGCTCCCCTCCCTGCCCAGAGAGACAGACAGCGAACCCCTCTGCTCACTGGTGTGCATTGCGGACGGCGGGGGGAATCCATCAGAGACACAGACAACACGGGAGCTCTCAGCAGGGGCATTCACAGCACTAGCTCGGACTAGTCTATGAGGGGGCTGATCCAAGGCCCTTTCAAGTCACTCCCACTGGTTCCTTCTGGGGTCAGACCCCCCCACTTCGCCTAGCTGGAAGAGCGTGCAGCCCCAGGGCGGTGCTCCACCAGCCCTCCCTGAGTGCTTGGGTGCCACAGGGCTCCAGCCGAGCAATATGGGAAAGCCCTGACAGCCCAAAGAGCAGGACCGGGCACTTCCCGCCCTGACCTTTACCGTGTACCTAACCCACCTGCAGAGCTCCTCCCTTACCGTTAGGGCCTGGATGGCTTCCCATTCCTGTGGAGACTGGATCTTGTGAGCCAGCAGCCGGGTGGCAAGCTGGGGTCTGGAAGGGGAAAAAGCAGAGTGGTTGCAGGGAGCTAACATGGCCTAAAGGATACAGCGCTTCACCAGGGGCTCAGGAGAACAGGTTAATTTCCTGGATATGTCGTCAGGTGATCTTAGGAGTCATCACTTCCCCATACCTTGCCTCAGTTGCCCCATCTGTAAAATGAGTCCATGTTACTAATCTCCACTTTAAAGCACCTTGGGCTCTACTGATGACACACCTTCATGTAAGGGCCAGTGATAATTCTCATTAATGAGAGATGGATCTGCACCTCCCCAGGAGACAGGATGTTTGCTTACAGCACTGGGTGTGCACAAAGTCCTGCACGCTGAGGTAAAGGGGCTAGTTTCTTTAGCACAAGGGGACTTCACTAGTTACTGAGGGGGCCCTAGACCATCTCCAATCCCAAAGGATCTCAGGGTTCCGTATAAATCTCTGTGGGACTCCTTCACTGCCCCACTAATGCAGCTGCCTCTGGGGTGGAATGCAGCTGCCAGTCTGCACAAGCTAAGCCGCACAGCACAATCCTAAGAGGGAGAAGAGAAGAGAAGAGCGATCACTCAATGTGAAACTTCAAAGGCACTATCAGGTTGGCAGAACGTAACTATCCTTGTAGGAATCTGCCCAGGACTCCCTAGGTCAGAAGCAACCCGGATTTCTGTTTTATGTCTCATGTAGTAGCAACATTCCCCTCAGGCCCTCCAACACCACGTGAAGGCAATGGAAGCGCTTGAGAAAGACAGACTACAAGCACAGCTTACAGGGGAGGCAACATCACCACCATAACAAGCTGGGAGGCCAGAATGTAGTGGCACTACAGCGTACACCAGAGCACAGCTCGCTCTAAAGAGAGCAGACGTGCTTGAGGAAGACACGTTCCAAAGGAGGAAAGAACAACTATGGGCATGCACCTGCTGCCTACTTACAGTCAAAAGGTCCCTTTTTTGCACAAAAAAGGTGGAAACGTCTACACTTGCCAATGGCTTTTTGCAGCGAAACTCAGAGGTGTCACCACAGAAAGCAAACCACCTCCACGAGAGGCAAGCAGCTCTTACTGGTGATGCACGAGTGAGTTTCAACTGTTTACAAAGCTTTGAACTCCCACAGGATATCCCACAGGATCAAAGTGACCACTCTGGCCAGGGAAACAGAGGGCTGCCCCTCCCCCCAGTAATGCGCTGGGAACATTGAAACTCTCACTCGTATTGTCTTGGCAAAGGCTCACTTGTCATCCGGCCACATGACAGTACCTTCCCCACTGAGCAATCGATCCCTTGTTTGCAGCATTGCTGAGCTACTGTTTGGGGAGAGGGTGCTATGCAAGATAGGGATGTAAAATCCTGTTTAAGTAGTTCATTGGGTAAATAGTAAGTTTAATCAGCTACCTGACAAAATGGGTGTGTGCGCGTGACTGGAGGTGGCTGCGTTCCTGGGCCCACCATGGACAAGGGCTACTCTGGCAGTTTAGGATGAGGCTTACTGGCTAACTGTTAACATCCCTAATGCAAGAACCCAGGAGGCCTTGCGATCACTCCCTCCCTTCCCTAGAGAGTTGCACTCTGGGACAGCTGGCCTCAGGGTGCTGCTCTCACCAACAATGGACGTGCTGCTAATGTAAGACTCTCTGACACCTGTGGAAGAAAAGGAAGACACAAACCAGCGCCTTTCTTTCACTGGTTCACGATCACTGCTGAAAATTACAGGAAAAATCTCAACAAATGTAGACACAGCCTTAGTCTCCCACAAAGTTACACCTGCCACTTCTGTGTGAAAGTCTTCAGGGCATGTACATGAATCGGGCTCCTCAGCCACCTAAAAACCTAGCAATGAAACCCCCTGGCATGGAGAGAGAGCCCAAGAGGAGTACGCTGCACTGCCTCAGAGAGAAGAAAGAGTGCCACCCATGGGGCTTTCTTGCCATTTCCTGAAGCTGGGGTTTTCCCTTACAGCCGAGGTGGGAAAAGTGGGAGGTCGGGCCCCTTGGAGGGTGTGAAATTTCCTAAGACGAGTGCAGCACAATCGGCTGTTGGGTCTCAGGATCATCCATCTAATGACAAATGTTGAAATCTGCTACTGTTTTTAAGTACGTGCTTTCACGTTTATATACAGATTAATAAAGTTCTTAAATTCTACACACCTATTTTCTTACACGTGCCAACGGGATTTTTCACACAAACATCAATGACATTTCCATCGGTTTGGATTACACTGGACAGGTTGAGGGGCCCTATTAATTGCAGGGATGAAAAGCGGGGCTCAGTGTAAAAAGTTTGCTCGTCCCTGCCTTAGAAGTTCTCCCTGATCCAAACACAGACTCAGAATGACCCTGCTCAGCTTACAAGACTGTGCTTTTGCAACCCAGCTGTGCAACCTGGCTCTCAACCACAGATACACGTACCCGCAGGGGTATGCAGAGGTCTTCCAGGGGGTACATCAACTCAAAAGGCCCCATAAAAAGCACTAGAATAGTCAGTACACATTAAATTTAACAACTTGTTTGTGCTGATACGTGCACAGAAATGTAAGCGCAGTGTTTACGTTCCAGTTGATTTATTTTGTAATTATATGGCAACAATGAGAAACTCTGCAATTGTTCAGTAATAACGCGCGGGTGACAGGTTTGTATTTTATGCCTGATTTTGCAGGCAAGTTGTTTTTAAGCGAGGTGTAATGTGGAGCTACACAACATAAACCTGACTCCTGAAAGGGGTAGAGTACTGTGGAAAGGTAAAGAGCCACTGTGTCAGAGCGGGCTGAACAGCGGACTTACCCTTCTAGCTCTTTATTCAGCTGCTCACAGAAAGCATTGATGCTGTCCCAGTCTAGATCCTTGTTGAGAGGATTTGTAGCTTTGTCTGGATATGAGACAGAAGAAAAGAGAGAATCCTGTGAGGACAAGCTCCACCCACCCTGTGTCTACATGAGCCCCTTCCTTTTGAAAGGGGCATGTTAATGAGCGGTTTGAAAGATGTTAATGAGGTGCTGCAATGAATACACAGTGCCTCATTAGCATAATGGTGGCTGTAGCGATTTGAAAGTGCGGCTTTCCGAATCGTGCACCGCCCGTGGAGACGGGACCTTCTGAAAGCTCCCCCCTACCCCCTGCCTCAGTTTTCAAAAGCCCTTCTTCCTATCTGCCCCTTTCGAAAGGAAGGGGCTTGTGTAGACGCAGCCCCAGTGAAAATCAGCCACACAGATTTGGGCGGGGAAGTGGTTTGTAATAGTAACCGCACTCATTGACTCAGGAGTCTGGCCTTTCGCAGGTTGCATAACACAGGTTCACAATGACCTCTGTATGCCTCCCTCAGAGGGGTCACAAATGGAAGTGAAATGGAAATTAGTGAAATACTATGGCAAGAACCCTGCAAACATAACCTCCAGGTGAAGTCAAGGTAGAGGAGGGGACTGGAACCATCCCACAGAGAATCACTGAAGTGGAGGGGTGGAAAGAACCTTGGGAAGCCTTCAACTCCGACCTCCTCTGCTGAGGCAGGACAAAGCAAACTTAAAAAGACCCTCCCGACTGGTGTTTGCTCGGCCTGTTTTTAAACTGCTAATGATGAGGATTCCACTACCTCCTGTACAAGCCTGCTGCAGAGCTTAAGTACTCTTCCAGTTAGAATTTTTTCCCTAATATCTCACCCAGATCTCCCTTGGTGTAGATTAAATCCATTACTTCTTGACCTAACTTCAGCAGACATAGAGAACAATCAATCACCATCCTCCTTACAACAGTCCTTAATATATTGGAAGATGATTATCAGGTTCCCTTCCTTCTTCTTTTCTCAGATATAAACATGCCCAGTTTTGTTAACCTTTCCTCATAGAGCAGGTTTTCCTAAACCTTTTATAATTTTGTTGCTGTTCTCCAGACTCTATCCAATTGGTATACATCTTTCCTAAAGGACAGCACTCAAAATTGGACACATTCCTCCAGCTGAGCCCCAGTACAGTCGTACATTCTGTGCCTTACAAACAACACTCCTGAACACACAGCTCCCTTTGCACAGCTGCATCATATTGTTGATCCAAATTCAATATGTGAGCCAATAAGCCCACCAGATCCTTTGCTACCACTGACTCAGTTACTTTCTATTTTCAATTTTTTCTCTCCTCAGTCAGGCCATTTGGACTTGTCTTTATTGAATTTCATCTTGCTGATTTCAAACCAATTCTCTAGTTTACCAAGGTCCTTCTGAATTATAATCCTGTCCTCCAACATGCTTGGAACCCCCTCTCAGTTTGATGTAATCAACAGATGTTACAAGCACACTCTCCCTTCTATGATTTTTCATAAATGACTTGTCAGGAGAGTATAAATGAATAATGGGCCTGAATTTGAATGAGAGTGTGGGCGGTAGGTGGACATGTACGCTGTGCAGGATAAGCCCCCAACCAGACATCAAGGCCCCGCTTTACACCAGGCATTGCACCCATCTACGGAAGGAGAGTCCCTGCCCCAAGGAGTTTACAATCCTAAATTTTATATGTATGATTGAAAGACACCTGCTGCACACCAAAAAGCAATGGAGGAGTAACACACTCATGGAAACAGGATCAAGAACTGCATATCTGAGGGTACAGACACTTGAGAAGTAGGCTAAAAGAGAGATACCAGCACCCAGCAGATCAGAGCGAGGGGATGGAGTGGGACTGGTCATGGAGGGGGCTGGGTGCATTCGGGGGAGCAGGGGCCAATGAGACAAGTGGGGCTGATGGGGGAGGCAGCCACGCAGACCTGGAACATGCTGGAGAAGCAACTGGGGAGAGTTTGTGTGTGTGTGGGGGGGGGGGGGCACGGGTGTCGATCTGGATCATCAGACAGTGGTGCTGACAAGGGAGACTGATCCAGATCAGGCAATGGAGCTGGTACGGGTGAGGAGTTTGATTCGGATCAAGGAGCTGACGGGGGGCGGAGAATGTTGATCCGGATCCCAGCGCTGGTGGGATGGACGAGAGGGGCTGATTCAGATCAGAGCGCTGTGGGGAGGGGTACTCGGGGGTGCTGATCCGGATCAACGAGCGGAGTGAGGGCGGGCAGGGGGAGCTGATCTGGCTCGGGCCGCTGACGGCGGGGGGACGAGAGGGGCTGATGGGGATCAGGGAGCCGACGGGCGGTGATCCGGATGCTAAGGGGAGGGGGGAGGTTACTCCGGATGAAAACACTGACAGGGAGGGGAGGGGGAGTTGATCCGGATCAGGGCGCTGACAGGGGGGTGAGGGGGTCACTCCGGATCAGGGAGCTGTCGGGGGGCGGAGCCGCAGGTGCTCGCGCGGAGGGGCCCGTTGCTCCCCGGCCCCACTCACTGATCCGCGACTCCAGCGCGTCCGGCTCCATGACGGCTCGAGCGGCCCCTGCCGCCCCTTTCGCTTAAAAGGGCAACGTTCCTTCCGCCCTCCTGGCGCGGCGGTGCGGAGCCATCGAGATCGGGAAGAACCGCCTAGAGCGCCCCTAAGGAGACCATAGAGCTCCCCCGTGTCGCCAGAGCGTCTCAGGAGGCAACACAAAGCCCCTCCAACTTCCGCTAGAGCGCCCCCAGCGCGTCAGCGCCGTGAACCATAGAGTTCGGGATGGGAGAGCCCGCCGCACCGGGGGCCAACAGGAGAGATAAAGCGGAAGAACTATCTAGAAAACTTTGCGCGTGTGCCATAGAGACCGCGGGGGAGTGCTAGAGCGTCGGGGATAGGGCCGCTCCACCGAGCCCAACTTCCGGGAGGGCCTTCCCCCCCCTTGGGTGGGTGTCTGCCTGTGATTGGTGCACGAAGGCTATTTCCGGTGGCGAGAAGAATGAGAGCTTCCGCCGTGGGGTGCGTGCCCTGTAAAAGGGCGGCGCTGTTGTAGTGTCCCGGGTGCCCGTGGTACTGTCTGACTCGACCCTCCTCTTCCCCTGCAGCGCGGTGCGACCCGGGGCTGAGCTGGCAAATCACCGCCCCCCCCCCCGCCCCAATCCCTCCGGCCGGGGACTGCCCGCCACAAGCCGGGCTCGGGCCTAGCCCAGGGCCGGTGGTGGGCGAGCCCTGGAGCGAGGGGTTGCCAGGGCTGCGCACCGTTGTGTTGGGGGAGGTGGGGGGAGACGTCCCGTCTGCGGGGCTCCTCTTATGTTTTCGCTTGTGCGGGGGAAATGTTATGTGCGGCTGTGCGCCCCCCCCACCCCCATAGACACACCTGCGGGCGCTCTGCGTATCGGCTGGTTGGCACCTGAACCTCTCTCCTGGTGGCCGCTCACACGCTCAGCTTAGGGAGCGCTGGACTTTAGCTGGCTTGTGGCTGCTGTGGAGCAGGTCCCCCTTCACTGCCTGCAAGGAAGGGAGAGCTCGCACCTTCTCCAGGAGGTTCCTGTTCTTTTCCACCTCCTTACGAGGGTCTTGGGTCTCAGAGCCATTTAGGGGCAGTGAATACTACAGGCTATGGTTGGTTGTGACCACATTTTAATTTTGGTGAGTGGCCCCTTGTTCTTGTGCTATGAGATGGGGATGATAGATGGGATTGCAAGCTTTTATTTTCATTATTTGGTACATTTCTGCCATGTCTCTCTCCTTTCTGAGGTGAACACCTTCAAACGTTTCATTCTCTTTACGTGGAATTTGCCCAGGCTTTTGATAATTCTTATTGCTGTCCTTTGAAACCTGTCCAACTTTGCAGTATCCTTTGTGACATAGGGTGACCAGTAAAACATGTACTATTCAGTGTGAGGCTGACTTATGTAAAGGCAACTTAGTGTCTTTGGTACTGTGTTCCATCCCATTTCTTATTAATCCAGTTAGCTCTTCTAAATGAGATTTATGGACTGGGCAGATGTTTTCACTGAGTCATCTACATTGATGTTTAGTCCCTTTCTTGGGCTAATAAGTTACTTTAGAACCCTGTGATATATACAAATTTTCTTCTACAGTGTGTGCCTATTAACATTGGAGTTTTTCTCATTCACCTAGCTTGATTAGGTCTCTCTGGCCCTGACTAACAAAAATAGCTTTGTCATCCACCAGTGTTCTTTTTTCCTCACCACTCCCCTCCCCCTGTAGGTAATCAATAAATATATTAAACATGAGACCTAGTACAGAACCTTGAGATGCTGTGCTGTTAAACTTCCATCATGATGAAAACTGGTTACTTAACCCTGTTCTTTGCTTTCAGACTTTTTGATACACACCTCATGGAGCTGGAAGGGACCTTGGGAGGTCATTGAGTCCAGTCCCCTGCACTTGTGGTGGGACCCATTCCTGATGGATTTTTTTTGTTTAGCTCTGTTTGCCCCAGATTTCTAACTGGCCTCCTCAAGGATTGAGCTCACAATCCTGGGTTTAGGAGGTCACTGTTCAAACCACTGAACTAGCCCTCTGTATTTTACTCTGACCCCATGACAGCTTTGCTTCTTTAATAGCCTCTTGTTGAAGTTTAAAATAAATTGTTGACTGGTTCTCTTTTTCATTGCTTTATTAAGAAGAGTTTTGGGAGACATTTCAGAGACAAGGTATTGCAGAGGTTTGACACATTTTTGATCCTGTATTTGTTCTCAGTAGCTTTAGTTGACAGTGAGACACTCATTTCAGTGACATGGGCCATGTATGTAGTTCTGTGGTGCTTCCAGGCAAAATACAAAAGCAAAATGGCATCTGTCAAACATGAGCTTGGACCTCCATGTATGAGATCAAACCACATGGAAGATTTGACTTGGCCTTATACTTAAGATGCCAGTCCATGCTTGGCAGAGGGTGCTGTTTTGGTTCACAAAAAGGTGTCCTGCATACAGTGTGCTCATACGGTACAGCAGTAGTAGGCAGCCTGCGGGCTGCATGTGGCTTATCAGAGGTAAGCTACTAGCAGGCTGCCTGATAGGTTGTTTACCTTGTGTTCATGGATACCAGCTCCCTGCAGCTCTCATTGACTGCCATTTGCTGTTCCTGGCCAGTGGGAGCTGTGGGGCCCCATAGCTACAGATGCAAAACAAGCAACCTGTCTTGTGGCCCACCAGTAGCTGTCCATCATTGCAGTACAGTGTATCTGAGGGTCAGGCTGTATGGAGGATCACATTTTGCGGAGCAAAGTCATGTAGTGCTGGATGCAATCATTCCATGGGTTGGATCTGCACCACAGGCTACCAGCTGAGCTACTCCAAGCTTATATGGAGGTATACGCCTATCTCAGAGCTGCTGAAAGGGACTTTGAGAGGTCAATGAGTCCAGTTGCCTGCAATCACAGTAGGATGGATTTTTTTTTTTTGGGTAAATAAATAAAATCTCTTTGCCCCAGATCCCTAAATGGCACCCTCAAGGACTGAGCTCACAAGCCTGTGTTTGGCAGGTCAAGCCTCAAACCACTGAGCTATCCTTCCCCCACTTTTTTCTGCAGCTGGACAACACTCCGTGTTACTTATTGCAGAGATTTGAAATGATGCAGAGGCAACTTTAAATACACCAGACGAAGGAAATGCAAAAGTAGCAGTGATGCCAGCTTGGCCACACTGAGCTTGTACATTAAGGTATTAAAGTTCACCTCATCTGCAAAGGGGCTGAGTCACAGATGATACTAGAAACCTTAAAGGGATACTGACCTGAAATCTAGTCAATTTAAAATGAGTTAGCAGCAGTGTTCCCTGCAAGCTGAACGCTTAGATGGTCACCTAGGAGAGATTCAGATGCTGCCTAGCTGATTAAGCAGTGTCCCTAAGATAGCAGCATGTGTTTCTACAGGTGGAACACCTCACAAAATTTATTCTGCACAGGGGGGGAAAAAACTTAGATGGAATGTTGGTTAGCAGTAATTTCAGCTTCTAAACCAGCTTGAGTTTCCATGGAAACTGGCTTTCTGAGGGCATTTTCCTATCTTAATAGTATTCTTCTGTTGCTGTGGGGAGGCACTAGGGTTACCAGATATTTAGAAACCTTATATGAGACATGCAGCCCCAGCTGCAGGATCCCCAGCTGGAGGACAGTGGGTAGCGGACCCTGTAGCTGGGAGCTGGCTGGGGCGCTGAACCCTGATGGTAGCTCCAGCTGTGGGAATCCTGGCCCAGGGTGGGAAATTTCCCTGAGGAGTCCCACATTCCCCCATTAACATTTTTGCGTAAATGCAGGGCACTGCCCTTGTCAGGGAAATTTGGGACTTTCCTGCAAATTGTGGGATGTCTGGCAACCCAAAGAGGCACACAAGTGAGTTAAATCCAAAGGGAAAACTGAAACTGACTGCTCACAAAGTGCTGCCAAACGTTGAAAAGAAACAGAAGGAATGAGACATTCTTTTCTCCTCCCTTCTCCCCCTAGCAAAAATTATTTGTAACAATATTAAGCCTAAGATTTTCAGACTGATTTTTAAGTAGATGTTTTCCCATTTCATTTGAATTTTGTGAGGTTATCAGTCTTAGTTATCTTGCATTTAATTTACTGTAAATGGAAGGAGCTTGTTATAGGAAATGTAGGTTTAAAAATATAAAAGCCAGAGTGTGAGATGTATACTGTCTTGGCTCATTTCAAAGTGGCCTGATAAGTCACTAAACATAATTTCTTTCTCTTTTAATTTGGCGCATAGTTTTTCCTCCTTGTTTGAACAGCTGCTGAAAAAAATCCTGGAAAAAAAATTAAATTCAACGTGTCCTCTTTTTCCTTACTGCTTCAGTAATCCCGTCTGGGTCTAATTATGATGCTTAGTAAGCACTGGTTGAATTTTCTGTGCTCTACTTGTCTTGGAGGGAACATCATGTGTTCCCCACACAGTGCCCTTGTTAAAAAAATGGTGGTGGAAGGTGCCAACTTGACAGCCTTGGAAACTAAGGTTTTGCTGCTTATTTTTAGAGCTGATGTTGCACAGCATGGACTGCGGCACTCCAAGCACCATCTCTGCCCCTCAGTATGACTGCCCTTGAAGGACCAGCTGTAGCACTGAGAAGAGTCCAATGACCCTTACCTTGTCCGCTCAATCGTAAAAGTCCGATCTCCTCATTTTGTGCAATGCTGATGTATTCATACACATGGGTAAAGTTTTTCAAGTGTAAGTGCCTGCAGAATTGGACCCATGGGTGTTAGAGTGGGAAATGACCTATGTGGCCACATTTGGTCTGTCTCACCCCATGACCCAACATGCATTTTCTCATATTCTGTCAGGCTGAGCTTAAATGCCACGAGTTATGAAGAAAGCTATTCAGCCTTTATTGTTAGGAAATAGTTCTTGGTGTGTTACGCCTTAATATTTCTTTTCTTAGTTTTATCTCATCCCTTGTACTATGTCAGTCCATTTCCCCTTCTCCCCTATGTCCTTCACAGATACAGCTGCTATACCTTCCCTCCTCCTCCCCAACAATGTTCTAATACATTATAAATTAGTCTAATTCTTTCTTATGTGTCAGTCTTTTGGGTCCTTTATGCCTCATGTTTCATTTCTGAGCATCTTTGGCGTCTTTACGGTGCCCAGAGTGGAACCTAGTAATCTAGGTAGTCACACAGAGCTTTATAGAAAGTGTGTGTCTTCTATCCGCTACATGAGGTGATACTTCTGTCTATGCAGCTCAAATTTACTGATACTTTTTTGGCATGGGCACCATACTGGTTCAAGTCCATGTCTAACAGGCTGTTGGTCATCTCTAGCATTAAGATTTTGGCATAGCTACTTTTCCCAAGTGTAGGGTTACCATATTTGACCTTTGAAAATAGAGGACACCCCTGAGAGGGAGTGTATTTGTATCAGTATATACCAACACACATTGTATTAATGTACTCTATATACTCTAATACAAGGTGAGGTGTTAGATATGGACAAACTCCCTCTTGGGGTGTTTTCTTTTTATTTGATAACTCTGCTGAAGCGTGACCCATTAATTAACAGTCTAGACTGCTCCCCTCCCTAGATATTTTCAGTTGCATTGTTCTGGTGGGATCATTTCTTGTCATTCTGAATCCCGTTGTGTTATTTTTCTGTCTTCTCCAGTGTTTGCAGCTCCTCCCAGTTTGGTACCATGTGAAAACAGAGTTTAAACCCTGCCTGGGCCTGCTGGATCACGGGTGAAGATGCTGGATGGACCTGGGCACAGTACCAATATATGTGACTTCTTACTGAGCATCTTCTGTTTCTTCACTCAAACCTAACACTGGGGCTTTCCATCTTACTCCCTTTGAATCCATTCCGTGTCACGCTGCTGCTGCCCACATCAGCATGTGCTTCAGTAAAATGGAGAGAGTTTGGGGTTGCTGCTGGGAGCTCATTTGTGCTGTTTATGTGGTGGTTTGTCCTCTGAGATGAAAACCCGACCACCTCCCCCAGCCCACTGTACAAAGGCAGTTAGGATGGCCATTCTTCCTCAGTCAACACCATCCTGGATCAAATTGGAACCCATGAGCTGAAATTATTACTAACTCCAGCCCAAGAAACAGTTCCTCTTCAGTACTAATATTAGGCCGTATAGCCGTTGGCCTGCAGTTGCTACCTGGGGACCACATTTGTACTGGAGACCTTCATAGTTTGTGTACTGGTAGTAACAGAGAATATACCTCAGAGTTTGAAACGAGAGGGGAAGACACGTGCTTTGATGCTTTCCTTCCGGCAGAGGGCAGTGGTGGGAAGGCAGGAGAAAGGCTGTGAGGGGACGTGGGGGAGACTAGCTGGGTTAGTCTGTAGCTTCCCACACACACCTCATAGAACTGGAAAGGACCTCAGGAAGTCATCAGGTCCAGTCCCCTTCCCAAATAACAAGCAGTCCTGTAGCACCTTAAAGACTAACACATTTATTTATTAGGTGATGAGATTTGGAGGATAAGACCCACATCCTCAGATATGGAGTAGAGAGTTAGAATCCAGTGTTTATCTAGTGTGTGTGGCTGGAGGGAGAGGGGGAGCAGGAGGGAGGAGGGAAAGGGGCTGCCTGTCACTAACAGGGCCAGTAGACTTTGTTAGTTTTTAAGGTGATCAGGACTGCTGGTTGTTTGTATTTGATTATTCGTCAGTTTCAAAAGCTCTGTGAAGTTGTGTGGCTGAATGGCAGGCACACAGAATTGCATGCACAGTAATCCGAGGGAAAGAATGTTTGCTGCTGGGATTGCCGCAGCTGACTGCAAAAATTATGTGGAAGAAAGTTCTAGCAGCCAGGGCTCAGCTGTGGTTATCTGTGCATCATCTCCCCTGGAACACACCAGTGCTTCCTCTCCCCTCACTCACCGCAGGCGCTTTTGGTTCTGAATAGTTTTCTACATACAATCCAAGCAGTATCATTTGTCACCATCTTCTGGCACCTCCCACTGGGCAATTCACCACACTGGCTGCTACAGTTTGCAAGGGTGGTTCTGTTTCCCCAGCTAGGTGACTCCTTGCTCGGTGATGTGTTATGCTCCTGCAGAGGACGTGCTGCAGTGCCTTTGTTCTCTCTTTCCATTAGCCTCCTTTAGTGGACTGCAGCAGACTGTTCCTGGATTTTTGGCTGGGTTGCCTCTGCTGCCTTCCCCTGAAACTGAGCCAGCATCTCCTCTCGTGACATCATCTCTATCCATGTATCTTAGTGTTCTGCATTTGAGGTCCGAGTGTTCCCTGATCTCTGCTGTCCCTCACCTCAGGATGTGTTTTCAATGGGTTTCCCTGCGGAGGTTTGCTATTTAAGAGCCAGCGACAGAGCTGAAAATTTCAGGCTTTTCCCTCTAGTATAAAAGTTTGTCTTCCCTGAAAAGTCTACAGTTCCCAGGGGACTGATGTGCAGTAAGGAGCATATTTGCCAGCTGATCCTTTTCTTCCAAATGGTGAATTCTTAATGCATCTGGTTCCTTCTTACTGAAGGATGCCAGGTCCCTTGAGAGCAGGGAAAGCGTGTTGCGATCATGGCAGCATGAGTCTGCAGAGTAGCGAGGGAACTGGACTAGGAATCCAGAGCGGCCACTGTCCTGCTGGGTGACTCTGGGCAAGCCATTTCCCTTCTCTGGAAAAGTGACTCTTCCTGCTTTTCTTAAAGTGCTTTTAGATCTCCGGTGTGAAAACGCCTTTTCCAAGCTGGTTTCAGTAGCATCTTAGTAGCAGCTGGGCCTGAGTGACAGGGAAGCAGAAGAAATAAACATTATGAGTATTTGAAGGTGAACATCAGCATCTGCTCTGCCCCTCCCGTGGGCACTCCTTTGTGGAGCCTTCTCCTCTCCAGCTGTCTTTGAGGAATCCCTGGCGGGGCCTCTCTTTCTGCCTGCCTATCCATCTGTGTGAGGAAAAGACACTGCATACCCTGGGAAGGAGAACTACAAGGAGACTAGAACATGGCAAGGAAGATAGCAGCAAGCTGAAGAACAGTGACTGAGCCTGGAGACTCAGTGAGACTGAGGAGCAGGGATAGCTTGTGTTTCTCTAAAGCAGAAACAAAATGGGGCGAGTGAAAATCTGTCTGGGTCTGTGGCGAAGCGTGTGAGCCCCCTGGAAAGAGCAGAAAGCCTGTGTACAAAGCCTGGCCTGGATCCTGCTGAGGGAGCCGCACTGAAGTTGTGGAAGCAGAGAGCAGCTTGCTGGACTGGAGCCCGTGTTGGGACACATGCTCTGCTGATGAAGGGCCCACTGCAAATGAGAAAGGCAGAGGGAGGTTGTTGAAAGGGTAAATGGATTCTCTGTTGGAAAGCAGATGAGTCGTGGCTTTCATCCCTGGGGTTATCAGACAGGGGAGAGAGGACTTGGGGAAGTGGGGGAAGCAGAAGAGAGGTGAAATGCATCTCTGACTTGTTGGTATCCACTTGTCCTGGAACGGAAGACAGAAGGGGGATGGAATTCCTACTGCAAAAGCTCATATTCCATGAGCAGAGCATGGCTCTATCAGAGAGAATGGCCTTCGGTGAGAAAGTCATGGAGCAAGATAAGAACCAGCTGCAGTGAATCACCAGAGCTGCAGGGTAAATACATCTTGGTGGCAATCAAGTGTGAACTAGGAGAACTGCTTTTGGGAGGGTGGATTAATCCTGTGCCGGTTTGGAAAGTCAGGCCTATGCAGCCTGACTTTAACATGTTGCTAAGGGAGGCTTATCTCAGTCCTCAGACTTAGTGCCTCTGAGTGCCCCAATGGTCAGATCCATCTCACCTGTGCCTCTGGTGCAGGACGAGTCTGTGTTTGGCTGGCAGGCCTTGGCCCCTGCTGAAAACCCCATCCCTGCTAGCTAGCCTGCTTTGGCCAGGACCGTCCCAGGCTCTGCGAGAGACCTCAGTCCTGGCCTAGCCAGGCCTTCGAAGCAGCTGGAGGAGGCTGTTCTGTTGCTGTCAGCACTAGCTATCTCGGTGGCTGTAGAGCCTCGCCCCCTTCCATATGCTGTCTGCTGAGGGTGTGGCTGCTGACGGAAGAGCTGACAGCCCAGCGGCTGGGGGATGCAAGAGAGCTGTCTGTGTGGGCCCAAAAGAGGGCAGAGATGCCTTGGAGGAGAGAGCTGAAAGGCACGTGCATGGGTGCACGCTTCTCTCCAGGTAGGGTTTGGTGGCCCCCCCACCTGTCCCCAGACATTCTAGTACCCCACCAGCATGGAGGCCTTCTGGGGCAGCTGTTGTTTTTGCTGTACAGGCTCTCCAGTGGCTGGGCCAGTCACAACTAGACCCGTTTTCTCTTTCCCAGCCGGCAAGTTGCTGTTTCTGCAGCTGCTGTCACGTAAGCTGTGACGTGGGGTCTCTGTTCCCACCCGCCCTAATAACCTCCTGTGAAGGGTCATTGTGTGAGTGGAAAGAGGGGAATAATTGCCAGGGCTAGTGTGGCGCTGGGTGGTGTTGGTGGCCTGTGAGTTACAGGAGGACTAGACTGGTGGTCCCTCCTGGCCTTCAGCTCTGTGACGTGGTGAACACCACCCCATGAGCTGGGCCTGAGAATGAGAGCGATAGAAGCTGTTGAGTTATAGCTCATGTGACACTTAATGCCCCAAGAGCTCAACATAGTCTACCAGCCCTCTCCAGAGCACAGCTGGGCAAAGTACCATACACTGTGGGTTCCGTGGAGCAGCCCTGGCTCCCAGGTGTGTAGGATCCAGCCTGTGAGTAACATTGTGATTTATTTGCATTGCCATGGTGCCTGGCAGCCAGGCTCCGGCCTGTGCCCCGTTGTGCTAGGCGCTGGCCGAGTATGGCCCCTGTGCCAATTAAACCCTTGTGCCACTACATTTCCATTACTCTGCACAATGCTGCAGCACCATTTCAGGCTGTGGTTGGTTCCGGAGCACCCAGGAAGCCCGGCTGTGGAGCAGCATCCCACTGAGCTCGGTGCCATGCAAGCACAGCCCAGCGGGTGGGCCCTGCCCCAAGAAACATCCAAGCCAAGCAACTTGTGGGCTGTTTATTCCTTTCCTACCGGGCTTTGCAGCCTGTGCTTTGTTCCTTTCTGGATGGTGCTATTGCTGGGGTGAAAATGAGAGGGGCATTTCAAACACCACAGCTCCCTCTCTGCTGCTCCCTCCCTGGCAGAGCCCCTTCTTTCCCCCAGCGCAGTGAGAGCATCCCCTTCTGTTCAGTCTGGGGTAGCCACTGGGCTCTGTTTCTGCCCCTCCAGATGAGATGGCACACAGAGTTCTAGTATTTTCTAGCCCCTCGTCCACAGGAAATCACACCATGGAGCTGTTCAGCATCTGTTCCTGCTCTAATGAGATGCAGTGAGTCACAGGGACGCCCTTCAGAAACTGCTGCACTGACGTGCTCCGTGCAGGCTCAGGAGCAGGGAACAGGTCTCCGCAGGCCTGACTCTGCTGTTGCATGGGGCTGGATGGGGAAGCACATCTCATCTTGGCGGCAGCAGAGATAAGGCTGTCTGCATGTGCATGGGTGTGGGCTGGCTCGGGTTAGTGCTGCCAGCTGTTACACAGCTTTTATCAGATCTCGTGGCTGAGCGAATTTGTTTGTCCCTGGGTGGCTGGCAGTAGGTTTTGGGTTGTTCAGCCAGGGACTTGACAAAACTTGTCTAGCCTGATCTGCATTTCAACCTGCTTTCCTCTTTCACTCTTGGGGGAACAAGTGTTTCCCAGCCAGCAATTAGAGTCCCAACAGAAGGAAAGGAACACTTGGGGTGGCTCGTCTCTCCCAAGAAACCTGGGGCAGGAGTAGTCAGAAAACTGGGCTCAACCAGGGATGTGAGGAGCATATTCCACACGTGTCCACTGGAACTGGGGAATTGTGGCAGGCCCCACAACCCCCTTGCTGTCGGGCGGCTGATGTGTGCCAGCACTGCCTGAAGATCTCACAGCTCTGGTGGGAACAGTTAGGCAGCGCCCAGGCCCAGTGGACTGCCGGTGGATTTGAAAGCTGCTGTGTGCTGGTGAAAATGCTGGGGGAAAACAATGGGACTCGCTGTCATCTGCCCTTCCTTGGGGAGCAGCTAGAATGCAGAGTCTGACCCTTGCTCTTGCCCTACCTCTGAGCGGCAAGAACTATTTGGTTGTCAACAGAGGCCTGGTCCACATTAGAAAATTATGTGGGGGTAGGTATGTCAGTGGGGGTGTGAAAAGTCCCCTGATGAGTGCTGCTAAATCATCTTGAGTTGCTGTGGGACAGCACGAGGGGAGACTCCTTCCATCAGCCTAGCTCCTTCCTCTCAGCAAGGTGGACTACCTTTGCCAGTGGGAGACGCCCTCCTGCACTGAAGTGCTGCAGCTGCATAGGTGTAGACAGGCCCTCAGTTCTCCCTGGCACTTGCAGCCCAGGTTCAGCTGTTCCACGCAGCAGCATCATGCATTTGTGGTGTTTCTCTTGGCAGTGTGTGAATTGCATCAGCCTGGGTTTGTACTTCTCCTTTGGCCTCCTGAGGTTCCCTTTTTTAGGCATCTGTTTCCCAGCACTCAGTCATTTGGGGATTTCAGTTCCCTTTTTTTAGTAGCCTTTTATTTTCAGTTTCCAAACGGTTTGGTTTTGCCCTTTCATGTTGCAGGCAATCAAAGGGAATTTTTTCTAGTTAATTTCATGGCAGCCTATGGTTTTGACTTGAGAGCCTCGCCTGCAGATCTAAGCCATCATTTAGAGCCAGATCCTGCCAGGTGCTGGGTGCCTTCAGCCGCTGTTGGAGCTGGTGGAAATGAAAGATGCTTGGTGTTTTTCTGCATGCTCTCAGCACCTTGTGGGATCCATCCTTTGGACTAGTGATTTGACAACCAGGCAACAGACATTGTTTGTTTGCTATGAATTCTTGTGGCTTTTCCTAAATTATTTCTTCTTCTCCTTTTTTTTTTTTCCTTTTCCGGTTGATGAGCCATCCTTGGCATTTCTGTCACATTTGTGACTCAGATGCTTTCTGTCCATCTTAGGAATCTCTGAGTCTTCACATTCCACCAGGCTGCCTGGGATCACTGCTGTCCTGTTCTGATGAAGAGCTGCAGTCACTGACAATGTGCTGTCAGCATTTTGAGGACCAGGGGGCCGCTCAGTGTAATGGGCATGCAGCGATTTGTCTGTCAGCACCATCACCTCCAGTGTGCGTGTCTGGGAAGAATGTCGAGGTGGTCCAACGTTAGGACATGGTTGAATCCGCAGTCTCCTCATGAATGTTATTGGCAAGTGGCAAGTTTCGACCTGTTACGACTGCATTGGTCCTGCAGCCTTAACGCAGTCCTTGCTATAGAAAATGCTCCCGTCTAAGTCAGTGCAAGTTTGGCCGCTAACGTTGAATGCCTCCATTTCTGGATGCCCAGTTTGAGACATTGAGCATTGCCCTGTTTTGTTGGCTTCCACCCGAGCTGTGAGCGCTCTGCTCCTCTGAATGCTAGATTGTCTGGGCCAGACTTTCAGAAGAGCTCAGCTCCCGTTTTGGCTCCTGAGTCAGATTTGCAAAACCGCTCAGCATCAGGGAGATGCTGGGAGCTGAGCTGTGTGGAGAATCTGACCTGTGGAGCAGCCAGAAGCACTGGGCACTTTTCAAACTGCAGACTGTAGGTCTTTCACTGGCGCTGCGAAGGCAGTACCTTGGTGCAGTGGTTCCCAGCCTGGGCTCAGCGAGGGTATTGTGGAGGGTCCATGAAAAATGAAAGGTAAATAAAAATGATCAGAGAAAAGAAGTTTTAAACAAATTGCCAAGTTACAATCCATTACTATTTTTAGTTCAAATCTCTTCCAATAATATTAACTGCTGTCCAAAAATCGATGTTGTGGTTTCCTTGTTTATGTAATGACGTGTACCTAGGGGCTAGAATTGGCTTTGGGGGTCTGTGAACAGCTTAGGGGGAGGTGGTTGGGGGCCCACGCTAGTGAAAGTTGGGAATCGCTGCCTTAGTGTTTGTACCGAGTGCTCATGCAAGCTGCTAGGGAAGTGCCGAGATGCTGCCTCTGCTCCTGGAGTTGTGAATTGGGTTCTTCTCCCTTCGGATGCTGAGCAGTAGCACATCCTGTCTGTGTGGGTGAGGCAGCAGAAAGGGAGAGAGAGCCCTTTGCCTGAGGACAAGCATTCCCTGCAGGGGAAATGGTGCTGTTGGTTTAGTGGGGAGTGCTCTTCCCTCTGAATCCCCACTGAGAGCGGCTGTGTGCAAGGAGACCACAAGGCTGTTCTAGGTGCTCCCATTTGGAGGAGCTATGAAAGGGAAGCCCCTAGTCACTTGTAATCATTAAAGGCCCTCAGACGTTTTTCATGCATGTGAAGATCATTCTGGCCTTGAGAGAGAAATTGAGAAGCTGGGAATGTCCCTCTTGGTTCCCAGGCTCCCTTGGTCTGTCTCTCTCTCCCATTAAGAAACACAAAATCCATCCGTCTGTTGACAATCAGTTGAACAATCACTCAGCTGCTGTAAACGAGCTCTGACCAGAGTGGAGGAGCAAGGGTTAAAGAGGTGTCGTCTTTGCAGCCTGTTGTGGCAAGACATAGTTCTCTAGCCCCTTTCTAAAACCATTGAATGCCATGTTCAAGATTATGGTTGCTACAGCCGAGACACTGTGATACTGGCAGCTGTGCCTGGCTCAAGAAAGGTCTAAGGTGAAGCACTCCCAAGAGAATCAGAGAGTCCTAGGGCTGGAAGGGACCTCAGGAGGTCATCGAGTCCAGCCCCTGGCCCAGAGCAGGATCAACCCCAACTAACTCATCCCAGCCAGGACTCTGTCAAGTGGGGACTTGAAAACCTCCAGGCACGGAGATTCCACCCTTCTCTAAGAGATCTCCTTGGAGCTGCAGGTGAGGTAGTATCATAGACACGCTAATCTCTGTGCCCACGTCAAATTCCAGTTTGGTCCATGTATTCCCTGCTGCTCTCCTGATACATGGAATTCTCCTCCCCACCTTCCTGTCCACTACTGTTGCTGCCATAAGCAGCTGCTCTGTTCCAGCCTAGAGGTTGCTACCCCCAGTGTTGTGATTCCTATATACAGGAAGAGCCCTTTGGAAGGAATGGATCTGTGCATGTAAGCTGTGGTCAGTAGTATGGTATTAACTCCCGGGCTCCGCCCCCCCACTCACCTGATTGTCCCGTTTTAGCTGTGGTAAGTTGCAGACTCACACCCTGGGGGGAGCCTTGCTCGTCCTTGCTGAGCGCCGAGGGCGGCTGGATACTGGGGAGAGGCTGTGCACGGCGTCACACAGCGCCCTCTGCTGGCTGTGAGCAGGCATGCAGCTACACAGCATGCGTTGGGCTGGGAGAGGCTTCCCGCGGGAGGCTCAAGTGGGTTGAACATTTGCCGCTCTTCATGGGGCCTCGTTCTAGGCAGACTGTCCCCAGGGTGGGGCTGCATTGCCCCCTATCCAGCTGCAGCAGGGCGCAGTTTGCACACACACTCTGTGCCCGGGGAAGGGGCATTCGTGCCCAATGCCCACAGCGAGGGACGGCCAGAAGGGAGGCTGCCAGAGGAGGCTGCCTGGGAAATACGCTAGTGGAGCCAGTCTTATAGGCAGTTCGGGTTTCTGGTTCCCCACCATGGGGGTGTGCAGCCGGTTTGTGCTGGCTGATGCTCTCACTTTCCTTGGTGCTACTCCCCCTGACCCCCAGCTCCCTGTGCAAACCATCTTCCTCTTTTGCAGCTGCCCTCCGGCAGCCATTCCTCTCCGTGACTCACCTTCACAAACCCGGAAAAAACCTGGCCCAGATGATCAAGTGCTGGGACTGCCTTTGGGGGCAGAGACTCGATCCTCCATCAGCCTGATCTCCATCAAACAGCGAAGCCACACCGTACACCTCATTTCTTCACATGCAGGTCAGCAGTGGGGAGATTCTCTGCTGCAGAGCCGAGCCAGAGCACCACCTGTAGTCTGGCCATCAACTGCAGTGCAGGCCTCCCTGCACATACAAACTCTGCTGCAGGGGTGAAAGTCATCTTTTCTTACAGGCGCTGTTGTGTTGTCACCTCTGCTTGTGGTGGGTGGTCAGGGCAGGTGATGAGGGGAAGTCAGGGTGGGTATGTGGGGGGTGCAGGAGTCGGAGCTCAGGACAGGGGACTGGAGGGTGTGTGCTAGGCAGCCCCATGCCAGCTGCACCTTTGTATTATGCCAGCAGCAGCAGCAGCAGCAGGAAGACAGAGAGAGAGAGAGAGAGTGAGTGTGTGTGTGTGTGTGTGTGTGTGTGAGAGAGAGAGGCTATGGCTGAGGCATTCTGCTCCTTTTCCCTCTGTGCTGTGGCTGCCCCTCCCACAGGGAAGAAGAACAGAACTCCCAGCCCCATCCCTTGCTCTGTAACACAGCTGCATCTCCCTCCTTCCTTCTGCACCTTTCCCCACTGCGGTTCCCAGAAGAGCCCTGCCCCACAGTCTCCCTTGCAGCACAGCCCCCTGTCCATCCCCCCAGGTAACCTCGGATGGATCAGGGAGGGGGAGACCAGCATTCCCTGTAAGCCGGGCGCTGGTGCGGCTGCTCAGGGGAGAGTCCAATGGCGCCCAGCTGATTAGCAGAGGCCCACAGCTAGGTCTTGTTTCTACGGGGGTGCACATCCACACATGCCTTTGGGGCACATACAAAACTTTCTTCCACACATGGATGGGAAAAAACTGCACATGGATGGCGAAGATTAAAGGGAACATGAGAGTGAGAGGCCCTGGGATTGTACTGGATGGAGTGGGGGCTTTGTACAACTTGCACTGCTGGGTACAGAAAAGATGAGGGGCAGGGCTCCTTAAAGGAGCAGAAGGCAGCTAGGGAGGGCATTCATTCTTTACAGACCAACAAGAATGATTAACGGTCTAGAGAACGTGAGTGATGAGGGAAGACTGAAAGAACTGGGCTTGTTTAGTTTAGAAAAGAGAAAACTTAGAGGGGACATGATAGCAGTTTACAAGTACCTAAGAGGGTTACAAGGAGGAAGGAGAAAAATTGTTCTCCTTGGTCTCTGAGAATAGGACAAGAAGCAATAGGCTTAAACTGCAGCAAGGGAGGTTTAGGTGGGACATCAGGAAGAAGCTTCCTAACTGTCAGGGTGGTTAAACACTGGAATAAATTACTTAGGGAGGTTGTGGAATCTCCATCACTGGAGATATTGAAGAGCAGGTTAGACAGATGCCTATCGGGGATGGTCTAGATGGCGCTTGGCTCTGCTGTGAAGGCAGGAGACTGGACTTGATGACCTCTTGAGGTCCTTTCCAGTTCTAGTGTTCTATGATTCTGTGGCTTTAACAGCACAATACATGTGCTAACAAACTGAAACAAAGGGTTGGTCAGGACTAGAGCCCTCAAGAAGGGAGGGGTGTGTGGGGGAGGAAGGTATTTTACAACAGTGTTTCTGATTCTGTTTCTTCCCGTTGGTCTGAATTATTTGGGCTGCATCCTGTCAAGTCCTCTTCATTAGAGGGATACTTCTGCCTGCACTGACCACAGACAGTTTGGATTCCCATGGCAGCCCAGCTCTGCAACCTGACAGCAATCAGTGGTGTTGCCCCCTGTGTAAACAGAGCATTCTTCTTTGCAGCCAGACTAGTCTAACCTGCATTTTGTTCATTGGAACTGGAGCAGCAAAATGAAGGAAACAAATACCCCACTTTCCAGCTGTGGGGGCAAGAGAACTGGAAGTGAAGATTATAATGCTGGACGCTGATGGCAGATTCCTGCGGCATCTGGTTTAAGGCCAAGAACTTTGCTGAAAATACATTCCTCATTGTAGCGACAGAGCTACGACCTATCACAAATTTGTCCACCTTCATGTCACTGAAGCACCTTCTGATCTGACCCCT
This sequence comes from Carettochelys insculpta, assembly GCF_033958435.1. Lineage (NCBI taxonomy): Eukaryota > Metazoa > Chordata > Testudines > Carettochelyidae > Carettochelys > Carettochelys insculpta. Next base: position 280,036,183 of record NC_134137.1, on the reverse strand, counting down.
CAGGCATTGTCAGTTTCATCCAGAACAATTTAGTAACTAGGGTGAGCAAAATTTTTTACATGGGGTCCCACTTTTCAGCCCTGCATTTAGCAGGGCTCCCCAAACCTGTCTGTCATCCAAACCGATGGAAATTTTGGCTGTGTTCATATGAAAAAAAAAAAATTTTGGCATGTGTAAGAAAATAAGTGTAGAATTTTTAAATGGGTCTATAAATGTGAATACACACACACTGGGTGAGCTTGAGACCCAGCAGCCCATTGTGCTGTGCACCCCGTTAGGACATTTCCTGCCCCCACTGAGGGGGCTCACCCCTGCTATAAACCTTTTATCGTTTAATCAATCCCACTGAAGACAATGGATTATTTGCATGACCATGGACCACTTTTTGTGCTAAGAGTTTCAGGATTCTCTTCCTCTAAAGGAGGTTGAAGGAAATGCAGCGTTTGGGTACAATACCGTAATGCCATTTAGGAAAAACGTTCTACTTTGTCTTTTAATAAGTCATACGTGTTCTGAAAAGGCTCCTCTCCCAGTTCCCATATTCTGTGCTGAACAGATTGAAATCCTGCTTACTGGAGGAGAATGTGAGCAGTTCAGAACATCACCTGACTAGTTTATGTGGTGGTACATTCTTCTAGTTAACTGCAAATTAAAAACTTACACGTAATAGGCTTTTAACATTTCTGCTCTGTTGGCTGGCAGTGGCGTTTTAGCTAAGAGGAGACAGGTGATGTTTGTATCTACAAACACCCATTTCAACTCTGTACTTGGAAATAGTTAAACTTAATTTTCTATGGAATTTGAAGAAAGTTTAACATCCCCTTTTTTGTGTTAGTGAGTGTGTATTTGAAAAAAATTAGATGCCTTCTAAGAGAAAAGAATCAGTCCCCACATGCTGAATAAAAATCCCTTCCAAATGGTGTTCAGCAGAGTGCTACAAGACACACACACAGTCTCATGAGCAGAGGATACCCTCCCATATGATGACCAGCAATAGATAGATAAATAAAATTTAAATCTCCGAGAGGCAGAGGTTCACGGATTTGCAAACCTGAAACTTGTGTTATGCATTAAAACCACCACATCATATATTAGGTTTATGCAGGGCCATCCCAAGCAGGGGTGAATGGCCCAGGGCAACCCACACCCCTGTGCCACAGACCCTACCCCTGCCCTGTCCTTTGCCTCCTCCCCTGAGCAATGAGACCTGGGGGATTACCGGGGGCTGAGGATCATGTGCAGGGGCAATGGCAGCTGCAGCAGGGATTGCACCCCCCAGCCACTCACTAAGCAGGTGACCAGAGCAGCAGCCTGCTGTGCCACCTGCCTTCCCAGCCTGCTGCCCCTTGCTTCTCTGCAGGTGGTGGGAACCGGAGGGGTGTCCCACTGTCCACTGCTGCGGAGAAGTGAGGGGCAGCAGGCTAGGAGGGCAGTGTGGTGTGGCGGAACAGATTGCCACTCCCGCCGCCTGTGCAGTGAGTGGGAGGGAAAGGGGAGGCAACCCCCTACCGCTGATGAAATCTTCCGGTCCCTCCTGTCCATAGAACTGCTGCCACAGGGCCCCCAAAAGCACAGGGCCTGGAGTGGGCACCCCAGTTCATCCTATGGCTCTTGGCTTATGCACATTAAAAAGTTAGCCGCAAAGGAACACTGAAGCTCGTTAATCTGAACAAGTGTCAGGATGCCCTCACTGACTGGAGGTGCGGTCACACCCTCTTAGGCTAAACAGAGTCACAGTACTGGTTCCCTCTCTGTAATAACTGGTGATAAAACTCCAGTGGGGCTTGGTGCTGGCACACAGGGTCTCCGGTATGTGGTGTGCATTTTCAGAATCTCTTTTGGGAACAGTCACACTCATGGCCGTGACATCGCTGGTACACACACAACTGTGCAATTTCTCTGCCCATATCTCCATCTTGGCATCTGAAGTTATGATTATTGGCCAGGGTTACTACATGTTTGTTCCTGTGGGGATACACCCAAGGAATTCAGCCAGCCCATGAAAGGACAAGTCACACTTAGTTCACAACTGACCCTGGAAAAAGCTTGTCTCCACATAATGGACTTTTTCTGTGAAAGTTCTAATGGTGGGGTTGCTGGGCATGTAACCTGCCCAGGGGACTCCAAACACGACTTTTCACAGTGAGAACAGGTTTGCCTTCACTTGGCAGAAGATAAAAGGCATCATCTCCATTTTATTCTGGCTCCAGCCTCTGGACTATAAACATATACTAATGGGAGAATTCAAACCCAGGGACTGAGTATTTTCTAGTGATTTGGAAGCAACCAGAGACTTAATTTAATCCAGCAATTTATTCCATCACTGCTACAAATCTGATCCAAGAACTTTGCAATCATTTTGTGTTTAATTCCTTTAACCAGAGCTGTCCCTAGGGTTGCCAAACCAGCTCCTTTCAGCCGGTTAAATTCATAGTCCCAGCAGCTGAACACTCTCAGCTTCCCTCCAGGGAAGTAAATCAGCTGCATTTCCTCTAGGTAGTGCTGCAAAAAATTTCATTCTAAACTGACTTCAGTACACTTCAATCATACGCTGCTGTTGCGCAGCACAAAAATAAAAAAATCTGGGCAGATAGCGATATTGAAAGGGGTCAGACTGAGGAATCAAATTTAGCTTGTGAGGTAGGGTTTTATTAAATGGTTGTTGGGCTATTAAGGGGACTCACAATGTCCGTGCAAATCACGTTAATAAAAGCGTAAAGCAGAGGATGGGTGTGGAGAAAGCAGGGCCTCTAAAAATGACAAATGAGTCATCAACACCGCAGAAAGCCACGGAAAGGCCGAATCTGTAGCCTGAGGAGAGCGACAAGTGTGCTGAATCATGGACTAACACTACTGATGAAAAACAATACCCAACTGTGTGGTTAAGGGTTCAATTTGATGAATTCCCAAGGAAAAAATGATCGGTTGTTTGCATCCTATGGAATGTCTGGGTAGAGAACATGTAGTCACGCTTACAATTTGAAGCTTTTCTCTGCTTGGGTGGGAGATGCTGGGGGGGGAATGAATATTGCTTCTCAGGAGGACGACTGTCAGATTTTATCTTTTGGGAAAAATAGAAAAACCCAGCTCGCAAAGCTTTGGAAAAAAATCATAAGCACAAAAATTCAGCTGCTCATGCTGAAGTGACAAAACTTCCAGAAGCAGCTAAGAAAGCCGTCCTGATAAACATCAATGCAAAAAGCAAAGCCGCAGCATTTGCAACAGCTGCTCATGTGGCCAGGACAGCTTGTTACACTGGGAAAATGAATCGGCCGTGTGCTGACCACGAGAGCCCGGCTGACCTGCAAAAAGCGCCTGGCGCTGAGATGGAGCGATTGCGTCAAAGCAGAGCGGGCTGTGGCGATGTTGTAGAACATGTCTCTGCGGAAATCAAGAACAAGTTGTCTTGCAGATAATGGAGACCAAAGTCAAGACCACGATGCTGAATTGACAAATCTGCTACACTTGCTTGACAATCTACCCGTATGAATTTTTGAAAGAGCCAGCGTTGGCAGCGGTGTGAATCCAGTAGCATTTCCTTTGGATCTGAGCAGGTTAGACCAGGGGTGAGCAAACGTTGTACATCAGGCCCCGCTTTCTGCCCCTGCAATTAGCCCCTTCCCAACCTGCCTAATGTCATCCAAGCTGATGGAAATTTGGGTTATGTTCATATGAAAATGTGTAAGATAGTAAGTCTGTAGAATGTAAAAACTATTAATTGGTGTATAAACGCCAATAGGTACCTATAAAAACAGTAACAGATTTTAACATTTGTAATGAGATGGGTGAATCTGAGACCCAGCAGCTGATCTTGCTGTGTCCCCCCTTATGAAATTTCACCCCACCCCAGAGGGTCCACCCTGACTTTGCACACTCTGGGTTGGACAACATGGGCTGAGCACACAAAGCAAGACATAATCAAATGTTTACTGCACTGTGGAGTCGCTATGAAATTACTGACCAAGGTCTTTGTCCAGAGGCAATGGGTGCTGAGATTTTAGAAGGGGCACTGGCCAAGTGCTCCTGGGTCACCCCCTCCCTTGCTCTGCCCATGCCTCACCTATACCCCTCCTGCCTCTGCACCGCCCATGGCACACCCTCTCCAGGCCCCTGCTCTGCTCCCATCCGCCTCTTCATGCAGCAGTGTTGTGCCACTTCCAGCGAGTGTGGGGAACAGTCCCCTTTTCCCCTGGAGCAGCACAGCCTAGGAGTAGCACTTTCAGGCTGCACTGGGGGTAGGACTTCCTGGTATGCATTGGAAGTGGCATGGCAGTCATGGTGAGTGCAGGTAGAGCTGTGGGGGTTCATGTGGCCCCCTGTGCACCTCCCACATGTCACCTATGTCTTTGTCAGTTCTTGCATTGATGGTGCATATGCCATGCCAGAGTCAAAGCAGAGGCAGGCAAATTCCAACCAAAAGAATCTCATGCCTTAACCATAACTTAAAGTGGCGGTTGATGAAACATTGGTTGTTACTGGGCGTACCAATGATTTCAGGGCATGTTTGGACTGCTTATTCTTGCTTTACATCAGTCACCAAAAAATCATGCAAGAGCTCACTCCACATGCAAATGGGTTGCATCCTGTACTTTAAACAATCAGAGTTTTCAGTGTAGGATGTGGTGTTCAGTGGAGTGATGCATCTGATGAAGTGGTTTTGCCCATGAAAGCTTACGCCCAAATAAATCTGTTCGTACAAAGTGCCCCAGGACTTCTCGCTGGTTTTTAGCATATGGTGGATAGCTTCAACATGGAGAGGTGTTGCTGCAGTCTGGCAGACTTGCCCAGCATTCGCTAAATATTTTGAGGAAGCATCCCAGTAACAATCAAGGGTAGAAGGGAAGAAGCATAATTCCAAGGTCTGCATTCAAAACTTGTTCGATCAAGTTTGTGGAAGATTTCTCATTAAGGTTAAGTGGCCTAACTGAGCTCAAGCATTTGCTTGTCTGAACTCTCACAAGACAGAGAACTGATAATCCCAAAAGCAGACAACCTGATGAAGATGTATTTGCAGACAACCGAGAGCCTACATACAGGCTCAGGATTGCACACTAAGCTGGCAGAGTGAGGCAAAGAGGCTGTGACATAACAAGAACACGCAGTTGACAGGCACAGAGAAAAGTCTCACAGTTAATCCATCCCAATCCGGTCAGGCTGTTGCTGAAAACATGAGGTGCGAGTTATTCACCACCACTGCTAACAAGGCTAATCAAAGCACAGCAGAAAGCAATGAAACTGATAACGACAAATGCAACTGGACTGAGAGTGTGTCTGTTTTGAAACCTGAAACCCAGCAACAATACGCAGAAAATAAAGCTGTAGTTTGGAGAAACTGATGTTCACGCAGTGTGTGAAATTCTGATGGTCAGTCACCATGAAACACAGCAGGGATTTATGCAAAACAAGCATTGGGCAGGACAGATGGTTCCTGAGAAATTACTGTAGCTACTCTGGCAGTGAGTAGTGCTGATTGCAAAGAAGGCTTCCGTGTTATGAACAACACAGTCACAGATACATGGACTGCAATGCCGCAGGTGGCAGATCTACTATTTCTTTCGGTTGTTGGGTCTCCCAACACAGAGTGGGATCCAGCTCTATATGTTGAGATAGGGCTGAGCCAGGGACATTGGGTGGCAGGGCACAAGCAGAGCAAGCAAAGCAACCGGACCTGGCTTACTACACACTGCTGTGGAAGTACCTTTGATATGGGAAGTTGCTGTCATAAACTTGAAAGTTATTTTAATAAGTGGGCTAATGGAATTAACTAGTTGATTGATGTAACAAGTACTGTAGTTAGGTAGCTCTGGAGAGCCTGAGGCTTTTGTGTTGGTCACAGAACATGGCCACAAGCGCCTTCCTGAAGCTTTTTTTATACACTCAGGTGTTGCCCACAGTTAGAATAGAATAAAGGAAGATACACATCTCATAGAGCTGGAAGAGACCTCGGGAGGCCATCTAGTCCAGTCCCCTGCCCTCTTGGCAGGACCAAGCACCATCTCTGACTTCTATTTGCCCTGATCCCTAAATGGCCTCCTCAAGGACTGAGGTCACAGCTCTGGGTTTAGCAGGCCAATGCTCAAACCACTGAGCTACCCCTTCCCCCAGGGGCTGTCTTCTCCTTGTTAGCATCCCATCTGGCTAAGCTGCACCTTCTGAGGGGGCGTCTCAGCCAGAGACGTCCCTAGAGGGTGCAGGGCTTGGAACCCTCCTCCCCTCTCCAAACCCCACACCCCCCATCCCACTTTTTCCCCTGAGGCCTGTCACTGTTCCACTGCCACCCGACCTCTTCTTTCCCCTGTTCCACCTTCATTGCACCCCTTCCTCCAAGCACCCTCCCCTGAGCAACATGACCCAAGGGATTACAAGGATCCTGGCCATGACAACTGGGGATGCCTCCCTCACTGTGGTGGCAAGAAGTGGAGGTGTCATGAATGAATGCCTGTAAAGGGTTAAACCCAGAGATGGGGAGATCTCTGTGTGAAACAGGCAGGTGAGCCAATGGGGAGAAAGAGGGAGTCTTCTGGTTTGAAACAATTGCCTGCTGAGAGAAGGTCTTTGTCTTTGTGTGGCTGGAGCACAAAGAGAACAATATGCTCAATCTTAAGCCACCTGAATGAATCCAGTAAATATCTTGCCCATGTTATACTCAGTGCATAGATATGTAAATAGAAAGGAAATGTTTAGTTAGATGTAATCAGGCTATTTTTATTTTGGATTTGGTGGGGGACTTTCTAGGCTGGTTGATGTATTTTTCCCCTGTACACTGTAACTTCTAAGATGAGTCCCATGGAAGTAATTCTCTGTGCTCTAACCTCGATGTTTTGAGGTACTTTGATTACACCCAGAAACCAGTATGCTTATTTACACTATTGGTATTTTTCATCTTTTGTTTTGTTAATAAGCTACTTTTTTAAGGCAGTGATTTGATGCCTGTGTTCTAGAGTAGTGTCCGTGGATAAGCCTAGACCCAAAGGGTCAGCTATCAGAGGTACAGCTCTTGCCTTCCAAGCTCTCTGTAAGGAAAGGGTGAAGCTTGAGGTTACCCCACAGGCAGATACCCAAGTGTGTCTTTGTGGGTTTTAAGTAGAGCTTTTCCATTTGGTGGGGGTAGCAATTATCCCCTGGGGTAAGGGAATCTGTGACTGAGGGGAGCTTTTTTAAGCAGAGCCTATAGAGGCAAGATATTTTTAAGGTTTTTGCAAGGCCCACCTTCTGCACTCAGAGCAGGGATCAGTTTTGACAGGAGCACCAGCCTTGGCCCCCGCCTGCTCTGCTCCCCTGAACACTGCAACTGGGAGCTAGCAGACCAGAGTGGGCTAGGACTGGCTCGCTCTGCTTTCCACAATTCCCACTGCCACTGCTGAGTGTGGGGGTGGGCGTGACACCAGGACCCCCCGCCCACCCTGGCTATCCCCCAGACTCTGTGGGCAACATGGGACCCCAAAAGTGTGAGGCCCAGATCGCTGCTCCAAACCAGCCAATGGGTGGGATGACTGGTCTCAACAACTGTGCTCTTTGGTGGCACTGGGGCCAGGGCGTTGCTGGGACAGTTTGGCTCTGCATGCAGCTATTAATTGAGACCTTCACTGGATAGGCTCAATCTTGCCATCTACTGTTCTAACATTTATAATATTATTACTAACAGGCCAGAGATATTATTTGCTCAGAAGATGTATAAGGAATGTGCCAGCAGGAACTCAGGGTTGCCAAAGGATTTGGGGAATGTGTCCTTCAGAGATCATTTGCATGAAAATGCAAAGGTGTGCATATGTAATGCCTTGTAAATAAAGCCTGATGGGAGCAGGTGAAGCAATGATATTTTGTAACATGTAGTTGTAAAGTCACAATTTATGTTATCACCCAGTGTAAGAATTGTGGAGTCTCAATAATATTTGAAGTTGTTGTGGGGGTACAGGGCAGTCATCACTGCTGTGTAAGATATGAATTGAAGACAGCTCCCTCCATCTAAGCCGTGTGAGATAAGAAGGTGTGGGGACGTGGGGGGGAGAAGAAAAAGGGGTTGAACCAGAACCAGCTGGTTGGAAGCCTTTTGGCTATACAGCTGTGAGACTGGTTTGACTAGTTCTTCCCCTGCTGTTCAAAGGTAGACCTAAAGATGGATCTATAGTTATTCTGTGAGAATCCATCTTGGTGGATACTGAGATGCTGTAGCTAGGCCCAGAGCTAAATGCCCCTATGAGCTTGAATCACAGGCTACGTCTACACGTGCACCCAACATCGAAATAGCTTATTTCGGGCGGACGGCCGGCGACGGCTGGAGCAGCTGGTGCAGGTGCAGGTGCAGGACACAGGACACAGGAGAGGAGGGGGGAAAGAAGAATGGAGACAGACGTTAGTGTGGGCCCCGAGCCGTGGCCTTTGTGCCCCCCGCCCTGTGCTGCAGGTCCCCCATCCCCATCCCCGGGAGATGCTGCTGTGATGGATGGGGTTCAGGGGTCCCCCTGCCCTGCACCCCGTCCCCTGGTGGGAGCGACTCTCACTTCACCCCGCAGGGTCTGAGAGCAGGAGAGCTTTCTTAGGCCACAGATGGCCAGTTTCTGGCAGGAGTGACAGCACCAGCTGTCGGAAGAGACAGTCCTTCCAACCCGTCGTGGGGAGAAGACCCCAAGGGGGGCCCCTCTGGGATGCAGCTTTCCCTGTCCTCTGGCTGGCTGCCTACCAGCTCTCCCTTCCCCTAGCCTCTACCTGTGATCCCCGCCCTCGCCCCCCAATTCCAAGCCAGCTCGGCTCCTCCCTCCTGTTTGCTCAGGGCAGAGGTGTCACCTGCCAGCTGTAGCGCCAGGATCCTCCTTTGGCCCTGGGAGCTCCTCGGCTCTTGTGGCTTATATGTAGCCTGAGTCTCCCTTTGGCACTCCCCCCACTCCATGACATGCTGCTGCTGCTGCGGGGTGTCCCACCCCCTCTGCCCGGGGGCCCCTCGAGGTTTCGCTCCCCCCTGGCCCGGGGATGGGGCATGGCACTGTCATGCAGGGTGGCGGGGTGCAGGGGCTGATGGCTGCAGTGGTGTGAGGGCCATGGCCCTGGTGTCCTTGGGGCCATGGCCATGTGAGCGTGTGGGGGGCCCTGGACACATCTCTGTTACCCCCGCCCCTCAAGCCCCGGGGTGTCCACCAGAGAGGGGTACCTACCTGTCGGTCCGCTCCCACGGTCCGGAGATCCCCGGGGGTCGGAGGCCCTGCTGCTGCTCCGGGATGGCAGGAGGAGGATCTGCAGGCTGGATTCTGCGGAGGAGGAGCCCCCCTCCTCCTCCTCCTCCTGCCACGATGTCCCGGGGATGGCCTCCGGGGGGGGCCCCCGGGGTGCGGGGCTTGCTTCCGGGTCGGACTCCGGCTGCAGGGCCTGCTGGGGCTCGTCAGCCGAGGTGTCAAGGGTGGCCGGAGGGGAGGAGGTGTGCCGGGAGCCCAGGATGTCCCTGAGCTCCCTGTAAAAGGGGCAAGTGATGGGGGCGGCCCCGGATCGGCTGGCTGCATCCCGGGCCTGGGCATAACCCTGCCGCAGCTCCTTCACCTTACTCCGGACATGGTCCGGAGTGCGGGCAGGGTGACCCTGGGCAGCCAGGCCGTCGGCCAGCCGAGCGAACGCATCCACGTTCCGCCTCTTGCTCCCCATTACCTGGAGCACCTCCTCCTCGCTCCAGAGCCCCAGCAGGTCCCGCAGCTCGGCCTCCGTCCAGGAGGGGCCCCGCTGCCGCTTCCCAGACTGGCAGGTCTTCTGGCTGGCCTGGCTGCCCTGGCTGCCCTTGGGGGGGGTCCCCTGAGGGCACTGGGGGGGCTGCTGGGCAGCCATCGCCGCTGTCAGGGGCTGAGGGCTGTGCAGGCTGCCCGCGTGTGCAGGCTGCAGCCTGCACGTTGCCTCAGCTTCCTGCAGTCAGGGCGGGGGAGGGGACCTTTAAGGGGACGCTCCACGCGGCCACCAGTGAGCTGAGGGGCTGGAGAGAGCGTCTCTCAACCCCCCAGCTGATGGCCGCCATGGAGGACCCGGCAATTTCGACGTTGCGGGACGCGGATTGTCTACACTGTCCCTACTTCGACGTTGAACGTCGAAGTAGGGCGCTATTCCGATCCCCTCATGAGGTTAGCGACTTCGACGTCTCGCCGCCTAACGTCGAAGTTAACTTCGAAATAGCGCCCGACACGTGTAGCCGCGACGGGCGCTATTTCGAAGTTAGTGCCGCTACTTCGAAGTAGCGTGCATGTGTAGACGCAGCTACAGTGTTTTGTCTACAGCAAAACACACAAGACAGCAGCAGAGGAGCAGCAGTGGACAGCTGGCAGGTGCAGCTGGTGGACAGCTGGTAGGAGGAGGAGCAGCAGCCAGCAGGCGCGACTGGCAGTTGGCCAGTAGGAGAAGCAACGGGTGGTCGGTGGGCGCGACTGGCAGGTGGCCAGTGGGGCAGCTGGCAGGGGGCAAGCGGAACGCTGGACCAGCACAAAGGTGGCGTTGCCTCAGGCTCAATGAGGGAATGCATCAAGGTGATATGTCAGGGCCTGCACGGACTGGACAGAGTTGTAAGTGGGGCATTTGAAGGCAGGTAAGGAGAAAGTTTGGGTGTGTGGATTGGCTGTTTACAGTATTGGACTGGTATTTGCCTGAGAGGCAAAGCACACTGCTCAATCCCTTTGAGCTGGGACAGTTACTTGAGGGTTGGTTATGGACTCTGGGACTGTGTCTAAACTACCGTCTTCCTTTGAAGGAAGGATGGTAATTAGGGTGTTGGGAGTTTACTAATGAAGTGCTGCCGTGCATACGCAGCACTTTATTAAGCAAATCCGCCCCCCCCATGGCAACTCTGAAGTTTTAAACTTCAAAGTACCGGCACGGCATTTTGAGGAGTTAGGGGACTTCGAAGTTGCCCCGGCACTTCGAAATACCGGCGGGTGCGCCGTGGCTAGACGCGTGCCGGTACTTCGAAGTTTAAAACTTCAGAGTTGCCGTGGGGGGAAATTTGCTTAATGAAGTGCTGCCTGTGCACGGCAGCACTTCATTAGTAAACTCCCAACACCCTAATTACCATCCTTCCTTCGAAGGAAGGTGGTAGTGTAGACAAGCCCTGGGTGTGGTGTTTTCCCAAGCTTATGCCATATGACTTTTCTGCCTCTTTCATTAAAAGTTTCTTTTCTACACTCAGCCTCTGTGCTTGCGAGTGGGGAAGCATGGCCTCTCTGGGGCTCCCAGGGGTGTGTGAATTTCCCAGGCTACTGGGTGGTGGCTCGAGCCAGTTCTGTGTGAGATGGATGAAAAGGAACCTCTCTGTGCGAACCCGGCCCTGGTTGCTGCCGACTTCTTCCAGCGGAAGGGTTACAGTTGTACGGTCATCCTAAGCATAAGCAAACCAAACCTATTCCTTGGCAGTGAATTACCTGAGGGGAGTACAAGTCAGACCAACAAACTCTCCACCTCCTGCACTCCACTTCCTCTAATTATCAAGACAAGCAGAGCAAGTTTCTCCCGTGGACCTGCTGCTGTAGGAACACTGCAGAAATTCAGCTTAAGGTCTGTCGCCTCCAGCTACGCTCTTCTCACAGCTGGAATTTCATAGCTTAGGTGGATTTTCTCGCCTCGTGCACACCTGTCCTAAGGCTTGGCTACAAGGGTTGGCTTTGGTGTAAGATCGAAAGTGTGACTGATCTGGGTAAGCCTTTTGGAACTGGGAGCAAGCTGAATATTGTGGTTTTGGCGTAAGGGACATCTATCACAAAGCTGGCTTGCCTGCGTGGCAAGCTAGACCAGAGAGTGAAGGGGACTGTCTCTGATTCCTCTACCAAGGCAGCTGGAGTAACTTTCCTGAGACTCACCCTGCAGATCCCTTATCAGGGAACAAGGCCCAGCTATTCTTTGGTCAGGGGAAGTTGGGGAGCTGATAATGCTTTGGGTCAAAGTCTCCTGGTTAACAGCCACACTCCTGTGGGCCTGGGGAGGTGGGGAGAGCTGTTAATGTGTAACTCTGGGAGAAGCGAGGCCTATAAGAGCTCCTGCACAGCTGTGCAGCGGAGGACCAGAGCCGGATCCTTAGCAGCTCCCACCTGTAGCTGTGCAGCACCAGCAAGGAGAATGTCTGTAAGGATTTCCCTGTCTCTCTGGGAGCTCTCTCCTTTGCTTGGTATCGGCTCGTCGTCTGTGGGGTTCTGCTCTCGCCTTCTGCCTTTGTCCTGCTGTCACTTCCCCACCTCCAGGGTTCATTTCCCTACTCTTTGCCAGCTCTCCGGTTCCCAGGTCTACTCCCAAGCAAGGCCGATGGGGTACCCGGTGATCCTGGCTCAGGACCAGGGGATGGCACCTAGAGGGCACGGGGCCTGCTCCCCACCTTTCTGCCGGCTCAGGTGGAACTGATGAGCCTTGTTCTCTTTCACATGGGAGGGGGGTTGGTTAACCCAGGGAGTCTCATGGTGTTGGGGTTCTCTGGCACAGGAGAAGTTTGAAATCTTCAATCTGGATTTGAAGACAGGAGACAGCCTGAAGATAAAGGGCAAGATCTCCAGTGATGCTGAGAAGTGAGTGTCTCAGATGAGGGGGGTGTGGGCTACACAGATGAGGGCAGAGCCCCAGTTACCCTGGCTCTACTGGGTGTTTGCTCTCTTATGCAGCAATCAGGCCTTCAGTCTGTCTGTCTAGGCACTTAGAGAGAGCACCCATCACCTGGTAACTGAGGGCTCCACAAATGTCCTGGGCCGGCCTGTGTTATTTTATGGTTGGGGAAATTGAATCACAAAGTCACTTTGTCTGTGGTCAGCCAGGGAGGCCGCAGCAGGGCTGGGAACTCCCTGGAGGTGGGAGTTCGGGCTGGCAAACCCAGGGGAAAAAGAACATGGTTCTGGAGAGGAGAACAGATCACCTGACTCCCAGGCTGGCGCCTGAGCTGCAGGCCTGATTTTCCTCCAAGAAAAGTTGCTCTAGGCACTATTTGAGTGCTGGTGGTGGTGGTGGTGGCAAGGCTAAGCCTATCCACTAAGGCTCCTGCCCCAGCCCTGCGGGAGGGGCTACTGGACCCAGAGTCAATTGAATACTTGGGACAAATCAAAAAGACTAGGGATGGGCGGTGAGGGTCACTGGTTTAAAATGAGGGAACTGGATGGGGACAGCGAGCAGAGAACCCCGGACAGCGCCCACTGCTCCTCGAAGCTGGCTAAGGAGCCAGCGGATGCTGCTCAGGAGAACTCTGCCTGGATGCGTGAGATAAAGGAGGAACAGAATCAGGCCCCACAGTCGCAGAGCACCCCTGGTCCAGCATTCTTCTCCTGGTGTGATAGATTGCAGCTTTGGCGAGGGCCAGGAGGAGGTTGACCAGGAGGTCTCAAGACTTTGTGGGGCCCAGAAGCCCCACTCTCCCTGAAAGTGGCTGGGTGAGGCCCTCTGCTGACCTCTCCCTGGAACTGGTAAAACCAGAGATGGATGTAACCAGCTCAGCTGCACTTCAGGCAGGCGTGGGGCTGCTGCAGCATCGACGCTGGTGCCTGGGGGCTTCTCTGATGCCTGCTCCGCTCCCACCCCACAGCTTTGTGATTAACATTGGCAAGAGCGCCAGTGATCTGGGCCTGCATTTCAACCCTCGCTTCAATGAATCCACCATTGTCTGCAACTCCAAATGCTCCAATTGCTGGCAGGCGGAGCAGCGTGACTCCCACCTCCCCTTCTCCAGGGGCTCGGAGGTCAAGGTGAGGGGGCTGCTGGAAAAGGTGGGGAGGTAGCTGGAGGAGCTGCCAGGTTTTTACTCTGGGGCCCTCTTCTTCCCCTCCTGGCTGGCGCCTGCAGGTGCTGTTTCTCCTCACCAGCCTCACTGGCTTCCGCTGCCCTGAATCCCGCTGGTCAGCCTGCTCTGGGTCCCAATCCCCACAGAGCCTCTTCTCTCACCATTTAACCCTGGCCATGCTGGAGACCTCCCGGAGGCTGAGAGCCTTAGAGAGCCCCATGTGCCACCGGCCAGCAGGTGCTCACGCCTTCAGGTGGGGGGTAGGGACCAGATCTTGCTTCCCCTTCAGATCAGTCTCCATCATAATTCACTCCTGGCTCCCACCTCTTATTTTCTCCCCTCCGGTGCTTTCTAGACCAAGAGTCTCGGGCCCTTGCGTATAACCTCCCTGTTCCCTTCCCTGTAGGCAGCTGTTTGTGGGTCTCTCGGCACTGCACAGGGCACAGTTAGCTCGCTCTGTTTCCCTGTGGCTTGGAAACAGTTTTCTTGCCATTGCCTAGAGCTCTGCCCCCGGGCCGGGCGGGGTGCGGGAGGGGAGAGCTTGTGGGCAGGAGAGGATTCTTTTTCAGTGACCTGTTCTTAGGCTGGTTTTTTGAAGAGTACCAGGTCCATCCTGTCCCCTCAGACTGTCTGCACTGAGGGACTAGCAGCGGCACTTCCCCACGGTTGCTAACCCCCATCAGTTTCCCTCTTCTGAGCAGGCCTATACAAGGCAGTGCTTTACAGCAGTGGTGGGTGCAGGAACCTCATCTACACTGGGGCTCCCTGCATTGCCACCCCCAGCTGAACCAGAGTTAGTGGCTAAGTGGCTAAGATGTTGCCTCCGGTCTCCTGTTTAAGGCACCTCCCCAGACAAGCCGATTGCGCTGGTTGCAATGGCAGTTAGGTGTCTACAGACTTTGGAGGATCTGGGCCTGTGACACTCCACCCTGCAAGGCATTTAGTGAGCTCCACTGCCCAAGGCCAGAAGGATCAGGGCCTCTCTGCTGGGCAGTAGGGACAGGTGTGTGCTGCTGCCAGCCAGTTTGCTTTTGATGTTAAGTCCTCTCCCTGTCCTTGCCTTGCTCCCCTCTCTCGCAGTTTGTCATCAACTTCCAAGAAGACAAGTTCAAGGTGAAGCTGCCGGACGGGCGTGAGGTGGAGTTCCCCAACCGGCACGGCTACGACAAGATCACCTATCTGAGTGTGAAGGGGGGCTTCAGGGTCACCTCCTTCAAACAGGATTGATGGGCCTCGCTTCCTGGCTCTAATAAAACCCCTTTCTTCTCTCCTGTGCTGGCTCCTGTGATGGCCTTGGCCTTGACCTGTCCGTGCCTGATACAGGAAAAGTTCTAGTGGGAATACCCAACCAAGGCTCCCCATCCGCTGGGAAGAGGCAGATGTTTGTTGTTGTGGCAGGACCTCTTCTCTAGCATCTGTGGGCAGAGGGGGAAGCAGAGCTTTTTTTGTGCCAGTACTCGCTGGTACTGAGTACCAGCATCTGGGCAGCCATGGGACTGGCTGTGGGAGGGCATGGGGAGCCAGCTCAGTACCGGCACCTCTCTTTTTTTTTAACAAAAAAGGCACTGGGGGAAGTAAGCAGGTGTGCAGCTCTGACACGAGCTGCAGCAAAAGCTGGCAGGGAGCTCTTTAAAGAGCTGGCAGGGACGTGGGTTGCAAGGGAGCAGTACCTAAAAGAGCTTGTAAGTTACTTTCACCCTGCTTGGGGGGCGTGACTAGTGGAGCAGGAGACACTGGTGAGGAGGAAAACCTCTCCCGGGCACCAGAAGTTGGTGCTGCACTTGGGATGCTGACAGTGGAGAGGAGGTCCCAGGTTTGAGTGCACAGGGGAGGGAAATGATTCTCTGGCAAGGCTTCTGGGAGAGAGCCCAGGGCTTAGCTCAGTCGGAGGGTGGTAATGTCCTGCACCCACAGAAGGCTCTGTCTCCAGTCGGGGGCATGCTTCCATTGCAGGGGGAGATGATAGCCTCTTTGGGGTACTGTCCCTGAGCATGGATTTTCCCACCAGCTGGTGTGAGAGGTGCTCGTCCCTCCCCCGGTACCAGGCACAGCCCGCTCAGGATGCAATCGCACAGGTGTTAGCAGCAGCTTGTATCCGGTGAGAGACACAGAGGCTCCTCAGCCCCCCTTCATTCTTACCACCGCATCTCTTATCAGCTGGGAAATTCCAGCCAGGTTACCCATTACCCAGCCTTTCCCATCTCTTATCTCTGAGTGTTGGGGCCTTTAGAATTCCTGAGGGATGACACCTGTGCCAGCTTGTGTCTTTCCTAGGCCAGCACTGCCTACAGTGGGTGAAGCTGTGCTGGATAAACAGTGACTCACTCACTCACCTGCTACAGGGTCAATAGTGCTGCAGAAAAGACTGGCTCAGAGCATTATGGGTAACTCCCACCCTCAGGCATCTGCAATCCAGAACGCTCTTGGGTACCAGCAGGAGGCAGCCTTACCTTCTAACAGCACAGGCCAAGGGGTTCCCAGCCCAGACAGACGGACCCCTCCATACACATTCCACACCCACACCAGGTTTAAAGTGGGTTCGGAGAAGCCCCAACTTCTAACAAGCAGGGTGAGGAGGACCTGGGAGGCTCATCCACAGCTGACTAGTGCAGGGTTCTTACCTCTTCCTCTAGCTGTGGGGCATCTGATGCACTAGCCACACGGGGCTGGCTGAGTGTGGCTAGCTGGTGTGAACAGCACATGTATTTTCAGACGAATGCGGCTAGTCGGCTATAGCAGTAGCTGCTGGAGTGCTTGCAGCCACGCACTTCGCTAGGGTGGCTGCTGCTTCAGAGCCGGTTCAACACTATGGCTTTTATCCGCTGCTGGCTGCGTCAGAGGCAGGCGAGGGGGGTAGATGGACCCCAGGCCTGACCCAGCCTGGTGATGCAGATGGCTGACGCTGCGCTCAGGATGAGCACATGGTAAAGGTTAGGGTTAATTTGTTTGCAGAGGCTAGGCCCGAGGAGAATGCTCGTTAGAGAGACTCCAGCGAAGGAGTACACACTGCTCCTCCCTCCTAGTGCCATCCCGCTCCACCCTCACAGAGGGGCATTCAGTAACATGAAGGGCCGCAGCCACCGCAGAACAGATAGGGGTAACAAAGAGGCTGTTCACCCGTGGCACTCACTGCTGCAGGAGGCTGGTGGATCCAGCACTAGGACTGGGGGCTTGGTAAGATTAGTAGCTAGCATGGCTATGAGAAGGGTAGCCAAGGCTCTGGATTCAGCACGTAAACGGATCTCTGCGGGGCTCCCGAGGGAATCCCCTCATCTTGGACAGTATTATGGGGGCTTTGCTTTCCTCTGATGCACCGCGTATGGCTCCCAACGGGAGGGTAGAGACCAGACAGGCTGATCCAATGAAGAACCCAACCCTGTTTTCCCAGGACTGAAAGTGCAGAAAATCCAAATGCCAAGATGGGACTGGGGGGGCGCGTGGCAGTGGGGCAGGAGGCTTAGGCTGGATCTTGGGCACTCTTGGGTCTGGCAGGGGCTGAGTGCCTGGAGTCTGACCGTGCAGAGGGAGTGGACTGATTTGCTGCTGTCCCGCAGGCTGAAATCCTGGGCTTGGGGCAGGGGGCGCAGAGCACCGGAGAAGAGGCGAGTATCAAAAATGGTTTTAATAAGAACACTAGGAAGCGCACAGGCTACAGAGAGAGAGACAGAGAGAGAGCTGGGGCGCCTCTGTGCCAGTCCAGGCTGAGTAGGGCATGCGGGGCGCGAGCCCCGGAGGGGGGCAGTGAGGGGTAGGAGTGGCGGCAGGCTCTGGACTCTACACTCTAGAGCCCTGCGGGGACCTGTGGCTCTCACTCATTTTGGCTTCGGGCCTCTCTCCTGGGGGCAGCAGCCTCCCCGCGTGGCTGAGCGCAAAAGGCTGAGCAGCTGTACGCGGTGCCGGATGAGAGCAGTCAGCTGGGAGCTCAGGGTTTGGGTGGGGGGAGCAGCAGCACAGGCTCCTAGGATCTCCTCCCCAAAGGCCTGGGTGTTACATGCTCCCTGAGGGGCACAGTCCCCAGGGCGACTGGGCACCGGATCCCCCAGCCCCGGCGTGGCAGCCCCGGCAGACAACGGGCTCGCTGTGCAGGCCGGCAGGATGACCTCACCTCCCCCCCAGCTCATTCCAGCTCTGGGCTGCGGCATAAAGCCGCCTCTGTGCGAGCAGGGTCGGCAACCAGGCCAGCGTGGGGAGCGGCTCCTCCAACGAAGCTGCGTTGTCCAGAGACACAAGGAGCACAGCGAGCAGCCCCTGCCCCTCCCGGGAACCGGGCAGCAGAAACCGGACATGCGTTGGGTGTGAGTGCGGCGGGGGTTAGAGCCCCCTAAATAACACCAGTGGGACCCATCACTGGACCGGCTGCATGGACAAAGAGCAGCCCCCCCCCCACATTTCACCTGCCTGGGCTGAGCGGCTTAGCACAGAGACAAGGTTGCCGGTCGCAGAGGGGGTGAAAGGGAGTGCTGGACTCTGGGGGCGTCCCTTCTGGCATGTGGAGGGGTCTAGGCAGAGGCAAGGGCACACGGCCCCTGGCATCTCCCTTACTCTGCCTGATCACCAGAGGTGCGGCACTGCCGATGCATAGCCACTTTCTGGCATCGCGCGTGCTAGGAGGTGTTTCCGCTGAGGCCCTAGAGCCTGCTCCTGCCTGAGCCTCCCAGCGTTCGCAGCACAACAGGTCCTTTCTAGCTCTCCTGGCTGCGGGGGAGCCCTTGAAAAGAGGGCCGTGTGCGTGCAGTCTCGTCCCACTGAGCCTGTGGACAGACCCCCCCCACTGGACAGCTCTGAACAGAAGCAACGGGTGTGGGAGGGGCTTTCCAGGGGGGGGATGTCACCAGCCCCGGGGGCGGAGGGTGGGCGCATGTGACCCTTTGTGCACCTCATACATCAAAAATCTCAGGTGTATTGGTACCCGGCTCCTGCAGGGCTCCTTGGTGCCCAGGTTAAGGGCCAGAGCATCATTCCCTTATCCTGCGCTGCATGCTGAGCCTCCCACCAAGCCATCGCTGACGGCAGCCCCCTCCCTAGCCTTCTCTGAAGTAGAGCAGCCAGCCCTGGAGCCAGCCATAGAGCCTCCAGTTCCCCGTACTGCTGAAGGACAGGGACGCCCCTGCTGGTGGGCTGGAGCATGGCTTGGCAGTGGCTCCAGGAAGGAGGGCAGTGGGGAGGGTGATATAATTCTGCAGGGCACTATGAATCCCCTGCCCAGGGCTGATCCTGCCCCTTTCAGCTGGGAGGACTCCCGCTCTGCTGCCTGCTCCACAGGGAGGAGAGAGGAACTGGACTAGCCAGGCCCTGGAGCTGGATTGCTAGGGCAGCCCTGGGCAGGAGGAAGCAGGAGTTTGCTAGCCTAGCTGGCATGGCCGCTGGGTAGCGTGGGCAAGGGGGCGCAGCCTTCCCAGAACTGCCTGTGCTCTCCAGGCTGCCCAGGAAGGCTGGGGCTGTGGTGTGGCTGCCTGGCTCTCTGGTGCCCTGTGGAGTGTGGGGCCATGCAAGCTGCTGGCAGGGGGGCACTAAGGGGTCTGGGGGTGGGCTCCACAAGGGGAGGTTGTGGAAGGGGCAGAGCCTCAAGTGGAAGGGACAGGGCTGGAGCTTGCCTTCACCAGCTGGGCCTTCGCCATGCTGCTGGGGGAAGGCGCCCCCACCTGGCAAGGGGCTGGGGTGAGCCGGGTAGGACTAGCCCAGCCCGGCACAGACAGTGTGGCAGGGTACCGCATCGCAGAACCAGGCTCCGTTCCCAGGCCCAGCCTCACAGGCCCCAGGGGGAGGGCGAATGCTGAGTTGCCCCAACCTGGCATGTCTGGAGCAGAGCGCGAGCCCGTCCTGCCGTCTCTAGTTCAGCGGGCAGGGGGACATGCAGCTGGAGTGTTCTCTCTGATCTGCTCCTGTCCACGGCCTGCCAGGAGCGTACCAGGCTGGGGCCCGGTAGGAGTGGGGGGAAGGACCATGTGACCATGGAAATTTCTCCATTTGCACAGCCTGCCCTTTGGGGAAGGCAGGGCCTGCCGACGGCGCTGGGTGGATCACAGACCTGCTTCCCCTACTTCCATCCCACCAACGCTTTGCACCCGGAATCTGCCTGCCTGCAGCTCACCCATCAGCCCCCAAAGAGTTGCTGTCTCCTGGGGAGAGCCGGAGAGGCCCACATCCACCGAAGACGGGAGCTGTTCAGACCTTCACTTCATCATCCTCTTCCTCCCCATCAGCGTACTCGAAAGAGCTGCTGAGGCCCTCCCCAGCCATGGCCTGCCCCTCCTGTGCAGCTGAGAGCACAGCCTCCTCCTCCTCTTCCTCCTCCTCACTGTGGCTCCACCCAGCCTCCTCCGCCCGCCACGAGCTGACAGCTGGGCTCTCCCACGAGGCCTGAGTTCGCGCGGCCCGGGAATCCTCCTCCTTGGGGCTGCCATGTGCACCTTGCCCCCCGTAGTGGCGAGCCAGCACCTGGGCAGCCCGGCTGAACTCTCCGGCCTCCATGCTGCAGTCATTCCAGTGCCCCTGCCAGAGGGTGGCTTTTGGGAGCGCCTCCGGCTCCTCCACAGGGGCTGAGCCCCATCCAGGGCTCTGAGGCCTTCCCCCCGCATGGGCAGGTCCCTCCTCAGCATGCTCCAGTGCATGAGCATCTCCATTGGCATGCACCAAGTGTCCTGCAGGGAAGCCGGCCCCCTGCCTGCAGCAGTCCCAGTGGCGTTCTGTCACCTCGCCCTCTATACACCCAGTGCGGGGTGCCTCTGATCCCCAAGGGACCCCGTCCTCCAGCTGCTCTCCGGGCAGAGCACGGGGCAATGCAGCCTGGCCACTGGCCAGGGCTCTCTCCTCCTCAAGCTCCTTCCCCTTGTTGCTGCTGTATGAGGCGTCTGTGAAGCTGATGACCTGGAGAAGCTCGCTCATGAGGGAGGGCCCCAGGTCCAGGCGGAAGGACAGCAGGGAGTCCGAGCGCTGCAGCTCTGCTTCAGCAGGGACGGAGCTCTCCCGGGCCCTCTCTGAGCGCGGCACACGTGGGATGGTGCAGAACCCGGACTCCAGCCCTGCAAGGACAAGGCGCCTTCAGAGAGAGGGGAGCATTGGGCCCCGCACAGGGGGGGCCGCACTAGCGGCCTGTGGGAGCAGTGAGGGCATGTGAGTGGGGACGGACAAGTCATGCTCCTGTCAGCTGGGCTGTACGAGGACCAATCACTCTCATATGGACGCTTTGCTGGGCTGTCTAGAGCTGATTCCACTGGCTCGTGACCGACCGCTCTGCCCTGGGAAAGCCTGGGGGGTACTACAGGTTGCACCTCTGTAATCCAGTACCCTCTCGTCCGGCAGCATCTGTGGTCCAGCACGAGCGTGGATGGTGCCAGATGAGAGAGTAGGGGCTGGTGCAGGCGCTCCTGCAGGGCTGGGAGCCAGAGCCCTTGCTGGTCCAGCAGCAAGGTGCAGAGGTTGGGGCAGAGCCCCAGCCAGTCCTGCAGCGGTGGTGGGGTGGAAGCCAGGAGCTCCTGTCTGCCCCATAGCAGCAGGGGCCAAGACGATGCTGTGGGGCTGGAAGCAGGAGCCCCCTTCTGCTCCACAGCAGCCAGAGGGCAGGGGCAGCCTGGGCCAGGGAGAGAGACTGCAGGCTGGGGCTGCAGCACCCCCAGATTGCTGGGCTTTCTGCCTGCAGAGGCCCTATATCTCCCCTCCTCAGGCAAATTCCCTGGTCCGGGACCAGCCAGGTCCCGCACACGCCAGATAAGGGAGGTGCAACCTGCAGTGAAAACTTGCACTAGTTACACGCCCCTAGAGGACGACTAGCCTCTACTGGGGAAGATGGGGGTCGGGCCCACTGTTTAAGGCCTGCTCCATGCCAGCCGCCACAGCCCAGGCGAAGCGGAAGAGCACAGCACCGGGCAGAGACTGGTCTGGGCCCAGAGCGGAGAGGCCGCTGGGCAAGGAGCTCTGGGAATTCCACTGGCCGTATCATCTGGGACCAGCAGGTGGCAGCATTGTGCCACTCTGCCTCCGCTGCCCCCGTCTCAGCCTCTGTGTCCCTGGCCCAGGCCCAGCTGCTCCCCCAGCGGTCACCCTGACCCGAGCCCGAGTGCCAGGGGAAAGGCGGAGCTGGGCCTGCGGTTGGGGAACGTGGCCTTTGTGATAAAGAGCCCAGCCCCCAACACCAGCTAGAGCGTTGCTCACATGCAGCCGGGACTGAAGGGCCTGGGCAGGGAGCCAGGGCTGGAACCGGGCAGCCGGGAGGGGCGTCGGCAGAGCTGCTGCGGGGCAGAGAGGGGCACTAGACTAGCCGGGGGAGCTGCAGGCCCAGGAATAGTACCACCTCTGAGCTCTTTTGCAGCATGTTTCCTGAGAAGACGCCAAAGCGTTGTCCATCAGCCCCACTTTACGGGTGGGGAAACCGAGGCACAGGGCAGGGAAGTGACACGCCAAAGGTTACTCAGTGGCATAGCTGAGACTTTGGCCCAGGTCTCCTGATGCCCAGGCCAATGTTCTAACCATTAGGAAACACTGCCTCCCTTGGGCTGTAGTGGCAGGGCTGGCTGACTGGTTAGAGGACAGGTACAGCTGCCTACACCCTGGCAGCAGTGACGTTCACCCTAAGTCACACCCTCATCCCACTCGCAGTAGGGGTGGGGTGGCCCTTCTCTGAGACCACCTGGAGCAGGCCCAGCCTCTGTCCCGTGCTGCCCTCACTCTCGATGGCCCATTAGTGGCACACAGGCTCTGTGACCCGTTTACCCTCTGAGGCTGCCACAGAGGCAGGTGTTTCCCTTGCTGTCCATGAGCATGTTTCTGTTATAGGAGACCTGCTTTTCCCCCACCCCTACCTCCTTACTCATGTCCCATGGGCCACCAATAGGCCATTGGATGGGAGCTACCTGGAGTTACCACCGGCCCCAGCACTGGACTGGAGCTGAACTATATTCCACTCAGCATGGCCTGAGCTCCCCAGTGCTTTTAGCAGATAAAGTGAGAGGGGAAATGGGTGCAGGGGGAACAACAACTTGGGGGCTAGGGGTATTTTTTAGTAAAGAATTTGTCTAGGATTCACTGGGAGCAGAATTCCCGACCATACTCTGCTCTAGGTTCCACGGATGGGGAAACTGAGGCACAGGGCCAGGGCTGCCACTGCCGGGAATAGCATGGAAGTCTATGAAGGCCGTGACCCACCCCCCAACACTCACCGTAAGCGTAGCGTGCATCAGACACATTGTTCGGGGCGCTCTTGAAGGCAAACTTCCCAGCCAGGCCGTCGCGCCCATAGGTCCCCTCGTTGAGTTGCGGCAGAGACACAGCATTCTTGATGATGGGTGAGACCTCTGGAGGGGTGGGGGAAGCGTCGGCCTTGGCCCCACTGCCCCGGCTCCTCAGCGGCGTCCTCCTCACATGCCGCAGGGTCCGGGCAAAGAAGTTGTTGGCTTTGGCTGTCTCGGTGCCTCCGTGGTTGCTGAGAAAGGAGGTGTCGCCGAAGACGTCCCCGCCACGCCCCACATGCATGGTGTGCCGGAAGTCCCCCAGCGGCGGGCTGATCATGTCCGGGGTCAGCTCCGGTTTCAGCCGGCGCTTGCTGTGGGATCCTGACACCCAGCTGATCACTGGTAGCTTCCCAAGACTCATGTCACACCCCGTTGTTGCGCCACACCCTCTCCCCTCGAACGCAGGAAACTGGCCTTCAGTGGGGTCTCAGTGGCTTGGCATGCCCCAGGTGCCCCATCACCCCCTGCTTTCGGCTGTGTTGTGCTCGGCCCTAGCTCCCAAACTTCGGCGCTGCCTTAGAGCTGCTGGCGGGGAGCGAGGGCCTGTCTTTCCTCTGGGTCGGCACTCCTGGGGAACTGCTCTCCGCAGCGCTCGTTAAACAGGCTTTTCCAAACCGGCTCGCCGTCAGCAGCGGCTGCTATCGAGCGCAGGCCTCTGGAGCCTCATCTCTGTCTCCAGGAGAGCCCCAGGGTAAGGGGGCAGTCCTGCCTGGGCCTGGACACAGAGGATGGGTGGGCTGGGATGAAGATATCTCCAAGGCATCTGTTGTCACCCTGCCTGCTTCCGCCCAGAGCTCTCCTGTGGCTGGCAGTAAGCAAAGTGGAGATTAATGTTAATCTGCTGTCCTCTGTCTTCCTTCTTCCCACCCCCTTCTCCTGCTAGGGCAGGAGCTGGCTCACAGACAGGGCAACAGGTCACAGGAGCTGCAGGGAGGATCTCCGAGCAAATGCCTTGATCCTGAGGTAAGACGGCCTAAAAACAACAACAACAAAGGTTGAGGTTGTCTGACTGTGTTGGCTGCAGGAGTGAGTCACTTGGGGGGTTCCCGCTTGGAACAGGAAATGCCATTGTGCGGGGAAGGATGGGCCCGGTGAAATAAGAATGGGCTCTCTGGACCTGTGCCTGACCCAGGAGGTAGCTAGAAGGGGGAAAAATATATGACTTATTTTGACTACTAGGGAATCTATTTGCCTTTCTGTGGCAGCTTCTCTCCAAGGACCACGAAGCACTTCACTGGGGCCACCATGCTAAACCTCAGCCCCTGCGCCCCTCATTCGGGAGGCAGGGAACCTGAGGCACGGAACAGCGTTGTGAGTGGTTCACGGTCAGCAAGCCAGCCAGTGACCAAGCTGGGACTGGAAGCCTGTGCCTAGATAGTCCAGCGATAGGTGCGCTGCACATAGGTTGGCAGAGTGTGTTGGTAGGGCACATGGTCTGGATCACAGCTTAAGCCACGTTCCTCTCCTAGCCGACCTCCAGTCTCGCTTTCCAACCCAGCTCGGCGCTGGGGGGCAGTTGCCATCCCAGAATCCCTCAGAGGCTGCTCTGAGCGGTCCTCTGCCAACGCAGCCAGCAACTAATCAGCCGTGTCCCCCCCAGGATAGCTCAGCTGGGCCTCAGGTGAGCTCAGCTCTGGGGCCAGGCACTGTAGCTACCTTGCTTCCTACATGGATGGGACAGAGCGGGGTCCCTTCAGCAGGGCTAGTGGGAGGGCGTCTCGTCTGCGGAGTGAGCAGCTGGCCAGGGCAGGGGCTCTGGAGCGCTCTCAGGGAGTTGGGGGGGGAGATTACCTACAGCCCAGACCCCAAGGTTCCGCCTTGCAGCCGGGGAGCGCAGGTACTCGGCAGCCGTGTGTGGATGCGCCTGGGAGGGGGGCGCTGTAGGGGAAGCCGGGTGGGGGAGGCGGAGAGGAGGGAGGCCAGCCAGGTCTCCAGGAAATCAATGATAAACCCAGCCGATAACCCCCAGTGGTGCTGCCAGTGAGCTTTGTCCTGTCCCCAACAGAGCCGCCCTTTGTCCTGTCCCCTGCTGCACTCCCAGCCCATTTCAGCCTCTCTCTCCCTGTCCCCTGCAAGTCACCTTGATGGGGAGCAGGTGCCAGGGAGGGCCAGGGTCTGGGAACGCTGGCCAGGAGCCTCAGTGCACGTGTTCCTCCCCAGCCCAGACTTGTTTGCTCACCCAGGGCCCCTCTTATCTGCCGGGGGGTAAAGGCAGGCAAATGGAAAACACAACGCCCCTTGAAATCCACTGCAACCATTGGCTGGTTCTCTTGGGAGAGGAGAAAGGGGGAGTCAGGGAGCTTGTTTCCCACATGGCTGCCAGGGCCCTACCTCCTTGCTAGTGGGGAGCTTCCCCAACTCTGCAGAGGACCCCCCAGGAGTGAGGGCTGGGGCTCAGCCAGGACCTGCTACAATGGGGATCCACGCTTCCCCGGAGTGGGGCCGTGTGAATGCACCCTGTTCCTTCAGTGGGGGGCGGGCTCCATTCCACTCCCCATGGAGACTCCCCGACCCCATCTGTAGCTTGCACCCGCTGGGCCGGGCTGACAGGGCAAGGGTGGTGGTGGGGAGAGCAGGAGAAATGGCGGAGGCCCAGCTGAGCTATCCTGGGGGCAGAAAGAGCCAACCCCCCTGCAGAGCGGGCCATGGGGCGGCTCAGGCAGCCCCCAGCACTTCAGCCCATAGGACAGGGCTGTGGCCCTCCTTTCCCCCACCCAGGAGCAGCCCTCTCCTGGGGCATGTGGCAACCCCATGCTCCAGGCTGCTCCAGGGCTGGGGCGGGGGTCAGAAGGAGGGGAGAAAAGGGGCAGCAGAGAGAAGGTGCGCAGCGGCTGCGGGGCGTGGGCCCCCTCCCTGCTTGGCAGGAAGGTTGGAGGAGGAGGCAGGCACTTCGCTGCCCTTCCTTCTTTCCCTCCCTGCCACAAAACTTCCTAGCTGCAGCCACCGGCTGGATTTCAGCACCCCCAGCCCCTAGCCAGCACAGCCCTCCCTGGCAATGCCAAACCCTGGCTGCCGGACAGCCCTTCGGACCCCTGCCAGGCCCCTCCGCCCCTTCCCTTCTGGCCTGTCCGCCCTGGCAGGTGGGCGGCCGCCCAAGTGGGCCCAAAGTCAACACCAGCACTCGCAGCCCTGCCCTCCCCCCGGGTTGCTCTCGTTTGCAGCGGGAGTCCAGTCAGTGTGTCGTCCAAGGGAAACTCGTGATTCTCTGGGCACAGGGTCAGCCATGGTGTGCGCTCTGTGCCTCCTGCTGGCTAACTAGAGCCTCTCTCATATCTGTGTTCAGCCCACCACGGCCCCGGGGGGCTGGCTACCTCCCTCCTCCAACCGCTCCCCTTCTCAGTCCTCCCCCGTGTCCTCTTTCCCCCAGGGGGCCCTCAGTGTGACTCCCCATGTCTTTCTTAGTCTCCAGCCCCCACACTTCAGTTGGTTTCCCCTGGCTGGTCTCCCCAGGACTGAAACTTTTCTCGGTGCGGTGGCTGGAGAGCGGAGAGGGGAAAAGTGATCCCGACGGCAGGAGCAGCCAACACAGACCCCCCCACCACCACACGCTCGCCCCAAGGCCCCAGCGGGAGTGCAGATGTCCGGGGTGGTCTGAGGAATGACAGGATGGGCAGAGCGAAGGGAAATTCGGGCTGGAGATTGGCAGAACAGTCCTAGCTGGGAGGCTCTCTCAGGCTGTGGCAGAGGGGAAACATTAGAAGCCCCAGTGCTTGGGTGACATAGAGCCAAACTGGAACAAGCCCTAAAGGGCACCCTAGTGGGGGACAGCCTGGGGCTGATGGGCCTAAACGGGGTCATCTTCTGCTGCTCTGAGCGCAGGGGAAATGCAGGCTGTGTGTGCCCAGCCCAGGCTCCAGACTCACAGCTCCGGGGCTGGCTGCTTCTAGAGATCACATAGGGCTTTGCTGAGCAGACCCACTTGGAAGCTGAGGCTGGAATTTCAAACGCAACATTTTTGGACCCCCACCCCCACCCCACTCCTCCTTACCAGCTATTTCCTTCTCTGTCAGGGAAAAGTCTCCCTCAGCCCCTGCAGGAATGGGTGGCCACCGCTGAGCACAGGAAAGCAAAGAGATTCCCAGCCCCCTGCCCCCAGTCCTCCTGCTGCTTCAGGGCCTCTTCATCCCCCTCTTCTTCTGCATCCCTCCCTGGCCCCCCACCCCTCTCTTCTTCCTCTCCTCTCCTCCCCTTTCCTTCCATTCTGCACCTCCTTCCCCTTCGGCCACATTTCCCTTTCCCCCCTTCCTCCCTCTTTCCTGCAGCCCCCTGATCCCCAGCACACACCCCACACCTTCCTTCGCTCGCCCTCTGCACCACTGAATTTTCCCCCACCCGTGAAGGCTGAATTTCAGCTTTTACCTTTCTCAGAAAAGAGTTTCAGAAAAGTTCCCAGAGGTTTCCGAACGGTGTCCAGGGGCCTCGATGAATCGCTGCCCACGTTGTTGCTCCTAAGGAAGGTGAGCCCCTTTCCCCGCCGCTTGGGGGCTGGCTCCTCAGCAGGGCGCCCCTTCTCTGCGCTGCGCCTGGGCTGCTGTGCAGGAGCCCTGGTGCCAGGGGAGAGAGGGAGAAGGGAATGGGGAGGGGATGTGGGAACGGTGGGTGGGGTTTCCATATTTACTGGCCAATCCCTGGCAGAGTGGGAAAGGAGGCCAGGGAAAAGAGGGAGTCAGTCCAAGAGTCAGGGGAGAAGGTTGCAGGAGCTCCTGTTCTGCCCTCCACCCCGACGTTGTCCTGCCTGGGTCACCAACGTCTCACCCCCTCCAAGAGAGCAGCCTCAGAGAATGCCCACCTAGCCGAGTCTGCGTATCAGGAAGCCATGGGTGGATCAGAGATCCCTTGCCCCGGCTTGCAGGCACCTGTGGGACAGCCCGGCTCACAGGTGATGGGGTGTGGCCAGCACGGTTGAGGACTATCCGACAGCGCCCACCTCTCAGCACCTCCCTAGGAACATGGTGCGTGACTGCACCGCAGTCTGCGTGGGCTCTGAGATTCACCTCCTCCGCCTCACTTCTACTCTAGGGTTGCCACTGCCCTACAGATCCCCTTCATACTAGCGAGGAATGGGGCTTGGCTCCTGGGGAAGGCTCTGGATGGCTTGAAAGTGTACTGGATTTTACCTTTCCAAAAAGGGGGCACCCCTGGTATTAATGTGTTATAGTGTATATGGTATGTTAATACCAGGTGAGTGGGTAGATACTGATACAGATATACTCCGTCTCAGGGGTGTCCTCTTCTTTGAAAGTTCAAATATAGTAACCCTAGTCTGGAATTTGGTAGGGTCTCTGGGTGGGGTTGCAAGGAAACTCTGTACTGAGCAGATTGGGCTGGAAGGGCTCACAGGCACCAGGGGGCAGGATCAGGAAGGAGGTGTTACCCAGCAGGCTGTAGGCAGTCTGGCCTAGTATTCAGAGCAGGAGTCCAGGTTGCGGAACAAAGCTAAGGGTCAACTCTACAACTAATGGCCATGTAGCAGAGCTAAGGGCCCAGCCAGAGTCTGGGTCAGAACGAGGACTGGCTGGATGGCAAGGCAGAGGGGCAGGAATGGGAGGGGAGAGAATGATCCAGCCCAGAGCAGCAGCAGTGGCAAAGGTGAGGCGGGAGTCATGCAGGAATCTGGAAGACGGCTGGGGGCTGCCACAAACAGGGTCCAACGCAGCCACAACGGAAAATCACCTGATTGCTCAGACAAACTTCCTGTGCTCCTTCTGGCTTAAAGAGTGTGGCTGGCCCGATTGATAGAGCCGGGTTAGCCTCCAATCAGGGCTCCTGTGGGTGGTTCCTTGGCCAGGCTATAGTCCTCCTAGTTTCTCAGTTCACCGGCTTTCAACAGACCTTGCGACGAGGCCAGGATGTAACAGCTGTGTGGGCTGCCCTAGGCCTCAGTTCAAGACCAGGGTTATCACTGGTGGCCCTGGGGATGGAGGGCGTTGCTGGGGATACTGCATAGGGCTTCTGCACTGATATGGATCATCTCCGTGGTACCTCCAGGGGTGTGTCCCGTTAGAGGAGTGTGGTGGAAAATCCTGCGGGAGGGAGCATTGCATGAGGGGTGTCTCCTGGGAGAGGTGGAGCAGAGTGCCTGGTTGATGGGAGGTACAATGCAGGCGTGGGATGAGATGTCGTGGCTGAGTATGGAAGGTCCCCCGGGTGCCCCAACATGAGGCCTGGAGGTAGAGGAGGGGAGATGGGGCTTTCTGGCACCAAATAGGCTGGGTGTGAAAAATTGATACACAACTGTAAGCCAAGGGAGGAAGCTGAAGCTTGGCCCCTTAGGTGCTGCTGGAATGATGCCAGGGCGCTGTCCCTGGTCTCTGCTGGGGAGACTCCATCTGTCTAGAAAGTATCTGGTCGGTTTAAAGCTCTACCCTCTTCTAGCTGCTGTGTCTCCTTTACACTTTCCAGAATCTCTTCTACTACTACTTCTCCACCCCTTCCCTGGCTTCTGCTCTTTAGTTCTCCTTCCCGCTTGACTAGCTCCAATCCAGGAGCAGCTAGTATTGCTTGGGGAAATAAGCAGCTGGGTTGCCTTCCTGAGTCTGCAGATGTCTCCCAGTGCCTCTTCAGCTGCTCTGAATTTTTCCAAGCGGCAGCTCCAATTTGAAAGGATTCTGGGAAGCTCCACTGCTATGGCTGGTTTCTGCTGAGGTTTAGATAGGCTCTTCGTGGCCGCACGTAAATATCTGGGCCAGGGATGGGGTGGACAGTCCTACCACATGTCACTGTATGCAAGTACTCTCATGGGGCAGTGAGACCTGGGTTGGTCGGGGAGGATAGACTGGGGCTAAAAGACAGTGTGGAGAGTTAGGTTCCAGTCCTGGCTTTACCACAGACCTGGGTAAATCAGAGTCAGTCTTCCCATCTGTAAAACAAGGATAATATTTTTTTCTGCCTGATGAGGGTGAGAGGAGGGATCAGATTAATCTGGGCAATGTATTATTAACATGCAAAGCCTTCATTCCTGCAGTACTTCTTACAGGGTTAGCCAGCCTGCCAGCCCTATGATTTAGGAGGTAAGAGGTGAAGTGTGAATGACCCTTTCTCTCCAGCAGAGGAGCTTCCCCACTGGTGGGAGCCTGCTGAAGTGGGGAGAGGAACAGGAGAGGCCCTTCCGTACGATCCAATTCATCCCAAGAGAACTGGGATCCTATTCTCTGTCATGGTCCATCCCCTTCAGTCTGTATCTCTCTCAGGCTGGTGCCACTCAGCCAAGTTAGCTGTGGCCTGATGGGAGTGGGGGCACTCTCCCCAGGGCTGGCTGTGCTGGGGAGCGCTGATTCCAGATGAGCGGCAATCACTCCTGCTTGGGAATGCAGAACAAATCGCTCCCAGATGGGGGTGGGGGCAACTCTTCACAGGGAAGAGTTGCAGAGACTCCTCTCTCCTGCTCTCCATCCCTCCCCCCACTGCACTCAGAGCAGGGTCCACTATGTTTCCAGGAAAGTAGGGGGAAATCCAGCCGGTGGTTTTGCAGCCAAACCACCTGCAGCTGCGATTCTCAGATCCCAGTCTAAATTGGGGTGCACTTGGGCTAGGAACACGAAGGTGGCTGCAAGTAGAGGCACTGGCCATTCAGTGGGGTCACTCTGAATCAGAACCCAGGCCCTGCCCAATGGAAGCAGGGCTGTGCTGGTGAAAATGCCTTAAAACGGAGCCAGGATAGTTGACCCCTGGCAGGTACATAGAGGTGTTAGCCCTGGAGGCCCCATTCCAAAGAGGGTAATACACTCCTGTGACAAAGTGGGGCATGGGAGGCTTTTATTCCCCTGGTTGGGTTGCATGTGTTTCCTACTGTGCTGCAGGAGCCCAAGGGGGTGCCTCAGTTTCCCTCGGCACAGCATCAGTGCATAGTGGTGAGGGGTGTTTGGGTGTGGTGACTTCTCACACGTAGGCTGGGCCCTCCACACTCTTTGTAACCTAGGCAGCCAGGTGACACCTTTCTTCCCCAAGAAACAGGCCAGAGGAGGGAGGAGGGGGCTGGCTGGTTTGAACTGGAACTGAGCTGATGAGTGGGGCAATCTTGTCTGGCTGGGGAGGGAGGAAGGAGGGCCAGGGCCCTGGCTCCGGGACCCCCTCTGGGCCCCCTCTCCCCAAGATGGATTGTACTGACTGCTCCTGTTTCTGTGCTGACACATCTGTTCTGCACTGTGTCCCTGTCCCTCTCTGGGCTGCCCCTTCTCTCTCCACCTGGCCTCCTTTCCTTCCCCCACATCTGGCCAGTGGCCTTTCACTGACCCATGTCTGCAAGCCAAGGGGGATGATGGGTGTGTGCCAGGAGCCCACCTGTGGGTGACTGCGGGTGTTTGGGTAGTGCTAATAAACGTGCTGTTCTCCCCGCCGAACGAGAGTCACGTCTGACTGCGGGTGCGGTGCTGGGCCTGGTGACCCCTGACGCTCCGCGATAGCTCCCCCTCTCCATCTCTAGCCATCTGGAAAATGGTGACACAACCCTTCCATTCCTCTGACCTTTCTCTGTGTTGCCTATTCAGACTGTAAGCTCTTTGGGGCGGGGATGATCTCCCACTATAAGGATGAGCAGCACCTGGCATCTTGGAGGCTTGATCGCAGCTGACAGTTCCAGGCGCTACTGTAAAACATACAATAATAAAAACCAGTGCCTTTTTCGTAAAAGAGGAGGAGCTGGTACTCAGCCAGTTATCACCTCTCCGGCAGCCAATCCCGTGGCTGGGGCTGCTGAGGTACCGGTACTCAGTACTGGCAAGTACTGGCGCAAAAAAAGCCACTTGTAAAAAATAATAGTTAATCTTCATTTCTCCTGTTTCTCATTGTAAACTTCAAGTGGCCCTGCAGTTTCAAACAGCGATATCATTGTTAGCTTTGCTTTCTGTAGCATCAAAAGCATGGAGAAAACAAGGAGCTGCAGTCCCTGCCCCAAGGACTGTACAGACGAATGCAGAGGTGAGGGGTGGGGTTGCAATGAAAAGTCGGCGCAGTGGGACTCACAGCACGTCTCGCCAAGTTGCTGCATCCCCCTGTCTGGCTCTGAGGGTTTCATTCCCCTAGGTCTCCTCTCTCGCCTCTTGTCCGCCGTATCCACACGCCTAGGGTTTGATGGAGATTTTTTTCCCAAGGTGGGCTTTGAAGGAGACCAGGGTGCTGGGTTTGACCAAGAAGGAGATTCCAGTTTTTTGTCTCTTTCTGGTCACAGAGAACTGCTGGGTGCTGGAAATCCTGCTTAAGGGTGATTGTCTTTCAATGGCTGCAAAGCCACTTGCTCTCCATCCGCAGTGCAGCCAGCCAAGCGCTTCGGGCTCCTGGATGCCGTAAGGAACTCTCCAAAGGTAGTGCAAAATTCACTCATAAGTGGCCTTTGGCCTCTCTGGGCTGTCCCTTCTCTTGCCACCTGGCCTCCTTTCCTTCCTTCACAGCTGGCCAGTGGCCCTTCCCTGACCCAAGTCTGCAAGCCAAGGGGGTTGATGGGTGAGTGCCAGGAGCTCACCTGTAGGTGACAGTGGGTGTTTGGATAGCGCTGTCTGTCTGGCGAGGCCTGGAGGGGATCTCCCGCCCTGCCTTTGGGCGTGCCGCTCTTGTTGGCTGCTCTGAAGACAGGCCATGCCAGGGCTCTATCCACACCCAGGCAGAGCGGGATCTCTGAGCGCTGGGTCCCTGAACAGTTCTTTGGGAGGGAAGTTGGCGGGGGCTGGGGCGGGCGTCTGGCTGAGCACACGAGAAGCACATATCCTGTTGCTGCCCAGGCTCCTTGGCTCATGTTTCCTCATTAACTGGGAGCGCCGCTCGTTTGCGGGCGACATCCAGATGTTTCCATTCTCCTCGCAGCGGCTGTGAGGTCGCATACCACTCGGTCTGGGAATAACTGCAGGCATCTGGGCGGAGACGGCCCCCGCCTTCCTTCCCACTCCCTGCCTAGGGTTTACCAGCTTCCTCCTCCCCCCAGCCCATCTCCTTAGCCCCGAGCACTGGCCACCTGCCCCTTCTCTTTTTTGCGTGATGGGGCTTTTTTGGGAGGGGGGAAGGTGACTTCTGACTTTACCCCTCCAGTTGAGGCAGGGAGGTGAAAGGTATACCCTGGTCTGCTGGGCATTGTGGGGGAGGGACAGACAAACGGGGGTACCTGTGGCAAACGGGGAACACAAATCTCATCTGGCCTCCTCCTGCAGAGGGCACATGGGGGTCCCTGCAAGCACCCCCACTTTCCGGCTTCTGGATCACAGCCCACTGAATAGCAGGCACTAGAATCTCCAAGGCTTCCTTCCCGCATCTTCCTTTTCCCAGTGACTGGCGTTTTGGCCTCCTTCCTCTTGTGGCCAGGGGGTTTGTGGGGGAGGAGGCGCATCCCCCTGGGAGTGGAGAGGGAAGCTGAGAGCCTTGGGCACTGCTCTCTGCCAGGAGCCGGCTGAGTTTCCAGGCTCCCTTTTTCGCTGCCCCTCCCCCACCTTTATAGCACTGTATCTCCCTCTCCCACCCGTCCTTGCTTCCCGCCTGCTGCGGCTGCGTGGCCGAGGGGAATGCGCTGCCCTGCTGGTGTGCCTGCTCCAGGGCTGGCACGTGGGCGGCAAGGGCAGAGTGGGCCCAGAGGGCTGGAGGAAATGGTGTGCTGAGGGGAGGACCGATGCAAAGGCCTGGGCGGGACCACTCTCCGCTTGCCCTCTCCGGAGGGGATGCTGGGGTTCAGCCCAGGGGCTGGCGGGGCTGCGGTATAGGGACAGTAAATGGAGATGAGGAACAGCTGCCAGGGGCCCGGAAACTGCTCTGAAATTCCAGGCGCCAGGAAGGGACTTTTTGTTTTACTTCTTCTGACACCAGCTCCCCTCCCCGCAAATCCCCCTTAATTCTCCAGTTCCTGTTCACAGGCCCTTGGGGGGCTAGAGGGGGTCTCAGATATCAGCTTTCTTTCCTGCAGGAGCCTGTGCAGCAACAGAGCACGGGGTCGGGGGAGGAGCCACTTCTGGGTCCCTTGCGCTGATCCTGAATGTGTTCCCTGAGCAGCAGATGAGGCGGGGAGTTCAGGGTTTGCAGATCTGCAGGAGTTCAAAGTCTGCCTGTGTGGGCGGGAGGAAGGGGCTGGGAGGACATTAGGGGGTGGGCAGGGGGAGATGGCAAGGGTAAGGGAGAAGGAGGTGAATGAGGGAGGGAGGGGGGCGTGGAGGGGGAGATTGGGGGGTGGATGAGAATGGGGAGAAGGGGACATGGAGGAGGGAGCCTGCCGGGGAGCAGGGAGGAAGTGGGGAAGGGGGAGACCGCACTGGAAGACTGGAGGGGAGAGACAGTGAAAGGCAGTCGGGCTATGGGGAGAGGGCCAGAAGGGAAGGCTGGGGCTGGAGCAGGCGCCTGTAGGTAAGGCCATGGGATAGAGGTAGAGGGACGTAGGCTGGAAGGCAGGCAGCTACGGAGGGGCTCAACAGCTTTTTTCTTCTGCCTGCTCTGCCTGTCCTTCCTGCTTGGGTATTTTTGGCCTGGGAAAGGGAGGGAGCCAGCTAAAAATAAGGGTCTCCTCGCCCACCCCCGAGGTGGCGTCTGCCTGCCTGTGGGGATGCTGCAGGGTCTGGAGGAGGGGAGCAGGCCCGGTCTCCTCCCCAAACTATCTGGCTCTGCCTTTGTTTGCGTCTCAGGCCTACGAGGACAGGAAGAGGCCATGAGGCTGGGGAACAATGGCTCATTCTCCTGCAGTCGGTGCCTGCGGAGCCGTGATAGGGACGCGGGCAGGCGGCCAGCAGGCGGGCACAGCCTTTGACACGGACGCGGGCTGCAGCGGGGAGAAGGCGGATGAGCGAACAGCTGCTGGAGGCGGGAGCGGGGGCTTGTGCAACTCTGCACCGGCCCCTGCCACCCGGCCAGCCGGCGTTCGGGGAGGGCTCCCGCTGTGCAGGCCCCGGCAGCTCCGACCAGATGCAGGGCCAGTGAAAGTGCCTGAAGTGGCACCTGGGTGCACGGCGCCCCTTCCCTGCCCCGCCGAAGGTGGGGAGTGCGGCGGGGTGGGCGAGGGAGGAGTTCTCCTATGGGAATGGGCCCCATGGGGTTGTAAGGGGAAGACAGAGCCTTGGCCCTGGACCGTGCAACCCTAGGGCAGCTAAGGAGCCCTCCCCGGCCTCCTCAGCCTCGGAGCTGACGACTCCCTTCCCCGTAAGCATCTATAGCGGCGCGGCCTGGAGCCACAGCCAAGCACCCATTCTTCTCCTGCCCACCCAGCCTGGTGGGACTGCCCCCTGCTGGCGCTAGGGAGACATAGCACCCCGGCTCTGGAGACTGGTGGAGGCACCCCCATGATACAACCCCACTGATTCCTGGAGACCTCGCTCTCTGTGCCCTAAGTCCCAACCTGGGAGGGCAATATAGCTTCTTCTAACGCCCAGTCCCCAGGACTGCTCTCCCCATGTGTGCCCAAAGCCCAGCTTGTAGCAGAGGCTGTCCCAGAATCCCACTCGGCATTTCCTTCTGGGCCTCGCCGGGCTCCCCCGAACAGATCTGTGCCTGGTTAGATCCCAAAGGCCATAGCTGGAATTGCCTAGGTGGCTCCCCAGCCATCCTGGGGGTGCCGAGCACATGTCCTCAGCAGGTCCCTTCAGGGCCTGACCTGGTAGGGTTAAAAGAGTGCGGGGTAGGGGTGGGGGAGGCCAAGAGGTGGGGTGGAGGCTTGTAGACTTTGTGCAGCGGGGGCTGGGGGGAAAAGGCCTCTCCACAGGCCCAGGAGGTCTCTGACGGGCAGGGCAGAATGCCTGCCAGGGCACCTCTTGTTTACTTAGCTGGGAATGGACATATCCAAGGTCTGCCGATTCCAGCTTCCCGCATGCAGCTTGCTGCTGCGTTCCTGGTGCGGGGGGAGCGGGAAGGGGTGCAGGGAGGAATGTGACAGGCTTGGGGGACCCACTTGCTTGCTTCCTATGCCCCACAGGCGGGCGGGGGGCGGTGGGGGAGCACCACAGCCGGTCAGCATCCTGGGGGTGGCACAGAGTACTGTGAGAGGGGGTTGGTACCCCTGGAGTGGCACACTGGTCCCAGGGACCCGGGGGCTCAGCTGAGCCCTGACTACCGAGCTGAAGTTACTGCAGCATGCTGGGCTGGGCTGGGCTTCCTCCTTCCCGCTCAGGGTTAGTACTTTGCATTCCTGCTCTGGGGTCCTGGGACGCCTGGGGGTCCTGGACCTGGAGTCGGGGGGGGTTTAACTCACCCATGGGAGACCCAGATTCCATGCACAGCCTTGTGCCTTGCTCCCCTGGGCTGGACTGTGCTGGAGTTCGGGGACGTGGGGAGGGCAGAGTAGTTTGACTCTCTAGTGGCATGGGAGAGGCTGTGGGGGGCCAGTGCTTTCAGACACAGCACCCCGCGCTGCACTGCAGGAGACCCAGCTTCCTGCCCCAGCCCTGAGCGCTGTGCCAGCCACCCGGCCCGGTGAGCGAAGGGTTAAAAGTTTGGGTCTCAGCAAGGACAATGCAGCCTGGCAGGATGAGGAACTGAGCCCCTCCCTGTGGGTACCCTCTGCGGCTCTCCCGGCCCTGCTGAACACACCCTTCTCGGCGGCTGCCAGGCCTGGCACTGGTGTGAATGCCTTCGGTTTGGGGAGGGAACGCCACAGCGCTTTTAAAAATAAGCCTGCCAGCAAATGAGGCTCTTCAGAGTCAACTCCAGCCCTGGCGTTGCGGAGGAGCCCTCGCCCTTTCATACCCTGCGCTCCCTGCCAAGTGCCGGTGTGAGGTGTGGGGTGTGCGCCCTTCAAAGTGGGGACAGCCACCCCCACATACACTGGTGTAGGGCTCCTTTCTCCCCTCCATCGTGCAGATGGTAGAGAGGGGCTGGGAGGGGCTGGGGCGACCTCCTCGATCCCTACATCCGTCCCACAGAGGTCTTTTTACACTGAGACACGCTCTGTGTTC
This sequence comes from Carettochelys insculpta, assembly GCF_033958435.1. NCBI lineage: Eukaryota > Metazoa > Chordata > Testudines > Carettochelyidae > Carettochelys > Carettochelys insculpta. The sequence continues at coordinate 279,999,401 of NC_134137.1, read as the reverse complement.
AGAATAAGGGTCTTAATTTCCCTCTGAAGTGGCCCTGGGAAATGCAGAGACTGGGGTCAGGCAGCCACCAGCCCTCCCCCCAGGAGGCCAGGCTCACAGAATACAGGGTCTTGTTTCGCTCTGAATGCGGTTGGGGGGCGTCTTCCTGGTTGTGTGACTAACGGACCCCCAAGAAGGGAGGAAGCCCAGGGAGAAGGTGGAGCTCTCCCAGCTCTTGGTCAGTCTGTATTTCTGTCTATGGCTAGAGAGACACGCTGGGGTTTGAGGCCCTGGGGCAGGGCTGCCATCCTGCACTGCTGGGTCTGGGCTTTGAGTTGTAAGGCCATGCAGCTGAGCGCCTTGGGTGTCTGGAGTTAGACTGCCCAGAGCGGAGCAAAGATCCTACCAGGGCAGGGAAGCTGGGCTTAGTTTCCCAGGGGCTGTGGCTTACATCTGACTTGGCCAGAGACTGGGGTTAGATTCCCAGGGGCTGAGCATAAATTCTCCTCATGTGGGGAATTTGGGGCTAGATTCTTGGGCGCTGAGGCACAGCTCCTGCTGCACTGGGGGGCCAGGCCTTTGTTTTGTCTCATGTTGTTTGTCTGCGCTGAATGCGATTTTGTCTCTGTCCTTGGCTGGTATTGGTCTCTGTGGGATGGCCTGGGGGGCGGATAAATTGGCTCCGGACACAGGAATGAGCCTTGGGAATGGTCAGGAATGTGGGAGTTGAATAAGTAAAGCCTCGAACTGTACAAATATCTGCGAGTTAGCAATGAGGAGGCCAAAGCTGTGCCTCTGTGATGGACAGAAGAGCGTCAAGAAGCCCCTCGTTATCTAGGATCACTGCTCAAGGGCCAGCCGAGAGAGGGCCTGGGAAGATGGGTGTCGGGGTGGAAGCGCTGACTTATCGCCTCAAAGGACTCGAGCCCCAATTCTGGCTTATGCCAGCGGTGCAAGGAACTGGATGGGTCTCAGCCTAGAGCTCCCCTGGTGCACATCACAAGTTGCCACGCAGTTCTCTGGAAGGGCCTAGAGGTAGCAGGGGCTGCTGGTTGAGGACAGGCGAGTGTGCACATGTAGAGCCCCCGCTGCAATAACAGCGAGCCTTGCGGGTCAGGAGTGAGAGGTCCGAGCAGACAGTTGCATAGTACTGGCTTGCACTTCCCAGCCCCAGCTTTCTGGAGCAACCCCAGTTCCTCCCTTCAAAGAGGATCTAAAGCTATTGCACCCGCCCTTGCTTTCCACAGACACTTGCCTTTCTGCCTATAGCTCCATTAACTCCCCAAGCCACTTAGCAGTCAGCCAGCCTCCCTGCAGGGCACCCCCTTCTGGGCTTCCTATCCAAGGGCCTGGCAGAGGGAGGGTGACACCCTGTGGTTTGGTGTTGCCAGTGCAAATGTTTATTGGGTTGGCTCCCTTTGATCTTTCTCTCTGGAGAACAGATTGGGCTCCGCCCCTTTGCTAATTGCAGCGCCTGACATCATAGGCAGGAGATTTGGCTTTACCCCATCTGGGTCATGGGTAGTTTGAGCTCTGGAGCAAAGGGGGAGGCCATGCTCCCGTTTGTGTCTTTCCACTGGCCTCGTGTGCCATAGTAGAGCTTTGATTCTCCTGCCCTCCTCCCCTGCAGCTGCATCTCCCACCTCTGTAGGGTGACCACATTTTCCAAGTGCAAAAACATAGCAAATACCACAGGGAGGTGGGGGTGGAGGGCACCCGGCTGAGAGTTCATGAAGGGAGCCCGCAAGGTCCTTGTGGCAGGGTTGGACAGCTCTGGGACTGTGGGAAGGTGCCTGCTCTGCCCCGTGTCCTGTGGCAGTGCGGCAGGGCTAGGCATGTCTCTGAAGTGGGTTCACCGGTGTCACTGCTCGGACCCTGGGACCTAGCTTGCAGCCCTAACTCTTAATGCTGTAGGTTGTTATGTGCACATACACTGTCCTCAGATGGGCTGCCTGCCCTGCCCTGGTGTTGTACTCGCCACCTTCTAGGGACTTCACCTTGTAGCAGCTATAGCCTCGGCTGTGACTACAGGTTCCACCTCCCTGGTCCGGCACCCTGGGGACCTGAGAGGCCCAGGATCAGGGATCTTTGCCGGACCAGGGGAAGTCAATTGTGGCCTCCAGCCCCTGCTCCTGGGCTCCCCTTCCTGCTGTTGCCCATGGTTCCCTCCCCTCCCCACCGCACACTCCCCAGCTGCTGGCCCCAGCCGCCCTTCCCCAGCTGTGAGCTTCTGCTCCCCAGCTCCGGCTGCCAGCTTCTCAGCCCTGGCCACTGCTCCTGGGGCGAGGGGCTCTCACTGTGGCTCCCTGGCTGCTGCCAGCCCCCATTTGTTGCCAGACCAGCTGTGGCAGCCCTGCCCTGGGCTCCTGCTGCTGGTCTGACTGGCCCCTCCTCCTCCCTGACAGACCACGGATCTTGCCAGATAAGAGAATGCTGGAGCTGGGAGTTTTAACCTCTACAAGGAACAGAGACTCTCCTGCCAGATGTGTGCATTCTGGGAGCAGCACACCAGGAGGAACATCTCTTAGGGTCAGGAGACCAGGGAATAACTGTGGGATCTTTAATGGGCCCCACGTATATGTTTAGCACAGTATACTTCCATAGCCTCAGGACTTATACAAGGAAATCCCTCTTTCAGCAAATTGACTTTTTTTCGTTAACTCTGAGACTTGAACGAGCATTTATAAGTGGGGTCTTGGCAGCCTGGGTTTCCAGTTTCTGGTCCTTGAGGAGGCCATTTGGGGTTCTGGGGCAAATAGATTTTAAAAAAGTCTGTCAGGGATGTTGCTTGGTGCTGCTGAGAGGACAGGGGACTGGACTTGATGATCTGGTCTGGGAAAAAAGTTCCATTCTGCAGTTTTCTGAACAGACTAGAGTACCTAAAGATGTACTCATCATGAGCCTTTTCCAACCATCCCATGTTGATGTCAGCGAAATGACCCTTGTGATCCACCAATGCCTGCAACACCATGGAGAAGTACCCCTTGTGGTTTAGGTACTCGGTGGCAACGTGGTCTGATGCCAAGATAGGGATGTACATTCCAGCTATTGCTTTGCCGCAGTTAGGGAACGCCATCGCAGCAAAACCATCCACCTGTCCTGAACATTTGCCAGAGTCACTGTCTTCCATAGCAGAAGGGTATTGATTGCCTTGGCAGTGCCAACTGTAGATTTGCCCATTCTAAATTAATTGCCCACTGACCAGTAGCTGTCCGGCAGAGTAAGTTTCCACAGAGCTATTGCCACTTGCTTCTGAACTACCAGAGCAAGTCTCATTTTGGCATTGCTGCGCTTCAGGGCGGGGGGAAAGCAATTCATAAAGTTCCCTGAAAGTGGCCTTACGCACGTGGAAGTTTTGTACCACTGCTGATCATCCCATACCTGCAGAACAATGTAGTCCCACCAGTCTGAACTTGTTCCATGGCACCAGAACCAGCTCCCCTCCTTGTGCAAAGTATTGAGTGCATCCCCTCCTTCTCTGTTCCTCCTCTCTGGCTTTCCTGTTTTGTGTACGTTTGTGTCCGCCTCAGCGTCTTCCTCGCTCCGGTGGCTACTCACACTCTGCATGTGTGTGAGGTGCTCATAATACTTGCCACAGCAGTTTGAAGCTGGCCGTGTTCCATGCTCGCCTGGCAATGGCATCTGCATGGATGTGAAAAAAGGGTGCGAAACCACTTGGTGCCATTGCTTTCCAAAGGGTGAGGGAGGAGAGAAGTGTGCAATGGGTGGCTGCTGACCCACACCCAGAACCACCTGTGGCAGTTTTGTCCCATCAGACACTGTGAGCTCAACCCACGAGGCAACGGGGCAGCAGGAACTGTGGGCTTGGTACCCCCAGTGCATTGCTGACAAAGTCAAAACTGCTCACCCTCCTGGAGACGCGCTGCCTCGACCTCATGTGCCAGTGTGGACGTTTCACCTTGATTTTACAAAGTCGGGTGCTACAAAATCCACCGTAACCAAGTCAACCTAATTTCATGGGGTAGATGGAACCTAAATGCGGTTAGCTGGAATGGAGGGTGAGGTGACCAAAGCAGCTGAAAGGGATTGGTGGCTGGGTGGAGATGAGGGAGGCCAAGTGGAACTTGAAGCAGAGCTGCTGTGCTGCCCTGTTGAGCTGTAAGGAGCTGCCCTAGGCCAGAGAGTTCTGTAGCACAACTTCATTAATCAGTTTATATTACAGAATGTGTTCTTTCCTGCGCCTCTTCTCCGCCTGCCTGTTATGAGCTGGACTCACCAACTTCTTGTACTCTTATCTGCCATTTGCTGGCTGGAGATCTGATGACCGTTGTACTGTTCTACTCTGCAGCTGCTATGGGCAAGTGGCCATAACCTCTGTAGAGGGTTCAGAGATTACACCCTAGGCCAAGGGGTGTGACATTTTGTAAGCGGGGTGTAGCGCGACTGGCTCCCCATCCACAGCTTCTGCTGCGACTGCTTTCTCCTGCTTGGCCTCTGCCGCTGCCTCACCAAGGGAAGCCCCCCACTCTGCTGCTGGGCCAATCAGAGTGCACAGAGGCCCTGACACAAGCGGCAGGGGCAGCCAGTGACTTCCTGGCTTGATGAGGTACCTTCCTGGGATCCCTCCTGGGTCCCCCCTGAGCACTCATCCCCCTATGGGGCACCCCCTGGAGCCTCCCAGCACCCCCTTTCCAAGCATCCTATCTCCTTTCTGAGCCTCTCCATTCCTTCCTATGGTCCTCCCACAGTTGAGGGGGGCAGCTGATTGCAGGGCCAAAAAGGTGGGGCATGACCTAAAAAGATTGCTCACCCCTGCCCTAGGTCATCCACCATCCATCAATGACCTTGAGAACCAAAGTTACCCTGTCTGCTTTCTCTGTGTACGGATTAGTAACCATAACGTATCCCTTTCATTCACCCTCCCACTGTGGCTTTGAGATTCCTCCCTCCCGGAATGGGTCAGCTATGTGCCTTAGCCTATTAACTCTGCGTGGATTAGCAGCAGGCGCCAGATAACCCTATTCACAGAGATGGGCATTTCTCCACTGAAATCAATAACAGAAAACATCTTTACGGTTGCTGGTAGAGTAACGATATTCCTGTGTCTTGGGGGCTTATGGGCATCCAATTTAAGACTGGAGAACCTTAGCTATGAATGTCCTCATTTTCACATATTTGTATTTTATAACTACAGTGTTCTACAGGATATTATTTTTAATGCCATGACTATTCATATGCTCACAACCTTAAATCCATCTCAAAATTGTTTTCGAGGGGGGTAAAGTTACAAGCTACATTTGCTTATGTCTTGTCTTTCCGTAATTGTGCATGCCACTGTCTGCAGCATCTGGTTTACAAAAAGTGATTTGGCCGTGTTACCCTCTAGTGGCCGCAGCCAACAGAAGGTATTCCTGTAATACACAGGTTCGCAAACAAAGGTCTGTGGACCATCAGTGGTTTGCAAGTTCCATTCAGCTGATCTGTGGATAGGTCCCTCTCTGATGTGCACCTAAGAACTGCATGCAAGAAAATGAAGGTCTGCTTACCTAGTACGTTGCTCACATGCATTGCTGGTGCCTGGACCCAGACCCTCACATGAAAGGGGTGAGGTGGTGGCTGGGAGGGGAGGGGGCAGCGGGGTGAGGTGGGGGGAACAGAAGGTAGATGGTGGAGCAGTGGGGTGAGAAGAGGGGGGTGGGGCGAATTTGGAATATGCGGGGCTGCAGTGGCCAGAAAAAGAGGCCACTTTCCTCAGCTCCAGTTCTGTGTCTTCCAGGGAGAGATGGCTCTCCTTCCCATTCTCAGCTCCGTGGCTGCTGTTGGGGAGTAGGGGGAGACCCCTACTGATATTAAAGTATGAGTAGTTTGCTTTTATTTGTAGAACAAAGAGCATTACTTCTTATGATCTAGTTTTTTTTTATGTAGTGCTGTTATCCAAAGCACTTCACAATTGTTAGCTATCGGTGCAAACAGCATTCGGAAAGCTCAGTAACTGACCCACTCACACTCTCAGCACTTTTCAAGTGGTCTGCAATAAAAAAATTTTGAGAACCACTGCTCTACTATTACTACTACTACACAAGCATGAACATTTGAGGGGAGACTGCTTGTAACAGGCCAGTCATTCCCAACCTTTCCACTAGTGCAGACCCCCAGTCACCCTTGTAAATCATTCACGGACCCCCATCAAAGCCAATTCTAGCTGCCCACCACATAGATTTTCAGACAGCAGTTAGTAACATTATTGGAAGAGATGCAATTTAAAAATAATAATGCAATGTAACTCTGCAGTGTATTTAAAACTTATTTTCTATGACCCTTTTTGTTTATCTTTTATTTTTGCACCGACCCCCTGCAATGCTCTCATGCACCTCAGGCTGCGAATCACTGTAAGAGGGTTTACAAACTCTACAGAGACCAGCATCTTTCCTGTTCATGGGCAGCCAGGCTGACCACATCTCGGTACAGCTCATTGGCCATTTATGGAGACAAGCACCCACCACTGTGACCAATAAAGCAAACAAGTCCAGCTCTAGAAGGAGGAGAATTGAACAATGCAGAGAGGCAAAAAGGCCTGGGAGGATGGTGTACAAACCACCCCATTATCAGGTAACCTCCAGGGAGGCAGGCTGCAAGCCCTAGGAATTTTAGGTTCACGTTAAGCTGAAAGACTGGGCTGATTTGACTTGACCAGAAGAAAGCTACTTAGGGGAAAGCTGGACCTTAAAAAAGGGACTTGGGCACTGTCCCTTTGTGACTCTGGGCCTTCAGTTCATTTATGCATGTAAAGTACTATTTCTACAGCACCTCTCATAGATGGTATTGCAGCATTACCCTCCCTTTACGCAGGGGAAACTGAGGCCTGGCGGGTTTAAGCTAAAGCTATCAAGTATCTTTTAATTTTGGGGCCCAGCTGGAAATTCCTGGGGCCTGATTATTCAGGTTGCTTAGCATATGCAGTGTGTAGCTCCCTTTGACTTCTGTGAGTGCCCTAGAACTTCTGCAAATCAGCTCTCCGGCATCTCAAGCATGGTGCCTTGCTAATGAGGAACGCACAGTGATTACCTGGGGAGATCCATGTCCCACAGGCACTCTGAGGCAAAAGCAGAGAGGGAATCTACTTCCCCAGAGTGCTAGTCAGCTGCCTTAACCAGGAGATTATCTTCTCTCTTCTTGCCAGCCCTGCCTCATTCAATGTACACTTTCCAAACCACTCAGCTAGTGAGGCAGAACTCCTAAATTAAATATAATGCCTCCCCCCCCCGCCACTTTGCTACACAGTCCCAATTCGGCCCTGGAGCACCATCCATCATTAGACACCTCACTTGGGCCACCTGGCACAAGATTTGGTGCAAACCTACCACAATGATCGCAGAAATGGTTTTATAATTGTTGTAGATATCCAGTAATGTCACAGCATCCAAAACACTTAGCACCCAGGGGCGGGCCCAGTGATCCGCTCCCGCAGCCCAGTGCGTTCTGTCTGCTAATGATCAGCTGTTCAGCGCCAGGTGAGAGGTGCTGGTGGGAGAGAGGAGGAGGAGCATCAGTAAGGCCTGGAGAAATGGGAGCTGCAGGAAGGGGACCAGAACATTGCTTCCTGCAGCTCCCATCGGCTGAGCTGAAGGAAGGCCACTCATGCGGCCCACTTGCTAGCCTAGGCTGCCCCTCACTAGGCCAGATAATCACTGTGGTTCCTTCTGGCCTTGAAACCTGTGCAGCTATGCGTCTGCTCGCTTGTTTTCTCGTCTGAACAAAAGCGCGTCCTCGAATGAGGCAAACCTCATGGTAAGAGCCCTTCTTGCTGGAAGTGTTCACGCCTAGCATTTGTTTCTGCAAAACAGCTTGGCCTTGATCCTCTGTGTCTTGTGCATCCGGGCCCACCAGCATGAGCAAGTCGGGGGCAGGTGAGCAGTGCTGCAGTTTGGAACGGTAGTGTCTGACGGTCACGTGGTGCCATGGAAACAGCTGCCTGATGTCCATGACATCTCCTTCAGAGAATGTTTTCATTAAACAGAGAGAGAGAGAGGCTGACTCCGGCTGGCCCCAGTGGAGTAACTAGCTGGAACAACTGTCTCGGCTTGAGTCATTCTCAGTTCAGAGCAGCCAGCACTGCTCGTACTTGCTTCTGATCATTCATGGGCAAACGGGGAATTGATTCCTCTGACGGAAGGCGGCAGACTGACTCTGCCTTTGAATGCTGGCTGGAGACTTCAGGTGAAGTTCTCACCTCACAGTGCAGTAGCCAGGCGGTGACTGGCTCTGGGGGGGCTGGAGTTGGGTCCCAGTGAGGGAGAATGGGTCAGGGACAAGTTCACTCTTCCTGCATTAACAGGAGTTTATTTGGGTAGACGCTGTGCAAATCTTGTGTTGCTTGCACAGCCTCGGAAATATATCAGGACTCTTGGCTTTTCCAGCAGTGTGGAGGGCCAAGTGCTGCCAGGTCTGGGGAGGGGAGGCATGTGTAAGAACATGGGTGATAAATCAAGTCTCACAAATGGAGGATTTGACTTGATTGTTTTATCTCATCCGCAGTTCGCAAGGCACTTGACCTTGAAAATAATGCAGCACCAAAGGCAAAGGGTCTGTTTGCTAGTGGCTAAGCCCTCTCTTCCCATGGCCAGCCTGTGGAGCTGAGCTGTGGAGCTGTGGGGGGACAAACAGGGAGGAATGTTTCCCTCGACAAGAGAGAGAACCAGAGTCAACCATCTCCAGCAGCCGCTACTCAGCCTAAATGCTGCAGGAGGTCCCATGCTGTCTTCCTCCAGCGAGGATCCAAGTCCTTGCAGCTTCTCTGGCCTCGCTCCTACCCACCTGTTGCAGGGCATTTCATAGAGTGCGTAATAGGGCAGGGTTTCTGGATACAGCAAGGGAAATCAATCTAGGGTATCTTTGTTTAAAATCTGGGCCACTTACAACCCCAGTGTGGGATTCCCTTCTCACTAAAGAAAAATCCAACCAGCCACAACAGCACCTCTGCCAGCCCCACTGGCCAGCTAGAAGCCATAAAAGCAAATGCACGGGCTTCTCAGCTGCTATACCAGCCCAGACCAACAACCCCAAGCAAAGGTGAGTGTTCCTTAAACCTATTTCACCAACGCCACACAGATTCTTCTGGGCCCTAAAGGGTCCAGCCACAGTGCCTGGTACTTGGATCTTACCCAAAATCAGCATGCTTGCTCCAGATCCTTTAGTGCTAAACATCTAAAGATTTATTAACAAAAAAGAAAGAAAAGGGTTAGAGAGAAAAATTGTTAAAGAGCCACTTTACATGCATCTATCGCAGCTATTGAGGCAGGCCCGCGCTGTTCTATGCCAGTTCCTGAAAGGCTATGCAAGCAACCTTTTGAGGGATGGGCCCCCAGTCCAGACAGGCTTACCTCACGAGGATGGAAGAACACAGAACGTCCCTGCCACGGCCCATTTTATAGGTTTTTTTCTATGCGGAAGGAAAATTCTGTTCTTCTCCCATAGGTCTTGGCTTACCACCTGACCAGGTGGGTTACGGTGCTGCATTGCCATTTGTTGCATCCCAGGAGGATGTGTATTGGCCATCTGGGCCTTTGCCGAGCCCACTGCCCCGGCTGGGGTTGAGATCCACCTCTCATTGAGAATCTTAGCACTGAAACATTGCGACTATAGCTAGAACCTACAACGTTATATACAAACATGGCACAGACACATTAGTGGCATGTGTAGAATTGGGGCACCATCAGCTTTCATTAGGCGCCTTGTATGGCCCCCTCAGCACAATATCTGATAGATACACTGGGCACATAAAATGGCTCCCGTATCCAACATAAATGTCCAGTCACGTCACAGAGAGTGCACCGCTACTTTCACACGCCATCGACTGGCTGGCCCATGGGGCCTTCTGATCTCACCAAGGACGGACCAAGGTTCCCTCCTACCTTTTCTCCTATCTTGCCCCTCTGTTGGAAAAATAGGGTATTTCCTGTCCATCCTGTGTGAGATCGCTGGTCTTCAGTCCAAGCCTTTGCCCTACTCCAGTGAAGCAAGGGGGCAGGGGACTGTGGTAGCGGGGCAGAGAGGGATTCCCTTCGCAATGGTTGGGGAATCTCTGTTTCTGTGCCACTTGCTTCTGGCTCCCCTCAGTGCCAGGGAGTGTTGGTGGTGAGAGGGGGATGGCAGATTAAGCATCATGTGACTGATATTGGGGGATGGGGCAGGGCCTGGCAGCTGGGGATTAAACAAGGGCCCTGGCATGACTAAAACGTTGAAGTCCCCAGCTGTGGAGGAGTTCTTGGAATTGTTGGCTGGAAATCACGCCGCCAGCGACTCAGGGTGGGGCCGGGGCTCCAGAGGCTCAGGGTGGGCTGGGCTTCCCCAATTCTGCCGCATGGGTTTCCTGTTGACTCAGAGCCAGCCCTTCTCGGTCACATGGTGCTGCCAGACCCCTCCGTGAACGGCAGCTGGCAGAGCTGAGCTAGTCAAGGATCTCAGGGGTGAGGCTCCTGCGTGCTGGGATGGGACACTCCGGGTGAGGCAGGGGCTGCCCGAGTGCGGGGTAGGCGTGCGTGACAAACTGTTCAAGGAGCAGTTGAACCTTTACTTTGTGCCCCCATTATCAATGTATTCAGCTGGGGGGACAGAGTGTCTTCCTAACTGCCACCCATGAATGGCAGAAATACTTTTTCTCCCCAGAGCACCACTTGGCAGGAAGACCATAAAGTAGCCCTGGGGCTGCTCCAAGCTACACCGTGGGCCGAGCAGCCCCTTAGTTAGCTCAGGGATCAGGGGAGCACAACAGTGGCTTTAAGTCGCCTTCGCTGTCCCCCTTAGGGTTTTGTGCTCCATGCAGCTTGGCCAGATTTAAGGCTCTGACCCTTGGGCTTTGAATGAACTAAGGAGGAGAGAAGGCAAGGGGGAAGAAACCAACGAGCGTTAGGATGTCAGGCAGCTACAGAAAAGCATCAGTCCTAGAATGGAGGCACCCAGAGGGACTGAACCCATCCCTCTTCTTACACAGCCCTCTCCTTAGGGCGCCAAGACCTCACCCTGTTGTCTTCTCCCACTGGCAGGGTGTCACAGAGCAGGACTAGGAATCACAGGAAGCACCTCCCAATGGATGCTGCTTGGAAATGTTACAGAGACATCCCAGAACAATTAAACTGCTGCTTTTCTTCAGCTACGACAGCCACAGCTTCAGTGCCTGGCCCCAGCCAGCCTCTGGCCAGCACCTCTCTGAGAGGAGGGGTGTTTGCCCGGATGTGGTTAATGATTCTGAGATTCTCAGGAATCATTTTGCTCACCACCCACCAAGCTGCTGTAATTCATTGACTTCAGGAAGCCTGGGAGAGATCCTCAGCCACTCCCTTGGTGGGCCAGGCTTCTGAGGCCACTGCAGCGCAGGCAGGGGCAGGGAGCTCTCCCCATGGCAGGTCCTTCCGCTCCTCAGCTGGGGTGCACAGTGATTGTAAAATACTCTGCCTCCCAGGGAGCCTGGGGCTGGACAGAGCTGATAGCCACTGCTGCACCCTGACACCCAGCACTGCCTCTCTCTCTTTCCGCTAAGGGAATGCTACAGTATGCGCAGATCAGGTAGAGCCCACAGCTCCCTGGCCCACAGCTCCCTTTGTCACGGTCATTCTTGGGCCCCCAGCCTCGACAGGAATGTCAATGACGTGTGTGCCAGACCAGGAGGTTCAGGGGCATGCCACCAAGCAAACCACTTCCTGCCAGAGATCCGCTGGAGTGGCTGGTCAGGTGGAGAGCGCCGAGAGGAGCTGTGGAGGGAGGGCAGGTCAGTGTGTGGCTCCTAGGCTGGGGAGGAAAGAGACACCCCCCTCCGCCCCCAGAAGAGCTCTGTCCCTGGACCAGAGGTCATGCTTACATCCCCCTCCTCGCCCCGCTGGCTGGATTCTTCTCTCAGAAGGGAATTCACAGCTTGCATGCCTGGGCAGCCCTGAGGGGTGTCAGCACTTGGTTTCGCTCAGGCCTTCTGCATTCTGGAGGAGGAAATCTGCCTTGTGATGGACTGCTGGCTGTGATGGACTGCTGAACTGCTGGCTCATGCCATTTGTGTGTTGTGGGGCAGTGTCAGCCAGAGAGAGAGGAGTTGGGAGAGGCTGGAAGCAAAGAGGTGAGAAGCAGCTGCCTCCAGCGGTTTGGGACCTTACTACCTGGGTGACGCTCTTCTTAGCTGGCCCAGGGGCACTGCTGACCACTGAGGGACTACAGCTAACTGGCCCCCTGGCTCAAACAGGAGGGGGCCAGCTGTTTTCAGTGGTGGGCTCCGGACTCTGAAACTCCCCTCACAGTCCCACGCTTGTGGACCTCCAGGGTACGCCGTCTTCCTGCCAAGGCTCGGCTCCAGCAGCTACCCGGCAAGGGCTGTGGTCCTTCTTATCGGGATGAGGGGTAAGTTTGTTTTATATTGTCACAGTATCAGTGTGGAGGGGCAACAGGCTGTGAGCAGACACTGTGGGCAGGTTTGCTGCTGGGCACGCTGAATATGACCAAAACCAAAAAGCAGTTTTGTAGCAGTTTGAAGGCTAACAAAATAATTTATTAGGTGATGAGCTTTCGTGGGACAGACCCACTTCAGGTGGGTCTGTCCCACGAAAGCTCATCACCTAATAAATTATTTTGTTAGCCTTCAAACTGCTACAGGCCTGCTTTTTTGTTTGATAGAATACAAACAAACCCGGCTATTTCTCTGAATATGATCAAGTGATTAAGAGACAGAGAATGAGCCAGGGCAGGGAAGGGCCTGTGTGGGGACACACCTCCTGGGACTGCCAGCAACCAGAAACCTGCCCCGGGGGGAACACTTTCCGGAGCAGATTTCTTTCTGTGGAACAGAAATTAGGGTCAGCCAGCCGGAGCTGGAGGATGGCTGAATCCCAGCTCCCACCCCTGCTCCATTCCCAGCCAGGACTGGGCCCTGGGAAAGGTGAGACTCCTGAGGCACAGGGATTCCGGCTGCTCAGGGAGGGGAGGTGGAGGGGAATTTGTGGGAGTGGAAGTGCGGCTCAAGTGTCTGGCTCTGGCTGAATCCGTTTGGCATGACAGCTCCCAGTCCTGCCAGCCGGGGGCAAGTGTCTGGTGGAGGGAGAGGTTAAGGTGCGGCGTTCTGGTAGTGTGCGTGTGTTTGTGTGTGTACATGGAGGGTGTATGTGAAATCTCTCTCATTTAGGACTTTTAAAGGCAGGCTCCACCAACTGTTAGCAAATGGACCTACGCCAGGACCAACTTGCTGCGTGTGTGTGGTGGTGGCGGGGGGGGGGCAGAGAAGAGGCGGCGCTGTGTGATTCAGTGACTTTTGCTCTCTGTCTGCTTTCTGTGATTCATGGAGTTTTTCGAAGGCACCACAGCCCTGCCCCGGAGGCGCTTTGCCCATGGAGCTGCGCTTTCTACAGCAGGGCCCACGTTGGCCTGTTTATGTTTGTTCATCCTGCCTACACGCTAGTGGGGTCGTGGGGCTGTGGGGAATTCCATCCTCCCCAGGTCTGCTGTTGGGCAGGTGTTGGGAGGAGGCAAGGACTGGAGAAGGAAATTCAGTCTCCGGGTTCATTCAGACTTGACTGCAGTTCAGTTCAGCCCGGTCTGGTGTGGGTGGCGGGGAGAAAGGGAATTCAACCTCAAAAGCAGGCAGGCCTCCTTCTTCCGGCTGCTACTGCTTGTCAGGAAACTGGTGGTGTATTGCTTACCTCCCCCAACCCCTCAGACTTCCTTTGAGTGGCAGTCCTGAGGGCACTTAGAGACATACATTTATTCAGTCGTGAGCTTTCACGTACGAACAAGCCCACCTCATCAGGTGAGTTGGTGTATGAATTACAGAATGCGGAGTATGTTTCGCAACAACAACTACAACTAAAGTTACCCGTCGTGATTAGTAGGACCAGTTAATAAAGCGAATGAAGCTGAACGTGTCAACATCAGCATATAATGTAGAATTGCTGTGAATGAGACCTATCCATCTTATCTGCTTCATTAACTGGTCCTGTTAACCACAGGTAACTTCTTCTTTGTTTTCTTCTTCCTGCTATATATACTTGTATTTACACTCTGGACTCTATTATTTCCATTCCAACTCACCAGAAGAAGTGGGTTTTACCCAGGCAAGCTCATGACCTAATAAATTTATTAGTCTCTAGGGTGCCACGGGGCTGCTTGTTTTTTTATTTTTTTGAAGTTACAGACAAACAGGGCTACCCGCCTCTGAGTCGCAATCAGTGGGTAATTCAAACTCTCAGGTCAATTTCTGGAGAGCAGAGGTCAACCCAGCAGTGCAGGAATGCCCATTGCGGGCCCTAGGTGGGAATATTTCAGGGTTCCCTGCAGACAGTCCTAAAGCAGGTAAGTTCTTAGAATATAAAGGTAATAGGGACCCTCAGCGATTGCTTTCGTCGGCTTAGGCCCAGTGCCAGCTAGGCAGACTGGTTGATTGGCTGGCACACCTGTTGGGCTGCTGTTAAATCTCCCTTTTGCTCAGTGCTGTCAGCCACAGAATAGAACATTCGATGCCCCAGTGTTTCTCCTCAGGGCCTTCTAGCCCATAGGGCAGTTGCAGGCACTTCAGGTCTACTTACCCCCTGGTGCAACAGTCCAGAGATGGATGAGCCACCCCATCTTTGTCCCATTCTCCCACTGGGGGGTGTGGAGTGAGGCGGTGAGCTGTCCTGCTGGTGGCGGGGTGTCTAGAGTGGCCAATGCAGGCATGGAGGGAATACCCTCACTTTCACCCTCTGGTTGGATACCCCGGTGGGTGGGCAGGTGCCTTTTGGTCCCTCCGGACAATGCTGCTATTGAAGATGATGGGTCGGCCCTCAGGGCTTGGAGAGGTGACGGCTAGCCATGCTCCATGTCTGTGACACCCCACGGTCACCGCTCAGGTTCTCCCGCCCCCTTCCCAGGCCCTGAGGATGCCCCAGGACAGGCCGAAAGCCCCACAGAGGAGGAGGAGGATGAGGAGGAGGAAATGTTGTGGGAGAAGATCGAGAGCGTGCGCCACCAGCTGACCCGCTCCCTGAACCCAGCAAAGCTGACACCTTACCTGCGCCAATGCCGTGTGATTGACGAGCAGGATGAGGAAGAGGTGCTGAGCTCATGCCGGTTCCCGTGCAAGAGCAACCGCACAGGTGCGTGAAACTTCATTGTCACAGAAAGCGTGGGGCCCTCCCTGGTCCAGGACACACCGCCACTCAGGGGAGAATCCCAGTGACAGCCAGCCCTCGCCTCTGGTCCCTACAGTGACTATTCCATCTCAGCCCCTGCTCCCATCCACACACAGTGACCCCCCACAGCCAGCACTCCCTCCCTGTTCCTTGCAGTGACTCCCCACAGCCAGCACTCCCTCCCCCTTCCCTCCAGTGAC
Organism: Carettochelys insculpta; assembly: GCF_033958435.1. NCBI lineage: Eukaryota > Metazoa > Chordata > Testudines > Carettochelyidae > Carettochelys > Carettochelys insculpta. Next base: position 279,984,121 of record NC_134137.1, on the reverse strand, counting down.
CCCCCCAGCCAGCGCTCCCTCCCCCTTCCCTCCAGTGACCCCCCCAGCCAGCGCTCCCTCCCCCTTCCCTCCAGTGATCCCCCCCCAGCCAGCACTCCCTCCCTGTTCCTTCCAGTGACCCCCCACAGCCAGTGCTCCCTCCCTATTCCTTCCAGTGACCCCCCATAACCAGCACTCCCTCCCCCTTCCCTCCAGTGACCCCTCCAGCCAGCACTCCCTCCCGCTTCCCTCCAGTGATCCCCCCCAGCCAGCACTCCCTCCCTGTTCCTTCCAGTGACCCCCCCCAGCCAGTGCTCCCTCCCTGTTCCTTCCAGTGACCCCCCCAGCCAGTGCTCCCTCCCTGTTCCTTCCAGTGACCCCCCCATAGCCAGCGCTCCCTCCCCCTTCCCTCCAGTGATCCCCCCCAGCCAGCACTCCCTCCCTGTTCCTTCCAGTGACCCCCCCAGCCAGTGCTCCCTCCCTGTTCCTTCCAGTGACCCCCCCATAGCCAGCGCTCCCTCCCCCTTCTCTCCAGTGACCCCCCCAGCCAGCGCTCCCTCCCTGTTCCTTCCAGTGACCCCCCACAGCCAGCGCTCCCTCCCTGTTCCTTGCAGTGACTCCCCACAGCCAGTGCTCCCTCCCTATTCCTTCCAGTGACCCCCCATAGCCAGCACTCCCTCCCCCTTCCCTCCAGTGACCCACCACAGCCAGCACTCCCTCCCCATTGCCTCCAGTGACCCACCCACAGCCAGCACTTCCACCCCCTTCCCTCCAGTGACCCACCACAGCCAGCACTCCCTTCCTGTTCCTTCCAGTGACCCCCCCAGCCAGCACTCCCTCCCCCTTCCGTCCAGTGACCCCCCCAGCCAGCACTCCCTCCCTGTTCCTTCCAGTGACCCCCCAGCCAGTGCTCCCTCCCTGTTCCTTCCAGTGACCCCCCCATAGCCAGCGCTCCCTCCCCCTTCCCTCCAGTGACCCCCCCAGCCAGCGCTCCCTCCCCCTTCCCTCCAGTGACCCTCCCACAGCCAGCACTCCCTCCCTGTTCTCTCCAGTGACCCTCCCACAGCCAGCGCTTCCACCCCCTTCCCTCCAGTGACCCACCACAGCCAGCGCTCCCTCCCCCTTCCCTCCAGTGACCTCCCCAGTCAGTGCTCCCTCCCGCTTCCCTCCAGTGACTCCCCCATAGCCAGCGCTTCCTCCCCCTTCCCTCCAGTGACCCCCACAGCCAGCGCTCCCTCCCCGTTCCCTCCAGTGACCCCCCACAGCCAGCGCTTCCTCCCCATTCCCTCCAGCGACCCCCCCCACAGCCAGCGCTCCCTCCCCGTTCCCTCCAGTGACCCCCCACAGCCAGCGCTTCCTCCCCCTTCCCTCCAGTGACCCCCCACAGCCAGCGCTTCCTCCCCATTCCCTCCAGCGACCCCCCCACAGCCAGCACTCCCTCCCCCTTCCCTCCAGTGACCCCCCACAGCCAGCGCTTCCTCCCCATTCCCTCCAGCGACCCCCCCCACAGCCAGCGCTTCCTCCCCGTTCCCTCCAGTGACCCCCCCAGCCAAATCTCCTTCCCTGTTCCCTCCAGTGACCCCCCTCAGCCAGTGCTTCCTTCCCGTTCCCTCCAGCGACCCCCCCCACAGCCAGCGCTCCCTCCCCGTTCCCTCCAGTGACCTACCCCGCCAGCGCTCCCTCTCCGTTCCCTCCACTGACTCCCCTCAGCTAGATCTCCATCCCTGTTCCCTCCAGTGACCCCCCCACAGCCAGCGCTCCCTTCCCCTTCCCTCCAGTGATCCCCTTGCAGCCAGCGCTCCCTCCCCATTCCCTCCAGTGACACCCCCACAGCCAGTGCTCCCTCCCCATTCCCTCCAGTGACCCCCCGCCAGCCAGTGCTCCCTCCCCATTCCCTCCAGTGACCCCCCGCCAGCCAGTGCTCCCTCCCTGTTCTCTCCAGTGACCCCACACATCCAGTGTGCTCTCCCCCTTCTCTCCAGTGACCACCCCCCCAAAAGTCAGCACTCTCTCTCTCTCTTCCCTCTAGTGACCCCCCCACAGGCAGCACTCTCTCCCTGTTCTCTCCAGTAACCCCCCGCAGCCAGCGCTCCCTCCCCACTCCTTCCAGTGACACCCCCTCCTCGCCCTCGCAAGCACTCCCATCTGGTTCTGTACTGTCCTGATCTTCGAAGCAGGGGAAAGTGGTGAATTAGCCCCTACCTTACACTCCGGTGCTCATGGGTTTAGCATTGCCTTGCTCTGTGCTGCTCTGTCTCTTCCAGGACACCTGATGGACATCCTTCGATGTCGAGGAAAGCGAGGCTATGAGGCCTTCCTAGAATCCCTGGAGTTTTATTACCCAGAGCACTTCACCCGGCTGACGGGGAGGGAGCCAGCCCAGCGCTGCTCTATGATACTGGGTAGGACGCAGCCCATTTCCCCTTCCCCAGCTGTGCAGCGGCTTAGAGAAAGCTGTGTGTGAGTGAGCAGCCCCCTCCACCAGCTGAACCCAGCCTGGGGACAGCCCTGCCCGTGGGAAGAACCAGGCTGCCCCTGTGCCGGCAAGGGGAGAGCCCTGCCTCTTCCAGGAACGTGAACACCCTGAGGCCTGGGTGCAGAGTGGGACTAGCCAGCCTGTGTGGCAGATCTAAGGCAGGGTCTGGGCCCTGGGAGCTGATGGCCGTTCTCTCTGCCAGATGAGGAGGGACCTGAGGGTCTGACCCAGTTCCTGATGCTGGAGGTGAAGAAGGGGAGAGCGCAAAGGAAAGAGCACCTGGTGAGGGAGCACCAGTTAAAAGCCAAGAACCAGGCCCTGGAGGAGGCCCGGAGCCAGCTAGAGCAGCGGCTGCAGAAGCTGCTGAAGGTGCAGGAGCGATGCCAGAGGCTGCAGGAGGAGTGGGACACCCACACCATGGAGCTGCTGCGGCTGAAGGATGAGAACTACATGCTGGCCATGCGCTACGCGCAGCAGTGCGAGGAGAAGAACCTGGCCGTGCTGCGGAGCCGGGACCTGCAGCTGGCGGTAGGGCAGGGGCCTGACACGTAGTGGGTGGGCGCATGGGCAGGGCTTGGGTTGCAGGCGAGGGGCTGAGGTGGGATGGGTGTGTGTGGAAGGGGATGCATGTCCTGGGTGGGTACTGCAAGCAGCCTCAGTTCGTGCACGATTGCCTGAAGCTGTGCGTTCATGTGTCTTTGTGGGTATTGACATTTCACTGAAAGGGCCGGTGGTCAGTTGCATTGTGATGTGCGTGAGTGTGTACGTGTGTCACACATTGCCGTCAGCTACGTGTGTCGGTCCTGTGTTCCTTGTGTGTGTGTTCTGGGTGTACTGTGTTGCTGTGTGTGCTCTCTGCATGGATTACCCCGTGTGCGTTGGTGTAATGCATGATGCCCTTTGGGCTAAGGTATGACCTACTATTTGTCATCCAGTTGTGCTTGTTGTGGTGTACTGTGTGTGCGTGTGCTGTGCGTTCTCTGCCTGTGTTGCTGTGTGCATGTGTACCGGGTGTGTGCTGTGCGTTCTCTGCCTGTGTTGCTGTGTGCATGTGTACCGGGTGTGTGCTGTGCGTTCTCTGCCTGTGTTGCTCTGTGCATGTGTACCGGGTGTGTGCTGTGCGTTCTCTGCCTGTGTTGCTCTGTGCATGTGTACCAGGTGTGTGCTGTGCGTTCTCTGCCTGTGTTGCTCTGTGCATGTGTACCGGGTGTGTGCTGTGCGTTCTCTGCCTGTGTTGCTGTGTGCATGTGTACCGGGTGTGTGCTGTGCGTTCTCTGCCTGTGTTGCTCTGTGCATGTGTACCGGGTGCGCGCTGTGCGTTCTCTGCCTGTGTTGCTCTGTGCGTGTGTACCGGGTGCGCGCTGTGCGTTCTCTGCCTGTGTTGCTCTGTGCGTGTGTACCGGGTGCGCGCTGTGCGTTCTCTGCCTGTGTTGCTCTGTGCGTGTGTACCGGGTGCGCGCTGTGCGTTCTCTGCCTGTGTTGCTCTGTGCGTGTGTACCGGGTGCGCGCTGTGCGTTCTCTGCCTGTGTTGCTGTGTGCATGTGTACCGGGTGTGTGCTGTGCGTTCTCTGCCTGTGTTGCTCTGTGCATGTGTACCGGGTGCGCGCTGTGCGTTCTCTGCCTGTGTTGCTCTGTGCGTGTGTACCGGGTGTGCGCTGTGCGTTCTCTGCCTGTGTTGCTGTGTGCATATGCACTGCGTGTTCTCTGCAGGCATTGCTCTGGTTGTGCGCTCTCCTGGGTGTGTTGCCGTGTGTGTTGACTGGTGTGCTGTGTGTTGCTCTGTGTGGGTTGGTGTTATAGTTATTCTCGCTACTTACATAATGTCCATATCCGTTTCTCCGTGGGCGGGAGGGTGTGTGCCTTGCTGTACATGGGCTCTAGCTTGTGTGTGTCCGTAGGCAAGGCGCTCTGCACTGCCTGGCACTAGGTGGTGTTACAAGGCGCTGGGCACGGAGTCGTCTCCCCTCAGGTGACACAAGGGAGAAGGAATTCATGACACGGTGACCTGATTATTACTCATTCACCTCCAGCAGTCACACGCCCACCCGTTTCCTCTGTCTGAGATAGGGCGGCTCTACCTGCCCTTGACCTGTTTACAGCTCTCTCCGTGTTAACGCTCCCTCCTTGGGTCGCTCCAGTGGTAGCTTCCCACACAGCCCTGCCAATGCACCTCCCCAGGGGGCTGCCGCCCCAGTCTGTCCTCCAGCCGAGCCCCAGACACAGCCCTGCCGATGGCCCTCAGATCACTCCAGCCCTGGTCAGGCTGTGCTCTTTCAGCCCTGGGACCCCCACGCCCAGCGACGGCCCCAGAACAAGCCCCTGCTTCACCTCTTCCTCCCTGCTCCCGCTCACCCCTGGTGCACCCTTTCCTCCCGCAATACGACCCAGGGGACTGGAGCTGGCAGCATGGGTCAGCCCCTTCCCCATCCCCGCAGTGCTGGGAAGCAGAGGGACCCAGCACCAGCCCACTCCGCTCCCTTGGGCCCAGCTCCCGGCTGTCTCACTCCGGGAGCGGGGCGAGGGGGGCGGCCTGGCTGGGAGATGGCCAGGCGGGACAGAGTGGAGGAGGCCGCAGTTGGGTTGCTCCACTTCTGGTGCTGCTGGTAAGTGTGGGGATGGACCTGATCTCTGCTGGCAGCACCAGACCCCCCTGTAATTCTCCAGGCTGCTCTGAGGCCTGCAGGGCCCCTCAAAGTGCAGGGCCCAGGACAGCCACCCTGAACTGCCCTCTGGTCTGCCCACGCTCCTCTAGCCCATGTCCTTCACTCTTGGCCAGCATCCCTCTGCTGTAGCAATCCTGGGCCTCCTCCCAGCACAGGCAGCAGAACGGTTTATGGGTTTTGTCTTATGGACACTCAAAATAGGGTGAGACCGACTGTCCCCGCCTGTCCCTGTCCCCCTCTCTGGATGGACAACAGGCTGTGATGAGTGGAACCCTCTCCTGGCTCCCATGTGCTGTTAACCCCCTGGGTCTGGGTAGTGGCTGGTCACCGTTCCTAGCTCTGGGCCTCACAGGGTATGTCCCCGCTGCAGTAAAGCAGGCCAGCTCAGCTGACTTGGGCTGAGGCTTCCCGGCTATAAAATTGCTGTTTCGGCTGAGGCTGGAGCCTGGGCTCTGGGGTCCTCCCCACCTTGTGGGTTCTCAGAGCCCTGTTTCCAGCCTGCGCCCAAATGAAAACACTGCAGTTTCTATAGCCCTACAGCCTGAGTCAGTGGACTTGGGTCAGGCAGGGGTCTTGTACTGCCGTGTAGGCATGCCCCCCTCTGACACGCTCCTAGGCACAGAGCCCCATCTCACACCCTTCCTCGTCAGCAGGACCCCGCAGTCCAGCCGCCTAGACCCCAGGACTAGTTCCTCATCCTCCTTAGCTCCCCCCTTGCAGAAGTGCTTCCCCCCAGAGTCACCTGGCTGTGAAAGCTCTGGTTTCTCAACAAACTCCTCCAGATGTGACAAAAAAGGCTGGAATCCAAGGAACACCAGTTTAATATGGAACTTTCTTAGCTGCAGAGGCTTTGCTCTTAGCACATTGCACTAACAAGTCGTAGATTTTTGGAGAACAGCAAATACAGGTTGAACCTCTCTAGTCCGGCATGATCTCATCCAGCAACTTCCGTAATCCGGCCTGGTTTTAGTTAGCCGGACGACCACTTAACATGGGTGTGGCCAAGTTTCCTGTGGTCCCATAAAGTTTGTTTCCAGCCACCAGTCCTGGCTCTCAGAGTTCTGTGCTGTTATTTAGCTGTAATTTACCCCTCAATGTCTGCTCAGAGCCCAGTAAGCAGTGGAGCTGTGGGTAATGCTGCTAGACACTGTCGACCTCCTGGGATCTAGCAAATTCTCTCATCTGGCACTAGTCAGGTCCCAAGGGTGCTGGACAAGAGTTTCAACCTGTAGCTGGGAACGCAGCCATGTGACTCTGCTCTCACTCTGCCGGTGAGCCCTGGCTTTGGTCACTATCTGGCAACCAGTCAGCCCTGTCCGCCTCATGAACTCGGTCCTCTGGTCCAGCAAACTCCCTTTCTGCAACGTAGGCTTTGATCTCTGTGGGCCAGCGGGAGAAATTGCAGCTCTCCAGCCCTGTGATCTAGCTGGGAAAAATCCAGCTCCTATTCCCTAGTCCCACTGCTGTGCAGAGAGGTCGTTGCTCCAGTGGCTGGCTGGTCAGTGGGGCACCGGGAGAGCTGATGGGGCTAGACTGCTCTGTTTCAGCCTAAGGGAGTCATTCCGCGAGGTGCCAGGCCCCTGCTATTGAATGGATGCTGTAATGCACAATGGAGGTGACAGTGCAAGGGACAGTCCCTCAGAATACTGGGGCTCACCTTTTGGTGCAGACCCAGCCCCTCTGTCACACCCACCATGCCCCTTTCGCTTGCCACTACACAGCCGGTAGTGACACCAGGCTCCTCCTGTGGGGCTGTCTGAGCCGTTGCTCTTGTTACTCCCACGCCCTCTCCCTACGTGCCAGCCTCCTGCCCCATGGCACGTAAGACAGAGGCGGTGGGCACGAGGCTGTCTTTGATCTCTCTGCTCCAGGTGGATCAGCTGAAGTGTGAGGTCGGCAGCCTGGAGGAGGAGTGCAAGCTGCTGAGGAGACATGCGTCGGCTGGGCCCCAGCGAGAGGCAGAGGAACGGGGTCAGCCTGACACGGTATCTGAGCTGCAGGCTGAGAACCAGAGGCTGACGGCCTCACTCCAGGAGCTGCAGAGCATGCTGCAGGTACCAGCCAGCACCAGGGAGACAAGGCTGGGTGTCCCTGACTCCTCCACGCCTGGACCACAGAGAGGGTCTGAGAGCTCTGTTCCATGTAGAGACATCCCCAACACGGTGTCATCCTAGCAGGGGAGCTCTCTGGAGTGAGAGAGGGGCTGGGTCCCCGCCAGGGATGGAAGAAACTTGAGGTGTTGCTGAGCCTATTGGGTGGGAGGTCATGTCACCAAGGAGGAGCTGATAGGAACAGACAAACTTGGGTGGATGGGTGATGCCTGTGGAGAAGGACAGAGGGTGGGGTGGAAGGAGGGAGATGGTGAGGGATGAATAGGCCTACTGGGTAGACACTTCATGGAAGAAGCGAGGGATGACATATAGTCTGATCCCCTTTGCACTCACCAGATGGGCTGAGAGCTCCTGTGAGTTCCCAGGCAGGGTGTGTGTGTGTGTGGTGGGGGGCATCCCTTGAAGGGGTGGGACCAGGGGGCTGCTAGACCTCACCACCTCCCAGACTGTGGTGCTGCACCCCCCAGGCCTCAGAGCTTCATGGAGCATGCAGAGGGTTGCTCTGGTGAAGATTTAAAGGGCCTGGGCTCTGGCCACCATCACTGCCACAGTAGCAGTGGCGTTGGCTGGGAGTCCCAGGGCCCTTTGAGTCACTGGGCTCTGGAGAAGTTGCCCCTTTGCCCCCCGGCTCTGTCAGCAGGCCTGCACCTTACAGTCTGCCAGCTCTGCTCCATGTCTCCACATCTCCTTGCCCTCTCTGTTGCCTGCCCATTGTCTTCCTGTAGGCCTGGAGAAGCCTCCCTCCTCCAACATACCACACAGCCACCCCTCCTCCTCGACAACCTTCCTCACAGTCACTCAGCACCCCACGCAAGGGCTGATCATCCCAGGGGGCTCCCTGCGGCGTCCTCCAACCAGCCAGACCCTCCATGCAGCAGGCTGCATTGCAGCAGGACAGAGGTGGGCATTCAGTTTGCCCACCACCAGCTTTGCCCTTTGTTCCAATGTTTCAGCCTATCAAAGCTATCTTCCTGCATCCCTCTTGGGGAGTGAGCAGTGCCGATAGCAGTAGCCTAGACTCTCCTCTGTCCCCCCAGGGAGTGTCTTAATACAGATGTTTCCGTGGTGGGGAAAAGAAATGCAATGCTCAGCCTTATTTGCAGAGTCTAACAATGAGCAGAGACTAGCACCAGAGAGAGCAGACTAGCATGACAGAATGACCACCTCAGTCACAGTGGGATAGACCAGTGTTTCTCAAGCTTTTTTTTATAAAGTACCCCTTTTTAAAAATATTGTAAGTACCCCCAGACTTCTCTTGAGTGCCCCTAAGGCTACGCCTACCACTGGTTGAGAAACGTGGTCCTAAAGTAATCTGAGGTCTTGCAACAAGTGTCATTCAACCTTTCCAGGTCATTGTACCCTTATCAGGAGTCAGATTTTGTTTTGCATGCCAAGTTACACTTCACTTAAAAACTACTTGCTTACAAAAGCATTCAAAAAAACATCACAGAAGTCTACTTCTGAAAACTGGCTGACTTTCTACCATCTTACCATTAGATAAATGGTATGGAACAGAAATATTGCACTTACATTTCAGCGTAAGGCATATGAAGCCATAGAAACAAGTCACTGTCTGAATGAACTTTTAGCATGTACTGGGTTTACATGCTTTTGTGCAGCCTGTTGTAAAACTAGGCAAATATCTAGATGAGTTGATGTACCCCCTGAAAGACCTCCATGCACGTACCCTTGGTTGAGAAACACTGGGATAGATGGCCCAACACCAGAGGGCATGCTGAAATCGCAAACCCCATGGTGAATTCTGAGCAGCAACGAGGTCCCTGCCTAAAACTGAACACTCAGATGCTCCAAGTCTCTGTCTCTGGTTTGGTGCCTGGAGGATCCTTAGCAGTCTGGGTATGCAGATTCATATCTGAGGTGGGCAACAGGACCTTTAAGCTAAGTCAGGGGCATCTGGATGGGGTGGCCAAGGAACCATGCTCCTCTCTTTTTACTGACTGTGATGGTGAAGGAGGAGGAGCAAGTGATGGGCAAGGGGTGGGGTGGGGAGAAGAGGCAGTGTGGGAGCAGGGCCATGGGAGAGTGAGAAGTGAAGGGCAGGACCTTAAGGGAACAAGTGGTGTGAGGGTGGGACGTTGGGGGAAGGAACAGGGCCACAGATCAGGGGCTAGTGGTCTTCCCCACTTTTAGGGATCTTCTCCTGTGCTGCCTACTCAGGGGATAGGTTTGCTGTTAAGGCGCTGGGCTGGGACTCAGGAGATGTGGTTTTGTTTCCTGGCTTAGGGACACATTCAGAGTGTGACTGTGGTTAAGCCACTGAGTCAGTGGCTCAGTTTTTCACAAATCAGCCTTTCTTTTGTGGCCTTGCCTGTGTGGAGCTCAAACTCTTCAGGCCGGCCCTTAGCACAAAAGGGCCTGGTCTCAGGTGATCCATTAGCAGATAAGTCTGTGGCTGCCCCAAGCTGGGAGCATCCTTTGGCACCTCCAGTTAGCCTACTCTGCTCCCTTGTCTCCTAGACAGCAAGTGAGGCCCAGGTGCCAGGCTCCCAGCGGATCCTCCTGGATATTCTGGAGCACGACTGGAAGGAAGCCCAGGAGGAACGGCAGGATTTGTGCCAGAAGCTCCACACCGTACAGAACGAGCTGCAGTGGGCTGAAGAGCTAAGGGATAAGGTATTGCCCTGTCCCTCAGGGCAGCGGGGCCCTCTGGGGCAGGGCTGTTTGCCCCTGGAAGGCGCATGATGCTCTGACTCCTGTCCCCAGTACCTGCAGGAGGTGGAGGACCTGCAGCTGAAGCATCGGACGCTGCAGAAAGACTGTGATCTGTACAAGCACCGGATGAACACGGTGCTGTCTCAGCTGGAGGAGATCGAGAAGGAGAGGGATCGGGTGACTTGGCCTTCCACTCTGAGTCCCCTCTCTGCTAGGAGAGAGGCTAAACAATCACTCCTGACCCCCCAGCGTGCTCTTCAGCGTGCCCCGGCAGGGAGCTAGCTGTGGGCCTGAGCCCTACACGTGCCTCTTTCCCCCCATACCCTTAGCGCTCTCGCCCCAGCTGGCAGGTTCTCTAGCAGGGAGGGCAGCTTTCCTAAAAGATCTGCAAGTGGTGAGGCGGAATGTGCGGTGGGGGGACCTACCAGGTGATCCGCCCCCCAGCTTAGGGAAGAGCCAGGACAGCCCCCCTCTGCCCCAGGCCCTGCCTCGCCCCTCCTCATCCTCCCTTGCTGTGCCCTCTTCCCTCCTCTTCCTTGCCTTTGCCCCACCCCCATCCTGCCTCTTCCCCCAGCTGAGGGCGCCTAGGGGACTACCAGAGTTGGGGGTCTAGTGGTGGCAGGGCAGATCCAGCCCCGCCCCTCACGCACCCGCAGTGGGGAAGCAGAGCAAGGCAGCCCATGCTTGTACTGCTCTCCTGGCTGCAGGGGAGAGGGGCTGACAGCTTCTGCGGGCCCCTTGCGCAAGGTGTGGGAGGGGATGGGGTGTGCAGCCCTGGAAGAGGCGTGGCCTCAGGTGAAGGGGCGGGGCCAGGACAGCCAGCACTCAGCATCACTGACACCGTGGCGTGACCCCCTCCCCCAGCCCTCAGAGCCCATGGAGGGAGCACAGCAGTGCTGTGGCGGTGGTTTAAAAAGCCTAGGGCTTCTCCTGTGGCCACATTAGCAACAGGGGCAGCCGAGAGCCCTGGCCACTTTGAATCGCTGGGCCTGAGGCAGTGGCCCTCTTCCCCTCCTGCCACCATCCCCCGTCAGTGGGCCTGGTGGGGGCAATCCTGCCCCTCCCCCCAAGTGGTGCACGGGGGGAGCTGAGTGAGCCGGGGTCACATTGCTTCATATCCCCTGCTGCTGCCGGCCAGTCTGTTGCCCTCCTGCTTATGACATTTGGGGGGCATGTGCCCCCTCCCTGTCCCCCCCAAGAGCCCCTGCCTGGGAATTATTCTGGGGATGGGTCTCTGCCCTGGGTGCCGTAGAGCTTCACAGTGGTCCCTCCTGGCTGGGGGATCTGCCTCTCCCCGACAGGCCATCCAGAGCCGAGACAGGGTGCAGCTGCAGTACTCACAGAGCCTGATGGAGAAGGACCAGTACCGCAAGCGGGTCCGGGCCCTGGAGGAGGAGAGAGATGAGCTGCGGAGCAAACTCAGCCAGGCGGAGGGCACAGGGGGCACTCTGAAGGCGCAGCGGCAACGGTGCCCCGGCAGCCGGGACGTGGGCCTGAAGGTGCGTGACCGGGAGCTGGGGTGGAAAAGGCCCTGCTGCAGGAGGGCAGGCTGGGGAGGAGACCCTGAGTGCAGAGCGAAGGGGTGGGGGGCTGAGGTCTCCATGGTATGCAGAAAATACACACAGGAGCTTTTTCAGGGCACAAGGCAGTATGCCGCGTTTATTATAAGAATAATCGATACCTATATACACACACACACAAAAACGCACACACACATCCCAAATGTTCTGCAGCTGCTATAGAGTTACCAGTCCTGATTGTAGCTGGAGTTCGCAGCTCATGGTTGCTAACTGGCCAGGAAACCTGGGCGTGAGGAAGAGCCGGGTCTCTGTCGGGCGCACACCGATGCTCTTTGATGTTGCCAGCAGAACATTACCCAGAGGTCTTCCCTTCTCCCCCCTTCTTTTATAGGCTACAAGCTCGATGTAAGTCTGTGGGTCCTGCTGTGTCAGGCTGCCTCAGTGTTCAGACGTGACTTTTCAGCTTGTCTTTAATGGACTTTGTTCTTTTGTCTCCGGGGTGGATCTTTTTCTCACCTTCAGGGAATTGTCTGCGCTCTTCAGCCACTGGTGTCTGATCTTCAGGACAGGCTGGTGTTCAGGATCAATCACACATACCCCATTCACACATCTCATACAATTATGCAGTTGATACCCTACTCACTTAACTAGGCCAGGGTTCAGCCCCAAGAGAGCTTTACAAACTGGTGTATGGTGTTAAAATGGGTCCTTGGTTACAATATGGAGTCTGGTACAAATTACAGCTTACAACATAACTAAATATGAATTATACAAATATGAATAATTATTTTTTTATTAATTAACCCTACATCCAAGGGGCCTGGGGGTGGGGGAATGATCTTCTCACAGTGTCCCTTCCTTCTCCCTCAGGTGTGTGCCTCTTCCTACTCCCTCAGCTCCAACGTAAGCAGCACCTGGAGCCTGAGTGAGAACCCCTCCTCGCTGGGCAATGGAGCCATGGACACGCTGGGTGTCTCCGCCCCCTCCATGCCAGGGGACCCCAGCATGGTAAGACCAGGGGAGGCCCACCATCACTTAGTGCTTCTGCATGTCACTGGGCCTTGCAGCCCCTCTGCAGAGCGGGGCCGTGTCAGTGTGATCCACACCCCCTTCCCAAGGCACACGGGGCTGGGCCCTGCTGGAGGTCACCCAGTGGGTCAGTATTAAAAGTGCTCCCTGTGCTGGGTCCAGAGAGCGCTTCTTGCTGGGGAGCAGATCGGCGCCCTGCACTCACCTGTGCCCCTAGCGGCTCGGTACGCTCCTCCGTTCTCAGGCACAGCCGTCAGTAGCCCTAGTAGCGACTTCCCTTGTTTGGTAGCTGCTGCACTAGTGACTCTGGTGGTGGCTGTGCTTTTCAGACACACACAAAGCTGGGGGGTGAAATCCTGGTCCCCCAAACTGCCATTGACTTGGATAGGCCAAAATTTCATCCCTGACTCTTGGGAACTCCTAGCCCTTGGCAGTACCCAGCAGCAGCAAGGTCCATGGGTAGTTACATGCTCTCCTTGTGCCTGTTGCCTTTACAGCTCATCCCTGCCGTGTCAGAGAGGCGGGGGAATAGGAGGACCTGGCAGGGTTCCTTTTATGCTTCACCCCACACCGGACCTACCTGTGGCCTTGGCCATTCATTGGGCAGGTTGCAGAGATGGGCCTTTGGGAGGTACAGCATCTTGTCTCCTCTCTGCAGAGACCCTTCTCCTATCTCCGAGCGCAGCAAGGCCAGCAGGGCCCCCAGGAGCAGGGCAGGGGTGGAGAACCACCGGGGCCTGAACAGGAGAGTGGGGCTAGCAGCTGTGGCTGGGAGCTGAAGGCGTCCCGCCCAGAGAGCGGGCTGGCAGCCTGGGGTCCCTAAGGGCGGCTCTGGCTGGTGGGTGTGGGGCAACGTGGCATCTCTCTTGCTCGCCTCAGGAGGTGACTGCAGACAGTGAGAAGGACATTAACCGCCTTTCCACCTTCCCCTTCCCCCCCTGCGCCGGCTCCATCCTCCGACGGCAGCGGGAAGATGAGTCTGTGCCCTGCAAAAGGTAACTAATGCCCAGCCCCACCGGCCCTTCCAGACCTCACTCTAACCCCTTCCCGGCTGCCCGCCTCCGTTCCAGCCTCCCAGAAGGTGCTGCCAAAGGCAGGGGAGAATCCCGGCTACTTCGGCCCCCACTGCTGCTGCTGTGCTGGCGGGGAGATGTGGTGGCTGACAGGGCTGGGATCCCCAGCGCGTGCTTCACAACCTGGGACCGTGTGCCTCTGGCTGCGGGAACGTTGCTAATGACTGCAGGGTGTGGGAGTGCTGGCTGGGACGGAGGGAGGGAAAGGAGCAGGAGCACGGTGGCAGGGGAGAGGAGCACCAGCAACCAGGGCACGAAAGCACTCGTGGGGGGCCTTTCTGAGAGGAAAAGTGTTGGCCACAGAGGGTGGGACCAGGGGCAGATGGTGCTGGGCACGTGGGGTGGGAGTGGAGGAGTGGGTGGCTCTAGCCGTGTGGGGCGGGAGCAGGGGGGTGGGTGGCTCTAGCCATTTGGGTTGGCAGTGAAGGGGTGGGTGGTGCTGGACCTGTGGGGTGGGAGCAGGGGGGTGGGTGGCTCTAGCCATTTGGGTTGGCAGTGGAGGGGTGGGTGGCTCTAGCCGCGTGGGGCGGGAGCAGGGGGGCGGGGGGCTCTAGCCGCGTGGGGCGGGAGCAGGGGGGTGGGTGGCTCTAGCCGTGTGGGTTGGCAGTGGAGGGGTGGGTGGCTCTAGCCGCGTGGGGCGGGAGCAGGGGGGCGGGGGGCTCTAGCCGTGTGGGTTGGCAGTGGAGGGGTGGGTGGTGCTGGACCTGTGGGGCGGGAGCAGGGGGGCGGGTGGCTCTAGCCGTGTGGGTTGGCAGTGGAGGGGTGGGTGGCTCTAGCCGCGTGGGGCGGGAGCAGGGGGGTGGGTGGCTCTAGCCGCGTGGGGCAGGAGCAGGGGGGCGGGGGGCTCTAGCCGTGTGGGTTGGCAGTGGAGGGGTGGGTGGTGCTGGACCTGTGGGGCGGGAGCAGGGGGGCGGGGGGCTCTAGCCGTGTGGGTTGGCAGTGGAGGGGTGGGTGGTGCTGGACCTGTGGGGCGGGAGCAGGGGGGCGGGTGGCTCTAGCCGCGTGGGGCGGGAGCAGGGGGGCGGGGGGCTCTAGCCGTGTGGGTTGGCAGTGGAGGGGTGGGTGGTGCTGGACCTGTGGGGCGGGAGCAGGGGGGCGGGTGGCTCTAGCCGTGTGGGTTGGCAGTGGAGGGGTGGGTGGCTCTAGCCGCGTGGGGCGGGAGCAGGGGGGTGGGTGGCTCTAGCCGCGTGGGGCGGGAGCAGGGGGGTGGGTGGCTCTAGCCGCATGGGGCAGGAGCAGGGGGGCGGGGGGCTCTAGCCGTGTGGGTTGGCAGTGGAGGGGTGGGTGGTGCTGGACCTGTGGGGCGGGAGCAGGGGGGCGGGTGGCTCTAGCCGCGTGGGGCGGGAGCAGGGGGGCGGGGGGCTCTAGCCGCGTGGGTTGGCAGTGGAGGGGTGGGTGGTGCTGGACCTGTGGGGCGGGAGCAGGGGGGCGGGTGGCTCTAGCTGCGTGGGGCGGGAGCAGGGGGGCGGGTGGCTCTAGCCGTGTGGGGCGGGAGCAGGGGGGTGGGGGGCTCTAGCCGCGTGGGTTGGCAGTGGAGGGGTGGGTGGTGCTGGACCTGTGGGGCGGGAGCAGGGGGGCGGGGGGCTCTAGCCGCGTGGGGCGGGAGCAGGGGGGCGGGTGGCTCTAGCCGCGTGGGGCGGGAGCAGGGGGGCGGGGGGCTCTAGCCGTGTGGGGCGGGAGCAGGGGGGCGGGGGGCTCTAGCCGCGTGGGTTGGCAGTGGAGGGGTGGGTGGTGCTGGACCTGTGGGGCGGGAGCAGGGGGGCGGGTGGCTCTAGCCGCGTGGGGCGGGAGCAGGGGGGCGGGTGGCTCTAGCCGTGTGGGGCGGGAGCAGGGGGGCGGGGGGCTCTAGCCGCGTGGGTTGGCAGTGGAGGGGTGGGTGGTGCTGGACCTGTGGGGTGGGAGCAGAGGGGCAGGCGTTGCTGGCTGCATGGGGCTGGGTGGAGCAGCGTGGCCCTGTGAGGGTGGGGCCATGGTAGCTGCAGGTGGGGAGCGGGGATGGGCTCCGCAGACTGTGGGGCGGGCAGGTACCACGGAGGAAGCACCAGCTGCTGGGAGAGACGGGCTTGGGGCCTGGCTGCAGCGCGGGAAGGCGCCTGCGTGGAAGGGGGCGTGGCGCAGCGGGTGGGAGCTGCTGGGGAGCGGTGCAGAGCAGAGGCTGGGAGCAGAGACGTCTGGCTCATGGGACAGGTCGGGGCAGCTGACCCAGGCCCTGTGCTCTGGGGGGTGCCGTGGCGAGTGCCTCTACTGGTGGGTGGCCGGGGCCCCTGGTGACCTGTGGGGTTATCTGGGGGCCTGGGGCAGAGCCGGCAGCAGGGGTCAGGGCCCCGCATGCACCATGGGGGGTGGGAGCTGGAATGACCCAACAGCCTGCTCTGCTCAGACCCTCCACGCAGCCCACTGGGCTCTGCTTCACCTCAGCGCCAAGTGGGGCGACGCAGTCCCAGGGCGTGCTGCCAAATGCCCCTGTGGTGGGCTGGGCAGTGGAGCGGAGCTGCTGTCACTCCACTCCCGCCATCATGGCAAATTCGGGGGGTGGAGGGGGGGGAAATGGCCCCTTCTGCTGCCCCACGCCAGGCCCCCAGTAACCCCCAGCTCCCAGTGCTTGGGAGGAGGGGGGGCTTTGGTATGAGGTGCGGTGAGAGCAGGCCTGGGAGTGGGGGCTATCCCGACCCCGACCCCGCACCCCTTAGGGCCGGCCCAGGCTGGGAGGAGCCAGGCTGGCATAGCCGGTGCACAGCCGGACACCGATAGGTATTAGCAACTCCGGTGATTCCCCTTTGTGTCTCCTTGTTCCTTCCAGCCTGTCCTGTGGGTCTTTTGCCAGCCTGGAGGACATCACAGGTATCTGCCGCCGTGGCTTTTCCAGCAGGACTTTCCTGGGAACGAGGTGCGGGGAGAGACAAGGGAGAGAAGGGACCGGGAGCCGCCTGTCAGTGAAACTGCCTGTGAGGCTGTGTGCCCGCTGGGGGGCACCATTGCCCCACACTTCCCGCTTCAGCCGCAGCAGCCTGCCTCCTGCGGCGCTTGTAGGCTATTCTGCTCGGGTGTGTGTAATTTACAGAGGGGTTTATAGACAGAGGATTCGATTCAGAGTCAGAGGGGGTAGGAACGGGAAGAGATAAATGCTTCAGCTTCAGGGTGTTATCCGTCCTCGGTGACGGGCTGTAACTCACCAGCAGGTCCCACTGTATAGTTCAGGGCTGGCTGGATTTGTGGTCTGATCTCGTGTTGCAGCTCCCCAGCGGGGTTGGGTGGGTGGCTAAAGGCTGCCTGGCTACTGCAGGCACCCTCTGGCCTGCTGCTGCAGTGGGGGGAGGGTGTGCGTGGGCATTGCCTGCTCTGAGTCCTAGTCCAGGAGTCTCGGGCTGGTTCTAGCCCTCCTTCCACCCGCCTGCCTCACTCCGAAGGCCTGGTGGGCAGGACAGAGGCAGAGCTGCCCTGGGCTGGGCCCTGGGAGGGTTCTGAACCAAGGCAAGTGTTCGGGGTGACTTGCTCTCTCTTCTCCCGCTCTTTCCTAGGCAGTGTGACCACTACCCTTTCCTCCGCCGGCCTCTTCTCCTTTTCCAGTGGCGCGCACAGCAGGGCCAAGTCGGAGAACTGCTTGTGCACCATCTCTGACCAGAAGGCGCTGCTCAGGCGAGGCTTTCTTTCTTTCGGGGACTCGGCCTTGCGTTAGGCTTGGTGCTGGGGACAGTGGCAGTTTTCGTCTCCTGAGCAATGAGGGGATGGGGATCCCACTCTCTGCCTTAGGCTGGCCTTCCTGTTCTGCCCGTCTGGGCTTTCCCAGATGGGACCATCCCCTTTCTGATGGGATGAGAGGACGAAAGTCTGCAAAGGGTCAAGGCTGTCCCTAGAGGGGTATTGGGCCTGGGACAACCACCCCCTCCACCCTACACCCTCCCGATCCCCCACTTCTTCCTGCCCCTGCTCTGCCCCTTGCCCACTCCCAGTCCGTCCCTTCCCCCAAGTGCCCTCCCCTGAGAGATGCTGGGAGCTGGTGGAACAGGCTGGGTCCGGGTCACTCTGTTTCATGGTTACTGCTGGTGCGTGCTGAGGTGGGCCTGACACCTGTGGCCAGCACCAGACCCCCTGCTAATCCTGCAGGCAGCCCTTGGCCCTGCACTTCCAGGTCTCCCAGAAACACAGGGGCCCCGGGTAGCTGCCCCAAACCCTCTATAGATGGGACAGCTCCGCATGGGATTCGCCTAGGCTCTGCTCCCCAAAAGGGGCTCCCGCTCACTTCTTGTGGCCCATTTCATCATAATGGCAGGAGATCGGGTACCAGGCAGCATGGTAGGAGATAGGGACAGCTCCTTCCAGGAGCGTGGGCAGGAAACACCTCCTTCAGCTGTCTCGCTAGGGTTCTGGAGGACCTGCCCCTAAAGAATCCATTCCAGGGTCTGTGGTACAACAGGGTTTTGGGATTCTAGAGCGTACTGCGTGCAGAGCCCCCCAGTTCAGCCACAGTCAGTAAATCTCTTAATTATATACCTTGCTGCTGAGTCTTGGTGCTGAGACATTAGATGCTGTGACTAACCAGCTGAGGGACCCGCTTCCTTGCAAGGCAGTGGGCTTGAACTTCCCATTGTCGTTTTCTCCTTCTCAGATCCCTAGTGGTGCAGCTGTCTAGCATGGGCCGCCTGAATAACTCAGTGCCCCACCGTAGGGGGCTTGGAGGGGACATCGCCATCCTGGGGGGCAACAGAACAGGAATTTATGTCCAGTGGGTGAAGCCATGTTCAGAGGCAGAGAGTACAGGCCTGAAAGAGGGGTGCCGGCTCCTAAAGGTGAGTCTGAAGATTGCCATGCTATATGGAACCACTGTCTATCTTAAATAGACGTTTATTACACAAATCAGCCACAGCTACCATACAAGCAACCAGGCCTCTGCACCACTTGGGTGCCAGCTTTGTCGCGCTCGTTCGCCAGGAGCCACTCTTTGCCTTTGCAGCAAAGATAAATGAGCCACTAAATAATATCATGGCAGTGAGCATATCAATACACCTCTGTTTAAATACTCAGTCCTTCTGGTATGAGTGGCTAGAGGGCTCCTTCCATACGGGGCAGAGAGCCATCCTGCAGGTCCCAAAGCACTCCACGGGCTGGCTCACTCCCTCATTTCTGAACCGCAGCCGTTCTGCCTCAGTGGCATCTGATGCATTACGTAGCAACTTATGCAGAGAAGTGGAAGCGCCCAGAGATATTCACGTTGGCAGCATAGACTGACCTGATTCAGTTTGGCCAGGCCCCTGGAATGAACAGCTCTGCTCTTGGGAAAACCACTCCCTTCGACAAGCACATCCAGCAATCCAGCTCCATGCTGGGGTACTGACTGGGGGGAAGAGCACCTCTGCTTGAGTGTCCCCTACCTGAGCGGTTCTCCCCTCTGAGCATTGATCACACCTGATGCTGCTTAGTTGGAGAACAGGCTGGGTAGTGATTTACAGCCTGGAGGATCTAGTGGTCCTTTCTGGCCTTACATTTTATAGCTGTATGAACATCAGAGCCCAAAATCCATGGGCTGCATGGGCTGATAAGGTTAGACCGTCAGAGGGGAGCCATGGATTGCAGAGCATCCAGGAACTGTGAGAACCACTGAGGCCAGCAGCAGAAGCTGCAGGGGACGACGCAAGAATCTCTGGCATAGGCAGCTGGAGGGTAGCCTGCTCTCCGGGGCAGTTTCCCATGCCCCCAATGGCTACTGACTGCGCTAAGCCCTGCACCAGGCAGGGTTCAGACCCTTCCAAGCTCTCATTTGTCCTGTAACCTTGTCTTGGTGTGCTGGGTGGAGAGAGCTGGGAAGTGGAGAAGGAAGGCCAATCAGAGCAGAAGTGGTGGGAGGGGCTGGTCTGCGGGACCTGTTGTATTCTGCCTCCTATCCTTCTCTCCTTGGCAGCTCAGGGGGACTTTGCCAAATGGAGAGGTGCTGTCCTTGGAGAACTGCACACGGGAGGTAGCTTATTTGAGCCTCCTGCACTGGGAGGACCCTGCTGGTCTCATCTTCTTGCCTGACATGCAAGGTAAAGCCCTGCAGCTGCCACTTGGCCTGGGCACAAGGATGGCTGTCACTGGAGTAAAGGCTTCAGCCTCTCCCCTCTGCTCCCCTTCCAGGGGGAGCTGGGGAATTCTGCCTCCTTGACCGCTCAGCCCAGAGCAGCCTGAGTCCTGGGTTCTGGCCCTCTCTACCGTATGCCCCCCTCCCTGCCTCAGAGGAGAATCCCCAGGTTTGCTCAGTTCCGAGCTTTCTCTGGGCCCCCGTGGCTGCGAATACCAGTTCCTGAAGCACAGTGGTACGAGATGGCCAGATGCGGCTGCCCGCCTCACTCCTGCACGCGCAGAAGGGACTTGACGGTGGTGCACCTCACTCTGTCTCTCTCGTGCCAGGGTACCAGCCTCTCAAGGAGGCCCTAGAGGAAGGGAGGAAAGTGGCTGGAGACTCCTTCTATGTGCGTGCCAATCTGACCCTCCCGGAGCAGTCTGACCCCTCCGCCCTATGCATCAAGGCTCGGGAGATCCTGCATGTCACCGACACCATGCACAGGGGGCGGCTGGAGTGGTATTGTGCGCGCGTTGACCCACTGACACGGCGGGACCTGGACAAGGGAACAGTGCCTAATTATAGCAGGTAATGCACACCTGGAGGGCTGGGGGACTCCCTTCGGGGTCTCAGCTGTGGGGGAGGAGCTGGTGCCCCCGCCCCTTTTGCCTTTGGGTTCCCTGCAGCTCTTCAGGAGTACAGGCTGTCTCGGCTCTCAAGGCCAGAGCATGGTGCCCCTCACTGCGGCGTCTGGGCACCCCCGAAGAGAATAGGTGGTAGTGTATGTCCCTTCCTGTTGATGTTTGCACCGCGCTATGGCGGTTTGGTGTGGTATGCCCCCCGCAGCTTCCTTTGCTACCTGGTGGTAATCTCTCTCCTGCCAGGGCTCAGCAGCTTTTGAAGGTACAGGAGAAAAGCCAAGTGCCGGGCCGGCAGCGAGGCAGCAGCAGTAATGTAAGCTGAAGGACCAACGGTGGAAAGCGTGGAGCTGGGCCGGGGCAGGGGCCAGGAGCGGGGTGTGGCGGGAGGATATCACTGTGCCTGCAGTTTGCACCCACTCAGTGAGGTGCTCTGTGTCCTGTCCACCACTAGCTGGGGGCATATAGGTTGGACGAGCTTGCCGTAGGCATGGCTGACAGAGCTGGGGCTGTTGGCTCAAGCAGCAGCAGCCCGTGCTTTGAGCTCCGGAAGGCGCAGGGTCAGCCCCAGCGTGGCATTGCCTGTTCGCTTGGCCATGCATGGGAATCTCACCTCCACTGAACTTTGCTGGAGGATGAATGGAAGGGAGAGCAGAGCTCCATGCTGGAGGCTGTCTGAGCCCCCTTTCTCCGGCGGGGAATGGGAGGTGCAGTCACGGCTGCTCTCCCGTGGCTGGAGCATGGAGCTCCATGAGCTGGGAGCGACTAGCACGTCTGCAGTGCTGGGTCTGGAAGGGCTGTGGACTTGGTCTCTCGCTCCCTACGGGCTTGGCCCTGCTGCTGAGCCAGGCCTGGGTCCTCTGTGGGGCCGTGTGCACCAGGCTGAGTCTTGGCCTGCCTGGGGGAGGGCTGAGGCGGTGCCTCACCTCAGGGAGCTGGCAGGGAGCTGGAGGCCTGAAACGCTGCTCCGAGCTTTTGCATGCTCCCCTGAACGGAGCCCCTGAACCACCTGCAGTCTGGGCTGCCCTGCCTTCCCCAGACCACGCGTCACCCAGCGTGAGCCCTTTCTGCACCAGCGGGGAGCAGCGGAGTAAAGTGTGCCGTGTCCCTGCTCTCTCCCTCATTCTCCTCAGCGAACGAAACGCACCCTGGGCCAGCTGCGGCTGGTAAAATCCAGACTGGATGGGGAGCATCCTGGGCAGCTGCAGCTGGACCCCTGCCTCGGTGAGCTGCTGCTCTGGACTCCTCCCCTACAGCCCCTCCACGGCCCTGGGGGACAACGGCAAGCGCTGGGGTCCCCTCTGTGGCTCTTTGCCTGGCGGAGCTGGGAAGCCTCTGGCACCAGCTTCACTGAACTCCACCTCTCACGGCTGAGGGCGGGTAGCCTGGCCAGAAGGCTCTTGCTGGAGCTCTTAGGGCTGCAGGGGGCAGTGGGGTCGTGCAGCCCCACCAAGGGAGAAGGGCGCCCCGTGCATGAAGAGGAAAGGGGCAGAGGAGCTTGGAAAGGGCGTCCTAGGCGCTGTGGCCTACCAGGCTGAGACTGGGACAGGTGTGGGGGAAGTAAGGGGCTGGAGTGACAAGCGGGCGGGGCTGGGGCAGGCAGTGGGTGAAGCAGGGTTGGGGTGACAGTGGGTGCAGGGGCCGGGGGCAGGGTTGGGATGGCAGGTGGGTGAGGTAGAGGGGAGGGCGGCTCCAGGTGCCATGGGGAGGGGTTCACGCATGCCGTGGGGACAAGGAACAGTGCCTGTGCTGCTGAGAGCTCTTGGCTCCCATTCACTCACCGACCTGTCTTCCAGACCCTAACAGGGGCCCACAGCCCTACAGCCTTGTGCGCCCCCTGGTGGTGCAGGCCCCTCGCCCAGTGGTGCTCTCACCGGCCTGCATAGCACCCAGGCTCATCAGGAACCTGCTGGACCTGCCCACCTCACGACTGGACTTTCACCTGTGCCCGGCGGGTGAGCAGGAGCAATCAGGTGACTGAGCAGTGTGTGCCATAATCTGGAGCAGAACCCAGCTGGGCTGAGTCCCAGCCCCTGGCATTTCTTGGGGGAAGGTTGTCTTTTTCCTCCCACTAATCTGCACCTGCTTACCAGGGTGGGGGTTTTGCTAACGTTGAAGATAGGAACAACCTATCTCTAGAGTCGATGATATCCATGCTCATAGGGGGCCCTTTCCAGTCAAGCGTGGTAGCTGTGTAATCTGAGGAGTGCACTTACATGTCATTCAGGGAGGTGGAAGATGCCACATTATCTTCCTCAGCAGCCACTTCTGTCTGGCTCTTCCCACCCTGCTGCTGGCTCATCTTTCAGCCGCTTCTAAGCAGCGAGTATCCCGTTTTGGTTGGTGTCTTCTGTCGTCATCTTGGCTGCAAGGCTTCCCTTCCACCTGCTGGAGGGCCAGCTCCCGCCTCCAGCTTCTGTGCCACTGCAGACACAGCCAAATTCTTGGTCTGGCTGGAGCATCTTCCTTCAGTTGGATGGTGGTTGCTCTAGGAGGTTCCTCCAGATTGCCCTCAGCCCTCTTGCCTGGTTGCTCCCCAGCTTTGGCCTGAAGAACTGCAGCTCTGCTTGCTTTCTCTCTTCCTCGCTTGCCTCCAGGCGACCCTTACAGCCAGCTGCAGTGCCATGGTCTCCACCTCTCCCAAAGGGACATGTCTCCCTCCCATTTATGTTGTTTTATGGATTAGCAGGGTGGGAGGGAAAGCAATTTCTTTTCTCACAAGAAACTTCTATGGAGCACCTACTACCACCCCCTTTTCACTGGTGTTTCCCTGTGGAAATTTTTCACTGTCCAAACTTGAAAATTAAAACGACCCAACCAACCTCGCAAAACATTTTTGCGTGAAATTCTCCATTGTCAGGTGCAAAGGAACATTTGGAAAGACCACATTGTACCTAGCTGCACTCACAAACTTTGTGACTGTACACTGTGTTTTTGTCTCAGTGTGCCCTGTCCTGCACCCTTACAGCCCTACTCTCACAACACGTCAGGTGAGCTGCACTTATAAAGGTTGTTGGCTCCACCCCTGGTGCTGGTGCAAGTATCTCCTCTGGGTAGCCTGCTTCTTGCGGCATAGACTGCTTCCACCCAGGGAAATGGTGAAGATGGCTCATGGGCATCTTCCCACCACGTAGCCAATGCCACAACTCAGGATTGCATCTGTGTTCCCTGTTGCAGTCCACCAGGAGCATCCGCTCGCAGGCTTCTGGCTCTTCAGCTTTCCCTGTCTTGGGCAGAGATCTGCAGCTCTCTCCCTCCTGACCAGGGTTTTTCCAGGCTGCACAACTCCTCCTCACCTCCTCCCGCTGGCCTCCAGTAAGGCACTCTGCCTCAGCAAGTCAGCTTTGCTGCCTTCCTCAGAGGCCATATGAACTGTGGGTAATCACACTGCAGTTACCACGTAGCACTTCCTAAGCAAGCACACTTATTCCCAAGGCAAGAGCAACCCAGAGATGATGTTTAAAACAGGAACTGGACTTATGTGTGTGCTAATAAGCTTACCAGAGATCGCTCCAGCAAGTGCGCTGGCCGCTAAAATCTCACCAAGGGATTTTTCCCCTGTGATCACGGGTCCATAACAGCTGTTAGTTCAGAACAAACCCTCACCTGTCCCTCAAAGTGAGTCGCTCTCAGAGAAAGTTTGGACCTTGGATCTTGTCCTCACATAACAGGTGATCAGCCCACAATGGCTTTCTCTGCAGACACAGCTTTCAAAGGCTGGAGCCAGAGCTGAGACGATGCTCTCCCTTCCTCCGAAGTGTAGGGATCCCCCTTGGCTTGTCTGGCGTGTTATTTCAAAGAACCTTGTGATGCTCATACCACCTCCAGGGGTTTACATTAGTCATGTGTCCTTGAACAGTGGTTCCCAACCTAGGGCCTATAACAGAATTTAAGAAAGAGCTAGATAAATTCATGGAGGTGAGGTCCATAAAAGGCTATTAGCCAAGGGTAGGAATGGTGTCCCTGGCCTCTGATTGTCAGAGGCTGGAGATGGATGGCAGGAGACAAATCGCTTGATCATTGTCTTCAGTCCACCCCCTCTGGGGCACGTGACATTGGCCACTGTCAGCAGACAGGCTACTGGGCTGGATGGACCTTTGATCTGCCCCAGTGTGGCCGTTCTTATGTTCTTATATTCTAACCCCTGGGGCCCCATGAGGGCATTGCAGGGGGTCTGTGAAAAAAATAAAAAATACATAAAAATTGTCATAGAAAAGAAGTTTTAAATAAATTGCAAGGTTACAATCCATTATTATTTTTAATTAAATATCTTCCGGTAACGTTGTTAGATTTTCAGACAGCAGTTATGTCGTGGTTTCCTTTTTCATTTAACGACGTGTACATAAGGGCTAGAACTGCTGTTGATGGGGGTCCGTGAACGGTTTGGCAGAGGGTGACTGCGGGTCCACACTAGTGAAAAGGTTGGGAACCACTGTGCTAGACATTGAGTACAACCCCACAATGACAAGCAAACAGCTGCATTTTGAACACAATGAACTCCTGGGATACTGAAACCTAATCCAGTGCGATTTAACTGAATTCAGTAAGGCTTGTTTGAGAGACTGCAGAAAATTTCCATGTCTGTTGCAGCTAACCTGCTCTGCCTTCTTCTGCAGAGATGTTTGCGAATGACGACCCAGCTGCTGCTCCTCCTCAGAAGTGTGTGGCTCCCGGCTCCCTCCAGGAACAGAGAGAGGGCAGAAGGATCCACACCATCCGGGAGTGCATGAGCAAGGTGCCGAGTGGAGGGCAGTGGTTTCCGGTCATTGCCTGCTGGGTGCGAGTGGAGATGGGACATCCCATGGATGCTAGGAACCAGATGGGATTGTTGAATGGGGGAGAGGGTGAATGGGAAGAGACCATTGAATGGGGAGCTTGGTAGGGGGAAGAAAAGGAGTCAATGGGTTTAGGTTGCATCAAGAGGAGCATTGCCAGTAGATCCAGAGAAGTGATTGCTCCTCTTTATTCAGCTTTGGTGAGGCCACATCTGGAGTACTGTGTCCAGTTCTGGGCCCCCAATTATAGGAAGGATGTGGATACACTGGAGACGGTCCAGTGGAGGGCAACCAAAATAATTAGGGGGCTGGAGCATATGACCTATGAAGAAAGGTTGAGGGAATTGGGACTGTTTAGTCTGCAGAAGAGAAGACTGAGGGTGGGACTTGAAAACAGCCTTCAACTCACTGAAGGGAGGCTGCAAAGAGGCTGGAGAGAGGCTGTTCACAGTGGTCATCGATGGCAGAACACGAAACAATGGTCTCAAGTTGCGGTTGGGAAGGTCCAGGTTAAACATGAGGAAAAACTGTTTCACTAGGAGGGTGGTGAAGCATTGGAATTGTCTACCCAGGGGAGCAGCGGAGTCTCCATCCCTGGAGGTGTTTGTCTTGCCTCAGCAAAGCCCTGGCTGGGCTGATCTGATGGGTTTGGTCCTGCCTAGGGCAGGGGGCTGGACTTGATGCCTTTTTTAGGTTTCTTCCAGCTCTGTAGTTCTCTGATTCTCTGATTCTGGGACCCTTAAAAGGAGTTCTCCAGACACTAGCTACCTCCATCAGACTGTGAACTGTTGGCTCTGCTCCTTTTCTGGAGTCAACAGCAAGCCTTGCTCAAAGGAGGAGCAGCAGGTGCGAATGTTAATTATGCTACACACTAATTAATCAGTGGGATTTGCTCCATCCCAGCTCCTTCCTCACCTTCTCCAAGAGGGGGTGGAATGAGGAGGACCCGGGTTTGTGAGGAAGATCTGGAGATGAACACTGCAGACGTGTAAGAAGAGAGAGGGATGAGGAGGGCCCTCAGGCCAGGCTGGACACGCAGCCTGTTATGTATCAGATGACCCTGCTCTTTAATTCCCTGCTTCCCTCTTGGGTCTAGCTGTAAATCCACAGGTAACGGAATTACTACTGGAAAAACAATGATATCGCACAGTGTGGGGTTTGATTTAATGTAACTGTCAGGGACTTTGGGTTATTTCTTTTCCATTTAATTCAGTAAATCCATGCAATTTCCTTGCAGAATAAACACTGCCTGCTGGAGCCGGGCCTCCTGAGAGTGAGGGATCTAATTAAAAGTGAAATATACCCCATCATTATCCACGTGGAGGTCACCGAGAAGAACATCAGGCGGCTCAGGTACGAAAAGCCCTTCAGAGGACGCTAGCAGAGGTCAGAGCACGGGAAAAGGTGACTCTGGCTCATGCTCAGAGAGAAGGGGCTGGGAGTGGGGAAGAGGCTCTAGAGGGAAGGGAGCAGGAGCCAGAGGTGGATTAAGACTTATGGGGGCGCGAGGCAAAGAGCATTTTATCCCCACCTCCATGGCTATGGAGCACCGCCCTGGCTCCTGCCCTTCTCCCTAGCCCCACTCCCTGGCCTGGCCAGAAGCTGAGCCACTGTGGGGAGCACTGGACTCTTTGCCTGCAGCTGGAGGACAGGGGACACAGGACCAAGGTTACTCTTGGGCACTCCACCCAGGGCAGCTGGGGGTCTGAGGTTCCCCACAGCTGCCGGAGCTCCTGGAGCAGCTCTTACTACAGCCTGCAACTGCAAATGGGACGAATGCCCCAGGGCGTGGGCCGTGCCTCTTCCAGCTGAGGGCGCGGGGGCAATACGCTCGCACAACTTTGGCCTCCAGCCTGGCCAGGGGGTGGGGCCTCAGGTGGAAGAGGTGGAGCAGGGCAGTGGGGCCCCAGAGGAAGGGAGAGGAGGAGTGAGGTGGGGGCAGCATGGGCTGTGCGTTCCTGCCTTTGAGGGGGCTGGGAGCCAGTGCTGGAAGCTCCCTCCGTGCGTGTGTGGGTCCAGCACTGCCAAGACTATCGCTCTGGCCCAGGCCTGCCCCATTGAGCCTCTTCCCCACAGAGGCCCAGTCCACGCTCCACCCCCACAGCGCCTCAGGTCCCGCTGGGCCAATCAGCTCCATTCTGTCCGTCCCTCCCACCTTTCCACCCCCTCCCTCCAGGCTTCCCTTGCTCACTGCTCAGGCCTCAAATGGGGAGGGGGGTACCTTGGGAAAGGGGGTGAAGAGGTGTTAGTGGCAGGGCAGGAGCTCCTCAGAGGAGGGCTTGCAGAGGTGTGCGTGGTGGTGGGGGTACCTCAGAAGAAGGGGTGTAAAGGTGTGAGCGGTAGTGTTGGGGGGCAGCCTCAGGACCAGGGGGGGATACGGGCAGAGGTGGGGCGGGCTGAGGAGAGGCAGGGACTGTGTCATAACATGCCTGTGGGGCCCCCAAAGGTGCAACAGTTTGAAGCCTGTTTATGGCCATGTTCCTGTTTCTCTGTCAGGAGCTTGCTGTGGAAGCCAGGCCAGCGTGACTCTGAAGTGGTAAAGCTTTGCCGGAGGGCTGAGCAGGCTCTCTATGCCTTGCCCTACTCATGGGCTCACCTGGATGCCCAGTCCTGGTGCCAGGTGGAGGAGCTGGTGAAAGTGGTGCGACTCTGCATCTTCCAGGAGCAGAACAGGATCGTGTGGGTTGAGGATGGTGGACTGTGATCCCAGACCTGTCAGACTCGGGGCTGTACCTTCATGTTGGGAGGTTTTACGTATGAGACTGGGACATTAATTTCCTTTCCCAAGGCCAGAGCCTGGAGCACACCTAGCATTTCTTCTTCATCCCCAAACTGTTCCAGACAGTGTCCCTGCTCCCTGGTTGGCTGCTAGAGGACATCTTGCCATCAGGGGATGTCTGGAGGGACAAGATGGCCTCTTACATCAAGGAGTTTAGGTGGCCCACTTTCTGCTGCTTGGAGACTGGCCAGGCTGTGGGTAACACACGGGACTGGGCTCCCTGCCCCTCGTTCCTAGGGTTAGTGGAGAAGTTTTCTTCCCCTTTGCACCAAGAATCTCCTCCCTGCTGCTCCAGAGATGCCCTTGTGACCCAGACCTCCCCATATGGCTTAGACATTTGGGGGGACAGACTCCAGGAGAACAGAGAGCAATCGATGAAAGAGGGTAGGGTGTGTGCGTGCGCGTGCGCGTGTGTGCACGCACGAGAAAGAGAGCCTCTGTCTTCCCATTGTTCCTGTAATGAGGCAGCACTCACCTCTCACAAGTGCCCCCCTCTAGCCAGAGTGTGCATGTGCCTGCACTCTCTGTTAGTCTGCCAAAAGCCTCTTCTGCAACTCAGCCCTCCCGCTGGGTCTCACACCCTGGCTACGTCTACACTAGCCCAAAACTTCGAAATGGCCATGCAAATGGCCATTTGGAAGTTTACTAATGAAGCGCTGAAATACATATTCAGTGCCTCATTAGCATGCGGGTGGCCGCAGCACTTCCAAATTGACGTGGCTGGTCCAGACGGGGCTCCTTTTCGAAAGGACCCCACCTACTTCGAAGTCCCCTTATTCCCATATGCTCATAGGAATAAGGGGACTTCGAAGTAGGCGGGGTCCTTTCTACAAGGAGCCCCGTCTGGATGAGCCACGTCAATTTCGAAGTGCCGCGGCCGCCTGCATGCTAATGAGGTGCTGAATATGTATTTCAGCGCTTCATTAGTAAACTTCCAAATGGCCATTTGCATGGCCATTTCGAAGTTTTTGGCTAGTGTAGACACGGCCCCTGTGTGCAAATCACAACCCCCTTCCAGAGTACACACTTCACAGGAACCCATTTTGATGCCCTCGATAGTGTCTTTCAAGTCTGTTCCCCATGCTGATAAAGAACAGTGCCCCCACAGCTTCCCCACCTGAGGACAGCAGCCTCACCCTTATCTCATGGCTCTACCTCATCATCCCATCCTAGTCCACCAGTATTCTAAGCTCCCCACATGGCTATCTGGGATGCCACTGTTCTCCCAGACAGGCAGGCAGTCTCCCAGTCTGGACAGGCAGAGGTCTCCAGAAGAACTAATTGCTACACAGGTCTCCAGTTCTTTTTATAGGACTTCCTGGCCCCTGATTGGCTGTGTCCTCTGCAGCCACTCTAGGCTACTCAGAGGACTTCTCTATGGCTTCTCTGGGGCAAGGTGGGGGCAGGGACACAAGCCTCCAACAGAGGGCTTTGGGGCCTGGTGGACCCTATCACAGTTCTGTTCACCCCCACCCCCTTTCCCTCATCGCAGTCACCTTCTCCCCTTCGCCATTGTGGCTCTCTCTGGCATCCTGTCTACCTCAGCTGTTGTCCTGATGAAAGTGGAGATGGTACACATGGCCGCCGCAGGCAGAGCGACACTACACAGGGTCTGTCAGGCATCCTCCTTGGGTGGTAAATGTAATCTTTATGGTGTATAAATTTTTAATGGATCCTTTTATTGGAAACCTGCATATAAAAGAGAATTAAATACCCTTTACAATGGGAACGAAGGAGGGGCTCCTGCTTGCCTTAACAGCAGGAGTGGGATGCTGGCAGATTTCTCTCCTGTCCTCAGGCCCTTCCTAACCTGCCTGGCTTCCTCAGCTCTGGGAAACTTGGGAGCATTGAGGCATTTGCCTGGTTCTTCCAGAGCCTTCACCCTGTATCCCCAGTTGCCTCTGGGAGCCTGTGCCATCTGGGTTCTACTCTGGGAACACTAGGAGAGCAGAGAGCCAGCAGGGCTGCTGGAAGGCTGAGGATTGCCTCATCTGTAGAACAGAGGCTGTTTTCACCTCGCTGCTCTGACTCTGCTCTGACTCCCCATTCCCATTGAGTGACCATCCGGCCCGTATTGGGCGGGACAGTCCTGACTTATTTTTTGAAAAAGATGAATTGTCCCGTATTTGGGCTGTCCCCCCACCTTTTCCACCAGCAGCTGCTCAGGAGCAGCTGCTGGCGGGAGTCACTTCCCTGAGCCTCACAGGGGGATCTTGGGTGGCTGCCACTTCCCCAGGGCTTAGGAAGCACTAGGGGCTGCCATTTCCCATCGCTGGCAGCTGCCGCCTCCTTCCCGGCTCCCCGGGGCTTGAAAGAGCCGCCCTTTCCCCCACATATCTCCCTGTCCAGTATTTGGGACAGGGAGATATGGTCACCCTCCCTTCCCCGCATGCTGCCCCTTCCTCTCAGACACTGGGGGAAATGGAAGACCAGAGCCAAAGAGGGAGCGTGAAAGAAGCAGAGTGGGGCAGAGGCAGACATGATAGGGGAAAAAGAGAGGAGCGGAGGGGATCACGCGCCTGTACAGCATGCTCCTGGCATGCAGCTGCCCGCTGGGATCGTGGCTGGAGTTAGAAACACCTCTCCAAGAACAGCACTGCTCTCAGGAACTGGTTGAGGAACTGGTTGTCTTGGAGAGCCCTCCTTCCGACTGTGCCAGGGCAGCTTTGTGGAGCAAGCTGGGGGAGTCCTTCAGCAAGTGGGAGGGGCTGGGGTTCATAGTGCAGTTGGAGCACTGATGACCTGCTGAGACAGTGGGGGCGGTGGACAGCACTGGAGCCAGTATGTGCAGGCTGCAGAAAGGTGTGTGTCCAGCAGTGGTGGGGGCCCCAGCAGAGCCCCGTGAGGGGAAGCAGCATGAACGGAGGAGAACCCTGGATGCAGGCCAGCAGGTCTCCAGGACTAGGTCAGCACTGGCTAGAAGGGGCGGAGATCAGCAGAGGTTCAGTGCTCTTTCAGCTTTGCGGGAGGTGGGCCATGGGCCCAGGCAGAGGATGGGCTAAAGAATGCCAAAGGTGCACTTGTGTCCCCATAACAATGCTTAGCCCTGGGCTAGTGCTTCACAGTTTTCCACCTCTGGGCAAAAATTAACTGGCTCATCCTCCCATCTCCCCAGGGATGTGGTCATTTGTTCTGGAGATTTTTACCCCAGGGCTTGGGTCTCTTTTCCAAAATGTAAAACCACAGCCACCAAAACCTAGAGCAACTCTCGGTGCAGCCCTCGCACCGTATGAGCTGTAGCCCAAGCATTAGGCAGACGCTTTGCCCTCAGCCAGACCAATGCCACCTCCCCCACCCCCAGAATCCCCACCCATCCCCAGGCACCCCCCTGCCATCGGGGTGCCTCTTGCAAAGCGATCTCCATTGGACCCGCATGGAGACCCAGCCAGTCGTCACTCCCGGAGAACACCTTGCTAGCAAACGCCGCTCACTGAAACAAGGGCAACAGTTGCGCAAGTGCCTCTAGTGACGGCAGCTGGGGCAGCGCCACAGAGCCCAGAGCGCTGAGGGCTTTAGAAGTCAAAACAGACACCTTCCACTGCACCGGGTGCTAACAGGTAGCAAGCGCAGTTCTTGGCACCATGGGGCTGTCTGTGAGCCGTGCTGTTCTCCCCCAGCACTGACGTTTAGGGGGCGGAGGGGAGTTGGAAAAGGACTCAGTTGAGCGGGGAGGAGGTGTGGAGGTATTTGAGGTGGTGGAGAGGAATCCCTGACACCGTCTTCTGCCCCTGCTCCTGAGCAGTCTGAAGGCAAGGTGCCCATCGCGTGCATTGCAGTAGGATAACTAGACCAACACACCTCTGAATGCCGCAGCTGTGCCCCCCACTGAAAAAATGTGCGGCTGTCCAGAGGATTCTACAACAACAAGCTGGGGGACCCTCCTCCAAGAGCTTGGGCCAGGCCAGACCCCCGGAGATGGTCTTGCTCAGTGCAGAATGTAAACTGTCATCTTGGCCACCACTGTCACTGGGCCTGAATGGCAGAGGATGTGGATCTGAAAGGATCCCACAGATGTAAGCACCATCCCTATCTTAAAGGCAGGGAAACTGAGGCAAGAAAGAGTAGGATGACATCTATAACATCACCAAGCAAGGCGGCCAGAGCTTGGAATAGAACAGAGAGCCTCACCCCCACAGCACCCTGCTCTAACCACTGGATGACACTGCCTCTCCTTCCGTCCTCCAGGCTTCTTCCAGCAGTCATTCCATTCGCTCCTGGTGTGTTTCAGAGGTCACATTGGCCTACACTGGTCTGTTCCACAGTCTCACAAACCCAGCTCCTGCTGGTTCCAGATGCTGACGGTGGGGAAAAGAGAGATTCTAGGTAAACATCAACCCAGCAATGTTCCCTCGCTCCTGTCCCACTTACTTGTCCCCATAGGGTGCCTGACTTTCTGCCCTGGGGAGGTGCTGTTGCCTACTGTAGAGGAATGAGTCACGGGTTAAGGAACAGGTGGAATGCCATTAGCAGCCCTGGGCACCAATTATCAGCTGTAAAAGCCTTGTACAATCCCAATGTAAAGAGTCATTTAGAAAAATTGTGCTACTTGTCCTCAGGGGAGGGGATCAGCCAGGGGAGTGTGTTTGCATGCGTGTGCAGTCAAGGGTTGTTGGGGGTTTCCAAGTCCCCCATTAGCTACAGCAGGGGTGGCCACCCAGTTAGAGGCGAAGAGCCAAAATAGCAGTGGATACAGTGCAAAGGGCCACGTATTATATATTTATTTTTGTCCATCGATCGATCGATCGATCAATAGCTGGATAACACTATATATAATACATGGCTCAATGCCCCACCTTGTCCAGAACCAGGAGCCCCAGCCCCCTGCTCTAATCCAATCCCCCTTCCCCAAATCCAGGCCCCTGGCTCTAACTCAGTGCCTTCCCCTCCCCCAGAGCCAGACACCCCCCAGCACCCTGAGACTCTAACTGAATGCCCACCCCCTCCCCCAGAACCAGACACCCCCCAGCACCCCCAGACTCTAACTGAATGCCCACCCCCTCCCCCAGAACCAGACACCCCCCAGCACCCTGAGACTCTAACTGAATGCCCACCCCCTCCCCCAGAACCAGACACCCCCCAGCACCCCCAGACTCTAACTGAATGCCCACCCCCTCCCCCGGAGCCAGGCACCCCCAGTTGCCCTACTCAAACTCGATGCCGGCAGCTCACCGAGCCGTGCCTGCACCCTTCTCCCCTCAAGCGGTAGGGCGCGTGCTCAGAGCAGCACATAACACTTCCCGCGCACAGGCCCAAGGAGGAGCTGCATTTAATTGCTCCAAGAGGTGCATGCAGCTTGAGCCCCGCAGGTCGCCCACCCCTGCGTTACAGCGCCCCCCTCGAGCAGTTTGCAAAACTTCCCTGCCATTGCTCAGGCGGGCTTAGCACCGCGGGTGCGAGTGTTAGCAGCTGGGGTGTGCCCAGCCAATTGTCAGCCTACACACTGTGTGAAAACAGTTGCTTTGAGCAGGGATAGCTGGCACAGTGTGCAACATACCTAAGCTGGATCCCCGGCTGGAGCTGAGCTATACGAAATGGCTGTAAACCTTCGGGCTGCTCTGAGTTATGCCCAACTATCCCTGGGCCCAAGGCACAGGTCCAACAGCTGAGGCTGTCTGAAGCGCAGGGATGCCTTACCCGTCCCTCTTTCTCCTGGAAAGGGTTCCCTATGCCGGGAGTGGCGGGGAGCCAGTTTATCTGGCTTTCCAGCAGCTGTGGGTCACTTTGCACAGGGCCATGCAGAACCTGATCCTGGAACTGGAGATGCCCTGGCAGCTGGGATGGGGAGCTGGGAAAGCCCCTTGCGGGGAACACATCCCTGGGTGGCTGCTGGGCTTGGACCAGAGACTGACTGGGGAGCAGCGTTCCTGTAAGCTGAGCAGTAGGGTGGCCTCCCAAGAGAGATTAAAATGCCACCCAGCTAGTTACCAGAGCACCTACAGCCACCCGCATGTGTTTCTCAGGTGGTGCACGTCCGCGCCAGCCTTGGTGCACATAACACAAATTATTCTGCCCAAGGACAGAAAAAAAAGGAGGGGGCGCTGCCGGGGAAGCAATGTGCCCCCGACTCCCCTGTGCCCAGGGCCTGTCCCAGCCAGCTTGGACCACCTGCAGTGGCTCCTACAGGCCACTGTGAGAGCCACGGGGGGTGGGGGGTGGGATGCTGCTGTGTGTGTGCCGATGTGGAGCGGCCGCAGCGTGGGGTGAACTCCCCAGGCCGCCTGGCTCAGTTGTGAGCTGCTCGGCTGGCGTGGGGGGCTCAGGACCGACGCACGCTCCCCTTGGATTGATGCTGTGAGACTCCCTCTGCCCAGTGCGGTCGAACTGAGCTCTTCCCAGGCCTGAGGCCAGGAGCAGCTCACAGGGCAGCAGCTGTGAACTGAGGCAGAGCCGGGCAGGACACCCCACCCCAGGCTGAGAAGCCCCGCCTCCCTTGTGTATCAGGAAGGGGTGGGCGGGGCCCGGTAACTAGCTAGAGGGAGTCAGCGAGAGCTGAACTGACAGAGCAGGTGGAAGGCAGCTGGCTTGCTCACTCCCGGACCCAGCTCTCCCCAGCCTCTTCCCTGCATCAGCCTCTAGCCAGGGACCTGCCCTGCTGCACCCTCTGATGCTGGGTCAGGCCCTTTGCCTCCAGCCCAGAAAGCAGAGTCCCTGTCCTGGATATTCCCTCATCACGCCGCCTGGAAACCTGGGACCTGCAGCCCCTTGCAGGGAATGAACACTCTTCCTGGACCTGTGATCTCTCACCCTGGCCAGGCCCTGCCCCGGTCCCTCAGCCTGTCAGCTAAGAGCCTGGGGGCTGGGTTAGTTCAGCTCTGGCTCTGTAATTTGCTGATCTTCTGGTGTCTACCTGTCACCTGTCCTCTGCCACCTAAAAGGTCAGGTCCTCCTGGCCCCTGAGTCTCTCTCCTGGAGGTGGCCACCGGCAGTTGTTGCTTTCAGCCTTGATGTTTGGCTCTCTTAATATTTCACACCATTTCCTTCTCCTCTCCCGTCACCTTCCATGGCCTTGCCCTAGCTGGGCCTCAGCGTCTCTGTCTTCTCTTTAGCTGCCCCTTTGGGAGGCATGGGGCCAGTGTGGGGCTCACAGATGCAGGGGCATGGAGGAAGAAGCTCCCTTTGCCTGCTGGGCTCCTCACCATGGTGCTGGAAGCTGGCAGCGATGCGTCGGCATCTCCTCCGCTGTCTCTCTGGGGCCGCTCTGTTCCTCATCACTATGGCTTTGCTCTCCATGCGGCACCGTGACATTCAGGAGGTGGCCCGCTACCAAGCGGTTGGTGATGGGACATCGGAGATCCCAGAGCGCCAGGCAAAAGTGTCCTCAGGGGGTATGTTGGGAGACAGCAGCAGGAGTCAGAAGCTGAAGGAGTCACCGGGCCCTTCCCAGGTGGGCTCTAGCATTCGGCGAGGCCTGGAGCTGGGAGAGGTTTTCATTGCTGTGAAGACAACCAGGAGGTTCCACCAGACCAGGCTGGAGCTGCTGCTGGACACTTGGATATCCAAGACAAACGAACAGGTGTGTATAGAGGTGGGAGTGGAGGGGTTCATTGCAGCGGCAGGCCTCCTGTGTGGGCATGTGGGGGCCAGGAGGGAGCTAATGTCTAGGGGGAGAGTAAGGAGCCATGGACTCATTACACTGAAGAAATAGTCAGGCTGAAGGGGGGTCAGAACAACGGCCTCCCTTAGCGCATCTCCTACATCGCGTCTAACCCTTTGACTCCACTGCGCAGAGACAGCGGCACGTCACTCTGGCTGGGCAGAGGGCTCTATTAACTGGATCTCTGCCAGCTTCAGGCTCAGGGGAGAGCCCTGCAGAGAGAGACCAGGGTTTCTCCTGGCTGCTCGCACGGGGCTGAACAGAGAAGTGGTATTGGTCAGGCACTGTCAGCCTCCTACCTAAACCTAGCCTCAAAGCGTGGCAATTCGCCCCCTTTAAATCCAGCAACGCCGGGGTGCACGCTGCACCTAGGTGACAGCCGTCCTCCCATCAGCTGCTGGGCTTCGAGCGTGCATAGAGCACGGACGGCCTCTCTGCCCGGCTCTTTCACCTTCAGAGGCCTGACTCAAAGGGCTGATCACCAGGGGAGTGACATGGTGAAGTTTCAGACAAGCTCCCTCCAGCCACACAACGTTTGTCTGCCTCGCAGCACCACATCCGGCTCAGGCAGCGTCTGTCCAGGAAGGAGTGCTAGGCCCTGGAGTGGCCAAGGATGCTAGAGAGGAGAACAAGGTGTGGGGTGTGTCTGAGCAGTGGGGAGAGACCGTGGTTAGTCCGGTAAGCTAAGCACCTCCCCGGGGGGGCAGAGGTGCTGTGTGGAGGAGCTGGAGTTTCTGGGGTCCAGGCTAGACCAGCAGGAGGGGTGCAGAGGGGGCACATGTGGGTGCCATGTCTCGGTGCGGTCGGTGCGTCGCTTGCTGGAACACCAAGTCCATTTGCCCCCGTTCTGGTGATGGTTCCTCATCCCCTCATTGTGTGTGTGTGGGGGCTGGGGGGAGCTGTTGTTTCTGTGTGTTGGTACTGGCGCCGGGATGGCTCTTCCCCCTTCTCTCAGCAGAGCCTTGAGAGTTTCACATCCTGGAGGGACAGCTGGCTTGGGGACACTCCTGTGACCCAGAAAGGACTAAATGATGGCTGGGGGAAAACACCCTCTGCTCCCTGGGACTGCCCCCACCGTGTGACTGGGAAAGCCCCCACCGAGCTGGTTGTAGATTCTAGGCACTTGGGTTATAGATCAGCTACCAGAGGCCAGGTTAGCAACTCGACTGCCTACCCTATTGCTAATCTCACCATCACTGAAGGGGTTCTGGGGGGTTCTTTGCCTGCTGCTTCTCTGCTTCGGGGTCCCCCATTTGCCTTCCATGCCGCAACCGCAGGTGGAGCCTAAGTCCCCTGTCCTGCAAGTGGCTTTGCTCAGACCCCCCCCACAGAAATCAGTGGGAGCTCACAGGTCTGCCATGCACAGCCAGTTGCAGAATCAGAACCTAAAGGAGGAGCCTGGCTTGTGTGTGTGTGTTGGAGGAGGCAGCAAAAAGGTGCCCTTGAGACAAAGCAGGGCATTCTGGGTGAGGGCAGTTTTCCCTTCCACGCGCTGGGCTGTAACTGTCTGGTGCTTTCCACTACCTAGTCAGTTGCGGTTTGTCAGAGGAAGCCACGTCCTATTTTGAACCCACTTCCTCTATGTGCATTAGCGCCTGAAATATCATGCTTCCCCTTCTCGACATGCATCTTAGAGCCCTCAGTGCTCTGCCTTCTACTCTCTATTGGCTCTTAGCAGGTTCCTTACTTGTTACTTCTTGGCATAGGCTTGTTACAAAGTGGGCTGGCTGCTGGCATACGGGTATCATGATTGTCACTGGCCTGGGTCTTTCTGGGTGTGTTTGCAAACCAGTTTTCCTACTTGAAATGTAACCAACACTTGTCCATTCTGGCCATGCCAAGAAATGAGGGGAAGTGGTGGGAGGGAGAAGATTCTCTAGAGCACCCCAAATTACCAGACCCTTTGTCTATGGATGTGGGAAATCCATGAAATTTGCAGATGTTACCAAGCTGAGACAGGTTGCAAACGCTTTGGGAGACAGGATCAGAATTCAAAAGGACCTTGACAAATTAGCCTGGATTCAAGAAGAGTGACGTCAACAAAGACAAGTGCGCAATATCTCACTTAGGAAAATAAAATCAAATGCACGACTACAAACTGGACGATAACTGGCTGTGGGGCAGCACTGATGGAAAAAAGCTGGGGGTGATCGTGCCTCACAACTGAATATGAGTCAACAAAGTGATGCAGTTGCAAAAAAGACGAATATCATTCTGGGGTGCATGAGCAGGAGGGTTGTATGTGAGACATGGGACGTAATTGTCCTGCTCTGCTCAATGCTGGTGAGACTTGAGCTGGAGTATTTTGTTCTGAGCTGGGTACCAAACTTTAGACAAAATGAGAACAAATTAGAGATAGGGTCCGGAGGAGAGTAACAGAAATGATAACAGGTTTAGAAAACTTGTCCTATGAGGGAAGGTTAAAGAAACTGGGCATATTTAGTCCTGGGAGAAAAAGAAAGCGGGGGTGGGGATGCTAGCAGTCTTCAAATGTGTTAAGGGCTGTTACAAAGAAGGGCAAGAATCAGTTGGTCTCCATGTCCCCAGAAAGTAGGTCAAGACACAACAGACAATCTGCAGCAAAGGAGATTTAGGTTAGATATAAAGAAAAAGTGACTAACACGAAGGGAAGTGAACCTTTGGAACCGGCTTGCAAGGCAGGTTGTGAAATCTCCATCACCAAAAGCTGTTACAAACTGGCTGAACAAACACCAGTCATGGCTATTCTCTATTTGTCTGGTCCTGCCTCAGCACAGGGGGTTGGATTTGATGACTTCTCAAGGTCCCATCCTGCCCTTTGCAAGCGGAGTTGGCTGGGATCAAAAAAGGGGTGTGAGTCTGAAAGAAAGTTTTCAGAAAAGCTGGCTGTTGAATTTTTGGTGCTGAAAACCTTTAGTTTTTCCTCCTTCCTTCTCCCCCTTTTTCTTATTGCACCAGAAGCAAAGGTAGTGGTTGAGGGGATGAAAGGAAAAATATAACACAAACATGTTAGTTTTTGTTGAAAAACAAAGCAGAATTGTTGCCAGATCTAACATGCTTTGCTTTTGAAAAACATTGAATTTTTCTACCCCCAGGAAAGTTTTGCACTATAAACATGAACCTGTCTGATTTGCAAGGGAGGAGGATCCCACTGAGGGCGGAGGAGACACCAAGACTCCCAGGGAGCACTCGGCAGCATTCATTCATCTCCATGACTCCCACGTTGGGGAGGGAAGCAAGTATCGTTAGGCTGGTGGGGACGTGATGGCAGAAAGGGCTGGGACATGGTGCCTGGCGTGGAGGGAGTTGAGATCAGAGCTCGGACTTGCTCTCAGTTTTACAGTTACTCCGCTAAACCCAGCTGCTGCTCATGATAACTGAGCTTCCCTGTCTTGTGGTCTGGGGTCATGCTGGCTGCTCAGCTACAGAGCCTCTTCCTATGCAGGTGGCCACCTGTATCTGTGTTATCAGTGCCAGACTGGTTGGCACTGCCATTGAGCTGAGAATCTGCTTGGGGTCCCAAGCAGACCAGCCTTGTTTCCTGGGGCCTTAATGGCCCTGTCGGGGTGACTTTTGTGGGAGTCAGGCAAACCTGTGAGCTTTATTATACATAACTGCAGGGCCTAGAGTTCGCAGCCAAGACCAGGCTTCAGTACGCTAGGTGCTGCACAGACACATTCCCTGTCTCCAAGAGCTGACAGCCTCAATAGACAAGCCAGACAAAGGATGGGAATGGGAAACTGAGTCCCAGTCTGGTGCCTTGTGCCGTCGGCTTTGCTGTCTGTTGTAAGGGCTGACGCTTTCACTCTGCTGATGGGTCTTTGCCAGGAAAAGAGCTAAGTTTAATCTCATGAGGGTGGACACTGACTGGCCTTGTCATTTTCACGTCCCCCAGCTTCCGGCCTGTTGCCTCAGTCCTGCCTGTCAGGTTGCTCACCTGCCGCATGGTGTTTAAGCCCTGGAGAGCGAGTTCTCTGAGGCTGGCTGGCCCTTGCGCCTGTCTGCACGGTGCCCAGCATGATGGGGCCCGGACAGGAGTCCTGACACACAGCTGCAATGCTGGCAGCCAGGGCTGGGCAGGCCCAAGGCTTGGCCCTTATCCTCTGGTTGAGGCTGGTGTCTATGCTCCAGGGGAGTTTGCTAGACAAGGCTCTGTGATAGCTGTCTGTTGCGCCTCAGAACCGAAGGACAGGCTTATAGCCAGTGCCCTCCACCTCCCTGCGCCACTGCGCAGTGGCGAGACCAGCAGAGGCCACTGCAAGCTGCACATGTTAGACAGGGCACTGAGAGCTGGGACCTGGAAACCCAGCCCCAGTCAGCAGCAGGGCCGACAGCCGCTGCTGGTCTTGGGGCAAGGCGGGAGAGGGGCCCAGCTCCTCGTCACAGGCGGGGCAGGGCCAAGGGCAGAAGGGGTGGAGCCTGTGGGAGTCAGTTCTTAGCGCCACCTGAACCGCGGTGCTGGCCCCGCAGCCACAGGGAGCAGCGGAGCAGCCGTGCACGGCACTGCAAAGGGGCCCAGATCTCCAGGCCCCTTTGAAGTCCTGGACTCCGGGGCAACAGCCCTTTCTTCCCCCGTGCCGGCGGGCCTGCCAATCACCATCTTCTCGGTGGGCGGCCCAGGGTAGTACGGAGCTGGGTTGAATTCTGGCTCTGTTGCGCCTGACCCTGATATTTGCCCAAACTGGTCCCGAAGACTTGGGGCAGGCTGTGGGAGCTGGGCTACTGCAGTCAGCCAGAGAGCCCAGAGGAACCTTCTCCTCCCCTCTGGCTGAGCTGGTAAAACTGGCCGGGAGCTGGTCTGGTCTGGAGGTCGCTGGCTGGGTGAGGCTGAGGGAGATGTGTGTGAGGCACCAGCAAACCCCCTCCAGGCACCCCACTCGACAGCCCGGTTACAATTGAAACCACCCAGGCCCCTCCTTTGTCCTGATGCTGTGCCTGGGAAAATCGAGGCACCCACCTTCGGTGGACACCCAACTGTAGGAAACACAAGCAGCCTAACCATGGGAATAAAATCCTCACACACGCCCATCTGCCACGGCCTCGTGCCTCATCGAATCGAGCTCCCTCACCTGCGCTGAAGGCGTCCCTGGAGGCAGCATTCCTCACAGCCCCTCTGGGGATCTCTCCCCCGGCATCTCTTCCTCCCTGCCCCCACCTGGCACACTCAGCACCCCCACTATACCTGCTCACTTCAGAGCCTGTCGCTGCCACGGATGGGCTACAGCCAGCCACCCTTCAGTGTGCCCTCTTCCCAGCCCTCCCAGTGATCACAGCCTGGCTTCCCTGCTTTGCCTTTCTGGCCCCTTTCCCTCCTGCCCGCTCTGCACCCATCTGCCTGATGGGGATGAAGCACCCGGGCTTGGAAGCGAAGGGGCGGGAGCTCCCTTGGCCCAGGGCCAGAGCTGTTTGCTGCCTGCCTGAATACTTTGTATTCTCCCCCCACCCCCCCAGGCTGGGCGCGGTGTTTAACCAGCCTGCGGCAGCTGGTGGGCAGATTGTTTAAGGCTTGTGTCTCTTTCTTTCAGTCCCTTTGGTTCCTTGAGAGCACTTTTTCCGCATGAAAGGAGCTTTTCTCAGCTGGCCGTGATCCCGCTGTGCCCCCCCAGGGGCGTGCGGGTCACAGAATGGCGACCGGCGAGCGGGGCAGACCCGAGGTGGACGAGGGGGGCTGGGAAGCTGCCGGGGGCTGGAGCTGCTATACACGCTAACAGCTGTTTCCCCTTAACCCCTGCTTCCTTTGACCACAAAGCTGCTGCTTTCATCTGCGGTTTGACATCATTCATACCCCAGGCTGGGCCTCGTGTCCCCTGGCTTGGCTTCGCGGGGCTGCCTGAGCTATCCGTTCACCAGGTGGCAGGCTCGTGGGGCTGGGGGTTGGAGAACACTGGGGAGGGGAGAGCCCAGACCCTCCAGGTAACAAAGTGAATCTTGTAATGCAGCCCTCAGAACAGGGCTCTCTCTTCAGCCCTGCCTGGCTGGAAGGGGAGGTGGTGGGAGATGGTGGTGATATGCCTCCCTGAAGCAAACGAAACTCCAGGGGCCAGGTCCTCAGCTGGTGTCCATCGGCATAGCCCCGTTAACTTCAGTGGAAATGCTGGGAATCCAAGCCCTGGACTCCTGGGTTCTCTGGCTGTCAGAGAGTCTTCCGAGTGCAAACTCCGGAGGGGTGGGGGGGCCCAGCCCTGTGCAGAGCTGACCTCCAGGCTTCCCTGCTCCTCTTGCAGAGGAGAGCCAGGGATCTGAGCCCTTCCTTCAGTATCCTGAATCAGAGGGAAGTCTCTCCCTGGCCTGAAGCTGAGGCAGGCTGGAGAAAGAGGTGGCTGCAGGCCCCACGTGTGCCCCTGGCAAACAGAGCTCAAAGAGGATTCATTATCCTCCAGCCACCCTTGCAGGAAAGGCAGAAGAGGCAGGTGAGCAATGAGCTGGGACCGCAGCTCCCAGCTCCCCCTGCCCAGACAGCAACACTCCAGGTTGCCCCACTTCAGCCTAGCAAGAGGCAGCCACAGGGTGTCAAAGGCACAGGCCGGAGCGGGGAGGCGGGAGGCCTAGTGAGAGCTTGCGAGGCCAGAAGTGCTGCCAGTCCCGGGCGGCAGAGTAACCTCCCCCTCTCCTCTCCTCTGTTCTCAGACCTACATCTTCACCGATGAAGAAGATGAAGCCCTGCAGAAGCGAATGGGTAACCCAGCCCCCTGCCCCCCAGCCCTGACTCTGGGCCCGGAGTGAGGGCGGGTTCTCCTCCCATGGCCCTGCTGGAGCCCTGCGAGAGGCTGGACTCCACAGAGCCTGGCAGGAGCCCCACTGACTCCCTCTGGGGAGCGGACTCAGCCCAGCGGAGTTCCCCTCTGAAAAGGGCGGCGGGGAGGCGGACCTGCCCTGTGAAAGGAGGGCGACAGGAGAGTGGCGGGAATGTGCCGGAAGACGCTGCGGGAGGCCAGCTCTCCTGGAGAGCAGCAGGGGGGTTGGACAACCCCTTCTGTCCCAGGCCCGCGTGGGAAGGAGGTGCTGTTGCTAGAGCTGGGAGCTGGGACTTGGAAGAACTCGGTTCAACAGGCTTCCTGTGCCGAACCACTTCCCCTCTGGCAGCTCCAGCAACGGGGAGGCAGTACTTCCTTGTGCCACAGCGCTGCTCTGACTGCCTATGGCCAGCTCCTCTAGCCCGCCCTCCTGAGAAGGTCATGAGCATCTGTGAGGCTCCCCCATGCCACGATGTTGCCAGCGCCTCACCAGATCAGCCACATAGGACCGGCGAAATGCCCCAGTAGTGATAAGAAAGCTCATCGCCGGTGGTGCCTTGCTTCGGTGGGGAGAGGTCCGAGCCAGGCTTCCCCTTTCCCCCAAGCAGACGGGATGGGGGCCCCTCCAGGGCAAGGCAGGTGTTCCTGAGGGGAGCAGCATGGGGGTTGCTGCATGAACAGGAAGATTGAACCCAGAGAGAAGGGTGGGGTGGGAACAGGCCAGTGAGACGTGGGGCCCTGCTTCTGAGCAGGGTGTGGATGTGAGAAGGCCAGGACAGAATTAACACTGTGATTGATCCTGCTCTTGCTCTGACCAGCGGTGTTTCCTGCCTGCTGGGCTGAGACTGAGTGAAGTGGGAGTTCATTGCCCAGCAGCCCTGTCTTTTTCCTCTCAGGTGACCATGTGATATTCACAAACTGCTCCTCAGAGCATAGCCACCCAGCCCTCTCCTGCAAGATGGCTGCTGAGTTCGATGCGTTCTTGGCCAGCGGCCTGAGGTGAGCACTGAGGGGTGTGAAGGAGCCTGGGAGGGAATGTCCTGGCCCAGAATGGGAAGCTGTCGCTGCCAGCTGGTGACCGCTTGTGTGACTGACTGG
This sequence comes from Carettochelys insculpta, assembly GCF_033958435.1. Lineage (NCBI taxonomy): Eukaryota > Metazoa > Chordata > Testudines > Carettochelyidae > Carettochelys > Carettochelys insculpta. The sequence goes on along the minus strand of NC_134137.1, from coordinate 279,940,963 downwards.
GAGGCTGTGAGTGGCGTTCCAGTGGGAAGGGTGAAGAAGGGTCTAGTTCGCAGAGGTGCTGATTCAAGCCCATCGGCGGCTGGTTGTACATGACCTCAAAAAATAAGGGCCAAGACATGAGGCTGAGTCAGCAGCAGCTTCCTGACCTAACCTGCTCTTGTCTGTCTTCCTGCCTGTGGCCAGCTGGTTTTGCCATGTGGATGATGACAACTACCTGAACCCACAGGCCCTCTTGAAGCTCTTGTCTTCCTACTCTCCAGCCCAGGAGGTTTACATTGGGAAGCCCAGCTTGAACCGGCCTATCCAAGCCTCTGAAACGATGCCCAACAATCGGACAGTAAGTCCTGCTCCATGGCAACGGGGCCAAGCATCTGACCGGCTCCCTGGGGATTCTGAAGGGAGCTAGTGGTTCTTGAACCCGTGTCTTGTCACACACCCCAAACAGGCCTGGTCTCCACCAGACCCAATCTGGTCCTATGCAACCTGTGACTGAGGTCCCCTGGGGGCTGTGCTCAGACTGTTCAGTTACGGCAAACTGTAAAGAATGGGCAGACAGTCCCCCAAACTGGTGGTTATTCCAGTACTTAGATCCATCAAGAGAGGAACAAAAAAGCTTCTGTAATACCTTGCTGCCGGGACGTGTGGGCGGACAATAAAGGGTCCGTGGGCTGGACGCGGTTTGCTGGAGCTAGCCCTGGCAGGCCACCAGATGCTTTACTTACCTGCGCTTCCACAGGTATGGCCGCTCGCAGTGCCCATTGGCCACCGTTCACTGTTCCTAGCCAATGAGAGCTGCAGGAAGCTGTGACCCAGCCCACACTGTCCCCGCAGCTCCTATTGGCTGGGAATGGCCAACTGGAGCCAACGGAATCTGTGAGTGGCTGCACCTGCAGAAGCACAAGTAAATGAAGCATTTGGTGGCCTGCCGGGGGTAATGCTGCTGAACCACATCTGGCTCCTTATTGGGTACCCGAAAGCAAAAAACAATTCCCTTAAAGCAATCCAGTCTTTGGGCTCCACCTAGACAGCCAAGATGGCTATGATGAGGATTATTGGAGATCTTGTTCATTGTCTGAAAAAGTTCTACCAATCCGCAAGGACTACACCCATTGCTACCATGTTAATGAATATTTTAGGTTTCACCCAAATATAGGCTTGTGGCCAACTCTTATTAACCGCACTGACATTTTCTTAAAGAAGAAAAGAGAGCGAGAGAGAGCGTTGGTTACAAGATCAATACACACAGAGACATGAATAAAGTCCTTAGGTCAGTGCTATAACAGAGGTGGCCTCAGAAGAGTAGCTGTGTTAGAGCGTCACCAATAACAAGCAGTCCTGTAGCACCTTAAAGACAAGCACATTTATTAGGTGATGAGCTTTTGTGGGTTAGGACCCACGTCCTCAGATGACTGAACTCTTCAATATTCCTCTTCAATGATCTGAGGAAGTGGGTCTTATTAATGGAAGCTCATGACCGAATACATTTGCTAGTCTCTAAGGCGCTACGTGACTGCTTGTTATAGTAGAGATGGTGAGCTCTAGAACTGCAAGGGGTTATTTCAGCTGGGTTACTGAGCTCTAGGCCACACAGCGGCTGAGACACTGGCAGGATGGGGTGCAGCACCGCAGCTGAGAGTTTGGGTGTGGGGCCAGCAGCCATGACTACATGGCAACTGGGACCCAAAGGGTGGGGGCGGGGCAGCACCTGGGATCCAGGGGATGGGGAGGAGGCAAGTCTGGCATGGTAGCCAGAATCTTGGGCATGGGTCTGGCAGCTGGGTCCTGGATGGAGCCCTGGTTAAAGCCTCCGGGTGCGATAGGGTTGGTAAGGTTGCAGTAAGGCTGATGGTGCTCAGAATACTCAGAGCACAAACCCTGCCTTCCCCCCCACTTCCTCCCACCTGCTATGGCTCTGGGAGGGCGTTTGTGTGCAAGAGAGAGTTTTGGGGGCAGGCTGTGGAACAGCGTTTGGGTGCTGGGTGCAGGCACTGGGCTGGGTCCGGGAGGCAGGGCAGGCTCTGGGAGGGATTTTGAAGGCTGTGGGGAGAGAGTGAGGGTGTGAGCTCTGAGAGGGGAAGGAACACAGGAGGGGATGCAGGGATGGGGTTGCGGGGTTACTAAGCCAGGAGTGGTGGGGGGGAACCATGGGCTTTCCCCATACTGCTGGCTGCAGGCACTGCCCCAGCAGCTCCCATTGTCCTCAGTTGCACTCAGGATGGGGGCCTGCATGGAGGCACCCTCCCAATCCCGTGCTGGCAGAGCAGGCAGGAGGCCACTCTAGCTCTGCTGCACTGACAGTGGCGGTAGTGGGGCTCCTGGGCTGTCTTAAATGACCCGGGCGTGGCAGGCCAGCCAGCGGGCACACTGAGCTGGGGGAGGGAGCACACAGGAGTGGCAGACAGCACTGGGACTTTGCTGGAGCACGGCCCTGGGCCAGGAGTATCTCTGGAGCTCAGGCACCATGGGCCCATGTAACTCACCACCCTTGCCCTTTGCACCTCTACTTCCCATGCCTACGGTTCCTGCAGAGCCTCTTGGCTGCCTGCAGTTCTCAGGAGGACTATAGTGTCTATGAAATACCCTCCTGTTTTCTAAACGTCACCAGTAATTTGCCTCTGTCTGCACGGAGAAGGTCAGCTCCCTGACTACAGCACTGGGCAATACAGTATGGGAAGGAGAGGGACAGCCCTCGGTGGGGAAAGAACTGGTCGAGAGCTGTTTAGAAAGCTAGACACACACAGATCCATGGGTCTGGATTTAATGCACCCAAGGGTACACAGGGACTTGGCAGATGTCATTGCAGAGCCTTTCGCCATTATCTTTGAAAACTTGTGGAGACTGGGAGAGGTCCTGGATGATTGGAAAGAGGCAAATGTAATGCCCATCTTTAAAGAAGGAAAGGAGGACCATCCAGGGAACTACAGAGTGGTGAGCCCTACCTCAATCCCTGGGAAAATAATGGTGGGGATCCTCAATGAATCCATTTTGAAGCATTTGGAAGAGGGGAAAGTGATCATGAGTGATCAGCAAGGGCAAGTCATGCCTGACCAATCTGATTAGCTTCTGTGCTGAGGTAACTGGCTCTGTGGACATGGGGAAGTCAATGGATGTGATACACTTTGACTTTAGCAAAGCTTTTGATACAGTCTTCCACAATTTTCTTGCCCATAAGTTAAGGAAGTATTTATTGGATCCGTGGACTGTAAGGTGGATAGAAAGCTGGCTAGATGTTTGGGCCCAACAGGTAGTGATCAATGACTCATTGTCTGGTTGGCGGTTTGTTTCAAGCGGAGTGCCCCAAGGATTGTTTCTAGGGCTGGTGTTGTTCAACATCTTTATTAATGACCTAGATGAGGGGATGGATTGCACCCTCAGCAAATTTGTGGGTGACACTAAGCTAGGGGGACGAGTAGATATGTTGGAGGGTCGCGATAGGGTCCAGAGTGACCGGGGTATATAGGAGGATTGGGTCAAAGGTAATCTAATGAGGTTCAACAAGGACAAGTCCAAAGTCCTGCCCTTGGGACAGAAGAATCCCAACCACTGTTACAACCTGAGGACCAACTGCCTAAGCAGCAGTGCAGCAGCAAAGGACCTGGGAATTACAGTAGATGAGAGGCTGGATATGAGTCAAGAGTGTGCCCTCGTAGCCAAGAAGGCTAACAGCATAGTGGGGTGCATTAGGAGGAGCATTTCCTGCAGATCTAGGGAAGTAGTTATTCCCCTCTATTTGGCACTGGTGAGGCCACATCTGGAGTGTTGCATCCAGTTCTGGGCACCCCTGTACAGAAAGGATGTGGATGCATCGGAGGGGGTTCAGCAGAAGGCAATGAAGATGACTGGGGGCTGGAACACATGACTTCTGAGGAAAGGCTGAGAGATTTGGGCTTATTTAGTTTGCAGAAGAGAAGACCGAGGGGTGATTTGGCAGCAGCCTTCAGCTTCCTGAAGGGGGGGCTCTAAAGAGGATGGAGAGTGGCTGTTCTCAGTAGTGGGGGATGGCAGAACAAGGAGTAATGATCTCAAGTTATGATGTGGGAGGTGTAGGGTGGATGTTAGGAAAAACTACTTCACCAGGAGGGTGGTGAAGCACTGGAATGTGTTACCGAGAGAGATCGTGGAATCTCCATCCCTGGAGGTTTTAAGTCCTGGCTTGACAAAGTCCTGGCTGGGATGATTTACTTGGAGTTGATCCTGCTTTAGGCAGGGAACTGGACTTGATGACCTCCTGAGGTCCGTTCCAGCCCTAGGATTCTATGATTCTATGAATATGGGATGAACATAAGACAGTTGCCCATCTCCCAGTACTTGCAGGTGATTTGCTGTATACTTCCACAGAAACCAAGAAGTCACCTATTTCAGGACAAGCCCAACAAGGAAAATTATAGACTGCCACTGGTTATCACCTACAGGCCCCAGCTTAAACCCCTCTAGCATACCATTGGCAATCTACAACCTATCCTGGAAAACAATCCCTCACTCTCACAGACCTTGGGAGACAGACCAGTCCTTACCTAAAGACAACCCCCCCAACCTGAAGCAAATACTCATATACAGCCACACAACACAGCACGGAAACACATACCCAGGAACCTATCCCTGCAACAAACCCTTTTGCCAACTGTGTCCACGTATCTATACAAGTGACACCATCACTGCACTTAGCCATGTTAGCCACACCATCAGGGGCTCATACACCCGCACATCCACTGATGTTATATGTGCCATCACGTGCCAGCAAAGCCCCTCTCCCATGTACAGTGCACAAAAGGATAAATGGGTGCAAATCAGACATCAAGAAGGGGAACATATATAAACCTGTAGGGGAACACTTTCATCTCCTTGGTCATTCAGGAAAGGATTTAAAAGCAGACATCTTTCTACAAAACAACGTTCAAAACTCGATTGCAAAGCGGATTTGGAGCTCATTTGCAAACTGCAAACTATACAATTAAGCCTCAGTAAGGATCTAAATTGGTTAACACTCTGCAGAGTCAACTTCCCCTGGCTGGATATCTATCTCTCCCCATCAGCTACGTTGGGTGGCCACAATCACCCTGACTGATTGCCCTATGTGAAGTAGAGGGGGATATGTGTGTTTATACGTGTGTGGCTCACAGAGGGTGTGGGGCTCTTGCTGAGGTAGCCAAGGCGAACAGGTGATACCCCTGTACTGCACACAAAGGGGGAGGTGGAGCCTGAGGGTTTTGAATTGGAACTGGGAGCTGGAAAGCAGTTGCTCTGGGGTGGGGGGGGGGGGCGGGGAGAGAGAGAGAGAGAGAGGAGGGGCAAGGCCCCTGCTCGGGGGACCCCTCGGGGCCTCCTCTGCCCAAAATGGATTGGACTGGCTGTCTCTGATTGCTGTACTAACACCGCTGTACAATGACACTTTGTCCCTGTTGGCTAATAATACCTCTGCTCTCCTGGTGAGCGAGAGTCACTCCTGCCTGCGGATGGGCTGCAGAGGTTGGGGACCCCTGAATCCCGCTACACCCTAATTTACAATGGATAGTAACTTCTTTCTTTTGCAGTCATTTTCTTACATATATACCTGCCTTTGTATTTCCACTCGAATCCATTGGATTAAGGTTACCGTATTTGACCTTTCAAAAGAAAGAACATACCTACCCACTCTATCCATTCTACCTACTCACGCTGTACTAATGTACATATATACTGTAACATGTTCATACCAGGTGAGTGGGTAGATACTGATACAGATCAACTCCCTCTCAGGAGTGCCTTGTTTTATATGATGAATAGTAAAAAAGCGGTAGCCATGTTAGTCTGTAGCCTAACATTTCCAGCACAGCACTACCTCCAGACCTGAAAAAGTGGGTCTGCCTCATGAAAGGTCAGTCCCTAATAAATTATTTTGTTAGTCTTTAAAGTGCTACAGGCCTGCTGGTTTGTTTTCTTTTTGTATGGTAACACTACATTGGGAGAAGTGAGTTTCACCCAAAAAGCTTATACCCTGGTACCGCTGTAATAGTCCCTAATATAATGTAGCACTTAATAGACTAACAAAATCATTTATCAGGTGCTGACACTTTGTGGGGCCGACCCACTCCTTCAGATCATAGCCTCACCAGAACAGACTCAGTATCTAAAGCACAGAGGTCCAAAACTTGTAATCAAGGTTGACAAATTAGAAAAATTGTTATCAAAGTTGGCAATTTTTCTGATTTGTCAACCTTGCTAAGAATTTTTGGACCTCTGTGCTTTATATATTGCGTCTGTACTGGTAATGCTACAAGTCTGAAGAAGTGGGTCTGTCCCACGAAAGCTCATCACCTAATACATTATTTTGTTAATCTCTGAAGTGCCACGGGACTGCTGTTTTGTTTTGGTAGAATACAGACTAACAGGGCTACCTCTCTGCTGCTGATTTTTGTTGTCGTTTTTACAGATATAGACTATCTGGCTATGCCTCTGAGACGACATTCACACTTCATTTACATGTTAATATCTCCTTTTGATCTTTGCATTAACAGAATGCAGGGCTAGACAGGAACTGCTTGGTTACATTGTTAACCTCTAACTATATACAGTAAACACAAAAAAAACCCAACCAACACAAACTTTAATCTACTCACAGAGGTAGCCGTGTTAGTCTGTATCTTTGAGAACAACAAGAAGTCCTGTGGCACCTTATAGACTAACAGATATTTTGGAGCATCAGCTTTCATGGGCAAAGAAGTGTTTTTTCCTCTTTTGATAAGTACTGTTGATACTGGGCCATTTCCACCTTGCTGAATAGACCTTGTCAGCTCTGGCCCTCCCTCTTACTGGGACCTCACTCTTTAAATACCCCTCTGAAACCACCACCCCCCTCACTCATGCATCTGCTGAAGTGGGTCTTTGCCCACGAAAGCTCATGCTCCAAAATATCTGTTAGTCTATAAGGTGCCACAGGACCTCTTGTTGTTCATTAATCTGCTCCTGTCTCAAAAGGTTGCATCTGGGTCAGGTGCTTAACTCTTTCTTGCCCTATGCCAGAATAAAACCGCAGTCATGTAGCACTTTAAAGACTAACAAAATGATTGATTAGGTGATGCACTTTCGTGGGACAGTCTGCCCCACAAAAGCTCAGCACCTAAAAAATCAATTTGCTTGCACACGAGGGTGTGTGAGAGAGGTTGCACTGCGTGTGGGCCTACCCATCTGCGAGAGTGCAAGAGCAGGCAGGGGAGGGCAAATACTTGTAGCCCCTAGAGCAGAGGTGAGCAAACTTTTTGTGTCGGGCCCCACTTTTTGTGCCTGCTATTAGCAGGGTCCCTTGACCGTCTGCCCCACGAAAGCTCATCACCTAATAAACCATTCTGTTAGTCTTTAAAGTGCTACACGACTGCTAGTTTGTTTTGTTAGAATACAGACTCACACAGCTGCCTCTCTGTTCCTGTTCAACATGCACCGCCCTGGGCCAGACAGCCACAACAGCATGTGCCGCCCAGGCCTGGAGAGAGAGGCAGTCTCACAGATGGTGCTCCTCAAGGGGAACCCTGTCTGCTGAGAGATTCAGCCCATCCAGCTCGACTAAAGTCACTTTTGCCACAGAGAGGCCACTCCTTCCCTGAGTGAGAGGGGAATTCCACCTCCTTGTTCAGCAAATGTGCCCTCCTCTCTGCCACAAGGGCCCTTCTTTGCTACTGGGCCAAAACAATTCTGGCCCCAGGGTGGTAGAGCAGCTGTCCTGCGTGTCTGACCAGCTGGTGCGGTGAAGGCCTGCTCCCCTCCATGCCACCCTGTGCGGTGCTGCAGGTGGATTATACCCGGTCAGTGTGTGTCTAAAGGCCAGCACTTTGGTGCTGAAACCTGCAAGGACAGGAGTAGTGGCAGTGGTGAGCCCTTTCCTTTTCTCTGCCTTTCTCTCCCCAGAGGTCTGTGCGCTTCTGGTTCGCTACGGGAGGGGCAGGATTTTGCATCAGCCGCAGCCTAGCCACCAAGATGGCGCCTTGGGCCAGGTGAGGCGGGAAGTCAGCAGACGTGTGAGCATGCGTGCCTCAGGAATCCCGAGAAATGTCATGGAAGATCATGCATAGACTGGGAGGGGGGGGGTGTGAATGGATGCTTGCACACGAGGGTGTGTGAGAGAGGGCACAGTGTGGGTGGGCCTACCCATCTGCGAGCATGCAAGGGCAGGCAGGGGAGGGCAAGTACTTGTAGCCCCTAGATCACGGGTGAGCAAACTTTTTGTGTCGGGCCCCCACTTTTTGTGCCTGCAACCTGCCTGACGTCATCCAGACTGATGGAAATTCCAGCTATGTTCATATGAAACCAACCAACCACCCAATCAGCACGTGGAAGACAATAAGTCTGAAGAAGGTAAAATCTTTATTAATCAGTATGTAAATGTGAACACGCGCACATAAAGGCTATGTCTACACTAGCACAAATCTTTGAAATGGCCGTGCAAATGGCCATTTCGAAGATTACTAATGAGGCGCTGAAATGCATATTCAGTGCCTCATTAGCATGCCGCCGGCCACGGCTCTTCGAAATTGCCGTGTTTCGCTCCCGTGTGGCTTGTCCAGACGGGGGCCCTTTTCGAAAGGAACCCGCCAGCTTTGAAATCCCCTAATTCCTATGTGCTGATTTGCATGGCCGGTCCAAAGATTTGTACTAGTGTAGACACGGCCATAAGCAGTAACAGATTTCACTATTTTAATGAGGTGGATGAGCCTGAGCCCCAGCAGGCAATCGTGCTGCATCCCACTAGTGAAATTTCTCCCCGCTGTGGCAGCCCACCCCCCACTCTGCGCACCCCTGCCCTCGAGGCCCCATCTATGCAGGGCTCTGCCTGCACACAGCGCTGAGCTGACATGTGCATAGTTATCAGTTTGTAAATTCTTGCAGTGCAGACAGAGAACCAGCCAGCCCCCCCATCTCTTTGCAACCCCAGCTACAGAACTCTCGGAGGTCAGTGGAGCTGCCCAAGGGGTGATTCTGGCTCTGACTCTCTCCTCCTGCTCCAAGACCGGGAACCCACTGGGTGCCTGTATCCCCCCCCGATCAGTGCAGCCCCTTCTCTTCCAGCGGCAGTCACTTCCTGCACACCTCAGAGCGCATCCGCCTCCCGGACGACTGCACTGTGGGCTACATCGTGGAATGCAAACTGGGCCGGCGTCTGCTCCCCAACACTCTCTTCCACTCTCACCTGGAGAACCTGCAGCTGGTGCCCCGCCCCCGGCTGACACAGCAGGTGAATGGAAGAGGTGGTCAGAAGGAGATGTGGCAGGAGAGGTTTGGAGGCGGGGGAAGGAAGAAGGGAGGGGCGAGTGGGCAATGGCTCACTTCACTCCGGTAGTAACGGTGATCCTGATTGAATCAGCCACACATTATTTCAATGAGATTTTCCTGACAAATGCATCCCTTGGCGCTTCTCTGCAATGATGGGCGAAGGATGAAATGGCAATTAACTAGCCAGCAAAAGTGCTGCCAGTCAAAGAGTAGGGGGAGGGCCCTCCACGCCACAGCGGCAGCAACCGGAGAAGTGGTTTATGGCACCCGTGGGGCCCATGCAATATAGCCCTGCCAGGGGAGAAGCGTAGGAGAGATGGGAGCTGGAGATGTGGAGGGAATGGAGGTGGGGGGTGGTGGTGGGGGCAGATGAACACCTGCACCCTGGCCCTGCATAGGCAGAGGGATGAGGCTGTGGGGATAGGGGCATGGGAAGCAAAGCTTGTGGAGTGGCTTTCAGCTGGGGGATGATGGGAATGTCCGTAGCGCAGGCGTGTAAAGCTGAGAGCTGTCCCAGCCGCCTGCCTCTTTGCTTCCTAACCTCCTGCTTCCCTGTCTCCTGGTCTTTCCCTGCAGGTCACCCTCAGCTACGGCGTCTTTGAGAAGAAACTCAACACTGTTGAGCTGTCTGGCCCCTTCTCCCAGAAGGATGACCCGTCCAGGTGGGGCCCGGAGGTTCTGGCTCTGTCTGACGGCTCCCAGAGCTTCCTAGGAAAGTAGGGATGGAATAGTGGGGGGGGAGGCGCTGCTCGGGTCTGAGGTGTGTCAGCAGAGCTGTGTAGTTGGGGCTGGAATCCTACCTGACCCACTGTTCTCAGTGGCCTTCACTTTGGCCCTGGCAGGAGCTGGGCCCGTGTTGCTGCTGATGGGGTCTGGACCCGGGGCTCACCTCTAAGCGTCCCCACATCCTAGTGAAGTTTAGGAGTCCGGAGGCGTCTGGCTAGAGCACTAGCCGCAATGCAGAGTGAGAGCAGCTGGTGTGGGATGGGGCACCGGGGAGCTGTGCGCCTTCCGCTCTGCTTCTTTCTGCAGCGACGGCGCACGCCTAACCTTCCTCCTCTCTCCTGCAGGTTCCGATCCCTGCACTGCCTTCTCTACCCAGACACTGCCTGGTGCCCGCAGCCTGTCGGCTGGTGACAGATACGCTCCCACCCCAAGGAGCCAGCTCAGGCTGGCAACCTTCAGGTTGCGTCATGTGGGAGCACTCAGGGAGCCCTGGCTGCCCCCTCTCCCCTGCTCGGGGGCCGCACCCTGCAGCTAGTGACAGCTTTGTGGGTCAGTGCTTGCTGAGCCGGCTGCGGGGTGCCCAGGTGGCAATGTGGAAGAAGGCCAATGGTGCACATTCGAATGCAGCCCAGCTTCCCACGGGCTCTGGGACACTCGTGGAGAATGAGGATGGGAGCAGCGTGGTTCCCCAATCTTAGAGAGGCCGTGTGGGAGGCAGCCCTCAGCCTCTATTCACACAGCAAGACTCTGGCCCCAGCAGCTGGCTGTGCAGGAGTAGATGGAGACCAGGTGCCCCCTGGTGCCTGGCTGGAGCGTGCCTCAACACATCTTGAGCCACACTGAGCATGGGACCCAGTCCGAATGGAGCACCGCCCGCCAGTGCTTCAGTCTCTGCGGGGCAGAGTCCTTCCCTTTTTGCCCCCAAGCCCTTTCTCCCTGGCTACATCTACACTAGCATTCCTCTTTCGAAAGAGGCATGCAAATGAGGGAAACTGAAAATGCAAACGAGGTGCAGATTTACATATGTGGTGCCTCATTTGCATGTTCTTCTTTCGAAAGAAGAAAAGCAGTGTAGACGCAGCTCTTTTGAAAATAAGCCCCATCTTCGAAAGAACCCTGCTTCCTATTTTGTTTCACGAAGAAGCGTTCGTCCGAAGATGGGATTACTTTCAAAAGAGCTGCGTCCACGCTGCTTTTCTTCTTTCGAAAGAAGAATTAGCAAATGAAGAGCCAGATATGTAAATCTGTGACTCATTTGCATTTTCAATTTCTCTCATTTGCATGCCCCTCTTGAAAGAGGAATGCTAGTGTAGACACAGCCCTTGTGTCTAGGCTGGACTAGAGCCTTTCCTGGCCCCCATTTGTCCAGCCTCTGCTGGGCAGGACTCCTCCCGCCCTAGCCTCCTTGCTAAGCCTCTGCTTAGATAGTTTGGCTGCCCTGTCAAGTCAGAAACTCAAGTCTTTGATGAGCCATTTAAATAAACTGGGATTGTGATCACCTCTTTCTGCTAGCTCAGCCCCAGAAAAGCACTGCACCAGGCCAGGCTGGGAGAGGGAGGCGGGAAAGGAGCAGACAGGCCAGGTTTTTCCAGAACTCTGCCATCAGATGGCTGGTGGAGGCATGTGTGCTTTGTACATCAGTCAAGTGGGACGATGTCTGTCTCTCCCTGAGCACACTTGCTTTTCTCTTCTCCACTGGGGATTGGGATAATCCTTCTCTTTTATAGTCTGGCCTTTGAGGTGAGACACCAACCCCTGCCTCACGGGAAGGGACGTGAGAGGAGAGACTGGAAGAAGGGTTTGGAGGGGGAGAAAGGGAGAGGGAGGACGAAGACGGGAAGAGGAGGAGGATGTGGAGAAGAGGCCCACAGGAGCATAAAGGAGATTGTGGAATTAAGAGCCATGCCAGAGAACCCTAATTCATTCTGGAGTGAAAATGGACAGGCAAATAGCTTATTACCCCTGTACTTGGCCCTCCCACCCCAGACCCTAGGGGGTAGTTTTGCCTGTTCTTCAATCTTTCCCAGTGCAGCAGAGAGGGGAAGGAGTGGGATGCTGAGCTGGGATATTCCTCAGAGTTGCCAACTGTTGAGAATATTTCCAGATCCGGAGGGGGATGTTTCTTGCCCTGGACTGGCCTTGTGTTACCCAAAGGTCCCACCCGAAGGAATGGGAAATCCTTGGTAGTTACATTTTGTCATTGCACACAGATGGTGAGAGCAGACTGAGCCTTTAGCTCAAGCTGTAGAGGTACCTGCATTGTGCTCTAGAGGTGCCAGGTTTGAGTCTGCCTGTTGGTAGTTACACCTACACCAACTAAAAGAGCAAAGAAACTACTTTCAGTGGCAATGGGTGTTCTGAATAAAAGAAGTGTAAAGTGGCTCTCTCCTTCCCAAGGGGATGGTGCAAGGCCATGGTATAGGGCAGGTGGTAGCTTCTGGATTGCTGCCAGAAGGCTGGTGAAAGGGGTGAGCTGTGATCTCTCAACAGAATAAGCAGAGGGGGAGAGGAATCTCTGACACAGGTAAGACAGCTGCCTCTGTTGCAGTCAGTGAGAGAGAGGCCTGCAGAGAGCATTGCCATTTTGCAAACCAGTCAGCCCAGCTCTGTGCATAGGAACCGCAGTTGTCTTGCACCGCAGGCTGTTGTGTGGGATACTAAAGGGTTGAAAACCACATGTTTAAAAGGTGTTTTCCATCTGGGCAAAGAGGATTCAAGAACTGAACGTGTGCTTTGATTTTTGTAGAACAAGAGTACACTGACCTCTTGTGACTTTCCAATCCAACCATTTTTTCCAGTCATTGATCAACTTCTTAAGACTCAAACGACTCTCCAGTCCTGCTTTCTGTCACAAAAAATGCGCTCTTTCATCTGGAAACTCCTCTCTGACCGGGAACAAGGACTTGCTGATAACAATTACCTCTCCCTGTGGGTATAATGGTTTTCTTGCTCGGTGACACGAGCCCAGTACCATATGAATGAAAGCAATGGGAAGTGAAGCCACCCACATTGCCAGAGTGTGTGGCAATCTGTTGAGATTAAGAATGACTTTGAAGTTGGAGGTGTAAGAAAAGGGATTTGTGTTTTCAACATAACCAGGATATGAGAAAGTTTCTGGCTGGTTGCTTCTTCTGAGAGATGGAACGAGCACCTAAGAGTGTGTCTACACAGCAAAGTTATTTCAAAATAACTTTGTGAGGGTCTGCACAACGCAACTGCTATTTCAAAATAATTTTGATGTCGTAGTTGGCTGATTTTGAAATTGGCACACCTCATTCCACGAGGAATAGCGCCTATTTTGAAATAAGCATTTCCAAATAGGGGCTGTGTGAACAGGAAGTGGGGCTGTTTCAAAGTAAGCTTATTTGGAATAGCTTATTTCAAAATAAAGCTGACGTCTAGACATAATGGCTGAGTCAATGCCACATCCCCCTTTTGGAAGCACCCTTCTCCCTCATATTTTTCAGGAAGAAGGGTTCTTTCAAAAAATGGGGTTTGTGAATGAACCCCGTCTACCCAGCTTGTTTTTTTTCCCGAAAACAGCACTTCCAGAACAGCGCGTGGCCATTATTATGCAAATTAGGTTCACAGTATGTAAATCAATGCCTCATTTGCATTTCTGATTAGCCATATTTGCATTCACCTTCCAAAAAGGGTATGTAGTGTAGATGCAGCCAGTATGTCAGAATAGCGCTTCCAGGGGATCTAATCCAAAATAGGTTCTATTATGTGTGGATGCATTATTTTGAAATAAATCTTGCAGCTTCCCTGTAGTGTGGATGCATTATTCCGGAGTAATAACTCCAGAATAAGCTATTCTAGAATAACACTGCAGTGTAGACAGACCCCAAGAGAGGACTCTGTAGTGCCTGGATTCCATGCGTCCTGTCTGACAGCTCACCTCATATGCATTCCATCCTTCAATTAAAAAAGCCAATCATGTCCAAAGAAGTGAGCGCAGGTGCAGAGGCAGTGAAAGCACAGCACAGTGGGGGAGAAGCGAACCAAGCTCTGGGAAGACATGCTGCCAAAATAGGAGACAAAAGCTGGGTCAGGGCCTCATCTAGCGTAAACTAGCACAGGTCCATTTACCCCAGGTGAGACTCTGGCCCTGACAGGGTCAAGACCTTCAGCAGGGGTAGGAGGCCAAACCATCTTAAACGAGCCCTACCAGAAAGCACCACTCCTGTGGCACACCCCTGCTCTCATGAACAGCCTGCAAATTGAGGCAGAGAGGGGGTGTGGTGGAGCTTGGGCAAGCAGGGTTGTATTAAAGTGAATTAAAAAAGCACATGGGGGAACTGCTCCAGTACTGCACTAGAAAGAAAAGGGCTTCTCAAAGCAGACAAGGGATCCAGGAGCCGTTCTGTAAACCCCAAAACTGGCACCTTATGTGGACACCAGCAACCTGAAACGTGCTCAGTGCTCAAACTTGAATTAACATGAGTTTTCAGAACTGTCCTTGAATCGAGGTGGTACAATCCCATTTCCCTACATCATTGGGAACGATCTAACATGTGAGCTTTTTCTGGACTTCCCCACCCAGTGTTCTCAGTGGCAACATTGCAAGGTTTGCGCTTTTTTCAACCAGCTCTCGGGCTGTGTCTACACTTGCATTCCTCTTTTGAAAGAGGTAAGCAAATGAGGGGCATTGAAAATGCAAACAAGGCGCAGATTTGCATATCTGACATCTCATTTGCATATTCTAATTTCAAAATCTCTTTGTTGGAAAGAAGAAAACCAGTGTAGACGCTGCTCTTTTGAAAGTAAACCCCACCTTCGAAAGAATCCTTCTTCCCGTTTTCTATGGGAAGGATTCTTTCCAAGATGGGGTTTACTTTTGAAAGAGCAGCGTCTACACTGGTTTTCTTCTTTCGAAAGAAGAATATGCAAATGAGATGCCAGATATGCAAATCTGCATCTTATTTGCATTTTCGATTTCCCTCATGTGCATACCTCTTTCGAAAGAGGAATGCGAGTGCAGACACAGCCTACTTGGTTTGTCACTCCCCTGTTGCTGTGAGAAGCCCACCCAAAGAGGTGAAACTGACAGAAGCCCCAGGCCTGCTACTGACTGAGCAGAACCTCACTGGGTATGGGGGCAGCAGGAGGGGCTCCTGTGTAGCACAATTCACATGACCGGGCCTAAGTGACTATCCACAAAGGGTGAAATTGCGGTTGTACTGGCCTCAGTGGGAAGTTTGCTGCTGACTGCACAGCCGCCAGGATTTCGCACGAAGAAGGGAAATGGCGAAACCGACTGTACTCAGAGCACCATCAAATATGCAAAGGAAACAAGGTGGAAAAGCTAGTGACAACTTCTTGTTCTTCCTCTAGTCGTCCAGGTACTGTCATCTGGTATGTCTCTTGCAGGCAAAATAAGCTCAGGGAGGGCTGAGGTGACTAAGCTGATGAGGCACCTTTTCTGCTGCCCCTTGATGACTTGAATTTTCTGCTGGTGCCATTTGATCTAGCTTGAATTCCCAGACAGCTAAAAACTCATTTCTTCCACTGTTTAAAGTGTGTGTGATTAATTATGGACCCCAAGATTGGGTGATTTGCCCATCGCTGATGTTTAAATTGCTTTCCAGCTTTAGCAAGCCCGAGTTAGTTATTCAGACAGCTCGTGTGAATGCACCTCATTATAGCACCCATTGCTTTCTGTTCCTGGAGCCAGGACTTGTTATCAGCATGCTGCAAGGAAAATTAAATGGGCTGCTTTGTGCTTAGATTCTCTGATGCTGGCTTGTCTCCTTCTGCTGGGAATGTTGACAACCCTGCATGACGCAAGAGGGACTGAGCAGGGCATGGGGGTGTGGAGAGGCTGCTCTGACCCCCTGTGTAATCACAGCTGGTGCTGGCAGAAGGGGATCTGCTGCAGAAGGCCCTTGGGATGGAGTGTCCTTTGGGGGTGGGTAAGGATGAGATTGAGAAAGGCCCTGGGAGAGGAAACCAGTATGGAGAAAAATGACAGTGCTGGGAAGGGCAGCAGGAGCAACTTTTCCTGCCCCGCCCCCCAAAGTTAGTTTCATTTGTGGGGCGGCTGGGGAAGATGGGGTGCTAAGGGGCTGCTGGCGTAGGAGTGTAAGTGAGGGGAAGAGGAGACAGCCAGAATGAGAGGCTGAGATAAGGCCTGATCTTCCACTTGTGAAAACCAGCATCGCCTCATTGACTTTAGTAGCTGCTGATTGATGCCAGCGGAGGACCGGTCCCATTGGGAAGGGGTGAGGGCCCATGACTGAGTGCAGGGAGGGAGAGGCAGCCTGGGAAGGAAAAGGGAGAGAGGCTGGTGTGATGGAGTAGGGGGAGTGCATGTGTGAGTCAGGCTGCATGTCTGAGGCAAGCAGAATAGCTCCCAGTGGCTAAGGATGACCCTGGGGCTACAACTGGCAGGTTACACCTCTGCCCTGAACAAAGAGGAGGGAGGAGCTGAGCTGGGTTTTGAATCGGGGGTGGCAGTTAGAGGCTAGGTAAAGGGAGAGCTGGAAAGAGCCAGCCGGAGGAGGGGGAAAGCTACACCCCAGAGGGGCACCCCTCGGGGTCTTCTCCCCAGGATAGGTTGGAAGGACTGTCTCTGGCTGCTGTACTGTCGCTTCTGTGAGAAACTGGGCATCTGTTGCCTAATAAACCTCCTGTTGTACCTGCTGAGTGAGTGTCACTCCTGCCAGCGGACGGGGTGCAGTGCAGGGGGACCCCTGAACCCCATCACAGCTGGTGCCTCCCCACCCCACAGCCAGGCCACCCCTGCCGACAGCACGGCCTCCATCACTCCTTCGGGTCGGGTGGTGCTTGACTGATGAGGTGCTGCTCTTGCTCTGGGGAGCCAGTCCCTGTGCCAGTGGCACGCTCATTACTCACACTCGTTCTCTGCCGTGTCTGTGCGGCTCACGGCTGGGGCTGTGCTCTGCCAAGCACGCAGGCCTCTCGCTTTGTGGGCCGGCTCTTGCCGTGGTGCGTCCCAACAGCCTCTGTGCCGGAGGGATCACCACAGCTGCAATGCCAGCCCAGCCCTGCTGCAGCTCGAAGGCACTGCTGCTACCCAAGAGCTGCCTCACCTTCCCTTACCATGGGGAGCTGCTTGGTGGGCGGGAAGCATCTTGCTGGTCATGAAACTCCAGTGCTGAAAGGCTTTCTGTCCCATAGGTCCCAATCCCCTTCGGCCTAGAGCTACAAAGGTGTTCAGGCACCTCCCTGATTGATTTCAATGGCAAGTACCTCAGTTGCTTTGAGGATCTGGGCCCAGGTCATCAGAGAGTTGGAATTTGATGGCAGAGGACATGGAGAGCCCTTTTACAAAAGGTGCCCTGGGCTCTGAATGGCCGCAGCAGTGAGGACCTTACACGTCGGCCAAACGCCAAGACTCCCCCCACCCCAGGGGGTCAAGCGTCCATGCTGGGTTGTCTGGGGCTGCCCAAGGACATCTGCCTCGGAGCCACCTGCCCTGTTTTGGTGCTGCACCTGCATGGTCCTTGGAAGCCAAGCTAGCGCGCAAGAGCCGGCATAGTCCCAGAACTAGAGGGGTGATGTGTGTTTACAGCTCAGTTGACCACTACGGGCGATGTGTATTTATTCTGTGCTGCGCAGGGGATAGAGATCCCTGCTGTGCTCAACGTGGTACGAGCATCTCAGTCAGATCCACGCAAGGCACGTCTTGCTCAGGGCATTACTCAGCCTGCTGCAGCAGTAAAGTGCTTCCAGGCTGGGCAAAGCTGCGCCATTGGCCATACAGCTTTTTAGAGTCAGAAGAGAACACCTGATTCTCTGGTCTGACCTCCTGCCTATCGCAGGCCTCCAGTGCCCCCTACGAAACCCAACCACCTATGTTCGACCATCGTGCTAAGGCCCATGGGAGACTTGATAGGTACTGCAGGCAGAGCAGCGGAGGGGGAGGTGCATTGGTCCCCCAGGCCCCTGCAGCGGCAGAAAATGATTGAGCTATACCCAGCTAAGCCACCCACCCCCCCAGAGAGGAAGGTGAACGAAGCCCCGAAGGACCTGGGCGAGGAGGCCTGCCCCACCCCACAAGAGCACCCCACTGGTGTTCAGTTAGGCCCTGAGTAGTTAGCAAGAAGCAGCTGGCCAAGCACTTGAGGGAGAGAAGACACCTGGTGCCCCTTCAGGGCTCTGACCCCCTAATTCCAACCCTCTTCCCCAGCAGCAAAACCAGGAAGGCCTACAAAGCCAGTGTGCTTGTGCTGGCATGCCTGCATGGGGCAGGGGTTGCTCTTCACTGCGCCCCTGAGCTGCCCAGCTAAGCCAGCAACAGGATGCAGTACGCACTTGGTCCTGGCCAGAGAGCGTCCCTGCTCCCTGGGGTTGCAGGCTAAACAGCCAAGATGGGCTGGTGGGCGACAGCAGCACAGAGCGCTGAAGTGCTGGGCCAAGGTCCCACAGCAGAGCCTGTGCTGAGAAGCCGGTGTCCTGCCCGCCTCTCCCTACGGGAAACACAGCTCAGTTTCTTAGAGCTGTCTGCTGGTGCCCGCTCCTTTGCAAGGTGCGAGGACACTCTCCATTAACACCGACAAACAGGGTGAGGGTCTCCGACTCCATCTCCAACCCCTCAAATCCCTGCAGCAGAGAACAGCCAGACTCACTGCACTTGTGCGGCGTTCTGCTGCAACTGCTTGGGCAATGCAATAGGCTTGTTTCAGCAGGGGCTTGTTTCAGGCCGGCGTGGGGAGACAGAGAGGACGCACTGATGTGGTTGGAGGCAGGGAGGTGAGAGTCGAGCTCCCCTCTCAATCCCCTGGGCTCTTGGTTCCGCGTTCTCCGGTGTCTTTTTTTAGAAACAGTGGCAGATTCGCGAGCCATGCTGTTTCCGAAGGGACGTATAAAGCAAACAGCCTGCCATCTGCTCTGTTGTCCTGCAGCGGCAGCTGGGGCTGGGGGAGAGGGAGCCCCAGCCAGGGGAAGGGAGGGGGGAATGAGGGAAATGGAGGAGATAATGAAAGCAAAAGGGGTGAGGAGGGGGTAAAAAGAGAGCAAGGGAGAGAAAAAGAGGATAGCTCAGTGGTTTGAGCATTGGCCTGCTAAACCCAGAGTTGTGAGTTCAATCCTTGAGGAGGCCATTTAGGGATTGGGGGGAATCTGGCAGGGTTGGTATTTGGTCCTACCAAGAGGGCAGGGGACTGGACTCAATGAGGTCTCTTCCAGCTCTGTGAGATGTGTATTACAACATCTTAGTGGGGAGAGTGCAAAAGACAGATAAGGGGTGGCTGAAAAGAGCTAGATGCCTGCTAGGTAGGAATGGGGGGGTGGGTGAGTGAGGAGATATGAGGGGGAGACAGGCACAGAAAAGCTCTGTAGCCAGGCATGGCAGCAGAGTTCTTCTCTCTTCTCCAGGCCAGCTCCCTGCCCTTGGAGGTCTCCCTTGCCCCCATGAGTGGGCAGCTCTGGCATTTCTGCCCCAAGCAGGCCTCATGGCAAAAGAAACAAATGACTCAGTAGCCTGTGGGGGCCCCTGCCACACCACCCCCTGTCTTGGCTTTCAGTGACTGCCACAGGCTAGAGCCTGAACTCCAGGCTTGGCAGCAGAGTAAATAACAGCAACAGTGGCCTCTCCAGCCAGCAGTGGGGAGCAGGGGCTGCCTTTAATCAAAGGCAAATAACAGCTGGTATTCTCTGGCCTGTTAGCCAATTGGAAGATAATGCTCCAGCCAGACATACCCCTGAGGGGAACACAGCGACTGCCACAGTGCTGGGTTCTGGCCAGCCACAGGTGCTCTACACAGATAGCACCATGGTGAGTGGTGAGTAGTGATGGGAAAGCCCTCATGGGGCAGTTAGTGTGTCCTGCCCCTGCCTCCCACCCAGTGCAGGGTTGTGCTGGCCCATGTGTTCTCCAGACAGTGCTGAGGTCAGTTGTCCCCAGCGCTGGGGAGGTGACCTGCCTGTGGAAAGCAGTGTGTTGGCTGGGATAGTCAATTCCTTTGTCAAGGCATAGTCAAGATCCACACTCCAGCAGAAATAACAACAGTAGTGGTAGTGGTAGTCCAGGGTCCATTCAAAAGCATCTGTTGGTCCACATTTGTTGACTACCCCGTGGAAAAGTCTGTGGTGTTCCGCTCCTCCCAGCTGCAGAGCTGTCGCCCCATTGCACAAACGCACCTTCCCTTGGTGGGACACCAATTACCCCGTGCAAGCAGGGAGCAAAGGCCAAGAATCCCCACTGTATTTAGGCACCTGACTCCTGCTGATTTTAATGGAATTTAGGAACCTAAATATATTTTAAGAGCCCTAGCCTGCAAGATTTATTGCTGCTGCCTGCCACCCAGCCTGCATTGTCCTGCTGTGCTCTGTTCCATCCATTGTGGAGATGAGTCTGAGCTGAATCCCTGCCTCCAAACTCTCTAAATGCCAAGGGCTGCTACAAACACCCAGGCCCCAAATACCCCTAAGCCCCAGAGCACTCGGCATCTGTGTCGCTTACAGTGAAAGACTGAGCCAATCCTCGCTGCTGTGTGTACCTCAAGTACCTGCCCAGTGGCAGAAGCAGGGATATGGCCTCTAACTGCCATGGCCCCAAGAGGTCTTGATGGGTCTCTTACCTGCTCTCTACCTTCCCTTTCTTGTTGCACGGCTCTTTTCAGGCTTTCACAGTCACACTGTGGACACAGAACCTGTGGCTGTGTTTGCCTGGCTGTCACGTCTCCTCCCTTACTGGGGCTTAGAAAACATACTAGTATGACGAGCGTCACCAGACGGCACAGCTCCACAGTTTTCCATGCTGCTTTCCCCCCTCGTCGTGCGAGCAAGTTTTTAGTTTGGAAAGAAATCTTGGTGTGATGTGGTGGTGTTGGGGGTTACACAAGGTCCTGAGTAAAGGGAACTGCAGGAGTGGTAGAAGCATCAGAGCTCCGCTTCCCTTTTTGACTAGAGTCCAGTCATTAGGCTGAGTTACACCCTGGGAATCAGATGGGGAATTGGCTATATCCTCAAAAGAAGGGCTTGCCCTGCCCCTATTCCACACAAGGTGTACATATGTCAGTACACCAAGTTACCGTACAATCCATGGAGAAGCTGGTCAGCAAGACCCCCCCACAATCTGCACAGCAGAGCAATGATGCTGGCATTAGAAGACCTCACTGGGTTGAAAGAAGGGGCACCAATACCGTATGTGCCCAGAGACAGAAGGACACTTTCTTTGAGGCCTAATCCTGCAAGCTTGAGAGCTGCTCCTGGAGATGCAGAGGGCCCTGATCTCCGAATGATTTCAGTGTTCAGCAGTTCTGGCGATGGCTAAACACCTGGCAGGCGGCAGCCCCTCCTGAGAACACCAGCCAGTTTGCTAAGGAACAATCGTGCATTGGCTGTTGAGATGGGAATGTGAGAGCAAGTATGACTTCAGAGTCTGTTCCAGAGCCATTGCTGTGATTTGCTGCTCCTCCCCTTCGGAGAGCGGTAGCCCCACGGCCTGCATGCCCACTGCCCAAACACAGCTCCTTGGTGGGACACTGATTACCCAGTGCAAGAGGGAAGCTAAGGCCAAAGATCTCCAATGTATTTAGACACCTGAATCCCATTGATGTTAATGGATTTTAGGAATCTAAATACATTTGAGGATCTGGTACATGTGTTCAGATTCATTTCCCTACACGTATGTGACCACACACATCTCTTCCCCAATGGGAGATCACAGATACACTGCTCATCAGTTGGGAAGCCGGACCCACCTTTAGATGGGTCCTGTGTCCGTGTTTAAAAAGGGAAGGAATTCCTCCTTCATAACCCTTCATGTTTTCTACACTAGTCTTCCTCTGCCCCTCGGATCCTGTGTCGTGTCTCTGCACAGTGAAATGGGCCCTTCCAGGAATAAATCAGGATGTCAAAACCCAGGCTACAGGGCCTGGCTTGAGGCAAGGGCCTGGGCTGGAGGGAACCCGAGAATACAGTCTGAGTTCAGAGGGTCAAGGCCAAAAGCCTGTACCAGTGCTATGCGTTAGCATCAGGTTAGAGCTAAGGTCAGTGAGTGGCACCAGTCTGGAGCCGAGTGAGTCAGCCAAAGTAGAAGTAGAGGGACATAGGCAGGGCAGAGTGTCAGGAATTGAGCAGAGGACCAGGAACTGAGGCAGGGTGAGTCATGAGGCATGGAACAGGGGACCAGGAACAAGACAAGGTCAGAAGCCACATGTGGGTCTGTTTGTAGCAGATAGCCAAGGACCCACCTTGTTGCATAGACAGCCTCCGGGTGTTTACCTGAGGCCTTCAATATCATGCTTGGGCCAGTTGGAGACTGTGATCGGCTCTGCTGGTCAAGACCGCAGTGGGCAGGACATCCTGGCTACGTCTACACATGAAGCCAGCATCGAAATAGGCTATTTCGATGAATAACGTCTACATGTCCTCCAGGGCTGGCAACGTTGATGTTCAACTTTGACGTTGCGCGGCACCACATAGAAATAGGCGCAGCGAGGGAACGTCTACACGCCAAAGTAGCACACATCGAAATAAGGGTGCCAGGCACAGCTGCAGACAGGGTCACAGGGCGGACTCAACAGCAAGCCGCTCCCTTAAAGGGCCCCTCCCAGACACAGTTGCACTAAACAACACAAGATACACAGAGCCGACAACTGGTTGCAGACCCTGTGCCTGCAGCATGGATCCCCAGCTGTCGCAGCAGCAGCCAGAAGCCCTGGGCTAAGGGCTGCTGCCCACGGTGACCATAGAGCCCCGCAGGGGCTGGAGAGAGAGCATCTCTCAACCCCCCAGCTGATGGCCGCCATGGAGGACCCAGCAATTTCGACGTTGCGGAATGCGGATCGTCTACACAGTCCCTACTTCGACGTTGAACGTCGAAGTAGGGCGCTATTCCAATCCCCTCATGAGGTTAGCGACTTCGACGTCTCGCCGCCTAACGTCGAAGTTAACTTCGAAATAGCGCCCGACGCATGTAGCCGTGACGGGCGCTATTTCGAAGTTAGTGCCGCTACTTCGAAGTAGCGTGCACGTGTAGACACAGCTCCTGTGGCGTTTGAACCCACAGGGCTCTTAGACTGCTGTTCCTCACTTCACCAGGGTCACTGCAGGTGGTGTGGACACAGCAGCCACCCAGGAGCCAACAGACTGGGTTCCAGACCCAGGCATCCGCACACATGTGGTTTCAGGGAGCTCTTTACTGCTGCCCGTGGGTAAGCCCCTGCTCACAGCATTGTGCCCTCATTGGTTTCCTCTCCTCCGAGTGTGCTGGTGTGAGTGGAGAGGTTTAAGGGGTGGTGGGTAGGCAGTAGCATCCTTGACCAGTCCAGACTGAGGTGCAGGCTCCCTTCAGCACCTCGGACAGCACAGCTCAATGATCTGCTGGATCCCCTCCCAGCCCGAGCCAGGAGGTTATGCTGAAGGCTGACTCTAAGGCTGGATGGCAGGGTGGGGAGATCACAGATCTGAAGATCAGAAGGGACCATCCTGCTCCCTCCTGCTTATTTTGTTTTGCTTCCGAAAGAGCAAAGACTTTCATTCTGTAGCCCTTTGGCTCCTCTTTAGGGACCAATATGCCAAGTTGACGGCGCCAGATATGCAGCTGCTCTGAAGCTGCGGCTTAGGTGTGGGTTATTTTTGCAGACAAATCCTCTTTTGTATCAGATTTGACATCAGACAATCCCTCCCATGCGCTCCCTTTCTTGCTCCCTCTGTCTTTCACTATCTCATTCTCTCTGTCAGCCACTGCATTTTGTCGTCCCTCGCCCCAGCTCTTTCTCTGCATCGCTTCCCTTTTCCACCTCATTTTTGATTCCTGTTTTCCTAGAACTATCTCTCCACGCATCACTTTCTGTTCTCTCCTTAACCCTTGAGGCGCCTCTCTTCTTTCCATATTAATCTACTTTTTATCATCCCCCTCTCCCTCTCTCTATTCTCTCTCCTCCTTCCCCCACTCCCTCCCTGCCCAGTTGCTCATTTTTGCAAGGAGTCAGGAGTTTATCAGCTCTGCCTCGAGTCCTGCACAGAGAGTCGAGGCACCAAACCGCCAGTGGAGGTGCATCTGGCATGGCATTTCTACAGTGAATGGAGCCTGGACTACCTCGGAGAAGCATTAATCATTTTGCAGGCCAAGCCCTTGCACCCCATTCAGTCTAGTGTCACACTCTATGGCTAACAACCAATGGCAGCATGAAGAAGGACTCAAGACAGGAGTATGTACAAGCACTTAGAGATGATGGTGGGAAGAACTACAGAAAATCCCTAGATGGATAAGAACAACTGCATTCACCTAGGATTCTAATAACAGTCCTAACCCTCACTGAACGGCATTGTAGTTTGGGCCTACACACCTGGGAATGGGGTAGGAAATTGCAGATATTTACAGGTGCCGAAGAGACAAACCAGCACCCACAGATCTGTATCCAAAGTCCATTCCAGCCAAGAAAATCCACTTCAGAGTCTCCTCTCCCCAGTGTGCTGCACCCAGAGTCCATCCCAGCAGGACAGAGGGATCCAGTTCAGTTTCTTACCCATGTTCTCCTCCCACCAACCATCCCCGGTTGCTCATCCACTTCAGCCGTTCCTTCCAAGGCTCTCCTAACCCACACACAACCCGGTGTGGCCCCTGATTTCTCCCTGGCAGGATACAGGTGCCTCTGTGGACTTCAGTGGGAGCTACTGGTATCCTGCAGAGGAAGAACTTGGTCTGAGGCTTTATGTGGCCTCCTGGAGAAAATTCTAATCTGGGCTAACCAGATCACTTTGCCTGTGTTTCTGGACATTCCCAAGAATACCAGGGGTATTTACACAAGCCCTTGCATTTCCCACTGCCTGTTAGTGATCGTCTCCCTGGTGCTCAGGAGACAGTACCACAGCCTGAGCGCTGAACTCAGCATGGGTCCCACACCACACGGCCCTTTTCCTAAAGAATCCAGAAGGGGTTGCTCTTCTCCAGCTCCCCCTTCTTCCAGGAACAGTTCAGTGCCTGGTACACTGGTGCCTTTAAAAATGGGTCTGCCTGTGTGGTGATGCAGATGACAGGCCAGTTCTCAGCCCTCTGGTGCCCTGGGACGCTCAACCGGGATAGTCCAATGTAGGACACTCCAGCAGGACCAAGGAGGAGGGGTGAGGGAATGGGTCTGGCAGGACAGCACACCCAGGCTATTCAACACCAGGGTCTCAGCAAGAGAGACGGCTCCCTCAAGAGCAGCTCAGAAGCCGCTTGCGAAAGTCATGGTCTTTCCCGGGGTAGCTGGTTTTTAAGGGCACGGTAAAGACAGCATCCTGATACTTCCGACAAACCTGTGGCACTCCCAGCACTTTCCATCACTAAAACAAGAGGTGAGATAAGCTGGGAGACTGTCCCACAATCTCCCAGCGCTGGGTGTGCCCACAGAGGAGATTTTCATTGGGGCCCATCTCTAATTAAAAATGGAAAAAGGAATCCACTTGCTTTCCAGCCTTGCTGCGGTTTGTTGAACGTTTGTGTTTCTTTCAGCTGGGAGGATGAAGGCAGAGTGGCCAGTTTCAATTCTGGCTCTAGGTTCTCTCCCTGCTCCCTGCAAGGCAGTTAAGCTCATGTGGAGCTCTAAACCAAAGAGTAGTCGCATTCCAATATACTAAACTGCAGAGTCCCCACCCCTGCTTTCTAGCACTTTTGTTCATAAGAAACAGTAATGTTACTGAGCGTTTCCTTAGCACCTTGATTCCAAGGATCACAAGGAGACCAAATAACACTGACTGGAGCCTCCTAACATCTCTGCCCTGTCATGATTTTAATCCCCATTGGGAAACTGAGGCACAACAAGACAAAGGCTACGTCTACACGTGCACCCAACTTCGAAATAGCTTATTTCGATGTTGCGACATCGAAATAGGCTATTTCGATGAATAACGTCTACACGTCCTCCAGGGCTGGCAACGTCGATGTTCAACTTCGACGTTGCTCAGCCCAACATCGAAATAGGCACAGCGAGGGAACGTCTACACGCCAAAGTAGCACACATCGAAATAAGGGAGCCAGGCACAGCTGCAGACAGGGTCACGGGGCGGACTCAACAGCAAGTCACTCCCTTAAAGGGCCCCTCCCAGACACACTTTCATTAAACAGTGCAAGATACACAGAGCCAACAACTAGTTGCAGACCCTGTATATGCAGCACGGACCCCCAGCTGCAGCAGCAGCAGCCAGAAGCCCTGGGCTAAGGGCTGCTGCCCACGGTGACCACAGAGCCCCGCAAGGGCTGGAGAGAGAGTATCTCTCAACCCCCCAGCTGATGGCCGCCATGGAGGACCCCGCTATTTCGATGTTGCGGGACGTGGATCGTCTACACGTCCCTACTTCGATGTTGAACGTCGAAGTAGGGCGCTATTCCCATCCACTCATAGGGTTAGCGACTTCGACGTCTCGCCGCCTAACGTCGATTTCAACTTCGAAATAGCGCCCAACACGTGTAGACGTGACGGGCGCTATTTCGAAGTTACTGCCGCTACTTCGAAGTAGCGTGCACGTGTAGACGCAGCTTAAGGGTCAGCCAGTGTAATCCACATTGACTCCAGCATAGCAACATCAGTTTATGCTTTCTGAGGCTCTGGCTCAATGTGATCTTGTACTTAAGGGTAGACTAAGGATTAGAATCCAGGAGTCCTGGTTCTCAGGTCTAGCCATTAGGCCTGTTACTGTTTCCCTTGCCTGGCATGTGCACCAGCTCATTCCACACTGTGGTGCTAAAGCATCAGGAAGCAGGAGAGGGAAACAACTGCAAGGGCTTCAAGGTAAATGCTGTGCAGAGGAGCCAAAGCATGCACATGCCGGCATTGCCCAGGCTTAAGGCCTGCCGTCCTCAGGGGCCCTGAGTGGTGAGGGGTGGGGAAGCTGAGGGATGTCACCTCCTCAGCCCTAGAGGCATCAGTAAAAACAGGATGAGACCCTGTGGCAAAGCCTTCATCTCCTGTCTGCCGCCACTCAGCCTGAAAACTGAATCTCCTACAAGAGGCCTTGTGTCAGCCCTGCACAGCCTTTCTGGCTTTATGGAGTCTTGGATGAGATGGGGCAGAGAAGAGGAGGGGATGGAGCCTTCATCCGAGAGCACTGGGAACCAGTCCAAGTAATCCATGGGAGTCCCTGCTGTGCCTCTGCAGCAACAGGAGGGGAGAAAGTGGTATGTGAGTGCATGCGCGCACACACATGGAGGCAGACACAGATTTATCACTGTTTACATCCTTGCTTCTCCAGGATTTCCTATCACGCTCGCTCCCTGGCTCTGCTGCGGTCATGAAGATGAGGCTGGCGGCCCGATGGACTCATTTGCATAATGGATCCAGCAGTGACTGTAACAATGGCAGTGCATGAGCGAGTGTGCAGGGTTTGGAGGGTTGTGAAGGAGCTGGCAGTCCAGACAGCATGCCATCAGGGGGCACTCCAACACCGCTCCTGGCTGCGCCCCTGGCTGAGCTCTTGGTAGTGAGAGCAGACACGTTCCTTAAGCTGGCTGTCGCTTCCCCAGGCCTTAGCCTGCTTGTGTGGCTTGGATCTCAATCTTCTGGGTGAGGGGGTGGCGAGCAGAGATCTTCCCAGTCACAGGAGGGGGGTTGCAAACCCACTTGACTTTCTGCAAAGCTGAAGCAATAACAAACACCAGTGGCATGAGAGAAATGGCTGAGACAGTCTGTCACCCAGGCACACCCGCACACAGTCTCAGTTCATATACATATTCAATCACACTTCCCCGGCATGACAAATGAAGGCATCGCATTCCTAGACACACACCCTCTGGAGAGGGATGTAGGGAATGTGGAATCTTCGGGAACCTTTCACCTTCAGGTTACCCACTCCAGTCTGGGAAATAGAATTGCTGGGGAGGGGGCGGCGGGGGGCATGGCTTGTTGAGCAGTTTACTCCCCACTCAGGATGCAAAACACCTCAACTCTGATACTAATACTTGGGCACCACAGAGGTGGCTGAAAGAATGCAAATATCAGGGGCTGGATTCTGCTCCCTTACACTGCATAGGCCTTTCCTCCATTGGTTTCAGCAGAGCTGTCTGTGGAGGAGGGGCCACGCCTCATTGAGAAAGGGTGGCAGAATTGGGCAGCAGTGACTCAGCCCTCACAACCCACCTGTGAGCTAGCTAATTGATAGAGCTCCCTTCATTTATCACTGGGGGTGGGAACAGGGGAGGGGAGGGGGAAGCAGCACCAGCTTAATAGCACTTTGCAACACTGTGCAGACAGATAGGCCAGGCAGTGAAGAACACTGCAGGTGCCAGCCCTGTTGAGAGGGAATTTAATAACTCTCTAGCACCTTCGTTGCCGGCATCTGAAGGCACTGGACAAAGGCTGAAAAAGCGCTGCCTCCCTGCCAGAAGTGAACTTACTGCTGAGCTCATCTGACTCAACGGCATGCTGAACGTACCAGCTTGCACATACTAAAGCACATGAGTCTTGACTAGAGCACTGAAGGTACTAGTTAGAGCGAGTCAGCTAATACGATCCACCAGCTCACCAGCCAAACGTGGTCTAGGCACATAAGAACACTTAACTCTAATGTAATGTTCCACCTCAGCAGAGCTCAAACGGCGTCACAGCCTTTCACATACGCTGCCCCCCCCTCACCCCCCACAACACCTCTGGGAGGTAGGGCAGTGCTGCTGGCCCTGCTTTATAGATGAGAAACTGAGGCACATGGGGGATAAGTGACATATAAGTGGACAGTTACTTTGCGGCAGAACAGGGAACCGAACCTGAATTTCCAAATGCCACACAACTGATGTGACGGCCTCTTGAGGTCCCAGCTGACCCTCCACTGCTGTGATGATGCCTTCTTTCTCAAAACCCACCTGACTGAAGTGATCAGAGCGAGACTCACCATTGCGATTTCTGGCACTACATAAGTGCTCTTTGGACATCTGGCCAAGTCCAGCCCTTTCTAGTCTGTGACAGCTCTGTGACACAACACAGGATGGACCTTTTACAGCACGTGCACAATGACAGAAGATGGTCTTGGAGTGAAGGCAATAGGCTGGGGCTCAGGCATGATGGGCTGAATTTCCAGCTGTGTCATACACTTCATCTCTCAGCGCCCCATCTGTAAAATGGGCATAATTTGGACTATCCAACCTTCAGGGCAGAGTCTGTCTCTTCCTGCGTTTACACAGACAGGGCCTTGCACAATGAGGGCCCCTTAGATTCCAAGGCCAGAAGGAACCACTGTGATCATCTAATCTGGCCTCCTGTACAATCCAGACCATAGAACTTCCACAGATAGAACACCCAACTTCCCTACAGCAGAGCTTTCAGAAAACAGCCGATCTTGACTGAAGACTTGTCAGTGATGGGGACCTCCCCAGAGCCCTAGCTAAGCTGTTCCAGTGGTTAATTGCTCTCACTGTTCAAAGTGTTTGCATTATTTGCAGTCTGATTTGTTTTGCTTCTGCTTCCAGCCATTGGCTCATGTTCTGCCTTTCTTTGCTAGACGGCAGAACCCTTATGAAATATTTGTTCCCCGTGCAGATACTGATAGACTGTCATCAAGTCACCCCTTGGCCTCCTCTTTGGTCCATCCTGTGTTGTGACATGAAACTAAGAAGGGCTGGACTCGGCCAGACTTCTAAGGAGCGCTTATATAGTGCCAGGAAAGGCAATGGTGAGTCTTGCTCCACTTTGTCAGTCGAAATAGACTGAGCTCTCTGCGACTACAAAGTGCATCACCTAATCCTTTAGTCAGTCTTGAGACTCTTCTCTGAATGCTCTGCCTTTTCCCATCATCCCCTACGTGTGGTCTCCAGCAGAACTGGAGACAGCATTCCAGCAGCAGTCACACCAGTGCTTAAGGCAGAGCTAAAGTAAATTCTCTCCTCCTGCCAAGGGTGCTGCGGAAATACAAACTTGATTTGTGAGTAGGCAAGGTCTCTTTTTAGTAGACAGATGTCCCCTATTATGAATGATGTGGATTGATTCTCCTCTGGGCAGCCTCTGCAGAAAGCAAGTATTGAATGGGCCAATGGACCATAGACTGAATGATCCTCTTCTTCACAGCCCATGTGATGCATCTGGGATCTATTCCTGGTGGGCCTGATATCCATTTCAGGTTATCCCAGTCTTAGGGGCTCTCTCCTACCGTTTCCACTTCTTCTCCATCTTCTGGGGAACTGCATCCTGTGCAGTAATGAACTCATAGTGACCAATTCTGAGCACCCTTTCACAGGTGTACCACTGATTGGAGTCACTCTGGTTGTGCCTACACTAGCTCCCACCTTTTGAAAGGGGGATGCTAATGAGCCAGTTCGGCAGATGCTAATGAGGTGCTCCCATGAATATGCAGTGCCTCATTAGCATAATGGCAGCCGCACGTGTTTTGAAAGTTCCACTTTTGAAATGTACACTGCTCGTGTAGACAGGGGCCTTTTGAAAGGACTCCCCTGGATTTCAAAAGCCCTTTCTTCCCAAAACCAATTGGGAAGAAGGGGCTTTTGAAATCCAGGGGTCCTTTCGAAAGGCCCCATCTCCACGAGCAGCGTGCGTTTCGAAAGCAACACTTCTGAAACATGCGTGGCTGCTGTTATGCTAATGAGGCACTGCATATTCATGTCAGTGCCTCATTAGCATCTGCCAAAGTGGCTCATTAGCATCCCCCTCCAGGTTTATATCTGTGCAACACAGAGCAGAATCTTGCCCCTAGTATTTTGGATACCCTCTAGAGGTTGTTCTAATTGTAGCACTTAACATAGGAAATAGCCTCTTGTACTACACTACCCAGAATCCTTAACAGGAAGCTGATGGACACATCCTTTTCAGGATCTGGGTGAGTTGTTTCATGTAGTTGATGGATCTCCACTCCAAACGGCTGAACGTAGTGCCTTGCATGTTGATTAGTAACAGAGAGAAAGCTGTGCTAGTCTATATACTCTGTTACTAATCCTTTTCGGGGGGGTAGAGGAGGAAGTAAAATGTGGTATAGTTGCAAACATCCAGATCCCTGTCTTTTCTTACCAAACCTCAGTTATGTCTGAAATTTATAAACTGCTGGTTCTACAGTGAAGTGTGTGGCTTGTCACCACATAAAAATACTAGCAAATTCAGAGGACACCGAAATGCAGTTTGGGTTTGTTCCTCTCTCCCCCCGCCTGCCCCCAGAACCCAGACCAGATGAGCCCTAGAAATCTAGTTCAGGAAAGACTGAAAGGAGGAAAAAAGAGGCACAAGGCACAGTATTTAATATGATACTTTTTGCCTTTGGAGTTTGGCTAATTTATAATCTATAAAAGTCTCTGCATAATTGTGTCTTGATTAAAATGATATAATTAGGTGCTCTGGATCTCTCTTCTCCCTAAGATTATTTCTGTCTAATTGCTTTAATCTGTGTTTTCATGCACCCACTAGAAAATCAAAGCATGTTCCCGTGAGGACAAGAGTGAGAGGGAATACAGCCTGCGACTCATTAAGCATGGTGGAGAGAGGAAGCTGCATCTAAATCACAAACACGTTAACAAGGTGAAATAAATAAATGCAAAAAACAGAGAGAAGATTTAAAATTAAAACGCAGCACCTGCCTTAGATTTTAATATTAATTAAGGACCTACTGAATAGGAAATTGTTCCTCATTAAAGCCATCTTCCTGTCTTATCGATGGGGCGGAGATGGGGTCGGTTGGAAGATTAGGTTCTTTTTATCTGATGGCATTCTTTGAGTCAAGGGACCGGCGCATAAGCATGACCCTCGGGGAGCGAGTGGTGAGGGAATCAGTGGGGTGGAAATGGCAGAGCAGGTGGAGGGGACTGGAAAAGGAAATTATGGGAAAAGGGCCAGAAGGCCCAATCCAATTACCATTAAAGGCAATGGCCAGGCTGTCTTTGATTTCAGTGGGAGTTGGATGAGATACCAGGTGAGAGCCCTGCTTAGGTACCACGGACAGGTGCCTGACAGACAGATGGCTAGATAGGTGCTAATAAGTATCAGACTGAGAGATAAATAGTAACAGACAGGAGACAGATAGGATGTAAGAAAGCACAACCACAGGAGATGAGGTTTGGGCTAAGAAGCAAGAGGAAAATTAGCAACATTTAACAGATTCCTGTTCTAGCTTGATTAGTGCTGTTTATCTTGAAACCAGAGGTGAGCAAATAAATGTTAATTCATTCAACCAATTGCTCCTCTTTTTCTAGTGGCAGATCACAAATTATATGTTATCTCATTCTCCCCCCTCCCCCGCCACTGCTTGACTGTGACTATTTCACAGGTCATGCCACCTTGCTGAGTTGTGATTGGTCAGATAAGTTACATACTTTTGCTTCTGTTCTCTGATTGGCCAAAGATGCAAGAAGCATTTCTGTGAAGTTACTTATGTGTGAATGGACAGTTGGGTTGCCCGGGTATTCACAGCTGTGTTAACTCTGAAATTCATGTTTTGCCAACATTTTTGCGAACAAAATGTTATTGCTCACTTTCTTATGGAACGTGAACATGAAAAGGGCATGGATATGGCCAAGCCGATCCACTGAACGTGAAGAACTGCAGCAAGGCGCTTATTCACCCAGCACCAGTGGAAAGCCCCTTTAAGCTGCATTCACCTGACTCTGGGGTCTGAACCAGACCCAGGGGCTCTGTCCTCAAAATGCTGAGTGTTCTGCTCCCAACTCAACAAATACTCCAATTGACTTCACTGGGAGTCCCCCTCCCCCGCGGCTGTCACCTCAGTGCAGCAATTGGAGGGTCAACATTGACAGAAAGAGAGGAAGGAACTATCTGTGGTACAGTACTAGCTTAGGACCGTCAGTTCAGCATCCCTATGGCCCTGCTCTAATTAAGTGGAGCTGGTGGTCAAGTTACCGTCTTATAATGTATCCATTTTAGGTTCTTTAGAATATTTATGATCTAAGGGTTAACAAGCAATATTCCGTAGGCTAGGACTCTATATAAGGGAGATAGCTGTGTAAAATATTCATCATGTCATTTGTGTTTATAATTTATGACAGTGGCATCTTTAGCCTTGGATATTTTTGTATAAATCTAATCATAAGAAATGCATTACTATCATTACTAAGTACTAAGCACTTTCCATGCGTGTAGGAAATTTTTCTCTCTCTCCGGTTTTGTGACTCCATCTATTACTGTGCTGTACAATTTCCCTTCTGGGATCTATACTTTTGTTAAACAAATGCCTCTTATTTAATACCTTAGCTTTCTCTCACTCACTCAACACAGGTCAATCAATAGTCTAGAAAGGGCACTGAAGAAATAAATGAGAGTCCAATCCTGCTGCCTTTGAAATGGATGGGAGTTTTGCAGTTGATTTAAATGGGAACAGGGACCGTTGCCAAAGGAAGAAGGTGGCAAGGGGTCACGGGTTTGCTATGACAGAATCTTCAGCTCCCAGCTCTGCCCTGGGAACTCATGTTGCCCCTGGGCGCTGCTCCCCTCCCCTGTCAACCACTCTGGCTGGGATGATTTCCATGTGATTCACTGTGGGCATCTGACGAAGCGGATCTTTGCCCACGAAAGCTGATGCTCCAAAATATCTGTTAGTCTATAAGGTGCCACAGGACTTCTTGTTGCGGGCTCCTTTGTTATCCTCTCCCTAATTCCACGTCAGGGGAGCTCTGGGGAGGACAGGTCAGTTCCTGAGGTGCTGGTATGAATGGAACAGGGGAAGGTTAAAACAGCTCTATAGGAAATGTTTCCATGGACAATAACAACACTTAGCACATTGAACAACAAGAAGTCTTGTGGCACCTTATAGACTAACAGATATTTTGGAGCATAAGCTTTCGTGGGCAAAGACCTGCTTCATCAGATGCATGAGTGGTGGGTGGTTTCAGAGGGGTATTTAAAGAGTGGGGATAATTTATCGTTATCAATATCAATATCAATAGAGCTCTATCAATATTGATCTTTCTATTGATAGAGCCAGACGGGTACCCAGAAGCCACCTGCTACAAGACAGGCCTCGCAAGGAAAACATGAGAACACCACTGACCATCACATACAGCCCCTACCTAAAGCCTCTCCAGTGCATCATCAGTGGTCTGCAACCCATCCTGAACAATGATATTTCACTCTCACAGACCTTGGGGGGCAGGCCTGTCCTTGCCTACAGACAGCCTGCCAACCTTAAACAAATCCTCACCAGCCACTGCAAATCACAAACCAGTGACTCTAGGCCTGGAACCAGCCCCTGCAACAGTCCTCGCTGCCAACTCTGCTCACATATCTACACCAGTGACATCATCACAGGACCTAACACCAACTACGCCGTCAGGGGCTCCTTTACCTGCACATCTACTAATATAATATATGCCATCATGTGCCAGCAATGCCCCACGGCAATTTACATTCGCCAAACTGGACTGTCTCTCTGTAAAAGAATAGATGGACATAAATCAGACATCAGGAACGGTAATGTACAGAAGCCTGTGGGGGGGAACCCTTCAATCTCCCTGGACATTCAGTGGCAGATTTAAGGGTGATAGTTCTGAAACAAAGAAATTTCAAAAATCAAATGGAGAGAGAAATCTCTGAGCTGCAATTTATTTGCAAATTTGACTCCATTAACCATGGATTAAACAGAGACTGGGAGAGGCTCGCAGCTTACAAAGGCAGTTTCTCTGCTCTGGGTGCTAATATCTCCCCATTAGACTCTGCCAAAGGCTCACATCTCCCGTCCGATCTGACTTGTTTTTTCCTCTTTTGATAAGTACTGTTGATACTGGGCCATTTCCACCTTGCTGAATAGACCTTGTCAGCTCTGGCCCTTCCTCTTACTAGGACCCCACTCTTTAAATACCCCTCTGAAACCACCCCCCACTCATGCATCTGATGAAGCGGGTCTTTGCCCACGAAAGCTTATGGTCCAAAATATCTGTTAGTCTGTAAGGTGCCACAAGACTTTTTGTTGTTCTCAAAGCTGCAGACTAACACGGCTACCGCTCTGATACTTAGCATGTTGGGAAAGCTTTACAAACATTAACTCATTAACTCTTGCAAGCACCCTGCCAGGTATTATTATCCCCAGGTTGTGACAGATGGGGAAGCTAAAATGTGAAGTAGCTGGCCCAAGGCTGCAACTGAGCCAGCTGCAGAGGCAGGGTTAGAGCCCACATGCTCCTAGTCTCCTAGCCCCTGTCACTGGGCCATGCTCTTCTTTGACATTGATCTGTGTGGGTTGTCTGCTGCTCTGGAATCCCCTAACCCCTCAGGTCAGCGAGGGTTAAAAATCGACTGACAACATCTATTGCTCACACTGTGCTTCGTCTCTCCTGCTCCCACCACCTTCTGTCAAGTTGGGGAAACTGAGGCACACAGTGGTGTGGAGACTTAACCCCACACCACTGAATGAATCAGTGGTACTGCCATGAATCTGTGGCGTCCTGGCTGCCAGTTTGGTGTTCCATCCATCATGCCACATTGCCTCAAGTCAGGTTGGGCCTTGACAGCAGAGAGGAGAAGGGAAGGAGAGAAAAGGCATGGAAGCGATGGGCTGTCCGGCTGGCTGTCTCCTCCTTCCCCCCGTTGCAACTGTAGGCTTTTCTTTTGTAATATTTATTTTGTCTCCTTCCTGACGTGAAAGATTAAAACAGAAGGGATTAAACGATTACACAAAGTGGATGAGATGGAATGTGGTGCCTCTCTCCCTCTCACTGAGTAGGAAGCTAGAAAACCTCTCTCTCTCTTTCTATCTCCCTCAACTTTTTCCCCACCTCTCCCCTCTGTCCCACCTATCTCATTGCCCATGGATCTCTGAAGGTCAAAAAGGACTTCTGATTCCAAACCATGCAAGTCTGTCCATTGGTCTAGCAGGTCACTCTCTCCTTCCTCTCCAGCTGACTGATTGACTGATTGAAACAATGTGCAGGTCAAAAGGAGGTTGCAGGGGTAGGGAGGGGATCCATGTGGGAAGGTACCTGCCCGTGACAGGTGATGATATCACTGCTCCCTTTGCACAGCTGTCCCCTGTGCCTCCAGTTCCACTCTTTCACAGGGCATCCTCCTTGGAATTGATCCCCTCCAAGGAGGCTCTGAGGTGTGCCCATGAGGATCAGAGGCAGCTTGTGTCTCACTGAGGGCTCTACCCCCACTCAGGGAGCGGAGTATGGAGGAAGAGCCTGGGAGAGGCTGAACTCTGAGGTCGAGCTCCTCTTTCACCCCAGCACAGGAAGGAATGGGTGGGGTCTGACTTGGGGAGCCAGGAGCGGGCAGAAGATTGGAATGGAATTCTCCTCTCCTTCTGCCAGGGCTGATGGGAGGGGTGTGTCTCCTCCAGGTGGTACTTCCCTAGGGCCCCTACACAGCTCTGACATCTTCTGAGAATTGAGTCCAGAGGAGACTCAGATTCAAACATAGCAGAGGTCAGCTCCAATTCCTTACAGATGCTGGGTACGAAGAGTGGAATTGCCATCCTCTTTTAGATGCCAAAGTGCACCGTCCACCCATAGACACAAATCATCCAGAGCCCCACATCCTGCTCAAATCCATGGCTCCATGCAGAGTCCTGATCAGCTCCTCCCAAAGCTGGAGGCACAATGCTCCTGAGCAGGGTTCCCTGTAAGCTGAGTGCTTGGGTGGCTGCACAGGAGAGATTCAGGTGCTGCCCATCTGACTAGCAGAGCACCCACAGCCATTCACAGTGGCTAACATGTGTTTCTATGGGTGGTGCACATCCACACATGCCTTGGTGCACCAAACAAAATTTATTCTGCCCATGGATGGAAAAAAACAAGAGGGAGCTCTGCTCCTGAGTACACCTCTAAAAACCTGCCCCTTCAGCTTGGGTAGTGCAGGTCCCCCATGCCCACCCTGCTCCTGCACCCTCCCTCCCATGCAGACGCCCCCACTCCTACGGTGCTCCTGCACCCCCCTCTTGCCCAGACCTCCACCCTCAGCATGCTCCTGTGCTCTCCTCCCACACAGACCCCCTGTCCTCAGCCTGTTCCTGTGTCCTCCCTTCCACCCAGACCCCACCCTCAGCCCACTCCTGCACCCTTTCTCCAGACCTCCCAAGGGAGGGGGCAAAGGAGGCAGCATTGCAATGGGGCGCAGAGCTCCGGCTTCCATGAAAGGTGGCAGCAGCACTGCTCTGCTGCTCTGTGAGGCTCAGAGGGGGCCTAGCACCGCAGTCTGAGTGGCGCAAAGAGTGGACTGCTCTAGGCCCTGCCCCTCCTGTCACTGGCCCCACCCATCGGGGGGGTGCAGAGCTGGGGTCCCCACCTACCGCCCATCCAGATGCAAAACACCCACCTCCAGCCCCCTCCTGCACCATCTCTCCTGCCCAGGTCCTGCACCGGTTCCCTGGAAGCCCCCCTCCTGGACACTGAATCCTGAAACCCCCATTTTTAGTCCCACCCTGGGCCCCCAGAAGAGTTAATATAGCCAGGGGAAGCTCTGAACCTCAGTCCCTCCTTCTCCCTCCACCCCAACCATGGGGATGGAGTGTGAGGGGAGAAACTGTCTCAGTCAGGGATCACTTCAGTGATGATTTTGTGTGGTGTTTTTGTTTTTTTTGTTTTTTTTTGTTTTTTGCTTCTCACTTTTATGTGGCTCCCGACCCAAAAGAAGTTGCCCACCCTGGCTTAGAGAGAACACTGGTTTGCAATGGACTGAGTTATGACTCCGGCTGGCTCAGATTGCTCAGGATAGTTTGGTTAATGCCAGCAATAGCAGGGCCACCCTGGGAGCTGATTTCTAGGGCAGAGAATTCTCCAGCTCAGCTCCCCCCGTGAGCTTCTGCAGGTCAGCAATCCTGTAGGCATACCCAGGGGATGACTTTCAGTCTACCAGCACCAGCAGCCAGGCATCTACCAGCACCAACAACCAGGCACTGGAAAAGGTCTCTATGTAATGAGCTGTTAGTGCAGCACCTGGTACTGGCACCACATTAATTGAACCCAATCTCTATGTTGCAGAACCTAGGTCTGGCACCATTAAGACAGATCCAGGCTCTGTTCTGTGCAGAATAAGGCTACAGAATAATCACCCCATGGTCATGAATACTACTTAGTCCTTCAGAATGCTTTCCTTCTCCCAAATAGCATGCACAGAGCAGTTGTTAACAGTGTAAAATGGAGCCGGCTTCTCTGGACAGGGCAGCTAGTGCAGAACAAAATATCAATGTCGTGGATAACAGGTACCTCCTTTCCCCCCTCCCTTCTTTCCCACCCCCGGAAGTCCCTGCCCCTGCCCCAAGCTGTGAGGGCGGGAATGTCAGACAAAAACAAAACAAAACAAACAAAAAAACCCCACCTTTCACCAACTTTGTGTTTCTCCCTCTTCTCCTTCTCTATAACTGCCTAGGACGGAGGTTCAGAGAAAACACTGAACTAAAAGCCAAGGCCCGGAGAAAGCTGATTCATCCCCCGCCCAGGACCAGCGGCCGGCTCCAAGCAGAGCTGTAAAATCAATCTGTCACTGCTCACCGCATTATAGATCAGTGGAGAGATTCTGACTGCAGCGGGAGGCTGAGCCTGGCCGCCTCTTGGATCCCTCCTTCTTTCCCCGGCAGAGCAGGGACTGCAAATGCAGCCCTGTGGAGGGTCAGAGACAGACCCACAGACAGAGGGAGAGCTCAGATGGCCTGGTGATTGGAATCCCTCCCAATGTGACCCGTCCCCTGCCACCACTCACCAGGCTTCAAAGGCAGATTACCCTGTGCAGACAGCCAATTTCCTCCCCTCCCTCTTCGCACTGGGGGGGGGGGTCACAGCTGGATCCAAAAGTGTGGGGGAGAGCATGACCAGATGAGTGGATGATTTCCTCCTCTCATGGTCTGTTGGGAACAGCTGTGCTGTCCCCCTCTGTCCAAACACCCCAAGGGTGTTCTATGGGGCTACTTCATCCTCCCTATTCCGGGGTGTCAGATAGCTGCCTTAATGGGGCCCAGACCCTATCCCTTTATCTGCTCACTGGTCTTCATGGGCAGTAAAGTTTACAAAACTGAGCTCTTTCTGGAAGTGGACAGGAGAGAGGAGAAGGCCTGGCTTACTGAGTTGATCGGAGAGGGACTGAGTTAGGCAAAACACGTGGCAAACGTTCTTTACTTGTGTGGTCTCTTCACCCACGGGATTCTCCCCCGGGCACATTCACAGCTAGAGTGAACAGAGCCATGGAGAACATATTGCAAGGAAGAATTGTGCACTGAATCAGGGGATGGACCAGATGGGACTTAATGGCTACGTATACACGTGAAGCCAACATCGAAATAGCTTATTTCGATGTAGCAACATCGAAATAGGCTATTTCGATGAATAACGTCTACATGTCCTCCAGGGCTGGCAACGTCGATGTTCAACTTTGACGTTGCGCGGCACCACATCAAAATAGGCGCTGCGAGGGAACGTCTACACGCCAAAGTAGCACACATCGAAATAAGGGTGCCAGGCACAGCTGCAGACAGGCTCACAGGGCAGACTCAACAGCAAGCCGCTCCCTTAAAGGGCCCCTCCCAGACACAGTTGCACTAAACAACACAAGATACACAGAGCCTACAACTGGTTGCAGACCCTGTGCCTGCAGCATGGATCCCCAGCTGCCGCAGCAGCAGCCAGAAGCCCTGGGCTAAGGGCTGCTGCCCACGGTGACCATAGAGCCCCGCAGGGGCTGGAGAGAGAGCATCTCTCAACCCCCCAGCTGATGGCCGCCATGGAGGACCCGGCAATTTCGATGGTGCGGGACGCGGATCATCTACACGGTCCCTACTTCGACGTTGAACGTCGAAGTAGGGCGCTATTCCGATCCCCTCATGAGGTTAGCGACTTCGACGTCTCGCCGCCTAACGTCGAAGTTAACTTCGAAATAGAGCCCGACGCATGTAGCCGCGACGGGCGCTATTTCGAAGTTAGTGCCGCTACTTCGAAGTAGCATGTACGTGTAGACACAGCTAATATATCTTGTCCATCATAGTCCTTTGGATTCTCAAGTCTGTGTGTGTATTTGTGCATGGTTTTCCTATGCTTGTTGTGGATGGGCAAGATAATGTAGCTTTCCTGAGGCTTGGGTGCATGTGTCTGTGTTTTCTTTCTGCGTGTGCATGTGCTGCAATCATCCCTTAAAGCTACTGCCAATCCAATATGCCAGTGTGGAACACAGATAGCTGGTTTCCCTAGCACTAGTGCACTTGTGTGTTTTGTGTAAGGGAGACAAAATAGCTTTTCTGCAGCTGTTGCACGTGTGGCTGAGGGCTGGGACTAGTTTTCCTGCAGCTTTGAGAGTAAACAGAAAGGGCTCCTTTCTCTTTACTGGTTGCTTGTGGTTGTGTACGTAGGAGAGATGGGGCAGTCAGGTTGCATTTCAGTAGTGTTACAGTCATGGAGTTGCAGCGGTGCTCTGGACCTCCAGCAGCAGAGGTTCTGATTTAATATTGGATCTGCTTAAAAGTTGTTGGCACATGGTACTTTGGCTCTTCATCCTGTGGAACTTTGAGCAAATTAAAAGCTGTGGGGGAGTGTCTTTATCCCCTTTGTGCCCAGCCCTCCATAATTAGTGTTACTGGGAGAGATGGGGGCAGTTACATCAAGAGCAAGTTTTGTCTTTGTAGGATGGTTCTATCCTAGCTTCTTCATGAATGGGTGTATTCATGACAGAGAGAGAGAGAAAGAGAGAGAATGGGAAACAGAGAGAAGGAGGAAGTATGACCTACCTTGTGTACAGAGATTTGGATTGGAAGTCTGAAAATGTGGGTTAAATTCCTGGTTCTGTCACTGGTCTGCTGCCTGCTGGCTTACCTATGGGGAAGGCACTTTACTGCTCTGCTCTTCAGTTTTCCCTAAATGTAAAATGGGGATAATGACACTGACCTTTGCAAAGCACTTTGTGCTCTACGGATGAAAAGACCTAAGTATTATTGTAACAAAGGAGAAAAGTTTTCCTATGGTTGTTTCCTACGCTTGTAGACTGTTTCCTACACTTGTGTTATTGTTTTGTTTGCACAAACCTAGTCCAAAGGACTCCTGGTCCAGGACTGGGACTCCTGGGTAATACTGAAATACAAAGAATAATAATGAATAATAAGCTAGGTGGTCCATGTGCTTGTACAGATATGCTTGATTAACAGGGTAGTTTCTCTATAGTTTCTACATTTTTGATTTATGAAGTCAGTTGTCTCCCATCAGCTGGTCTGTGTATGCATGTGTATGTGTGATGGAGATGAGTGATTTCCCAGAAGCTGTTGCATGTGTTTATATTTGTGCATAGCTGCTGGTTTCACTCCAGCTGTTGTTTGTGTGCATGTGTGTGCTGGGAGAAGATGCAAGCAGTTTCTCTGCATCTGTATTGGAGGCTCTTGGACCATTTCCCTTTGATGGTTGCATCTCTCTGTGTGTATTTAGAGGAAAGCCATGAGGAATTTCTTTGCAGATGTGGCATGTCTGTGTCTCAGAGAGACGGACAGTTTTTCTGCAGCTGTAGTTTTTCTGAGTGGGAGGACCAGAGCTATGTTCCTTTCAGCTGTTGCGTACATCTGAGTTTGTGGGGGAGGGAGGTTAGAGGCAGGCATTATTTCTCTACACCACTTTTACATGTATGTTTCTGTGAAAGATGTGCATATTTTCTCTGTTGCTCTTATGCTTGTGTGTATGGAGAATGATAGTGTCCCAGCAGCTGTTGCATATGTGCAATTGTGTGAGGTGAGAGGTGTAGTTCCCCAGCAGCTGTTGCATGTGTGCAGTTGTGTGAGCTGAGAGGTGTAGTTCCCCAGCAGCTGTTGCATGTGCTGAGTTGGGTGAGGAGAGGGGTTTAATTCCTTGGCAACTGTTGTAGGTGTGTGATGCTGAGTGAATGTGCATAGTTTCCTAGCAGCTGTTGCATGTGTGCGATTGTGTGAGGGCAGGGGTGTAGCTCCCTAGCAATTGTTGCCTGTGTGAGATTCTGCATGTATGTGGGTAGTCTCTCAGTAGCTGTTACAGGTGTGCCACTGAGGGGAGGGATGGAGCTCCCCGAGCTGTTGCATGTGTGTAAATGTGTGAGGGAAGGGTGTAGCCCCCCAGGGTGCGGTTGTGTGAGAGGAGGGGCCGAACTCCCCATTAACTGTTGCATGTGCCTGATGCTGTGTGTATGTGGGTACTTTCCCAGCAGCTGTTGCACGTGTGGGATTGTGTGAGGGGAGGGGTGGAGCTTCCTAGCAGCTGTTGCATGTGTGTGCGGGGGTGTGTGTCCCCCAGCAGCTGTTGCATTTGTGTGTGTGCAGTTTCCCAGCAGCTGCGGCATGTGCGCGGTTTAACAGCCCCCCCCCCCTCCACCCCGCTTACCTGGGTGCACCGAGCGGTGGCGGGGAGGCGGCGGAGCCTGGGCGCTAGCTGCGGGGGAGACGGCCCCTCGCCTGCCCCAGCCCCCCCCCCCCAGCGGGGAGCAGCCGCCTCGCCTCTCGCCCCCGAGCCTGAGCCGCGCAGCCGGGGCCGAACGAAGCACGGGCGGGGTGCGCCCGGTGATGCGGCTGCAGCGGCGGCAAATCCCGCGCCTGTCTCCGCCCGCCCCGGCTCCAGCCGCCGTCTGCGCCCGGCCGGGGGGCCGTGAGGCCCGGCCGCGGGGCCCGGGGGCGAGGAGGCAGCGGGGGGGAGCGCGCAGCCCGCCGCGCGCCGGGCTGAGGCCGGGGGAGGGGGCCCTCGCGCGCGCACACACACACACATACACACACACACACACACCCAGCCAGGCGCGCGCGCGGCGGGAGCCAAGCCTGGCACTAGCGATCGCAGCCGAGAGGGGTCCGTCTCCCCGCGGGACCAGCAGGTACGTGTCTCGGCCGGGGCTGGGGGTGGGGTGGGGCTCATGCACCGGGGTCGCCGCTTGTCTCCCAGCCAGGTGGGGCGGCAAAGGAGCAACCCCGCCTCTGTAGCGCGTTCCCCATCTCCTGGCTCCCCGGGGCTGGAGCTGTTGGGGGTGGGGTGGGGGGGAGCGGGGCAGCCCCGGTGCAGGCAGAGCAGAGGCTCCGAGGGGCCGGCTGCAGCCCGCGCGAAGAGGGCCAGGCAGCCTTGCCTTGCATGCCTGTGATCTGCGCCTAAGGTCGCGAGGAGCTACCGAGCTGGCGGCGTGCAGCAGGGGTCGGCGGGATGCCGTCGTTGCAGCCCTGCAGGAGCGGGAAGGGTAGGTTTTCATTTTCGATGGCGACTCCCCCTGAGATTGTGCCCCTGCCCCAGGCTCTGGGGCTTTGCAAACTTCGGCGGGGGCTCTCTGCGGAGGCAGGAGTGTGTGGGCGGCGGGGGTCCAGTGCAGGTGGGAGGGGAAAGTCAGCCTCCGGCTCCCGCTGCCTCCCCCCCGTGCGGTGCTGGCAGGCTCGGCAGGCTGCAGAAAGAAGGCTCCCTGTGAATGGGTGATGTGTGCCTGCAGCTGGCCACCGCCACAGGGGGCCAGCCCCGGAGACTCGGGTGTCTGTCTGCTGGGAGCGCGGTGGAGAGGTGGGAGGGGGGTGGGCGCGAAGCTGATTCGCCCCCCACCCCCCAAAAAAAGTGTGCGCCCATTGGTATGCGTCAGCGTCCCCCCGCTTTGGGCCCCGGGGTGAGGGGGAGGAGAATCTGCGCGAGGTTACCGGCTGCATCCCATTGTCATCCCGGGACAGACCGGAGCTGGCCGGAGCGCAGCAGCGATTTGCTGGTGCTGCAGCAGCCGACATGCTCGGGAGGTGCTGTGCGTCTGCTTCCGCGCGCGCGTGCGGCGGGCTGGGCACACGTGTGTCAGCATGCCTGCGGGCGCACGGGTGGGCGCGCGGATGCACGCGCCCTTCTGGGTGTGCATGTGTGTGGGGGGGTGTGGGTGTGCAAATGCGGCCCCGCCGCAAGTCGGAGCGAGGGCCGCTCCGTGCACGTGGGGGTGGGACTCAGAGCCGCGGAACGGTTCAAGGCCGGGCGGGGGTGGCCGGGGCAGCGGAGGCGGCTGGTGTCGTTGTCGCGCCCCGGGTGGCGGAGGGAGCGGGGCCCGGGCGTGCTGCTGCCGCCGTGCGCGGAGCAGCCCCTCCCGCGTGGCTCCGGGGGGAGGCGCAGCCTGCTGGCCGCGCTAATGCAACAGCCCGGCAACGCCTCATTTGCATGGAACATGCATTAGTAATTCCTTTAAATGCCGCCGCCCCAGCCTGCCCCCCGCCCCGTCTGCACCGCGGGAAGGCCCCGGCGAGCAGACAGCGGGGGCCGCCGTGGGGGAGGCGAGCTCCGAATCCAATAGATTGTCCCCTGGGTGCCCCCTGGGCGTGCAGGGCGGCAGCACCGCAGGCGGGGAGCCCGGGGGGCGGCTGGCCGGACAGCAGCTGAGGCACTTCGGGCAGGGCCCTGCCTGTGGCGCTCATCCCACTGCGCTGAGTGGATGGGTGGGAAGCAAGGCAGGGCGCTGCGGGCGTGAGATCTTCCCTCCCTGCACAGATCAGCGCTGGAGCTGGGCAGGTTAGTGGAAAGCAGATTATGTCCTGCGGCCTGTGTGCAGGTAGGGGATGAAACCGGAAGACTGGTAATTTCAC
This sequence comes from Carettochelys insculpta, assembly GCF_033958435.1. Lineage (NCBI taxonomy): Eukaryota > Metazoa > Chordata > Testudines > Carettochelyidae > Carettochelys > Carettochelys insculpta. The sequence goes on along the minus strand of NC_134137.1, from coordinate 279,896,659 downwards.
ATACAGACGCTGATCAGAAATGAGAGGTGAAAAGTGGCTTAACTTCCCCTTTCCCACTTGGGGTTTGTCCCATTCGCGGATGCAGTCCCGTGTGTGCTGTGGGAGAACTTGGAGGCTGGCTCCAACAGGCGAGAATTTAGCAGACTCTTCAAAGCTAGTTTGGGTTTAGAAGCCCTTAATGGCCATATGAGAGCCATTTTAACCATAGAAAATGGCAGTGGTTGCATGGAGGCCAGTTTAGATCCTGGAAAGCTCCGGTTGATCCTAGCAGCTGAGCCAGAGCCAGAGCCAGTTGAGCTGAGGAGAGCACACTGCACCATCGTCTGACAAAAGACATACCACAGAAATGCCTCACTTCAGCGTGAACCTGTCCCATTGTAGACCACGTGGAGGTGTGAGGCCTGGGTGGCACAGCAGTTGCATATGGGAACATGTTGGTGCCATTTGCCCAGGGAGCAAGTTCCCACTGCATTCAGCATGGACAGGTTTGTTTTTCTTTTTTCAAATGAACAGAACTGCTGACCAGGATGTCCTCAGTGCTGGCAGAAGACCAGGGAGTGCTATACCCTGGATGTAGGCTTCAGTTTCTGCAGCTATGTAAAGCCTCCTGGGGCTGCTCCATCCAGGGTAACCACCATTCTGAAATTTTCTGGATGGTCCCGGCCTTCTTGAGTTTGGCAGTATTCTGACAAGCCACCTGGGAATCTCAATGTCCTGTGAGGCTTTGCGACTAAGTGACATAGCCTCAAAAGGTGATGATGTTGAGTCAGGCCATAAAGACAGGAATCGTATTACCACATTGAATGTTGGGGTGTCTAGGAGCAAAATAGTGTGGGCAGCAAATTTCTAGAAAGCAGATATTGATAGAATCAGTGTCTTGTGTTGGAATGAAAGGTAAGAGTGCCAAGGTAGGGGAACAGGTTGAAAGTCAGTGACCTTTTCTCCAGAAGAGATCTGGTGGGAGAGCTTTCCTACTGTAATGAGGTAGAGTAGATGCTGTACCTGCTGACAAAAAAGAGTTGGGTGGGCTACTTTGGCATTGGAAATATCACAGGAATGACATCAAAGGTAGGAACAACGAGAAGTCCTGTGGCACCTTATAGACGAACAGATTTTTTGGAGCATAAGCTTTTGTGGGCAAAGATCTGCTTCGTCAGTTGCAGGTCTTTCCCCGCAAAAGTTTATGCTCCAAAAAATCTGCTAGTCTATAAGGTCCCACAGACTTCTCATTGTTTTCATGGACACAGACTAACATGGCTACATCTCTGGTACTTATCAATGGTAAGATAGCCATTTGGGAGTTTCAGAGGAAGGATGGTCTTGTGTTTATGGCACTGAGTGGTGTTAGGCATGTCACTGACAGCAGAACCTCTGAGTTATGAACTCCTGTGGAATAGAGGTTGTTTGTAACTCAGAACCAACAGTTATGGTTGTTTTTTTTTTTAAATTTTAAATTGAACATTGATTTAATTCAGCTCTGAAATGTTACTATGCTGAAGAAAAATGCTGCTTTTAAGCATCTTAATTTAAATGACACAAGCACAGAAATTGTTTCCTTACCTGTCAAATCTTTTTAAAACGTTCCCTTTATTTTTTTGTATTTTTTATTTTAGTATATATTTAACCCACTATTGTACTGCATTTGCATTTTTAATCTCTGCTGCCTGATTGTATACTTCCAGTTCCAAATGAGGATTGTTGTGTTTTGTTGACTGGCCAGTTCATATCTCTGTTGTTTCTAACTCTGGGGTTCTTTTGTAGTTTATCTGTGCCTTGATTCCTTGTGTATAATATGGGGGTTGGCATATTTACCTACTTAACAAGTCATGGGGGTATGAGAAGTGCACACAAACTATAGCAAGGAGAACCGTAAAAATACATAGTAGATGGAATCCATACGATAATTTTCTTACAATTAGGAGGCCAATTTTTTTTGCTCCACGCAAACCAGCTGAAAGGAAATTCAAAAGACAGTGAGATCTTTGACTGCCTGATACATGGAGGAGGGATGGCTACTTAAGGGTGCCTTGGGGCCAAGGTATTTTGGGGCAGAAAGAGTTCATCAACCATCAGGCTGAGGTAAACGGCCTTAGGATTTACACTGAAGTCATCAGTACTCACACAGGTAACACTCATAGGTGGCCATAGGCTGGGAATGTGTTATTTCTAGATAGCATTCTAAATATGGCAGTGAACATGGTAGGGGAACCCAGCCCTATCTACTTACCCATAATTTTCATAATCTCAGATGTTTGTTGACTGAGTCCGAAGACCCCACCATCCCAGGCTCCAGGTAGTGGTGAGGGTATATCTCCTATGATCGAGCTCTGCACCAAGCCCAGTGAGTCTTGTCCAGCCATGTGGAAATTTAAGGAATCTGCATCTGACAAAGTGGGTCTTTGCCCATGAAAGCTTGTGGTCCAAACTATCTGTCAGTCTGTAAGGTGCCACAGGACTTCTCATTGTTTTTGCAGATACAGACAAACTCGGCTACCTCTCTGGTACTTGAGGAATCTCAGGCATTCTAAGAACTTAAGTCAGAAAGCAGCTTTGTTGAACCTATAGGAAAGTACAAGTCCCCCAGGGCTGGGAAGAGCAATTTTGAGGTCAAGATACTGACAGGAGAGATTTTGTTCAGAGGGGAGTGGGTGGGTTCCTGTTTGTGGAGCACATGATGAGCTTTGAGATCAAGTGTCTCTATACATGAAGATTGTCATTATCGGCTTTGTGGTGTCTGAACTGGTGGGTATCAACACAGAGGAGGAACAGTGACCATTCACTGCACGTATTTATTTTGGCTTGGTTTATGGCATGTGTGTGAGCGTGTTCTTTTGGTGGGTGGCATGTCTTGGGGGGTGAGTTGTGGGAGATGGATTCTATTCTATATGCTTTGTGAGCTTTGGCAAGTCACATCATTGTGCTGTGCCTCAATTTCTTTAGCTGTTACACAGGTCTAACGCTCTTCAACTGTTCTTCAATAACGATTATCGGTGTAAGCTAATGCCTGCGACATGCTTTGAGATCGTTGGATGGAAGGTGCTCTAGGCTGTTCAGTTGTGCTCAGCTTTTACCCAGACCCTGTATGCCAGGTCACTTGGCATGTCTTAAGGCTCACTTGTGTGTATCGGTTCTTTCTATGGCTTTCGCAGTGGGACTGTGTTGGAGTTGTTGGGCTAGCTTAGGTGCTGCCTGTCGGATGTACTAAGTGAACACCTCTGTCTTTGGACCTGTGTGAACCACTGTCCCCTGCTGGACTAGGTCAGCCCTTGCCCATGTGTATGTCTACTCCCTTAGTGTGTCGGAGCTCCTGTTCTGCTGCTTTAACTCCCTGGGTAGAGAGTTTGTGCTTCCAGAGATAAAGCTCTTGAATTCTGTTCCCTGGTGCCAGCCGTACACAATGAGCTTGTTCTCATGGTGTCTGTGTATGACAACATCCAGAGACGACATGCCCCGGAGCATACAGCTAATAGTTCCTCTCTGCACTGCTCCAGTGAGACCCGTCTAGAAAACAGACTTGGGTGCCTCGCTCGAAGAAGGATACTGACAAATTGGAGGGAATTCGGAGAAGAGCCACAAAAATGATTAAAGAGCTGGAGGGACAGATTTATGAGTGAAGATTACAAGAGCTAAATATGTAGAGCTTGGCTAAATGATGGCACAGTAACACTCTGCACACAGTGGAGAGGTGGAACGCCAAGGAGGGAGTGGAATCAGTTAAGGTGGTGGAAAATGGACTAAATGGGAGTGATGGGATGAAAGTGAGCAAAGGAAAAGATTTCAGCTGGCTGTCTGAAAGCATTCCAACCATTAGGTCCCCCATGGGAAGCGTTGGAGACTGGATCGCTTGGGGCAATTAAAGAGAGACAGGTGAAAAATACAGTGGGGACCAACCCTGCCTTGGCTGAGAGTCAGGAGGGTGCAGCTTAAGAGGACTTTTCCATCGCTAATTTCTTCAGGATCTTGTGCTTCGGCCGACTGTGTTTTGCACTTTATTGCTTCTTGTTTCACTGCTGGAGAAAACTGCAGACATGGTTGAAAAAGCCAAGGGAGCCCAGAGGCGAGGGGACCCTGCCCCCATGTAGGCTGAACCTGCAATGGGAGTAAGGTGTGCTCTAGATAAGTGGTATAGGAAGTGGCCTCAGAGGGAGGAGAGGGAGGGGCTGAGGTCAGGTAGGAACTCTATAAAAAACAAACAAAACCAAAAGACCAAAAAAACAACTCCCCTTCTGAAAAACTCTTGATAGAATAATTTAGGTGTGAAGGACAATTTCAGGGGGATGAGCACCACCTCCTGACATAGATAGACCAGCACCAAGCCAGGTGAAGGGGATTAGCTCCCCAGTCATAGAGCAGGACAGTGAGGGTCAGGTAACCAAAGGATTAGCTGTGAGTGTTGTGTAGCTGTGGGATAGAAGTCCAGGATGGTTGAAGGGACCTCCTAGGGATTAGGTCTGCCACAGACAGTCTAGCAAGGGGACAGCATGTTCCGTGAGTGGGGATGGGGATTTGAGGGGGATTAGGTTTTAGTCATGGACAGACAGGCACCAGAACAGTACCTTGGAGAAGGGAAGTAAGGTTTCTGGGAAACAAACTCCATATCACGGACACTCTTCCCGCAGAGGGTTCCCGGCCAGGGACGTATGACGCAGACACCTATTTGTAGTTAGTACTGTGAGTCAGCAACTCTTGGCAGGCCTGACATACTCATTACACCTCACACACTGGAGTCATGACAGTTACTTAAAGGTGACTTGGAGTATGTCATTTGAAATGTAGTAACACACTGGTCATTAGCGTCCCTGTGAAATGTCCGTAACCCCTGGGGAAGTGTAATTATGGATACTTGCTGATGTTCTGTCCTGGAGGCTGCAAACAGACAAAGCTTTCAAACCAAGATTTTTCTATATAAGGGGGAAAGAAAGTATGACGGCAGATGCCCTCTCCATGAAAGATGGCTCAGGTGAGCCAGTGGCTAACCCACCTACAGCTTAGTAGTGGGAGAGATATGTGCCCCTAAGGCCACCCTAGTGTCCAAGGGGAAGGGGCCCACTGGTGTGAGGTTTCACCTGGCCTGGCCAATTCAGTATACCCAATACACTACGGTTATCATCTGTGTCTGCAGGGTGTCAGGCAACGTACCACTGAAAAATTAATAATTCACTGAGGATTGGCATTTGAGCCCCATGTATTCATGGGGTGTGTATAAAACGTTATCAGTACACCCATGATTTGTACTCTTAAAATGTGTTTGGCGGGCAGCGTGTAAACACATTAGCGAAAATAATGTGTAGCTGGTTCTCTGACTAGCCAGGTTTTCAGGCAAAGACAAGGTCTGTTATTACTGACTAGGTAAACAAAGCTATCCAGCCAACAAGTAAGGGAGGAGACAGCATGGTGTCTGTCCCCCAGCGGGAGAGTAAAGCTGGGTCTGGGTTATACTTTCAAAGAACACATTGCAAAGCTTTACTGGTCTGAAAAGACAGAGTGGGGGTGGGCCTGCATCCCAAATGATGCTGGTTGTGTACAACATTGCCACATTATAAAAGGGCATAGACTGAGGTCTTTTTTGAAAGCTAATTACGTGCCGATGGTTAGTATCGTTATGAAACGTGTTCATGCTATCTGAGGAAGATATATCTGAGAGATATACTTGCAAAGGTTTACTGGCCATAAAGGGAAGGGCAGAGAACCCTTAGGTTATCTATCACTAGGCAGGCACAAGGGAGGAGAACTCTTTCTGTATGATGAAAAAGATGGGCCCTTCAACCAGTTGGGGGCTGAAGTCTCTGGAAACCAAATACAGGTGAGAAATTACTTTGGGGAAGGTCTTTCACCTAAGAGGACCAGAGAATCCAGCGTCTTGTTCTTCCCTGGAAGGTCCTGACTGAGGGAAAGTGAGCCATGGCTGGGTAGAAGGATTGGTGAGAGAAACCATCTTGAACAAAGCCTGTATCTGGCTAGCTAAAGTTTTAGATTTTAAGAAGAACGTTTTGCCTATTTTGTTGATAATTTTAATTTTGTCGCCTTCCAAAGCAATTCAGCCCTACATTTAAAGGGAGGGATGTGTTTACCCCAGTTAAGTCAACATGCTGTGATGTGCTTTTGTGTCTCCTGAGGAACCAAGTTCTCTTACAGGTTGCATCTCCCTGGTCTGGCGTGGTCAGGACCTGACTGGTCCTGAACAAGAGAATTTGCTGGACCAGGAGAGGTCCCTCATCATCAGCCCCCACCCCAAGCCTGCAGCAGGCGCCCTTCCCCTCTTCTTTACTCCATTGGGCTCCTTGTCTAGCTGCTGAGGGGGCAGCTGGACTTAGGCTTCTGCCATGGAGCTCTGGCCCTGGCCTCACACTGCCATCAGGCTGCTGAGGGACACCAACCCTGTGCTGCCACACAGTTGTGACAGGGCTCTGGCTCCATGCTGTCATGGGGCTGCCAGGGGACTCCAGCTCTGGCCCCAGCCCCATGCTCCCTGAGGACTGCTGCACAGCTCTGCCCATGGTCCTACGTTGCCCCCAGCTGGGCTGCTGAGGCTGTTGCCTCTGGCCCTGGGTGGCTCTCCTGCCCTTAGGCCCCCTGGCTCTTTGGTCCAGGAGCATTTACAGACCTGCCAGACCACAGGCATTGCTGGAACAGAGAATGCCAGTTTTAGGCAGTGCAACCTGTATTATTTCTTTGGACATTGTAGGGTCCATACAGGGCTGGACATTGTAGCGCATGTGGTTTTAGGGAAATTCAGGAATGGGAATGTACTGGAGTCACTCTGCAAGTAATAATCCAGGTGATTAGAGACCAGGGAGTGTACAGTAAACTCTTGCATATCTGGCAGCCCCGGGGAGGTTGCTGGATATTCAAATATTCTGGATAACAGACAGGTATACCTAGCAATGCGTAATACTAAAGAAAAACAAAGTTAGATATTAAGAAATAAAAAAAAAATGTATGCAGAGAACTTTAGCAACGAGAGTAGTATTGTACACTGTAAACTTACACTGTATCTGCTGTACTTATTTGTGTTTGCTCTCACTCTACTGTACTTACAGAAAATGTAACTAAAATTTACTTATGGTTAAAATGCTGGTTATTTGAGAGTTCCAGGTGATAGAATGCCAGATATGAAAGAGTTTACTGTAAATGATTTGTTGCTGATAGATTCAGAGCTGCTGTTCAAGGGTTGAAACTATACAGAGACACTCAGGTGTGACACGCAGGCTTGTTGCTGAGTGTGAACATCCCCAGCAGGGAGTTACAGGGTAGGTGGTAACACAACACCTCGCTCCTCTGGTTCGCTTCCTGAACTCCATGAAAGAAGGTCGTCTTTGATAGCAGGGAAGAGATACCTCTGTTAGACTACTCTCAAGTGAATTGTTTATGTAACCTTGCTGTTCTAGCGGGACCCTTTTTATGACATTAATTGCACTCAATCAGTTGATTCAACTGCTCATTCTTTGGGGTCAACCCTCCTGTATTTCCCTTGAGGTATTTGGAGCCCATTTGTCATATATTTCTCTAACACTTCCCTGACAAGGGTTCTTGTGGAAGAGCTCAGGAAATTTTGCTCTGTTCCATTCCTGTGTTAATCTGGTTGCAAAAACCAGCTTGTTTCTGCAGTTTCAACTTTCCTTTCTTGTTGTTTCATCTTAAATCTATTTCTCCTTTTTTCACTGATGAAGAAAAAAACATGGCATTAACCAGTGTCTTTCATTCATGCCAGAACTCCGTACGCCAGAGCAAAATTAAATAATAAATAATGGCAGAGGGCCATAGGGCTGAGAAAGAAGCTGTGTCTCTAGCTGAGATTTGAAATTATATGGTAAGAGATGGTGGATGAGAGATGTAAAAAACGCCATCACACCAACATCGCTGGGATTGTGTGAGAAGACAAAGAGGAGTCTGGTATTAGATGAATGGAAGAAACCAGGAAGGGTGTGTTCTGTGGTCAATAGACAGAGTCAAGGCTGATGAGATGGAGCAGGAGCACAGAGGGCTTTACAAACAAGGATGGTGGTTGTGAACTTCTTTCTGGGTTATACAGGGACATGATGGAGTCTCAGAGTGATGTGGTTGCCTCTTTGTATGGTGAGAAGTCAGAGTGATTCTGCAAATTCAGGAGCCCGGAGAGTGGGATCCTGGGAGGCTGGAGAGAAGAGAAGTCCAAGCCAAGGCCAGAGGAGATGAGGACCTGGATGGAGATTTTAAGGCAGTGATGGACACACACTGGGCTGTGGAAGTGATGCTGTCAAATCAGTGAGATATGGGAAATGGGAAGTTCAGGATGACAGTAATGGTTGGAGACAGGGATCAAGGAGGGAGCTAAAGGGACCTATTTTTGAGGAGGCTCTTCTTGCTTGAGAGAAGCGTGTCTGTATGTCATGCATTGAGCAAGTGACCCATCTGTGTGTGCTATCAGCAGATATCTCCGGTGGCTGGTGATGGAACGCTAGATGGGAAGCGCTCTGAGTTACTACAGAGGATTCTTTCCCAGATATCTGGCTGGTGGGTCTTTCCCACGTACCTAGCATCTAAGTGGTCGTCATATTTGGGGCCAGGAAGGAATTTCCCCTGTGCCCTCCTACAGCGCAACTTTGAAGTGAGCAAGTGACGGGCACACCTTACTTGCTGGTTTCAACTAGACCAGAGGTTTTCTAACAGCTGAGACTCCACATTGCTTCAAGGCCCATCTTAAGGAGGTTGTCAGGGTGAGCATTAGACTCCCTAGGGTCTGGGGCTGAGACCGAAGCCTGAGGGCTGCAGCAGAGGTTGATGGAGCTCAGGCGTGGGCTCCCTCCCATCCTCCACTCCCCACCTGGGGCAGTGCGGCTCTGGCTCCTGCCCCGCAAACCTGGTCATATGGTTATTTTTGTTTTCAGCCACCGGTGAGGCGTTGATCACAGGCGTGGCTGGGCAAGGTCTGTGGTCTGCACTGGGCAAGAAGTCAGCCCAGACATTGTGATGGATGCCTCTCGCCCTGAAATCTGTGAGCTGAAGGAGGCTGACTGAAAACCACTTGTTCTCTTGGCCCAGGGAGGAGGAGATGGGGAGGGTGACTGTATGTCCCAGTTGTAAAGGAACATTCCCATATTTAAGTCCCCTGCTGCTCTGCCATGACAGAGTGTATCCCACTCCCAAGACTGTGTGGAGAAGCAGCCCCTGGTCAGATCTTTCAGCTCACTAACACTCAGGCTCCTATCTTCCCCTGCTGCCTCTGGCTGGGCTGGCGCCCAGGGAAGGCTAGAGACCAGGAGGAGCCAAGCCCCACACACGTCAAATCCGCACACAGCACTGGCTACATGAAAGCTTCTCTGCCCCTCAGCTAAGCTTGGGAGCGGTGGGAATGAAGCTGTTTCCAACCAGTTTGCACCCCAACTCCTCAGGCTCTTCAGCAGCTCCCTGGGCAGTGGCTTAGCACCCTCTTCATATGCTGCCCCACCCTGGGTCTTGCCCCCAGGCAGTGCAGGGCTGCTCTGTCTCCCAGGCATCCTCCCCTGCTGAGCCACCTCTCTGGCTGGGTTCTCTGAATCCCTTTCAGTCAGGTTCCCTGGGCCCTGGTGTACAATACATCCTTAGGGCTTTACCCCTTCCTGTCCAGCCAGGGGACGGGGACAGGAGGAGGCTGGATTGTGACAGTCGTCACCAGCAGCTTGGAGGTGTTAGCTGCCTTTCTGTGGGCACAAAGGGGTGGCCATGTTAGCCTGGAGCTTCACAAATAACAAGCACTCCTGTAGCACCATAGAGACTTACCCATGAAAGTTCATTACCGAATAAATAAATGTGTTAGTCTGTAAGGTGCTACAGGACTGCTTGTTATTTCTTCAGGCAGGAAGGGACAAGCTGCTTCACAGGGGAGCGGGGAAGAGACACAGGGTAAGTTATCCCTACCCTTACCCCCACCTCTCTGCAGCTGGAACCAGCTCCTGTCCCTTCGCTCCTGCTCAGTTCCCAAACGCCGCTGCTGGCCATGTCCTGGTTTGAGCCCCTCAGAAACATGGGGTAGGGGGGAGAGAGCCTGGAGCCTGCCTGCCGCCCATACATTGCCTTGAGAAGATGTGGCACTAGGTAACAGGAGTGGTGGGTCAGTCCCAGGGGCCCAGCCGGACACGGAGGGGGGAGTGCACTGGGCTGGAAGAGTTGGGTCAGGCCGGTTGGACACCCCCATCTACGTGTGAGAGAGGCATAGGGAGTGTGTGTGTGTGTGTGTCACCTGTCTCCATGCGACCTTAGCAAGAAGGTAGTAAATAAAGAGACTCCAGCTGTGCAGGGGCTCAGTCAATCTGATGTTAATTTGAACCTTTGTAGTGCATAGTTCTGATTAATCGCCATCAAACTCGCTTGAATATGAGTAATTTTACCAGACATCCCAGGTTCAGCACAGGGAAATGCGGTCACCCTAGGGGTGGAGGTCAGAAAGAGATCTTTACAGAGGTCTAAAGAAACATGCAGCTGTGACTCAACCCATGTGGCGTTGGCAGCCGAGGTCGAAGGCAAAGATAAGTACCATGCTTCCCAAAGAGGATGAGGGCAGTTAGCCAGAAAAGGCCCTCTGAAGCACACAAGAACCATGTGGCTAAATCCCCGCATTGACTTTGGAAACCTCAACCAAGGGGCCTGCAAGGGAGCAGGTGGGAAAGAGGCGAGGGCCCAAGCAGGTCTCTTTGTGAGACCCCCGTGGGGACAGGCCAGTAAGCAGAGGGGAATGCCCACAGGACAGAGCAGACTGAAAAAGAGGGGAGAATCTGGACTGGAGAAGCCAGGGTTCTAGAGGAGGTCTGGAGAGATGATGTGATCCACGGTGATGAAGGCGAAGGGGTGAGAAGAAGGAGCTAGCGGCAGCCTCCAGAAGGTGGTCAGCAATGAGGAAGGGAAGTGGTTTCCAAGCAATCCAGATTAAGGGCTGAGGAGGCTGCTGTGTGAGGCATCCATTGAGGGAGCCGTTCCCTCTGGCGCCTTGCAGAGAAAGGGAGGATTAGGAATGAATTACAGAGAATCTCAGGGTCCTGGTAAGGTTGTGTGGAGAGCTGGGGGAGGTACCAGCTGCAAGGAGGCGGGATGGTAGGGGAGGAGGCTGAAGGCAGTGGTGATGTAGGGAGCAAGACAGAGGAGAGGGGATGTAATGGTGCGAGGGGGAGGATGGCTTGGGTGGTGGCGGCAGAGTGGCTCAGGCTGAGGGAGGAGGGAAGGAGGAAGTAGCAGTGGTGAGAAATGTGGGGAGGGAGGCCTGAGGCACAGAACAGAGCTGCTCTGTCTCTAGCACAAGGCTCCAGAATCACCACTTTGCAGGGCCATTTTTCACTACCATAATCTCCTCCCTTCTTCTCCTCTGGCTGCTCCCTGGCCCTCCGGCCAGATTTTGGAGGCTTTGTTGGAGGCGGGTGCCCAGGGTGGCACACATCAGTAGTCTACGTAAATTATTAGTGGTCACGCACAAATTATTTCCAAATTCCTTATTCTGAACTTGGTGCCGTTTGGCCCACGCCGAAGTTTGCAATAAGCGGCTATTCAGACAGCTCTGTTACCCCCTGTAAAAGCCACCATGTAGATGTAGCCCCAGCGACCTCCTGAGTCTGGGTTTATAGTGTGAGTTTTTCCCCTTCCCCAAGTCCCCTTTGTAGCTATCAAGATAAAAGGCGACTTTCCAGGCACGCTCAAGCCTGGGGGAGGATATTGGGGACAGTCAGCTACAACTTCCACCCCTCACCTGCACTGGAAGCACAAGGGAAGGAGAGGGTTAAGCCCAGTCGCTGGAGATTTCCCAGTTCAGATCACAAGAGGATTTAAAAGTAAAACAAGCCACACTTCCCCTGCCCCTCCCAGCATGAGCTCGCTGGCAGATCCCTGCAGGGGCTTGCTCTGGAAAGCTGGGTGGAGGCGTTCCAAGGAAGGCCATTTCCCGAGGCCCTGCGGTTGGCTCCAGTGTGACTGCTGAAGATATCTGTGAGTGGGAAAGGCTGGGTGGGAGGTAATCCCAGCAAGATACTCTCCATCTCTGTCTCTTCTGTCCCCCTTCAGTCTCTTTTCCTTCCCTTGCTCTCCACTCTCTTCTGTGCTCTCTGTCCTCCCGCTGCCTTCTCCGCCCCCACCTTTACCCTAATGCCTGCTCTCAGTTTGTTTTCTTTAATCTATATTGTGGACTATTGACAGACCCACTGCAATGGTTGAAATCAGAGCCTTTGTCGTGAGTTGCACCAGCTCAGGAAAGTATCTTTGGGCACCTGCGACTTTCCCGTCTCTGCCTCAGAGCAACTTAAAAATGGCTCAAGACGAAGAGTGGCTTTGGTGGGGCTGGCTGGCTGGCCTAAGGGGTGAGGGCTCTGCCTTACCATGTGGGAGAGCTTGGTCTGTGCTCTGGCTTTGTCACCGCCAGGGCCACCAGGGCCAGGGAGCAGACCTGGTGCTAAACCTCACTTTGCGTGTGTGTGGGGTAGCTGTAACTTAGAGTGACGTCACCAGCTTCCCCCACAGCAAAGTATGTGCTGATGTCTGATGCTACCAGGCCTGATCCAAAGTCCTGTTAAGTGAAAGGGAACCTTTCAGCCTGCATTGGATCAGGCCCCCAGACTCCATCTCCGCAGTTCAGGGTGCTAGCAGTCTGGGGAGGAGGGGGTGGGTATGACTTCAGCCCTTTGGGGCATACCCTTCTCCAGTGCAACATTAGTTTTGTGACATTGTGGGGCTCCATTGGCGCACACCCCAGAGTGTAGGCTGTCCCTCTTGTGTGCCGTGGCACTGCCAAAGAGTTGGGGAGCAGCAGAGCGCCGAGGGAGGGGCAAGGGGGTGTTAGGGACTCCCAGCGCCACTCTCAATGCTGGCGTCCCCGACTTGGATGTTTTTTCTTTGTGAGCGAATCTTTCCTGCCTGTGAAAACAAGAGTGAAATCACTGTCTGGATGCAGTGTAGTGCAGGCAGGCGCTGGGGGAGCTTCCCACCACAGCTTTGCTGAGGCACTCCGATTCCGACCCCTTTCACCCCCGCTGTGCCAGGTGTCAGCTCCCACCCTCTCAGCACCCACTTTTAGTCCAGCTCAAGGCTCCCCACCCAGAGCTCTGGCTGCGCGTTCCAGTGCTCCCCTTCGGGTTTCTCTCTGCTGTTCCACGGCAGCAGGTCTCTGGGCCGGAGGCAGTCCGTCCTGGCGGGCTGCTGTAACCAAGTGGGTCAGGTCTGACTTGTGGGTTTGAGGTGTGTGCAATTAGCAGATGAGGCTGGGGCCCGCTGAACTCATTTAACTTGCCATCTTAAGCCACGTGGAGAGCCCCAGCCTCAAGCAGCCACTCATTGCATTGCTAAGCCTGCCCCCAGGACACGATCCCTTTGTGCCAAGTACACTAACCTGCCGCCCCAGCCCATTCATTAGCTGGGCAAGGAACCTGTATGTGAATTGCTTCCCTCTAGGTCCCCCCAGAGCTCCCCTGCCTGCATCCTCTGTCCTCCTTTCTCTGTCAGTTCCACAGGCCTCTGAGCAGTCTCCACTGATGCCATCCTGGCCTTCTGAGACCTTTGCTTGCTAGCCCTCCTCTCCCACTGAGGGTGAGCTAGAAGGCCTCCTGCATCTGCTGAAGCGGGTCTTTGCCCACAGAAGCTTATGCTCCAAAATATCTGTTAGTCGATAAGGTGCCACAGGACTTCTTGTTGTTCTCGAAGCTACAGGCTAACCCGGTTTCCTCTCTGATAGTATGGGCTGAGCACTCTCACTCCGGACTGACCAGGTGCCCCGGTGCACCTGTGGTAACGGGGGCAGAATTCTATGAGGATCCACTGGGCTTCTGCTCCCACAACTGGTCATCTGGGACTTGCCCTGGCAGTGGGGGGCTGGATGCTGGTGAGGGGAATGAGGTGCCCTTGTGCACTGATTTGCCTGTGCCCCTTTCCCTCAGCATAGGCTATCACTGGAAGAATCTCACACCGTCTCAATCCCAAGGGCAGCCTGTTTATTTTTAATGTTGTGCATTATGTTCGTTAATAATGCCACCTCTGCCTCACATGCTAATTAAGACTCAAGCATGTTAATTTAATCAAGAATTCAGGCAGAGACCACACAAGATTGGCTGGATGAAGTTAACCTTATGGGCTATTAATGTATCTTCTGGAGGGGCACTTCTTAGTAATCAGAATGCAGCCAGAATGACACTCAGGAACCCCGTCTCTCCTTGTGCTTAAGGGGATCTGAAAAAATGGAGGAACAAGTTATGCAGCAGGGCAGGAAGACTGACCTGCATTGGCAGAGCTTTGTAGGGAAAGGGCTGGAGTAGCTGCGAGGGGCAGGCAGGGTGCAGGCTAAGACAGAGGCACCTTGGCAGAATTGTGTGTGGAGTTCAAGATGGGCTGGGGCAGGGGTGCCACAGATGAGGAGTGAGGTGCATCAGCAGAGCCCAAGGCAGGCGGTGCAAGGGGCTAGGTGCAGAGGGACTGGCTAAGCTGTGCATTTAAATGTTGAGAGGAAAGTTTTCCTGGCTGGCGTGTCACCAGTGTAATGTTCATTAAATTTGCACAGGTGTCAAATGGGGAGAGGGGATTCCGTTAGCCTCTCCAGCCCTGTGGGGACACAACTGGGAAGAGCTTACTGAGCCTCAGAGAATGGCCTCTAAGGGCAGTAGAAGAATCTAACCAGGATTTTCCCATCAGGTTTGCTGTGCTCAGTGGCTGACACTGGTGAGTTGGAGGGTTCCAAGGTAGAACTCTCCCACGCTCCTTGCAAAGTATAAACTGACCCACGGATGGCATCAAAGCTTGCTTCCAGTTGATGGAGAAGAAACTTGAGGTTCCTGTCACATTATCAGTGAGAATCATTTCATGGGACCTGGGAGAAGGTTCTAGGGCATAAGTTCGGTTTAGGGTTGCAGGGAGCTTTGGGCTGTATCAAAAGTCAGGGTTTTCTCCGTAAGGTTTGGGATTGGATTCCAGATGAATGGGGGAAAATTCAGAGCTTGAAGTTCAATTTGAAGGGTATGGGGCAAAGGGTTGAGCTATAGGGTTGGGCGAGAGCTTAGGGCTTGTCTCGAGGTGAGTGGCTGGGCATTCAGGGCTCTGCTCAGGGGATTGGAGTGAAGGTTCCCATTGCAGCATGGGGTGGGGAGCTGAGTCAGGTGCTAGAATTTTGTTTCAGTGGCCAAGTTCATAGAGTTTGGGTGAAGATCCAGCGTTCAGAGCAAAGGCAAAGGCTGAGATGTTGGACAGACATTTGGAGTTCTAGATTTTGGTTCAAGGCGTTGTGGTGGTTTGGGTAAAGAAATGGGCTCTGATCACAGCATGTGGAAGAAGGCTGCTTTGATTCTGAAGTCTGGCCAAGAGATGATGGGGAAAGGTTCAGGATTTGATATTTGGGTAAAGGCACAGTACTTCTGCTGTTCCTGCCCTCCTTCAGTCAGAGGAGTAAGGCAAAGTCTTGGATTTTAGCGCAGGGGCTGGGTGAAGATTTGGGGTTGTAGCTGGGTTTAAGGGAGCTGAATGAAGACTCATAGCCATGGTTGGGTCCAGGGTTCTGGCTGAAGTTTCAGGGTCAAGTTAGGTGGTGATGCAGGCATGTGGCTGAAGGCTTGAGGTTCAGCTCATGTTGGGATGGAGGTTCTGCTGAAGACTTTCTTTCATCTCATCTTGGTTTGTGACTCCTGCCTCATCATTGGGAGTTGTGTGTTCTGGCGGTGGGCAGTGCTGGGTAGCTCATGGAAGGCTCTTTCTTGTGTCCTCCAGGTGACCCCACGTGTATGCCCCCATCCTTCCAGCCTGCCGTCCCCCACCCCAGCCTCCTCAGTCTGCATTTTAAAAGCAGCCAACTAGCTTCTGTGCTATTGTTGGCTCTGTTGGTTGTGTCTGTATTGTGCTCCCAGGCCAGGGGGAGAGTAGGTTTCCAGGCACCTATGTGGACGGGGAAGATGGAATTTCCTTGTTCTACATAAATCTGGGGAATAATTTTTGGGGCTGAGTCACTGAAAGGACCAGTGAGAGAAGAAGAGGTAGGAGAAACAGAGACTAGGAGGTGGGCTGGACTGTCTGCTTCACCTTAGAGAGGAGCACTCTGTGAACAATCACAAGCACATGCATACAGTAGAGACACATGTAACCTCCGTTGCACACAGATACCGTAACAATGGCAGTCAGGCAGGGGTTGTGCACACTGAACACATGCGCAGAAACACACACAAGAGAAATATGTTATCCACACATCCCAGGCACACAAGCACTATACCCACAGAATGCCTTTGCACAAACCCCAAAAACACAAAAGTTACACACAGCTCACCTAACTCCTACAGGTGTTATGCAAATCCAAATGCACAGAGCAACCCACCCCCCCAAAGTACACACAGGTTACACCCACAACCCTACACTCACATAGCTGCCGTGCCTATAGAACATATTCACATGCACAGGACACACAAATTACACAATACCCCCACCCCCAACAGGCGCTATGCATATGGAATCTATTCACATGATAGATATGTGCAGAGGCTACATGCATACAGAAAACATTTGCAGGTGCACCCACTGCGCACAAGTTATTGACAGTCATCCCACACAGCTGCACATGAATGGATGCATGTTGGTGCATGTGCATCTACCAGGCACCACACAAATATGCAGGTAGGACTGCACACATCACTTGCAGCCCTGGTAAACACAGTGCCCAGGCACCCATGGGCCTTCTCTCTCTGTCCCTGCCTCTCTCTCATTCTTCGTTAGAGAAGCTCAGGTGATTTTGCTGTGCGATAAAAACAAATCAGCAGATGGCAAAGCGGGCAGGTTTGGGGTGACAGGTCCCAGCTCCACTGGCAACTCTGGTCAGTGCTTAGCACCCAGTTGAGGTCCCCCCTTGCTGCCTGTATGAGAGAGGTCTTCCTCCGGTGACTTCAAGAAACACAAACTACAGGGCCCTTCTAAAGTGCCCTCCCTCTCAGCACCGTGTGGCTATAAAGGGGGGTCAGCAGCAGCCACTGGTGTGGGGTAGCCTGTGTCAGCTGTATTTGGTATCATGGGCGTGCCGTCCTCTGCTCGGGTGTGCTGTCTCTCTCTGCTCCCCTGTCAGCCTGCATTATTTATCACCTGTAATGCAAAAGAGATGTTTGCGGAGAACGTGAAGGGGGAAGGGACGCAGGTGCAGTTGGGGAGGAAAGGAAGCCCGCCCCTAGCCAAATCCTCAGCACTATGGCTCCCCCCAGGCCAAAGGGCCAGGAGAGGGTTCCTCCAGAGAGGGGGAGTTTGTTTGAGCACAGCTGAGTGGGGTGAATGGGGGGGGTCCCCTTTTGTGGGGAGTGTGAGCAGGATCAGCACTTGTGTCTGTGTTGGAGGGGGAAGGGAGCAGTGTGTGAGGGAGGGAGCTTTGTGTGCACGTTTGTTTAGGAGGTAGGAAGCGTGGGAGTGCAGTGTGGGAGTGTTCGCGTTGCCTTGACGGTTCTGTGGAACAGTGTTTGTGTGTCTCCGTAACTGTGTTGATGATTGTATGTGAGTGTCAGTTTCTGTTTGTGCTTATCAGAGTGTGTCCACACACACGCGCGCACATACAGAGGGAAGACTGTACCTTGAGGGCCTTCATCCGTTTCCCTCAGGCCCTCGCTCGGGGAAATCACTCGCTAATGTGATGTCCCGGTGAAGTCTGCCTTGCTAGGGACTGGTTCAAACTAGGGCCGGCTTGCGCCCAGCCCTGCAAAGGCCTGTTCTCTCCCGGTCCGGGGACTCCTGCTCTGGTCTACAGAGGTGGAATATGGGGAGGGCAGGATCCACCCTCCCTCCTTGCCAGCAGAGGGGTCAGGTGCAGGCCTCACTTCACTTCTCTGAAAGTGCAGCGTGTGCTGCAGTGTGAGCTTCCAGGGCCACTCGACGCCTGAGCCAGCACAAGCTCTCCCGCCTGCAGGAACTGCTGCACCTCGAGCCTCCCCCTCACCGACTGCTGGGAGTTGAAGGGTTGGCTCGTGGCCTTCAGTGAGAGCTTTACCTGTGTTAAGGCTGGAGGGTTGCCTGCTAGGCCCGTGTCTCCTCCCGCAACACCACATGTGCACAGAGGGTAAGATTCCAAACTAGGCCAGTAACACTGACCTCATCCCCTGCTGACGCCAGGGCTGCGCTGGGCTCCGGAGCTGTGCGCTCGCACCCATGCACGCAGGGCATTGTGTGTCTGCTCACACGGACGCATGCCTACAAGTATCGGGGCACACACGCACGTTCCCCCCGTCCATTTACACCCACACCCTCCATACAGACACAAACTCTTTTAGTAGGCGCCCTTCAGTCTGCATAGACTATGGATCGGGCCCTTTATAGTTTCAATTGAGAACTTCATTTACAGCGCCTACTGTGACTATGAAGACCCACACGAGAGCGACAGTCCTTGCTGCATCTCTTGCAGATGTGGTGGGTGTCTGGCAAGTCCTTATTGTGCTTTCTGTGCGCTCGCTTCTCCTCTGCTAGCTGTCTGATCCTCATCTCGCCCTTCTGAAGGCCCTTGTGTAACCCCTGCCTCCATCTGCTGCGGTCGTCTGCTAGTTCTTCCCAGTTGTCCAGCTCGATGTCTACCTCTCTGAGGTCTCTCTTGCAGACATCTTTGTAGCGCAACTGGGGGCGTCCGGGAGGTCTTTTGCCAGAGGCTAGCTCACCATACAGGATGTCTTTTGGAATCCTTCCATCATTCATCCTGTGGACGTGGCCAAGCCAGCGGAGCCGACGCTGCCTGAGGAGGGTGTGCATGGTTGGGATTCCAGCTTGCTCGAGGACGGCGGTGTTGGTCACTCTGTCCTTCCATGATATTCCAAGGATGCGCCTGAGGCAGCGCAAGTGGAAAACGTTCAGCCTCTTTTCCTGGCGGGCATACAGGGTCCAAGTCTCGCTGCCATAAAGGAGGGTGCTGAGGATGCAGGCTCTGTAGACTTGCATTTTGGTGTGAGTGTACAGCTTGTTGTTATTCCACACTCTCTCGCTGAGTCTGGACAGAGTTGTGGCCGCTTTTCCAATCCTCCTGTTTAGCTCAGTGTCCAACGACAGGGTGTCAGTGATGGTGGACCCGAGATAAACGAACTCGTGGAGGACCTCTAACGTATAGTTGTCAATGCTGATTGATGGGGATTCAGCAACATCCTGACCGAGTACGTTTGTAAACTCACATGCAAACAAACTCACAGACACAAACATCCATGTGCACACACAGCTGGCCACACACCCAAACCTGTGTGCCGGACGTGCGCCTTTACCTTCCCGACACCCCGTACGACATCTGGGCTCATCCACATACACAGAGACAGGTATTGTCCTCTCGAATGGCTCAGACACTCTTGCACATGACTTTACACAGAGCCTTGCTGTCCCACAGCCATTAGCTCTGAACCTCGCGCGGTGACATTACCATGCCTGTTAGCGAGCCTTACAGAACACCATTCTTAACGTCTCTGGCAGCCAGCCCTCTTGAGTCTCTCTGCCACCCATTCCCTTGTCACCCGGGCCCTACTCTGATCTAGAAGGAGCTGTCACTCTTCCTCCAGCCCCCCCGCCTTCCATTAGGGTTCACACATTACTTCACTGTGTTTAGACTTTGCAGTCACATCTCTCGATGCTGCTATTAGCCAGTTTCACAGCGCTCAGGGCTGGTGGGACCTCGCACTGTTCTGTGCATGCAAATTATGCCCATCCGATGCCATTAGAAAAGAGGAAGGAAGAAGGAGGGAGGGAGAAATGGGAATATATGTAGGATGCCGCTTCCCTGAGTGCTCAGTTGCTGAGCTGCAATGTGTATTGACGGACAGAGAGATGGCCAGGGCTGGGAGGCTGGAGAAATGGACAGACCCAGGATGCAAGGATAAAAGAGAGGGTGCAGAGACAGTGCTCCCTAGGTACCATTGTGTATTTGTACGACAGAGAGAAAGTGTGCACGTGCGGTTGTACAGCACAATACACAGATTTGTGCACCAAGTTTCTATTAACCAGCCATTTGGAGAGTGCCACTTTTTTGTATGTAAGGGGATGTGTTGGTGTAGTGGGTGTCGTCTTTGTTTCTGGTGTATGTTTGTGGTGTCTGTGTGTTGCAGTAGCTGATGAAAAAAATTTGTACCGAGGTGTGTTAATGTGCAATGTAATTTGTGCTTACATGGTGCTGTGTGTTTGCACGGGGGTGTTGGGAGTGTATTTTGTCTGTTTTAAGTTTGTGTCATGTTTAGTTTGATGGTGTTTGTACAGGCAGCCTATCTGTGTGTAGGTAGGTGTTTGGTATGTATTCGTATTTGTTTAATGGGGTGTGTTTGTGTGGTGTTATATATGTTCAAGTGGTTGGCGTGTGTTGTGTAATGGTGAATGTTTACATGGTGGTGTGTTTGCATTTGGCATGTATTTTTGTTTGCCAGCTGGTGTAAATTGTGTGTAGGTTGCATGAGCATTTGTGTGGTGAGTATCCGAAAGCCAGAATATATTTGGCTCTGTGTGTGTATGTGTGTTTTGTGATGGGTGGGCATGTTGTGTATGTGTGAGAGAACTGGTCAGCTTCATTCTGTGGGTGGAGATTTGGGTTTGTATGTGTGTATATGAATATGTTAGTGTGGGAGCTTCATATGTCTAGGGACCGAGTTTGAGTAGACTGGTGTATGGGTGTGTGCAAGGTGGTGTGTGTTTGTGTGCCTGTGTGGTTTGTGTGTCAATGGGGTGTGGGAGTGTGAAGTTGTGTGGGGTTTATGTGTGTGTGTATTGAGAAATTGGTGAGACTGCAGAGGGTATGGGGCTGATGTATCTGTATATTGGTAAGTTGGTGTGTTAGGGTTGTGTGTGGGGGGGTGTATGTATGGTGTGTGTGTAGCAGAAAGCTGTTGTGTGTGGCTGTGTGTCTGGAGAGTGCGTAGCCTGGTGTGCCTGTGGACAGTAAGTTGGCGTGCAGGGTTTGTGTGTGCGATGTGTGGGCTGAGGGGGATAGAGTGGGCCTGTGTGCATGGGGTATAGCTATGCTTTGCCCTGTGGGGATCTGACAGACAGGCGCCCACTTGCCAGGTGCCGGCTGACTTCTACCACTGGTGGGACTGCTCAGGCCTCAGGATAGAGGCCACGCATCCCTCCATGCAGCAAGGCTGTGTCCCTCAGCCCGGCCGGCCGCCCCTCTGGCTGTGTCCGCCTGTCCCTTCCCCTGACGGCTGACATGCCCCTGCTAGGTTACACCCTGCACGGCCTGCGGACTCCAGCAGCTGTGCTTCTCACACCTCCCTCTGTCGTCTGCGCGCGCACAGGCACACGCGCTCGGGATATTCGTCTGTGGTATATTCGGTTGCCATGGGAAACCTGAGAAAGAAGCGACTATCCCCTCCAAGTCTTTCCTCTCCTCCTCCCCTCCCCCGCCGCTCCTTGCAGAAGGCGAAGACTTTCGCAAGGCAACTGTGGCAGGGCCGGTCCATCAAAGAGCCGGAGCAAGGAGCCACCGCCCCCTCCTCGGTGTGACCGCAGCGGTCCAGGATAGAGCTCTGACGGGACGGGAGGGTGGGGGGGGGTGGACTTACCTCCCCTTTTTCCACTCCCCCGGCTTTCCGAGCAAAGCGTCCAAGGTAAGGGAAACTCCCGTGTGTCTTTCTCTCTGTCGCTTGGTCCCCAGAGGTGCGGCTGGGAGGGGCGAGTTTCTGCAGCGCTGTAGACTGTCATTGCTTACACTGATACCCGTGGCAAGGGCCTGGTGCCCCCCATCACGGTGCTGCAGGCAGGGGAGGGGCCTTTTGCGGATCCGTAGGAGGAAGCCGTGCACGTTTGCTGCATGTAATTCGGCACTTTCTGTCTCTCCCCTCCTCCCCCCATGTGTCTGTCTCTCTCCCTCCATCTCCCCCAAGCTGCCTGCTCCCTGCGTTGCCTGGGGGAAGGCGCAGAGATGTTTACAGTGCTCAGCAAAGCGGCAGGGGGCAGTGTGTGGTGCCTGTCCCTGGGCACCCTCCTGTGACGTTAGGGGCGCACTTGGCTACTGCCGCTGCCTCTCGGAGCCGGGTGCTGTCCCAGCTTGGCGTTGGGTGGCGGGCGATAGAAGGCTTTGGCGTTCTCAGCCCGTCTGAACTCAGACGCTCTCTTGCTCTCTCTCCGTAGCTCAGGCGGCGTCAGGGCTCTCTTGCTGTCGGAGGCACTGCCCCCTGTCACATCTGTCAGCACCAACTCCAAGCACCAGATTGGTCTTGGGAGGCCTCCTGGAGCTGGGGGTAGAACCCAGGAGTCCTGGCTCACAGCCCTGCCTCCCTAAGCTCACGCCCTGTTCCGGCCTGGGGAGAAGACCTAGGAGTCCTGGTTCTCAGCCCCTGCCTCTCCCATTAACTTGGCTTGGCCACATCCCATCTCCGAGCCACCCCTTCTGAGCCGCCCAACACAGCTGCTGCGGGTGAAGTGGTGCTGGAATTGCTGTTGGCTACTACCTAGCCCAGGCTCCTTTGCGTGTTCCCCCCCGCCATGGGCATAAGGGGCATGGTGCTGTGCTTCAGACTTGCCCCAGCACAGCACGGGGAGGGACACGGTGCTGCTGCAGGGGCTGACCTTCATCACTGGACCCTGACCGTATCCGCTGGGCCATCCCCAGCTCCCGGGGGGGAGATGCTTGGGCTGCCGTGTTGCTGAGAGAGCCGCCCTTCCTATATCCTGTCCCGTGCCTCCAACTCCTGGGTGTGGCGGGACCTAGCGATACCAGCGGCACTGTCTCCAGCTTGGCAGTGGGCTGACCAACATGAGGGAGCTGTTGTCCCCAGTGTGGCACAGAGGTGGGAAGGGGCTGATGAGTGGCTGTCATTCATGGCTTTTGTTGCAAAATGAGGGGGAGCTGTGGGAATAGACCCACAGTCCTTGGAGTCGGAGCAGGGAGCATTGTGGTGCTGAAAGTGCTGTTCTTATTGTGGTGGTAAGAAGTTGTGTACCCAGGGTGGTCGGGGTTGCCCTGTAGCTGATGGGACTGTCCCACTGCCTCTAGGAGATGCCTTGCAGCTGTGGGGATTGTCCCCATTGTGTTAGGGGTGTCCTGTGGCTAACAGGACTGCCCTCATGGCGTTAGGGGATGCCCTGCGACTGAATGGACTGTCCCCATGGTGCTAGGGGACACCCTGCAGCTGTAGAGACTATCCTCACGGCTTTAGGGGGTGCCCTAGCTGAAGGGACTGGCCCTGTGGTGCCAGGGGTGCCGCATGGCTGTAGGGGCTGTTCCCACACTGCTGGGGTGCCCTGTGGCTGTGGGAACTGTCCCTGTCTCGCTAGGAGGCAGGCTGTGGCTGTAGGGAGTGTCCCCGCCATGCCAGAGGACATGCTGTTGCTGGAGGTGCTGTGCCGGTCATGGCTGGATTTCAGCAGCCTCGGTCCGTGGCTCCCAGTGACACAGGGGCTGCCCGCTGCTCTCTCTCAGCACTTGGAGTGGTGGTGGCAAGGAGCTTTCCTGCTCATGCAGAGAGGCGCGGCAGTGGCAGTAGAGGCCCCTTCTCCTTAGGGCTGGCAGTCGAAGGCCCCATCTCTCCTAAGGGCAGGAATGACAGCAGCAGGCCACCTAGCGTTTGCCTGCGGGCGGGGGATGCTTACACTTGGGATGGGTGGGGGGGGGCTTGCTACACAGGCCCTCCAGCAACTGAATTCACTGCTGCAGGGTTGGAGATGGGCCGTAGGTGTCATAGTGAACTCCCTGCCGAGATGCCTGGGGCAGTTCAGGTGTTTCAAGCTATTGTTTTAGGCGCTCTGCAGTCGCTGGTAGACATTGGCTGCGTCCGTGGGGCTCCAGCCATGGAGTGGTGTTTTCATGGTTCTCGCCTGCTGACCATGGGGCTCCAGCCATGGGCATGTGGTTCCTGCGCCTGAATCCGGCCCTGACAGGGGCACTGCATGTTCTCTCCCCACCAGGAGGCTAAGGGGCTTTGTGCCAATGTCTGGCGCATCTCTAGCGAAGTGCGCTGGAATTGTGTCAATCTGGCAAGCCTGGGAAACAGGCTATGATGGATTAAAGATTTTGGCAGACCTGGGTGGAGGGTGCTGGAAAGTGTGGGGCGATCGGAGTGGGGTGCTTACCTGGTGCCCTGCTCCAGAGGCTATGCATGGCTCCGAGTCCCCCACCATTCCCAGGCACCACCCCCACTGCAATGGGGGAGAAAGCCTCTGGGAGAGCCTGTCGCTGTGCTGCCATTCCCCCAGCTGAGGGTGTGGGGGGGGGCAGCATGCAGAGCTGCTTCCTCTTGCGTGCCATGGGGTGGTCCTGTATTAGGGATGCCTGGAGTACGGAGGTTCCCGTGCAGTAGGGCAGCAGCTGTCAAACCGTGGAACATTTTATTGGGGTCTCCAAGGCTGGCTTAGACTTGCTGGGGTCCGAGGGTTTCAGCCCTGGGTGGCGGGACTCAGGTTGCAGCTCTCTGCCTGGGGCTGAAGCCCTTGCCACACCCGCATGGAGCGGCTTCAGTCCCCCTCCTGGGGCGGTGCAGTAATTGTTATTGTCAGAAGGGGTGGCAGTGCGGTACTAGAGAACCCCTGCTCCAGGGCCAGTGTGCTGCTGGGGGGAGCTGTCTCTAGTGCGTCATATCCCCAGCTGCAGGAGGGGCTGTTCCCATGAGGCGCTAGGGGAAGCTGTGATGTCTGAGATCTCTCCAATATGGTTCCAGGAGTAGTGTGGTGCCGTCTTGAACCCATTGCATCTTCCAGCTGCTGGTGAATGGTCCTTTATTTATGGTTCACTCTATTTCCATGTGTGTGAGCGCTACATGAGTCCAAGGCCTTTCTACACTCCTCTCCTCATAGACAGCTCCTCGCCTCCCCAGCTCTGGTCTTAGCTACACAAGACTCGGCTTTCAATGTTATTGATGGGTAAGAAGGTGGCAATGCTCTCCTTCCATGCAGCATGAGCACCTCTGGCTTTTCTCTTCATTAGATCCCATCCCCACTGGTTTTTACCTTCCCTGCTTCAAGCCTCCTTGGTTTATGTGGCATGGGAGGGGCTTTCATTAATGCGTGAGATGTCTCGATTTTCCCATTGGCTGAAAATATTTCTAGGTTGTCTCTTCCCAACTGGCTCAGCAGCAGTATGATGGAAAGGGACCTAGGGGTTACGGTGGATGAAAGGCTGGATATGAGTAAACAGTGTGCCCTTGTAGCCAAGAAGGCTAACAGCATACTAGGGTGCACTAGGAGGAGCATTTCCTGCAGATCTAGGGAAGTAGTTATTCCCCTTTATTCGGCACTTGTGAGGCCACATCTGGAGTATTGTGTCCAGTTTTGGGCCCCCCAGTATGAAAAGGATGTGGATTTGCTGGAGCAGGTTCAGTAGAGGGCAACAAAAATGATTAAGGGTCTGGAGCACAAGACCTATGAGGATAGGCTGAGGGATTTGGGCTTGTTTAGTTTACAGAAGAGAAGACTTAGAGCTGATTTAATAGCAGCCTTCAACTTCCTGAAGGGGAGCTCTAAAGAGGTGGGTGAAAAACTGTTCTCAGTGGTGTCAGATGGCAGAACAAGGAGTAATGGTCTGAAGTTGAAGATGGAGAGGTGTAGTTTGGATATTAGGAAAAAACTACTTCACCAGGAGGGTGGTGAATCACTGGAGTGCGTTGCCTAGGGAGGTGGTGGATTGTCTATCCACTGAGGTTTTTAAGTTCCTGCTTGACAATGTCCTGGCTGGGATGACTTAGTGGAGGTTGATCCTGCTTGAAGCAGAGGGCTGGACTAGACGACCTCCTGAGGCCCCTTCCAGCCCTATGATTCTGTGATTCCCCAAACCCTTCTGGTTCACTCTCTTGTAGAGGGAGACAACTACAGTGCCCATCTGTGGTTGTTCTCCTCTGTCTGGGGCATGAGTGGGCTTCTCGGGAGGGGTGTAGGAGTGAACAGAGAGGTCTCTGCTACGGAGATAATATCTTTTGGTCACAAGAAGCGAGCTCCCTACGAGGTGGAAAATCAGAAGCCATTCAGTGCTGGTCAAATGGCACAGCCTCCTGGGGTACCGCTTTGGCAGTGACTCAGCGGGAAGAGTGCCTCTTTCAGAGTCACGCCGACTGCAGCCTGTAACACTGCCCAGCCCGGTTCTCCGTGGCTCCTCAGAACAATGTCTCCTTCTGGGCTGTGGCACCCTCCTGCTAGCACCAGGCCTGGGGCGTGAGGTCAGTGCTGAGTATGCAGGTGGGAGTTTTCCTCTGCCTTTCTGTGAGCTCTGTTTAGTTGTGTTGGACATTGAGCAGAACATTTGCAGAGAAGGGGTAAATGCTGAGCTGCGATGTTTAAAGTAGCAGGTTGCTTTGAGAGCATGGGAGGTAGGAGGGTTGGAACACACTGGCCCTGAGAGCTGGGGAATAGCGCTGGAAGACTGTCCAAACACGAGCCTGGTGTCACGTGCTTCAGCTGCCTCCTAAAAGCAGACAGGCAGAGACAAGCACTACAGCAGAACGCTGTGCCCCAGCTCAGCCACAGAGCCCATGTTTTGAGAGCACCAGTCTGGAGGATTTCTGTGGGGACTGCAGGGGCATCTTGGCTTAAACCTGTATTAGCGCCCGTGTCTGACCTCCAGGGTAGACCTACCCTTAGAGAGAAGAGCATCTCCAGTGCTGTGCCATGGATCTGCCTCCTCTTGGGCTTTCCAAAAAGAGCTAGTAAGCGAGAGATCACGTTGCTGCTCCAACAAGAGCCCCCAGATCCTGCTGACAGGTGAGGGTAAGTGATGTCTCCTGCAGGTCAGTTGAGGGGCATGCCCTTGGCAGCTACTTCTTAGGAGGCCTAGCAGTGCAGGCATTGACTGAAGGGGGACACCATCACTTTCCCTTTATGCCCCAAGGCCAGAAGTTTGGGGATGGTGTTTCTGCTGCATGCCCACCACTTGGGTAAGGTTGAAAGTGGAGGCCTGGAATCAATCCTCTGTGAAGTCAAGGGACAGTGTGACGTGCTGGAAGGAAGGCTGGGTTGGGAGCCAGACACTCCTTAGTTCTGCTTCTGCTCTGGGAAGTCCCTTACTTGAGAACTGCCCTGTGCCTCAGTTTCCCCATCTGTACAATTGCGGGGAGGGTTGGCCATAACTGGCTTTCGTGAGACTTAGGTAATGCCTGCATAGGGCAGAGTATGAATGTTGTGTGGGAGGGGTGATGAGCAAGAGAGGTGGCTGCTCCCCGTAGGATACTGAATCAGATGGCACCATAGTGAGTAGAGTGATGCAGCTGGGGTGTGGAGGAGAAGTCCTAACAGAGGAACTGCTATGAGCTAGGGCTGACGCAGTGAGTCTCTTAAGCCTTTGGTTGTCTGTGGAAGGAAGGGGGCTGTTCTGGCCTTGGACTTTGGAAACAGAGTGAGAATTCACTGGCAATCAGTAGGCATGTTAGTGGCCTAACTGAGTAGTCATGCAGCGTGTGCCCCAAGTGAGCCTGGTAGAGGGCACATCTGGAGCTGTTCTAACCCTCTCACACATGTGTTGCTGGAGACCAAGAAACTGGGACTGTGAAACACCTTGGAACGGAGCCACACCTCCAGAGCTGAGAGAGAGAGGAAGTACTCACCCAGGGAGAACGAGAGGATGAGACTCGAGCAGGGATTTCCAACCTATGGGTTGGGACCCAAACAGGGGTCACCATTAGATTTTCTAAAGGTCACCAGTTGGACGGCTCCGAGCCTCATGTGGCTCTTTAAGGAGCCATTTGAAGCTCCTGCTGCTGCCGCCACTCACTCCTCTGGCTCCCAGTCCATGCCCTGCTGCTCTGAAATGAAACTCAGTTTAATTGGTTTAACGGCTAGTAGGAGGCATCTGGCTGTTAAACCAATTAAACTGAGTCCCCTTGCAGCATGGCTGAGCAGGGAACTGCCTGTGCTGCAGGTGGGGGAAGGGAGTAGGTGGGCTGCGGGGAGCCATGTGGAAGAAGTGGCAATGACCTGGCAAAGGAGTGGTGGGGGGCAGCATCAGCACTCGTATGAGGTAGGTGGGGGGAGCGCATTTTGGGTCTGGGGGGGTTTAAGTTGGGAAATGAACATTTTTCCCAGGGGCGAACTTCCCCCCCAGTTTCGAATGGCCTTGGGTCACAAAGTGTTACTCAATTGTCAAAATGGGTTGCCGTCTGGAAAAGGTTGGAAACCGCTGGGCTAGAGAAAGGGACAGGGAGTGGAAGGGAAAGGAGCAAGGGGGAAGTGAGGGAGAAAGGCCTAGTGAGGGGAAAGAGGAGTGAGACAGAAAAATACAGAGCAGGAGCTGGAGAGCTCCACAGCAGAAAGGACAGAGGAGGGAAAGGAAGAGGCGGACAGATACCTAGTGAAGAGGCAGCAGTAAAAGCAGAGGGAGGGAAGAACTGGGAGAGAGACCAAGAGCAGAGGAAGGGAGAGAAGCATGTCTTCTCAGGCAGGAGAGGCCATGGACCACCGTGGTGAGAGGGCCAGTGTGGGGCTCAGTTACCCATTTGTCCTCCCATGATATGAAGATCACAGTTCTGAGGCACATGCAGAGGAGACGACAGCCCAGTAGCTCATGGACATGCAATTCATGCAATCAAGAATGTGCTGTATCATCCAAGGGTGCAACTACTAGCGAGCGGGATGGGACCCTGACTGCACAACTGGTCCCAGGCTTCTCCCCAGCTCAGAGAGTTTATGGGAATCTCCTGCAACTCCAGGCAGCTGGTTCTAATCCTGCTTCTTCTCTTCAGCTCTGAGTCCTGTGCTCTGAATATGGAGCCGGAGGCATTGCCGGCAGACCCCTCCCTCGTGCCCAGGGCTGCGCCTGCCAGTTGTCTCAAAGGGAACAGCTGCAAATAGGCATCCGACAGCGTAAACTGGCCTGTGAAATTCCGAGGAGAAAGACACTCTGTCCCCGATTTGGTATTGCAGTGAAGTGGCTGGGATGTGTGTTCAAGCCGCCCTTTACGGGATGAGCTGCCCAACTGCGTGTCAGACCATAACGGCGAGCGGAGATTTTCTTGTAGATCTTGTGGCAAGGGCCTGGGATTTTGAAGCAGGACCAAGTCCTGTCCGTCATGGTGCCGTGAAATCCTGTGTTGCTGTGATATGTAGCATAGTGACAACTGTGAAGTGAGTGGCTCTGGCTAGGTGGCCACAGATTTGCTCAGTATGTGTGAACAGCTGCTTCTGTGCCTCCAGACAGCTCCCAGATGATAGATAGGGCTGCAGTCCCTGGCTGACTGGCCCTTTGAGACAAGTTGGGCTCAGCCGTCAGCCTCCCTGGTAAGCTATGGGCTAATTAGTGACCCCAGAAGCGGGTAATGGGGCTTAATTAGACTGACTGGCCCTAGCTATGCCAATGAAGCAGAGAGAGCTGGGAACACCGTGCAGGAAGGAAGACCCGGGAGAGAGGAAAGAGCAGAACTGCCCTGAGGAAGTCAAGCTAAGGCACGCATGGGGTTCAGGATAGGCTCCTGTTAGCACTAGGGGAATTAAGTCCCAGAGATACCCAGAGGAGCAGGGCAGGTGCCTGTGACGGAGACCTGAGATGGGACCTGCAAAGAGCAGGGACATCTTCAGGGTAAATGGCTGGAGGCCCTGGTGATGAGAAGCCATGGAGGAACCCCCTGATGGGGAGGACGTGGTTCTGTGCCGGGGTTAAGAACAGAGGATTTCAGTTGAGCCTGAGAGAGGCAGACAGGACATTGTGAACTTCAAGCCAGCCCTCTCCAGTTACCCTGAAAGGAGAGTGACTGATTATGAGACATGACCATTGGGCTTTGCCACGGAAGACCCAGAGAGGGTGTTGGAAGAAGACCCTGTAAGGGGCTGGCCATTGCGAGACCCAGGAGGCTGGAAAGGTAAATGCCCTTGTTGTGCCACATCTATGCTCAAGGGGGTGTTGGAAGGCGTGAACCTGTGGACAGCCACATGAACACACATCATCGTGGTCTGCAGTCGAGGGGTGATAATAATGCAGCTGGTTATACCACCTAAAGCACAGCCTCAGAAATCGTCCCTAGTAAACAGAACTGTGGGAATCAGGTATTCTGTGGGTCCCCTGGATAGGGCAGGGTGCTTTGAACGGTGGTGGATATTGTGTTCATGTATATCGTGCCTGGGAGAGTCTGCTGAGATCTGAGCAGGCTGCTTGGAGCTGCAGTGTGTCAATGGGTGTGTTGTGCGTGAATGTTTGAGTTGTAATGCGCATGCCGAGTTTGTTGCATGTCAGATACACGGTGCCTGTGACCATGTGCTTGCCCGTGTGTGTGTGTGATTGGCTTGGTGCAGGAGAGATGGTAATCAGACGGGCACACCCAGGTGTTCTGGTCACTTGCAAGTGTACATGTGTGTGCTAGTCTGCTCTGAATCCCCCCAAGGCCCTTGGAAGTTAGTATGAGCCATGAGAAGGCAGTGAGCAGTGCTGGCATTGAGGGTACTTAGATAATGGGGATTCTTATTTGAGTTCCCAGCGTTTCCCAACCTATTTTATGTCTCTTGGCTGATTCAGAGCTGAAAGGCAATCAATGGAGCTAACGGCTCTCCATTGTTCATTTCCCTCTCTGGTTTATGCCTTTTCATCCTCTCTGGGTTTTATCTCCTCCCAGGTTCACACAGCTCTCAGCAATCAGGTCAGTTTCTCCTCGCTGAGCCCTGGACTGTATAGTCAAAACTATGCTTCCCAGCCCAGAAACCCTCCAGGGAGGAGGCCATGGTCAAGCTGAAGCTTACAAGGGGGCCACAGACTCCAGCAGGTAAAAGACAGCAAGGCAGGTTTGGGATGGAGGATATGTGGAGAAACCCATATACTGATCACCTCCAAATTCTCTGTGCATTTTTTAAAGTGACTCAGTATCTCAGTCCCAAGGATGTCATTGAAAAGCTAAATGATTCCTCTTGTGTCAGTCTCCACAGCTGGGAATACTGGGGAGACGTTTATTGCAGACCTGCTCTTGCCTGGTAACAAAGGTGAGGAACTTTCGCAGATGGAGGTGTCAGGAGAAGACATGCTGGGACAAAGCGATAATTTAAAAAACAGTAAGTCACCGTGACCAGATGGTGCATCCCAGAGTTCAGAGGGAGCTTAGTGGGAAGTTGCTGAGCTGCTAACAAAAGCGTGCGATTTCTCATTAGTAACAGCCATGGTAGCAGAGGATTGGAGGATAGCAAATATTGTACCTCTATTTAAAGAAGGGTTTAGCAGTGATCTGGGGAATTATACACCGAGTTTTACAACTGTACCTGGCAAACTGCTTGAAACGACAATAAAAGGCTATGTTGAGGTTAACTGGAAGATAATGACCTGGTTGAATCTTATGCAAAGCAAACCTGGGTCTCCCTCATCTCATAGAATTATGTAAATGTGTCAGTAAAGTAGCCGATCAAGGACAAGATGTGGACAATTTATTTAGACTTTCAAAGGTATTTGATACACAAGGCTACTAAAGCATGAGATGAAAGGCCACATACTGGCATGGATCATTGACTGGCTGGGGACTAAATCAAGGAATAGGATTAAATGGCCAGTTTTTATCATGCCGTATGGTTAAGAATGGGAACCTCATGGTTCCATCCTGTGTCCGTCACTGTTTTAGTATATTAATGATCTCGAAAGAGGTAGTGAAGTAGAAACATTTGTAGGCTGCACAAAGTGATTAGGTTAGTCTGGGCCAGAGAGGGTTGTGAAGAGCTTCAGAGAGACCTAACCAAGTTAGGTGAATGGGCAATGCAATGGCAAGTGAAATTCAATTTGATAAATGCAAAGTAGTACACAATGGAGTGGAAGATCTAAACTATTGCGCACCTCATAAGGTTCTAAATTAAGTGTAGCAACCCACGAAAGGGACCATGGCTTCATTGTAGACAGTTAAATGAAAACCTCTGCTCAAAATGGAGATGCATTCAAAAAAATCAAACACGATATTAGGCTGCATAAGGGATGGGACAGGGAATAGTACAGACAACATTCTGCTTTGCATAAGTCAATGGTGCAGCCTCCTCTGAAATAGCATGTGCAGTGCCGGTTCACCCCATCTCACAGTGCATTGTGCAGAATTAGAGGAGGTTCAGAGGATGTTCCAGGGCCTGGGAGCTCTTCTGTATGAAGAAAGATTGAGATTGTTCACCTTTAAATGGGGGATATTGTGTGTAAAGCAGTGAGTGGTCCAGAGATGGTAATGCAGGAGCTTCTATTCTCCCTGTCCCATCCCACAAGACCTGGGGGCCATGCAGTAAAACCAGAGGCTGGCAAATACAGAACTGATAAAAGGAATACTTTTTCACACAGTGCAGCATTAGGCTGTCACCACTTTGTGGGGCGTGCAGGATCTTGTTGCCAGCAGCCTCCAGTGGGAGGATGTCTTGCCATGTGTTAGGTCCATAACAGAGCGTTTCCCAAACTAATTTGGCCATGGAACACTTTTGGGCTTGGGATATACCGAGGGAACACATACTTGCTGGTCAGAAGGGGAGGGAGGTTTCATGCCAAAAAAATGCTGTACATAATGTTCAAAAGTTGAGCTGAGTTAATTTTTTAGATGTCTTTTATTTTACAAAGAACCAAAAATAACAAGAGAAAATGAACTGAGTGAACAACTAATGTCCTTCTGATAGGAGGACGGCTAGCAACCCCATAAATAAGTACGCAAATTAAAAATTAAGTACAAACCCAAAACAAAACATCGCTATAACAGCTGAAAGAATGGTGGTTCGTATTTTTCTTTTGTACAAAAAGAGAAAGGACAGTTGTTCAACAAAGGCCTGTCCTTCCTTACATCTGAAAAAAAGCGTTTTTATGAAAAAGAAATGCAAAACAAATTACGGATGGAAAAATATTTTTGAATTTTATGTTTTTATACGTTTGTTATTTTCACAGAAAACTACTGGAAAATAAAAATCCGTAACATTTGGCAGTTTTTTTAATGGGAAGAGTGTTTTTGCGTCTGCTTTGGCACAAGTCGCATAATAACTATACCATTGTGAAGGTGTTATACATATTAATACACCTACAATTTAAATATTATTCAAATACCTTAGTATTTTTGATACACACATAATTTCTTAGCTAATATTTTCGAAGGAAAAATATTGCTCGCACTGAATTTTTTTCACGGAACACCTATTGACATTGTGCAGATTGCCAGTGTTCCACAGAACATAATAGTTTGGGAAATGCTGCCCTAACCCAACCAGCTTGTCAGCCACGCAGGCACTCTCCTCTGCGCTGTATGGGTCCTGCCTTTCCTTGCAGGTTGCCTATAAATGCACCTCAGTCTCTGAGTCTTCAGGCTGTCCCCCTGCGGTGTCCAGCCCCTTATCACTGGATACCCTCAGAAATCCCAGCTCCTCCATACCCCTGGTTAGCAGTTTTACCTTCGCTCACTGCTCCTGTATTGCACCGGAGTTATGCGCAGTTAAAACCGGAGGAAATGTATGTAAGAACAAGTAGAGATTGGATAGACGTGTGATGGAAACAAATGGCTTCCTACAAAACAAAATGGTGAAATGTGAGCCGGGGCCCATGCTCATTCAGAATGAGCCTTCCCTGTCTAGTCAAGTAGATTCTCAGCCCAAAGCTCAGTCGTTTGCAGCATTTGCTGCCCCAGGGAGCAAGGATCCAACCTTTAATGAAGCACCTTGCTCGTCGAGGTATGTCCTCAGTGGATGGGTACAGTGTCTCTCTCCACCTTGTGATTTCCTGAAGCAGTCTTTTGACTTTATTCACAGAGGGGGTGAGCCTCCCGCCATCCCATCTTCCTTTCCACTGCCACTGCCAAGAAGTTTCATTATTTCTAGTTTGTTAGTGTTCTGTTGCCTTTTCTGAGTTGGCACAAAGGTGAACAATTGAACAATATGTGACATAATTGGCTAGCCAAGGAGGCTTGACAATTTTTCTCTGCTTGAATGGGCCATCACTGAGATACATTATTTCCTGGTGACAGACTTTTGCCATAAGGGCAGCATTTTCCATGTAGCTTGATTGTCCTTTAAATATCACCTGTACACACATTTCACAAGAATTTGGAGTATCAACAAGTTACAAACTTTCAGTAAAGACCTCACGCGGTACCCATGGTGGATAAATACTATGAGAGTGAGGTCTGGGGTTTAGTGAGCTTCTCGAGTCTCACACAGGAGTTGTTTGTGGGAAAAATAAAGAACAGTAAAAACTTTTCCATTTGACACCTGTGTTACAGGAGCCCACTGCCACGGGAAGTTTTTGAGCTGAAGAGTCAGGTGCAATTCAGAAAGGGAGTGGACATTTATGTGAATACTAAGGGTCTGTCTACACTACAGAGTTCGATTTCATGCACCGGATAGAGAGGCACAAAATGGAACTATCAAGGCTCGTGCAACAGTTGACCCCTGTACTCTTCATTATGGAGAGAGGAGTAAGGGAGGTCAATGGGAGAGTTTCTCCTGCCAACCTCCCTCTGCGAGAACAGCCAGGTAAGTCGACTGCAGATAGGTCGATTCCAGTTACGCTGTTGCCGTAGCTAGAATTGCATATCTGCAGTCGACTTAACTCCCTAGCGTAGACTAAGTCTTAGAATATCCCAAGTTTCTCTAGTCAATGATAACAAAAATGTTGAAAGGCATCTAAAACCTCATGCGTCTGATTTTAAACCAGTCTGTAATGGTGAGAGATCAGGCTGAGACCCAAAGCGGGGGACAGCTTATCCCGCAGCTGCCTGCTGCAGGGTTCTTGCACCTTCTTGTTACTAGAATACTAGAAATCTAATCTTGGCTGTGATCCAGCCGTCCCTGTGTTCTCTGCTTTTCTATAATAACCGCTGTTTGGTTCTTACCGAGACAGAAGCTGTTCAACCTTTGGCTTGTCCCCACAGCTGCCTGGAGAGTATAAAAGTCCTGGGTATGCGGGGCAGTGTGGACAAAAGAAGTTCAAGAGGGGTGCCACAGCTGGCATAGCTTGGCACAATTCCATTGTAGTAAATGGAATGTGGTTGATTTATGCCAGCTGAGGATCTGGTCCTGGGAGTTAGGGTTCAAGTGATTATTAAAAAAATTGCATTTTTAATGGAATTCTCCCTGCTGCTCGAGTCTGCAAACCGGTGCTGGAGTTTCTGTGAGATTTCCAGGACCTCCACTTCCTGTCCGGGCTAGCAACGCTGGGAGAACAGCCCAGTTCGTGGTATTATATGCTGGGCATTACTGCTTCTTGAGCCCAGAAGCAAAAAGCAGGGTGACCAGCAGATCACAATGTTTCCCAGCCTTAGTTTAGGGAACCGGGATCCCCACCCCTTTGTCTGTCCTGGGCTGTGCGTTGTCCCAGGACTGGAGTGCGTTCATTACACACTTGATTAAGAGAGCTGAGGCTGGTAGCGGGGGCAAAGCTGGTGCCCAAAATGTAGGGGTCAAGGTGCTGAGATGTATCACTCAGAGTCTGGTCTCACTCTATCTTAGGGTCCTTAGGCTACTCCCCCCCCCCCGCTTGTTCCCACTCAGCCGAGGGTGCAAGGAGTTGGGACCCCTCCTGTTCAGAACTCATTAACCAAAGGGCAACAGGCTTCTGGGCTCCTCCTGTACTCCTCCCTCTTTACTTCTCATTTGGATTCCACACACTGCAGTACCTTGCGCTCTAGGAGCTCCCTGATTCTTTGATGACTCACTCAGAGCTGCCTCCGTTGGAAGTGAAAAGGGATCAGATCACAGCGCCAAGACCTAAGCCTCAATATCTCATCTTTTCAAGAGACGCCGATGCCACCGGAGGTGACTTGGGGATGTTTAGAAATGCCTGGTATAGCTCCCCGAATCTCAGGGCTGAAATGCTTCTGTACTGCAGCACCCAGGAACCTCTGGGATGGAGACGTGTTCGGGGTCATGCGGTACAGCACTCCACCTCTGCTGGATTGCAGGGCCTGCATGCCTCCATCAGCCACTCACGGCTCCTGCTCCCCTCCGCTTTACCACAGTGTCCTGGAACCTCCCGCTCTGGGGCATAACTGGATGATCTCTGCTCCATTGCAATACATGGGAATCTGCAGCATTGTTACAGCGCTGCGTCACCTTTGCCTTATAATTGTAGCCGGGAACCTCAAGCACTACAATGCGATCATATGTCCTCTTCTGTGTAACAACAGCGAGGAAGGCTCCAGCACTGAGAGAGATCTGCATCCGTTCTGCCATTTGCCAGCCTCTGGGCACATCCGTCACCAGGCTACTGAGGCAGCGTGTCTGCTGTTGTATATGGGGAGCCCCTAGCACTGAGCCATGGCCGTTGTAATATGGCTTCTGCCTGGACACTTAGTATAACAGTGAGTGGAGCTTACAGTCCAAAGAGGGACATCTAGAGTGTCTCATTGTGATCCTGGCATTTAAAAATGTACAAATTAATTTCTAAAATGCTCCAGAGGAGAGGAGTTGGTCATGTTACGAGCCTGACTTGTAGATTCTGGGGAAAATCCTAAAAGCTTTTGGTAATAGAGGTTTTAGTGAGTTTAATGCTGATGGAATTAAAAGTCTCTAGGCACTCGCTGCGAATGGATTTGCATCAGGGAGATTAGGAAAGGGAAAACATTACTGGTGTCCAGGAAACTCAGGGGAGCAGCTGTCAGTGGGTTTAGATGGAAAGTTCCCCAGTGGACAGGCACACTGGCGTTCGCCGCATTTGTGCTTAATTTTACACATACACATGTTCACACGTGATTTTGATCTTGTGTGCCCGATCCTCAGCGGGGCACTGATTTGCACTGTCCTGCACAAAGCTGCACAAGCGTGGTGCTAGCCGCATGTGGAGAGCACATTTTCTGCTGTTTGGGCACACATGCTCCCAGGTGCTGCTTGCAGTGCAGATAAACTCTGATGGATCTGAACTGACACTCCCAGATGCACTTCCTCATGCATACGCACATACTAAAGTGTCTTTGCTCTCGCATGCTTAGGTGGGCATGGACTCGCTCAAGTCCACCCAGGTGCCCACTGAAAAAAGTAATCGCCTCCATGTGCACGCAAAGGCCCTGAGTGCTCACCCACCTTTCACGTTGGCTTGCACCAACACGCTCTCCCACACACCTGGGTGAAGATTCATTCTGATGCACCAACTCTGAGAGCAAGAGATCAGGTGAAGGCCACTACAATCTCCAGCACACATGAAAGCCATCCTGGGGAACCCATGGCCTCCATAATCCGCACATACCCACTGCACAGATGTAATACCTGTTACACAAATGCACAAAGAGCTGTCTCTTCCCACGCAGACCTGCGTCTTCACCTTGCCCCAGAAGAAGCACCTGTCATATGGGCCTGCCCATTTCCCAGCCACGTTCCTAGGGATAGCTTGGGCCAAGAGAGGATGCCTGGCATTTCTTTCCAGAGCTGGGTGATAAGAGAGCCATGACAGCTTTGCCAGTCAGGAGAGCAAGAGTATATAGCAGGGGCCAGCAACCCCTGGCACAGGTGCCAAGAGTGGCACGTGAGCCAATTTTCATCAGCATGCGAGGCGGGAGCTCTGCCCCACCATGCCTCCCCCATGCAGCTGGGCGCTTGCTCAAAGCCTGTGGATTAAGAAAAGGCCAGCTAATGCTGCCAACCACCACCTAAACGGTAAAGTTTGGCATTTGTAAGTAGGACTGTCAGTGACTTTAAAAATTATCACCAGCACTCTACCCATACATACAGATCAAAAGGTCAAATTTCAGCACTGCCTTGGAAAGGTTGCTGGCCCCTGGTATACAGTGCAGGGAGGAGGCAGAGAAGTGGGGTGATTAGGAGGGTTAAGGTCCCACTGAAGGGCTTTCAGGCTTGGGTGCAGAAGCAGGGAGAACGTGGGGCCGGTTTCTCTCCCTCCCCTTCCATTGCTGTTTGTCTCCAGACTCTGCTGTCTGTGGACGTGCATGCTCTGTGCAGAGATGCAGGTTAAGGCAGAAGGCTTTAACTTAAGTGAGGGGTTCTCAAGTGGAGGAGTAGCTTCAATCCCACTTCAAAGATCTTTATCTCCTCTCCAGGCTGGGAGAGCCAGCTCGGAGATCAGGGAGGATTTGCCGATGCAGAAAGCTCCCCTCAGCCGGTAGAGGCAGGGAAAGAAAGATTCCTAGCCAAGCAGGGTCCAGGGAGTGGAGAACGGGGGTGCTGCCACTGATAATCCCATCCAGGCCAGGTGGGTGCCTCACAGGTGCTCTGCGGTTTCTGGTGGGGAGGAGGCAGGAGCTCTGTCCCACTGCCGATGTCCCTGTGTTGGTGTGATGTGCGCTGCGAGGAGTAGGGTAGGATACTTTGCAACCCTGCAGGGATTCGTGGAGGTGACCTGGCCCCTGGTGTTCCCCTCCTAGCCCAGCACAGTGTTTCCTTGGAGAGCGCCTGGAGGTTGCTGAAAGGCACACCTGGAGAGCCCATCTCCTGTAACAGTGCCACTCAGCCCAGAGGTGGCCTGTTCGATACACTGAACAGATATGTGTTAACCTGTGCAACACAAGGGGAGCGTTCACTGCCTTAGAAAAGTGGCCTAGAGAGCAAAGTGACCCCAAAAGGAATATAATCCAGGCACCCTGACTCCTAGGTCCAGGCTTATTGCATTAGAATGCCTGTGCCCCATGACTCTGGGGGTATTGCTACCAGAGCCTTGGTGATACTCTTTTCCTGGACAGTATGTAGCATCCTCTGAGGGAAGTCAAATCTCTCTTGGGAGGTAGGGCTGTCCTTTCCCTGACACAGGCCTGCGCTGTTGGTCGGCTGGTGTGTTGTGGAGTTACGTTGGGAAGGAGAGCAAGCCAGGGACATGGAGAAGGAGAGACAGCGAGGGGCACAGAGAGATGGGCTAATTCTGGAGTCTCCCCAAACTGCAGGCAGCCCCGGTGGGGACCACGTGTGGTGAAGGAGAGAAGGGGGTCGCTCATGTTGCAGAGCGGGTTGAGGAGTGGAGGGGCTGTCAGCCATTTCCTAGCACACCAAGGCTTTGTCAGCAGGTCAGATTGGGAGATTTAGCGCTCCGAACATACAGTTATGTTTTAATAAAGCACGAGACTTGAATCTGCAAACATGACAGTGGATGTTGGAGATGGCAGCAGCCACACCTGGGTAGGGAATGGCTGAATGCACCCGGGCTAGCTGGGTGGTGTGGGCCAGATCCTCACCTGGTGTAAATTACTTTGGCTCCAAGGCAGTGATACCAGGGGTGCTGGAAAAACATGTGTAGTGGGGGAGCTGAGAGCCAGGGAACCAAACGTAAACCCTTTCTATGATGGAAGCCGGTTCAAGTCAGGGGCTGCTGCAGCACCTCCCGCCACTCTCCTACTTCTGGCACTTGTGAGTGATACCATCCAACACCTCGAAGGGACCCCGCACAGCAGCCCTAGGAGGTGGCTGTGGGAAAGCTCTTGGCTGGCTTAGCCACGTTCAAGACGCTGGGTCGCCCTTCAGACCAGTGAGCGCAGCTTGTGGGCTGTCCCTAGGCTAACCCAGGGCGGTTGGGATTTCTTTCCCTCCCCGGGGTCCCTTGGGTAGTAGTATTTCACACGTTGTGTTCAGCACTAGTGAAACGAGTCCTACCAGTCTCTGTCTCTAAGTCAGTTCTCATCTCTTTCTGTTTCTCCCTGGCTCATCTCCCCTTCTCTTTCCTCCTCCGCCTTCTCTCTCCCTTGTTCTTCCTCGGGGCCTTAGCTAAAGCCCATTGAAGACAATGGAGAAGTTGTGTTGTTCTCCTCTCAGCTTTCACTGTCTCTCCCACTCAGTCTTTCTTCATGAATCTCCTGGTCCCAGTTCTCTGCGTCTGTTCTCTTTCTGTTGCTCCATGCCTGTTAAGTAGCCCTGTGATGCCTCCCTCCAGAGCTGTTTTAGGAAGGTTTCCTGGGCTCAGGAAGAAGGTCTGGTAGTGGCTAGGGTACCAGACCAGTCATCAGGCAGCCTGGACTCAATTTGCAGTTCAGCCATTAACTCCCTATGTGGCCTTTGGTGAGTCACTTCATCCACCCCTCCTCCCAATATTTCACTTCTGCATCGTAAAACTAGACTACTAGCGCATCTCCCCCACTCAAGGGTGCCGTGTAGTGCTCAGATGTGCTGGTGACGACGACCAGATGGGTGCCTAGATCGACAGGCTGATGTGCCCATGAGCTGGCTTTGCTCTAATTCGTGTGGTTGTAGAACTCATTAGTCACCCGTATTTGGACGAGCGCCAGGCGTCTGTGAAAACGCCTGTGAGTCCCTGAAGTCGCACAAACGATTGCATGGAAAGCGCCTGTTCTGTTACTTGCTATGCTCCCGCTGGAAACGTCGCAGCCGTCCAATCAGCGAGCAGAAATAGCGCAATGTGACATAGGCAGCCAACCAGCCCCGCAGCCCTGCCAGCGACGAGTCAGCTCGTGCAGTTTGTGGATGACCCAGGGGTTAAGAGTGCTCTCCAAAGGCTCTGGAGAATGAGGAGAGCAGGGTCAGGCAGTTACTCAAATTACATGGGGTGGTTTTGGAACCACAGTTACTCATCACTCAGGATGGTGAGTTCCAGTTGGCATGAGTAGGACAGTGCCTGTGTTCTGTTCTCGGTCGCCTCTTCCCTCTGTTTTCCTCTGTCCTTTGCCTGTGGTCCGTCTCATCTTCTGTCTCTGTCCCTCACTCCGTTACGCTCTCCTCCTCTTCGCTCTCAGGCCTCTCCAGGGTTTTCGGTCTCCTTCCCCCTTCCTCCCCATCTCTCTAAAGGCAGGAGGGGGTCTGTCTTCTGTAACTCAGCCCCTGGCATCATACTCTGGGTATCAAACTCTGCCGGGCTAGCGGGGGGCTGCATGCACCAGATGCCTGCAGCTTGCTTGCTACCCTATTAGAGTTGCCATGGGAGATGGGGAACAGGGCGGGAGAAAGAGCCTTCCCAGCAGCCACAACAACAGCAGCCAAAACTCCTCTGCTGAGCAGAGAACACCCCTTTTTGTCGCCTTCTCCCTGTTAGAGAACGTGTCACAGAATGCTGTCTTGGAAGCCCCCCAATTAGTGTCCCGCATGTCCCGAACAGAGCCCTTCATTACCTCTGATGAGAACACGGGAGGGGGAGATTAGTGCGTGTTTTGGGGTGGGATCAGTGCCAGAAATCGACTCCAGTCCTCTCCTCTCCCTCACACCCAGCCTGTCCTCCCCTTCCCTGGATCCTGCCAAGAAGCGGTGTCACCTCGGGATCCCATTCTCTTGGGCAGGGAGGAGAACAAAGGAGAACGCAGGAAGGTAAATTCAAACCAGCAGCCAACAAGGCCTCCTCGCTCCTCTGACCGCCGCCGGAAGCTGTTTGGAGGGGGCTGGAGAACCCCCCCACCACATATGTGCACACAGGTCGGGGGTCATTACCAGCCCCACGGTGTCTCAGGAAGCCTGTGCCTGAGCGCAGAGGGTGCTAATTAGTGAGAGGACTGATGAGATTAGGAGTTAAGTGTTTGTTTTTCTCCGGTCCTGTGTGTTTTTTTAATTGAGCAGATGGAGAGTTTGAAGTCACAGGATGGGAGGCAGCCAGGAGCCTAAATGAGAGTCTCAGGCCCTGTGGGTGCGGTGGACAGAAGTCAGCAGCCCCTGACACATGGAGACATACACGCACGTGCGCTCACCAGCCACAACAAACCCTGGCTATGCCTGGCAAAGGCTTCTTGCCCTCCGCCAGCTTGTCTGGGCATCCCTGCTCCACTTCCCTTCCCTTCCCTCCGTGTGCATGGCTCCCCCGAGACCCGTCCCCACCCCCAGGGGTCCCTGCTCTGCCGATCTGAGGGGCGTTCAGTCTCTGGCTTCCCTCAAGCCTTGCCTCGTTCCCTACCCACACACTGTCCCTACAGGAGCCTCCAGCCTGCCCCCGGCAGAGTCACCCTCAGCGGGGGCCTGAGTCCCAGTCCCAGCACAGCCCCTCGGTATCATTCTGGCAGTCTGGAAGTGGGTGGAACCTGTCACCCCTCTGGCTCCCTTTCCCAGGGCTGGCTGGGATAGGCTGTACTCTTGCCTGTCTCCCAGAAGACCTGGCGCTTTCACTGCGTGTTGCCAAGGCTGTGAGTACCGTAGTGCCAGGGGGCCAAGCAGCACTTAATGCTGGCCCACAGCAGCCCCCTTTGCGGTGCGTGGCTGAGCACCTGAGAGTCGCCTCTTCCGTTCCCGTGGTCCGAAGGCCGTGTGCGTTACGGGCCAGCCTGGGGAAGTGGGGGCAATTGCTGTGATGAGGAGGGTCCTCAGCCTGCCCGCAGCTGAGGGCTGTAATTGAAAGGCAGCTTCTGGTTGGGACAGTTGGCTTTGACTCCCAGATGGGGCTGTTCCGTGGGCAGCGCACAGCTGGGGCAACCCCCACTCCCCCAGGCCCTGCCCCTCACCTGCCCCTTTCCTAAGTGCTGCCCCAGCTCCACCACATCCCCTTTTCCCCTCCCATGAGCAAGGGGGCCCAGGGGTTTATAGGGGCCTGGCTCAGGGCAGCAGCAGGGGTGCCCCCCATACTCACCACATGGGTGGTGGGGGCCGGAGCGGCCTGGCAGCTTGCTTCTCCCTGGCGCACCATCCACTCCTGGCCTGCTG
Organism: Carettochelys insculpta; assembly: GCF_033958435.1. Classification (NCBI taxonomy): domain Eukaryota; kingdom Metazoa; phylum Chordata; order Testudines; family Carettochelyidae; genus Carettochelys; species Carettochelys insculpta. Next base: position 279,854,383 of record NC_134137.1, on the reverse strand, counting down.
CGCCTGGCTTCTCTGCGGCAGCAGGAAACGGTGCACCCTGGGGCTGGACCACTCTGCTTCCAGCTGAGAAGCTGCGTGCAGTGGGCCGAGAGAGGTGGGGAGGGGCAGGCTGCTGGGCTGCCCCAGCTGGTCCACCTCCTGCCCGCTGAGCCGGGGTGAGGCAGTTCCTGTTACCCCCCTGTGCCAGGCCCCATAGTCCCCCGGATCCCTCACATCCATAGGACAGTTGGGGTGATGGCCGCGGGGCTCCCAAAAGCACAGGCCCTGGGGGAGCTGTCCCAGTTTGTTCTATGGATGGGTCGGCTCTGCTCCAAGATGTGCAACTCCAGAGGGGACAGCCGGTCACTGGTCTGAGCCAGGTCCCTGTTTTCAGATGCTGTAAGGTGTGAGCGGGAGCATGGCGGCCCCAGCTGTTGAGCAGAGCGGGAAAGCCCGGCAGGCACATTCAGAGATGCTTGGCACATCCTGGGAGAGCGAACAGGCTGGCACACCCAGCTGCCTTTTGGCACAGGTGAAGGATGGGAAGTCTTTCTGTTGGCTAAGCGAGTGGGGCTTGGCCCCTGGGGTGCCTTGTTCTTTCGAGTCCTGAGTTCGGAGCCTGGGACTCCCTGTGTCTAAGTGCATGAAAAGAGTTACAGTCCAGGATGGCTGGGGATGCGAGTTCACGGCAAGAACAAAAAGCCCCGGGTGTGTCTGTTGGTGTGTGTGTGTCCGCCTGTGAGTATATTTCACCCGCGAGCATGTGGGTGGTTGCACATGGGTGGGTGTGTGATCACAGTTCTCAGGGAGGAGGCTGTGTGATTGCTTGCACAGGTGTGTGTGGTGTCGATGTGTGTTTGTGTGCGCTGGGGGGGAGAGCGTCTGAATGTGACTCCATTGCAGCTCCGTTTGTCATCCCAGTGCTTTTCACCGCTTTGCTGAGCTCCTCTCCAAATAAATAACAGGTGGGAACCCAGCCCTCCCCCTCCCCCTCATTACCACCACATCGGCTGGATTCCCGGTTTGGAGCCCTTGTTCGTGTTGCCAAGGCAACAGAAAGCCAGGGAGTAAATGAAAGTAACCCCCCGTGCTTAACACCCCCGTGCCACAATGTAATAATGTCAGAACAGAAATCTGGCTCGCATCCTCCCCCTGCCCCGGCTCCAGCTCAGCAGAGACCCCCCCTCCCTGATACCAAGAAAGTGCCTGCCAGAGCCTCTGCTGATTGGAAGTAGAGAATTAGGTTGGGGCTGGGGGAGGTGCCTTTGCTGTTGAAGTGATTAGAGGTTTCACTGCTGTCGCCTGCCTGAGCTGCGCCAGGAGAGGCCGTGGCTCTGGAGAGAGCTTGGGCCCTGCCTGGAAGGAGCTGTGCTGAACACGAGCCGAATCGTGGCCCTAACGTGGGTTCTGAGCTTTGGCTGGCCAGCCCTGCCAGGAGCCAGCCTGTGTCAAAACCCGGCTTCGCAACCTGTGCTCTTGCTTAACAAAAGCCGTCGGTGGCACCGGTAAGGATGGGGCCTGAGAGACATGTAGGGAAAGTCAGGACATAATTAGGGCAGGACTGAGAGCCCCCTCCAGCTGAGCACAGAAAGTCATATGCTGGGCTACCTGCGGAGCTCAAAGAGAGGCTCTCAGGTACACACTGTGCTGGAGTCAGGCAGCAAAGGGTCCCTCGGAGGCTGCTGGCTCCTGGGAATAAGGCATGCCAGCTTGCAGTGGGAATGCTGGGGCTTACTTGGGAGGGGGAAGAGCCTGCTGTAGTCACTGGAATGGACTCCACCGGTAGTGCCAGGAGGAGGGGCAGAACCTGAATTGAATTTATTGAATGTGTGTTCCAGATTGGGTGCTCTGCAGGGATCCCGAGCACACAGGTGGGATCTCTCCTTTAGCACCAGCATGAGACTATGCTATGTTCGAAACTCCATGACCATCAGTAGTTTCAGTAGGAGTCTCAATGAGTCTCTGCTTGGATTCTCCCCCAGGAATTGGATTTCAGGGCTCCCTAGCGACTACTAATGTTTAAGTTGATCGTGCCTCGGCATGGCAATGCGATGGTAGCATGTGTGTTTGGAGCTGTTAACTCTTCTTCTGTTGAGGCCATCCTCAGTGAAAGCCCCTTCCCGCATCATGTGACAATTGGCACGGACTGGGAAGATGATTGGCACAAGTCTACTGCTCCTGGGCAGCTTAGTGTATGTGGTTTGGTGGGCCCTGGCTCACCACATGCATCCAAGTGAACGGGAAGGCAGCAGGAGCGGCCTGTAGGCAAAGGCATAGAGACTGCTTGATTAGCAGGGGACAACTGCAGCTGTGTAAAAAAAAACTACTCCTATTTCACAAATGTTAATTAACATGAGTGAAGGAGGAAACACAATTTTTAAAGGGTTCACAGAGACTATAAACTGGCAGCTGTGGGGGGGAGAAAGTAATACACAAAAATGAGTGGCATAAATTTTGGGTTACTTTATTTTCCCAAATGTTAACAAACTCATAAAACTGTTATTTTTTTCCCAATTTCCTGTCACAGGGTGTTTCATTCTTTTCCCCTTTTCTGTTATTGTTGAAAAGATTGTTTTCGGTATATCACTCCTAAATTTTCTTTTTCTTTCTTTCTTTCTTTCTTTCTTTCTTTCTTTTCAGCAGTAATATCTAATCTTTCTTTCTCTCTATGTGTGTGTTTCTCTCTCTCTCTCTCACAGTCAGTGGGCCTCCAGCCTGGTAATTCTATACACAACACTGCCAATTTCCTAACATACATTTTCCTCTACTACAGGTAAACTAATGTTGCAAGGAGCAAATTAAGTGGTCACCAGCTGAACAGCCTGACTTGTTTACCAACCACTCAAACTGCTATTTGATGCAGCAGGGCACAGAGACAGAGATAAATATATGGGTAGAGTGCTGCTGGACTAGCCTATGAATTCGCTTCCAAACAGCTGTCTCAATCCCTCATACTGTAACTCCACTTTCCACTTCTCTGCCTCCATCAAACCGGAGGTAATACAGGGATTCCAGCTCCTTGCTGAGACTGGGGTGCCTTCAGTACTTGTCCCATTACATAGGTGTCTCTGCCTCCTGCTCTGCTTACAGTTACAACCAGAGGTTTAGAAAACACTCTTGTGAGCCCTGCAGAAGCCACTCTTTCTGTCCTGTCCCCCTACCCAAGTCAGCACGATTATTCCACCCTGTATTACAGAGGTAGCCGTGTTAGTCTGTATTTTCGAGAACAACAAGAAGTCCTGTGGCACCTTATAGATTAACAGATATTTTGGAGCATAAGTTTTGTGGGCAAAGACCCCCCTTCATCAGATGATGAAGCGGGTCTTCGCCCACGAAAGCTTATGCTCCAAAATATCTGTTAGTCTATAAGGTGCCACAAGACTTCTTGTTGTTCCCACCCTGTATTGTCACCATGAATTGTAAATTTCAGCTCTGAGACCTGTGCTGGCAGCTGGGGAGAGGGAAGTTGAATCTCATTTTGGTCTGGAAAACTGAAAGGAACTGATTGTAGGAATGGATAGCAATGCAAATAGAGTGAGCAGGGAGATATATTTCCTGGCAATTCATAATTTTAACTCCCCTGTCCTGATCCTTCATACCCCTGGAGACCTTGTGGCTCTTGATGTTAGTGCTCTGTTTCAGCACCATGGACAGCAGAGTCCTGACCTGTCTTCCCCCTCTAAGGAGCATCTGGTATTTTTGGAACACAGGAGGGGAAAGGATAAGATGGGTGAAGTGACAGGCTGGAGGGTCTGGTTAGCACAAAAGGGAGACAATATTTTATCTGCAAGGAAAAGAGAGAGAAGGAAGAAGTTGGTGGGTGGGTTACCAAAATGGTGAGAGAGCATCCAGGAAGGAAGAATCTGATGTGTTTTGACGATGTGGGAAGGATCAATACAGAAGGAATAGTTAGGGCCCTGAAATGGGACTATGTGTGTGCTTAAAGTCAGGCATGTGCTTCTGTGCTTTGCTGAATCCAGGCCCAGAAGTATGAGCAGAGGGAGAGAATAAAGAATAAAATCACCTCAAAGCACTTACTCAGTGCCCAATTATCCCCCTCAGAAGCCTGGCTAAATAAAAGCACAAAAAGAATAGAGCTTAGGGTGTGGTTATTGAGGAATAAGGGGAACCACAACAAATAGAGAACAGGCCATACAATGGAGTGGAGCAGAGAATGAGAACTGGACAATGAGCAAGGGACAGAGTAAGGAATGGATATAGGTGCTTTAGGAAGGTTTTGTGGAGAGAAAAGATGGACTATCACTGAGGAGATCCAGGCTGAATTCCTTGCTCCACCAAAGACATCATGTGGAGCTTTTGGTGAGTCACTTAGTCTCTTAGCACCTCAACTTCCCATCTATAATGTAGGAATAATGATCCTTTATGAGTATAAACAAATAACCCTAAGTATATGGGGGCAAAATTAGAAAGGCCAAGGCACAAAATGATAGTCAACTAGTTAGAGACTAAACGGTAGCAAAAAACATTCTAGAAATACATGAAAAGCAAGAGGCAGATCAAGGACGAGGTAGGTCTGTTACTCAACAAGGGGAAAAAATAGTATAAAAAGCTGGACATGACAGGAATGCTAAATGGCTTTTTGTTTTAATTTTTACCACAAGGTGAGTGGTGTTTGGACAGATAATGTAGTGAATGCCCGTGAAAATGAAGTAAGATCAGAGGGTTAAATAGGGAAAGTGCAAGCTAAAAAATACTGAGACAAGTTAGATATCTTGAAGTCACCAGGGCCTGATGAAATTCACTCTAAAATACTCAAGGAGCTGACTAAGGAGATATCTGAGCCATCAGCGATTATCTTCAAAAAGCCATGGAAGACCAAAGAGATTCTGGAGGACTGTAAAAGGGCAAATATCGTGCCTATCTATAAAACAGCGAATAAGGACAACTTGGGGAATTACAGACCAGTCAGCTTAATTTCAGTACCCAGAAAGGCAATGGAGCAAAAAGTTTTGGAATTGATTTGCAGGCACTTAAAATCAGAAGGTGATAAGTAACAGCATGGATTTGTTAAGGCCCTATCATGTCAAACCAACTTAATAAATTTCTTCAATAGGGTAGCAAGCCTTGTGGATAGGGGAAAGTGATGAGTATGGTGTATCTTGACTATAGTAAGGCTTATGATACTATTTTGCATGACCTTCTCATAATTAAATAGGGAAGTACAATCTTGATGGCGCTACTATAAGGTGGGAGCATAGCTGGCTGAAAAAACTGTTCCCAGGGAGTAGCTGTCAGTGATCATCAGACAAGCTAGAAGGGCATATCAAGTGGGGGTTCTGCAGAGACTGGTCCTGGGTCCAGTTCTGTTCAGTTTCTCCATCAGTGATTTACATAATGGTATAGAGTGTACACTTATGAAGTTTGCAGATGATACCTAGCCGGGGAGGGTTGCAGGTGCTTTGTAGGATAGGATTGAAATTCAAAATGATCCAATCTGGACAAATTGGAGAAATGGTTTTCAGTAAATAGGATGAAGTTTAACAAGAGCAAATGCCAAGTACTCCACTTAGGAGTGAACCAATCAGTTGCACGAATAAAAAATGAGAAATGACTGCCTGGGAAGGAGATCTATGGAAAGGGGTCCTCGTGGGTCACAAGCTAAATATGAGTAAACAGTATAACACTATTTTAAAAAAGTAAACATCATTCCATTCTGGGATATATTGGTGGGAGAATTGCAAGCAAGACAGAGGAAGTAATTCTTCCGCACTTATTCCATGCTGCTTATGTCTCAGCTGGAGTATTGTGCCCTGTTCTTGGTGGCACATTTCAGGAAAGATATGAACAAATGGAAGAAAGCTAAGAGCAGCAAAGCGATCCCCCCCGCCCCCAGCACCTGCATCCCCCTCCTATCCCTTCTCTCTCTCCCAGACCCTGCATCCCCACCCCCCGAGCATGTTCCTGCACTTTACCTCCCATCCAGACCCCATAAATATTGCTGTTTGTGTTTCACGTGAAATAAAAATTCTGTACTTCGTAAAATGTTTTTATTTTCACCTTCCAAATAAAAAGTATACCTGAATATCCATGGTCTGGAAAATACCATACTCTGGCATAACCTATTTCCCAAGGTTCCTGGATAAAAGAGGCTCAAGTGTCCTGCATCCAGTAAAAACAGGGAAAAGGTATAGAATAGACAGTAAAAAGTTGAAAGAGGTTAGAACAATGATATAAACCAAAAGCAAGGAAGGTTTGAATTTGGAACCGTTTCTCTCCCTTTTTGGTGACTTGTATAAATAGTTTTGGATTTGACCCCTGTCGCTAAGAAGAGACGCAATATGTATACCTGATCTTACAATTTTATTTAATGATTGAGTTCTTTATACTACTTGTGTTCCTTGAATAGCTTTTGAAGGGAGTGTAAAGCAGTGATTCTCAGACTTCTGCGCTGATGACCCTTTCACACAGCGGTCCTCTAGGTGTGACACTCCCCCATTATACATGAAGATTTCTCTCTATATATATTTAACATTGTTATACAAGCTGTAGGCAAAGTGGAGGTTGGGGTGGAGGTTGACAGCTTGCAACCCCCCATGTGATAAAGTTGTGAGCTACCCCCTCAGGGGTCCTGACCCCCCAGTTAGAGAACCCCTGGTGCAGTGTAACAAGTAGACATATGTTACTGTAGGTAGGAAAATGAATAAGCGTGTGTTTCTAAGCATAAAGAGAACTTTAATTGCCAGTGGGGTGTATGAATCACTGGTTAGGAAAACACTATTATTGGATATGTAAACAAGACTGTATGGAGCAGCGATATTCAAACCTCAGTGGCTCAGGAACCAAATCAGTGATCAGTCTTCCACAGAAGAGCCACAATCACCTGACTCCATTGTTTCGCACACTGTATCTATTATTCTCACACCAAAAGGACAGACCAGGCTAATAACATAATAAGAGCATCCTGATTGGTTAAGAACTTAGACAGTTAATATTTAATTACCCAGTATTTTACTGTTACGTGAAGCAAAGAGCCATGGGAGACATGATAAAGAGCCACGAGCCACAGTCTGAATATCCCTGGTTTTGAGCATTGAACAAGGGAGTGAAGAAGGGGTGGTGTCACACAGGGATGACTTGGGATAAGTAGCACTGAATAAATGAGGAGATGTTCAGTAAATGAAGTGCATATACACAGGGCTGAAGAGAAGGAAAGAGAGAATGAAAGCCAGGGTCTTTACTCAATGAGAGGAGGATTATAGTGTGAGGAGAGAGAGAGCATTACCGGAGAATTAGGAAGCATTAATGAATGACCAATAGGCCATGTCTACACTAGAGAGTTTTATTGACAAAATGTGGGACTTGTAGACAAAACTCGCAGAGTGTCTACACGTAAAATGTGATCTGTCAACAGAAACTGTTGAATAAAAAGCTCGGGGTGGAGTGGGGGCTCTTTTATCGACAGAGCCGATTGAAAGATCGACCCTCTTTCATGTGCAGACAGTCTGGCAACAGAAGTTTTGTCACAACATCTCTTCCGACAGACACACTTCAGTCAACAGACGCTTCTAGTGTAGATGTGGCCATAGCGTATTGAATTACTCATATGTTTGTGGAGTAATGGTGCAAATGGGGGAGTTGCTCTATTCACTATGAGTGGCATGGATGAAGGAATTGTGGCTGTGCCGATTAGCTGGGGAGTGAGTAAGTAACTTGGGTTCTGTTGAATGGGGTGAAATGGAGTGGCTGAGTGAGCTGGGGATGTAATGAGCAGGCACAGGGAGTTATGTATGGCTGAGTTTGGCTATGTTGAGCAGGATTGGAGAGGAGTGGTTAATGAGTTGTGGCTGTATGGTGTAGGGGTAAGAAGGACTGCAAGAATGAGTTGGAGCAGTATTGACTATTGGTAGACAGATGTTGGAATTAATTTGAGGCTAGATTGGGTAGTGGTGTACTGGAGTGCCGTACTGGGGACGCACCCGGGAGGCGTAGGGAGGAGGAGCGTTGCAGTGAGCGGGGATGTAGACGGAGGCGTAGGGAAGAGGAGCGTTGCAGTGAGCGGGGATGTAGTCGGGGGCGTAGGGAGGAGGAGCGTTGCAGTGAGCGGGGATGTAGTCGGGGGCGTAGGGAGGAGGAGCGTTGCAGTGAGCGGGGATGTAGACGGAGGCGTAGGGAAGAGGAGCGTTGCAGTGAGCGGGGATGTAGTCGGGGGACGTAGGGAGGAGGAGCGTTGCAGTGAGCGGGGATGTAGTCGGGGGCGTAGGGAGGAGGAGCGTTGCAGTGAGCGGGGATGTAGACGGAAGCGTAGGGAAGAGGAGCGTTGCAGTGAGCGGGGATGTAGTCGGGGGACGTAGGGAGGAGGAGCGTTGCAGTGAGCAGGGATGTAGTCGGGGGGCGTAGGGAGGAGGAGCGTTGCAGTGAGTGGGGATGTAGTCGGGAGGCGTAGGGAGGAGGAGCGTTGCAGTGAGCGGGGATGTAGTCGGGGGGCGTAGGGAGGAGGAGCGTTGCAGTGAGCGGGGATGTAGTCGGGGGGCGTAGGGAGGAGGAGCGTTGCAGTGAGTGGGGATGTAGTCGGGAGGCGTAGGGAGGAGGAGCGTTGCAGTGAGCGGGGATGTAGTCGGGACGCGTAGGGAGGAGGAGCGTTGCAGTGAGCGGGGATGTAGTCGGGGGCGTAGGGAGGAGGAGCGTTGCAGTGAGCGGGGATGTAGTCGGGAGGCGTAGGGAGGAGGAGCGTTGCAGTGAGCGGGGATGTAGTCGGGACGCGTAGGGAGGAGGAGCGTTGCAGTGAGCGGGGATGGAGTCGGGGGCGTAGGGAGAGGAGCGTTGCAGTGAGCGGGGATGTAGTCGGGACGCGTAGGGAGGAGGAGCGTTGCAGTGAGCGGGGATGTAGTCGGGGGACGTAGGGAGGAGGAGCGTTGCAGTGAGCGGGGATGTAGTCGGGGGCGTAGGGAGGAGGAGCGTTGCAGTGAGCGGGGATGTAGACGGAGGCGTAGGGAAGAGGAGCGTTGCAGTGAGCGGGGATGTAGTCGGGGGACGTAGGGAGGAGGAGCGTTGCAGTGAGCAGGGATGTAGTCGGGGGGCGTAGGGAGGAGGAGCGTTGCAGTGAGTGGGGATGTAGTCGGGAGGCGTAGGGAGGAGGAGCGTTGCAGTGAGCGGGGATGTAGTCGGGGGGCGTAGGGAGGAGGAGCGGTGCAGTGAGCGGGGATGTAGTCAGGGGCGTAGGGAGGAGGAGCGTTGCAGTGAGCGGGGATGTAGTCGGGAGGCGTAGGGAGGAGGAGCGTTGCAGTGAGCAGGGATGTAGTCGGGGGCGTAGGGAGGAGGAGCGTTGCAGTGAGCGGGGATGTAGTCGGGGGGCGTAGGGAGGAGGAGCGTTGCAGTGAGCGGGGATGTAGTCAGGGGCGTAGGGAGGAGGAGCGTTGCAGTGAGCGGGGATGTAGTCGGGAGGCGTAGGGAGGAGGAGCGTTGCAGTGAGTGGGGATGTAGTTGGGGGCGTAGGGAGGAGGAGCGTTGCAGTGAGTGGGGATGTAGTCGGGGGCGTAGGGAGGAGGAGCGTTGCAGTGAGCGGGGATGTAGTCGGGAGGCGTAGGGAGGAGGAGCGTTGCAGTGAGCGGGGATGTAGTCGGGGGCGTAGGGAGGAGGAGCGTTGCAGTGAGCGGGGATGTAGTCGGGGGGCGTAGGGAGGAGGAGCGTTGCAGTGAGCGGGGATGTAGTCGGGGGCGTAGGGAGGAGGAGCGTTGCAGTGAGCGGGGATGTAGTCGGGGGCGTAGGGAGGAGGAGCGTTGCAGTGAGCGGGGATGTAGTCGGGGGCGTAGGGAGGAGGAGCGTTGCAGTGAGCGGGGATGTAGTCGGGGGCGTAGGGAGGAGGAGCGTTGCAGTGAGCGGGGATGTAGTCGGGACGCGTAGGGAGGAGGAGCGTTGCAGTGAGCGGGGATGTAGTCGGGGGCGTAGGGAGGAGGAGCGTTGCAGTGAGCGGGGATGTAGTCGGGACGCGTAGGGAGGAGGAGCGTTGCAGTGAGCGGGGATGTAGTTGTGGGGCGTAGGGAGGAGGAGCGTTGCAGTGAGCGGGGATGTAGTCGGGAGACGTAGGGAGGAGTGAATGACTGAGTGGTGGCTGTGCTGAGTTCAAGAGTGGTGCAGTGAGTTTGGGTTCTGTGGCGCAGCAGTTGTGTGAGTGTGTGTCTTGTGGTTGCGTTGTGCAAGGCAGGGAAGTATAACTCCCAGGAGCAGCTGCTTTTGGAAGAAGAAAGAGCTATCTTTTAGTTCAGTGATATGGGTTGAGTCAGTCTTGCATGTGGCTCTAGTGAGTGGGGCAGCTGCGTGGAGAGTTTTGAATGGGTTCAAGGCAATTACAGTGTGGGTTGATGTAGTTCTCAGGGAAGCAGATGTAGGTGGATAATGGTTGAAGCAGGTGTGAAGTGGGAGTGCCACTCTGGGTGAGAGGAGGCCTACAAATTGTTGGAAGTTCTCACTCAGCTCAGAGAGAAGGAGGGTGACTCAGTGCAGCTGCCGGTTGAGTGGGTAGGTGGTTGAGGTAGCTGCAGACTGATTGGTGAGGTAGTGTGATGTAGCCCTAGCAGACAGTACAACTGACTTGCTCAAGTTACCCTGTCTATATTTCTGCTACAAACACAATGTCATTGGCTTCCTTTCCTGGGTTTCCTTATGTGCCCCTCACCGTAGCATCTGGGCTCCTCTTCTGCTGATCTTTCTTCCTTGTTTACATGCCAGCTTGCAACCCCCATTGCCTCTGGATGGAAGATAATAAAAGGAAGAAGCAGATGAAAGAAATTGGGAGAGGGAGAGGATGCCCAGACAGTCCACCTAACCTCGAAGAAATAACACAGACAAGCAGGGGGAACGAGAGAGGGGAGGAAAAAATGATGAGAGAGGGAAAGAGAGAGAGAGAGAGAAATATTCTAGAGATGAAAAGAAATTACCATACGCTGGGATCCTGTTATTCAACCTAATTTTCAAAGGACTGCAGCTGTCGCGCTGAGATAATCTGTTAATTATAACAGTCATTGTGTTTTGGCAATGGAAGAAAAAACCCAGGCTGTAAAGCAAGTGGAGGTGGGGAGGGAGAGAGGCAAGGCCTTGCCGAAATGCACATCAGGTGCTAGCTCTCTGGTGCATGGGGGAGAGCCCTCCCAAGCAGCACTTCCTGGCTGCTGCTGCCCAGGTGTGGAGGATGCAGAGAGGAGGGCTGCATCCCTGTCTTCGGGAGAGCGTACATTTAAAGCAATGGTGCAACACGCCGGCCAAGGGAGCGCAGGGTGCAGGCCTCAGGCACTGCTTCTGGCGAATCAGAGCCCTTTGCTTTGGAGCCAGAGATCAGACATTCACTCTGATTTTGGGGGCAGATGTCTAGCAGCCATGATGAGCGGGGCACATGCAGAGTTGGGCCAAGTTGGGAGCAGTGCCTCTCCCCCTGGGGGCTGTGCCTGAGGCTGCGAAGGATTCGCTAGGCAGTTTGCTCTCTGCCCCAGCAGGGATGAGATGGCACTAGGACTCTTGGATGCTGGCCTCTCGCAGGGGACGACAAAGAAGGAACAAGAGACAGGAGTGGGAGTGTCTAGGGCTGGGGATTGCTAGACTTGAGAGAATAGAGTCACAGCCACAGCAACGCCCTGTCCTAGACAGTGCTCCCCAACTTTGCCCTATGTTGACACCCCCCCACGACCACCACTCCTGCCCTGTTCCCTCCAGCAACCCCCCCCATGACTACCACTCCCGACCCGTTCCCTCCACTGACCTTCAACGACCACCACTCCCACCCTGTTCCCTCAAGCGACCCCCCAGGACCACCACTCCCACCCCATTCCCTCCACTGACCCTCAACGACCACCACTCCCACCCCGTTCCCTCCAGCGACCTCCCAGGACCACCACTCCCACCCCGTTCCCTCCAGTGACCCTCAACGACCACCACTCCCACCCCGTTCCCTCCAGCGACCCTCAATGACCACCACTCCCGCCCTTTTCCCTCCAGCGACCCCCCCATGACCCCACTCCCACCCTGTTCCCTCCAGCGACACCCCTACCCCCCATTGACTTCTCTCTGGCCCTGTTCCTTGCAGGACTCCTCCGGAAGCCGGCACTGCTGCTTTCTTTCCACATTTCCTCCTGGGGAGCAGCCTGGAATAGAGACATGGGTGGCCGTCTCCTTTCCCTACTCAGAGTGATTCCCGGAGTGCTATCACTTGTAACTCTGGTGACCCAACCTGTAACCTCCTGCCGCTCGGTCCTTCTCCTTCCTGTGCCCACCTTCCCTCCCTGCAGGAAGCCGGACCCACGTGGGCGCAGATCTCCCTGTATCTGTATTCACAATAGTAGTCTCAGAGGTGACTCCGTCGCCTCAGAGGCAGAGAAGGCTCTCTCTGGCCAGCCACCGCCGTGGCCCCCGCCTGGCAGAACATGCTCCCAGCCTTCATGAGTCTCGAGTGAGATTTCTCTTTGGAAGCTCCCTCACCTGGGCAGGGCCCTTGCGCTCCTGAGCTGCTACACTTGTCTCTCCGGCAGGTTCCCTTCCTTGCTGTGCCCCAGATGAAAGCTCCAATCAGCGCAGAGGGCTGACTTACCCCCGCTCTGTTGGCTGGGTGGTTAACTTCTCCTTGAAGACGGGCCCAGCACAGCCCGTCCTGAGCCTCTCACCCCAGTGGCTAAATGTTCCGTGGCCTCGGGCGCGGTGCGTGTAGAAGAGGGCAGCTCTGAATTGCCAGCTAAGCTCAGCCCCTTCCACGTTAGCCCCGAGGAGGACTTGTGTGGAAGGCTTCGCCGGAGCAGTGCCCTGCTGTGCCCTTCAGCCGTTCCAGCCCCCTCACAGCAGTGTCCCATCAGTGCCGGCTGGGTGCCGATCCTACCCTATGAGCCTCCTCCTAGCGCTGCCCTGTCAGTCGCCTTGAGGATCCAGCACCAAGCTCGCTCCCAGCAGCGCGCCAGCAGCTCTAGGCAGGATTAGAGCTGCGTGAACCTCCGCAGAGCGGTGCGAGGTGGGGCTGAGGCGGGGGGAGCCCCCCGTTAGCCGGCGGTGCCGCTGGCGAGGGAGAGCACTGTGGTTTTGGCCCCCTCTCTCTTTGCCAGCACAGAAAGGCAGGGGGTGGTCTGAAGCTACCGAGCCCGCAGAGCCCCGGCCATGGCAGGGGAGTGGCTGTGCACATGGTACGGGCTCAGGGGAGGTGGAGCTGAAATAAAATAAAGACCCCGGGGGAGAAATCTTCATGGGCAGAGCAGTCGTTGAGGGGCGGGAGCAGGGGGCAGGTGGAGGTGCCAGCTTCATGCAGGGGAGAGCTGTCCTGGGGCAGGGAAGAGCACAGAATGGGAGAGGCAGAGACAAGACTAGCTGCCATCAGGGCAGGCGCAGGCCCAGGCAGGCGGGGACGTGGAGGGGAGCAGTCAGGGGTAGAGGGCCAGGACAGGCCAGGTGGCTCGGCTGCTTCCGGCTTCGCAGCCCCGCAGGGAGCGCGGAGCGTTCAGTGGGTTTTTAAAACATAAATGTCTAATGGGGAGGCTCTTAGTGCCGTTTATGTGATGGTAGAAAAAGTGCTTCCTAATGCGCTGGGCCCCCCGGGGTGGGGATGTGAACAGCCTGTTAGAAACACAGGCCCCGACTCCGGGTTTCCCATAGTGGCCTGGGCTTTTACAGACTCACAGAGCCTGCGCTTTGGCTCCCTGAGCTCCCAGGCACAACGAACCCACCCCAGTCCCTGGCTCATTCTGCTGCCGGCTTGACTGGCAACCCAGTGCCCCCAGCGCCACCCTGCCTCACTGCCCCCACCTGTCCCAGCTTACTGACCCCCCACCCCGAGCAACACTCTGACTCATTGGCACCCCCCTTTCCCAGTCTCCTGGGAGGGCCCTGACTCACTACGCCCCCCCACAATTCACTAGCTCTCTCCCCCTTCTCTCATACTGCCCCGGCTCACTGACCCTCTGGTACGTCCAAGCCCCCAGCTCAGTGACCCCTCCACTCACCCCCGACCCTCCCAGCTCACTGTCTCACCCGTTTCCCCCCCCATTGATGTGACCTCCATGTGCCCTCATGTGACCTCATGACCCACTTATTCCCAACCCCCTTGCTGACTGGCACCCCACTCCTTATGCTGCCTCTGTAACATTCACTGACCCCCTTGCTATCTGAGTACCCCCCAGTCACAGATTCAGTTCTACACCCCAAGCTTTCGAACCGTCTGGTGGAGGAACCCCTTTAGATGCACCCAGCAGGGGTCTCACGTTTCCTGCAGGGCAGAACACATGCAATTCAGCTCCTGCAGAGACTGAACCTCTGTGACTTCAGCTTCCCAGCTAAACACTGTGAGCTCCAGTCAGCAAGTCTAAGGGCACGTCTACCCTAGGGGAGAAAGTCAGCCTAAGATACGCAATGCCAAGTAGAAGAATAACATAGCTGGAGTCAACACACCTTTCCCCGCCATCTCCACGGTGAGAGGTGGGACAGGAGAAACTCTCCCATCATCTTCCCTTACTCCTTGCAACTGCGAGGACGACTGGGGTCAAGGGAGACACCCTGAACTTCAGAACATTGACTTGCAGGTTGTCAGTCTTCCTGTAAGTCTGGGCGCGCCCTGAGACACACTCCTGGCAGGGACTTGGATTCTCTTCGGAGGTGATTTGATAGCAGCCTTCAGTTTCCTGAGGGGAGGCTCTAAAGAGGATGGAGAGAGGAGGCTGTTCTCAATGGCGACAGATGGCAGAACAAGGAGCAATGGTCTGAAGTTACAGAAGGAGAGGAGTAGGTTGGATATTAGGAAAAACTACTTCACCAGGCGGGTGGTGAAGCACTGGAACGCATTGCCTAGAGAGGTGGTGGATTCTCCATCCCTAGAGGTTTTTAAGTCCTGGCTGGGATGATTTAGTTGAGGTTGATCCTGCTCTGGGCAGGGGGCTGGACTCGATGACCTCCTGAGGTCCCTTCCAGCCCTGTGATTCTGTGAACGCACCTCAGCCAGCCTTTTCAGTGATACTCATGCAGTGTTGTCAGGATCGTTGGGTTTGTTAGTCAAGTGGAACACAGCACAGAAAGTCCTTTGGTTAGCACAGCACACTGAAGGGTAAAGCAAAGTCCTTTCTGGTCAGCCTCAAGCCTCAGCCAAGCTGTCCTGAACTCCATTTCCAGGCCCCCTCTCTCTCCTGCCTTAGTTTTTCCAGAGCTCGCCCTTACTCCCACACCTCCCGCCTCTCAGTCTTGTTCTTGAGCCGGGGTCTTTCCTCAGCCTCCCTGCAGAGAGGCAGGGAAGTCCATGAATCGTTGGAGCTAGTATTGTCTCGCTAGCCCCCTTGTCTCTCCGGATCACTTTCAACTCGTTCCTGATGACTCTTAATTCCACCAGACAGCTAGACCGCACCTCCCCCCACAACCTACGTCTCAGCCCTGCTGTGAAGGGAAACATAATCCTTAGCCCCCAGCTGGGTGCCACGCGCAATGTTAGTGAAACTGAGGTATGCGTAGGCCTCCTAAAATATTAGCCTAAATCCCTGCTTCATTATACACACACCTGGCTCACTGACTCCTCCCCATCCTCTTATCCCCTTCAATACCCTGCCCGTCGTCAGCCTGACACACCAAGCCCCCAAGTCCTCCCACATTGTCCTGGCTTACTGACCCCCGCATCCCATCCCCCGAACTCACTGACACTCAATTCCTTGTGATGTTTCCTGGGGGGGGACCCAGGGTTGTGAGGCACCTCACTGCCACCTGTGCTTAACATGAGGCAATCTAGTCTGTTGTGGGGTCAGCTCCCCAACCCCACTGACAACACAAGCTCTCCCTCTGCAGATCTCTTGGGCTCTTCTAGCACTCGGCGGGTTCATAGCAGGCACCAGACAGCCATTGATCTCTCCCGGCGTCTGCCTGGAGTGCCCAGCCCCTGGTCCACTCAGTGCTCCAAGTATTCACAGATCCCATGCTTCCAAAGAGTCAGCAAACCCCAGCTTCCCAATTCCACCTCTGATCACTTCTCTGCCTAACACAGGACCGCTATATAACAAAGCATAGAGATTCAAGTAGCAGCCAGTAGACGTTCTGAAAACCAGTAGGTACATAGAAAATAAAATCATAACATGAATTCTACATCCCAGACTTCATAAACGGATTGCTCTCATGCCGCACTCAGAACCCCAGCAGGGTTCTACAGCCTGGGGGACCATGGCCTTCCCTTCGTGAGATATGCATGTCCCAATCCCTAAGTGTGCACCTGGTTCAATATGCAGGTAGACAGACAATGCACAAAAGGCCAGGCAGGGAGATAAGTGTCAGTTACTCGTGGCCTGAAAGAAACGTCTCCAGGGTCTTGGAGAGCTGCCCTGACTCTAAGCCTTTTAGAACCCAATTCTCGGTGTAGATACATAACACTTTAAATATTATCTGTCCATGTATTTCGCAATGATCATGTCCAGCAGTCATAGTCAGTCGGCTGGATCTCAGTAGGGAACTTGCATGCCACCCTTTCATGAGCTACTAAGCAGATATCCAGCCCAGAGCTTCTCTGTAAAATCCTCTGCACTCCTTGTGCCCTCTGCCAGTTGGCACCATCTGTCTCATCCCCCAGTTCCCTGATCTTCCCATCCCTCCATACTGCCCTGGCTCACTGACCCCATAGTGCCTTGACTCACTAATCCCCTGTTCCCCAATCCCCCTAGACTCTCTGACCCCCTAGTCTTCCCATGCCACCCTGGCTCACTGACTCATGATCTCCCCAATTCACAGACCCTCCAGATCTCAAATTGCTCTGGCTCACTGATCACTGCACACAGACCTCTGGTACCCTCGGCTTCGCTGACCCCTCCCCATTCCTCCAGAGCCCCTGCTCTCCCTGTCCTCTTATCTCTATGTTCCACTTGCCCTACAGTAGGAGGGCAGCTCTCGTACACCTCATTCATGCTGCCCCACAGCAGCCAGGGACGGCTCTCCCATTACTGCAGTGGTGTATCTAGTCATGGGCCCAGTTCTCTGTCACCCTCTTGGTGCTCTGCTGGGGTAACACCACATCTACTTGTGGGGCCCTGCCAGTGCAGACTAGCCTTGGCACAGGGGCATTCCCTGGCTAGCTCAGAGCTGGTGGAATGACTTTCGTCATCCTCTTGCAGCTCCCAGCATAGGGGGTATACTAGACTTTGGCTGGAGGGCTACTGTACTCTTGCTGTCCTTCCCTGCTGTAAATGCCTCATGGACCTCTCCGGGGGGCGTTCTAAAGAGGACAGAGAGGCTGTTTTCAGTGGTGACAGATGGCCGAATGAGGAGCAATGGTCTCAAGTTGCAGGGGGAGAGGTCTAAGTTGGATATTAGAAAAAAAAAAGCTCACCTATTTCACTAGGAGAGTGAAGCACTGGAAATGGGTTACTTAGTGCGGTGGTGGAATCTCCATCCCTATAGATTTAAGTCCTGGCTGGGATGATTTAGTTGGGATTGGTCCTGCTTTGAATAGAGGGTTGGACTCATTGACCTCCTGAGGTCCCTTCCAGCCCAAGGATTCTAACTGCTGGCTGCTCTGTCTTATGCTGGAGACCACAAGAGCCTGCACTTGCGCCCAAACTATGGATGGGCCTGGAGATGTGTATTTCCTACCTTTGCCCTCCAGCCCTTTTGGGTACATTGACTTGAATGGGAAAACAGAGTTCACAGGCTCAGGGTTGTGCCCCCAGCTCTTGCACCGTCCCATGGAGGAGCCACTCACTGGTACCCGGGGTCTCACTCTTCCCTCAGCTCCTCCTGAGACTGAACCTCTGGGCCTTCAGCACCCCTGTTTCACACCATGGGCTCTGCTCAGCGACTCCAACTGGGAGAGACTCCTGGGAGAGGCCTGTGTCCTCTTCCGGAACTACTGCACCTCAGTCAGCATTGTTCGTGCAGCGCTGTCAAAATAGCTGGGTTTGTTTGTCCACTGAAATGCAGCATAGAAAGTCCTTAGGTTAGCGCCGAGCACTGGAGGGTAAAGCAAAGGCCTGTCTGGTCAGCTCTCACTAATTCACCAGCCAAGCTGTCCTGCACTCCCGTTTCTGGCCTCTGGGACTCTCTCAGCCTTCCTCAGCCAGCTCCCCAGTGAGACAGCCTCCAGCTTCCTCCACAGCCCACCTCTTCCGCCTCTCAGCCCTTTGTTCGCAGGCTGGGCTCTCGGCTTTCTGCTGGGAGCCAGGGAAATCTGTCTCCCTTTGGGGGATTGGCGGCTTGGTGTCAGCAGCCCGGCATTTGGGCTTTCCAGTGTTGTCTCGGGTTTTCCAGTGACGTGGGTCGGCCTAGGCCAGGCCTTTCCAATGACCTGTTCAGTCCGCTCATACAGCTCGGTGGTACATGCACATCGATATCTGTTAGCTGTCCTGAGAACAAAGTGAATCCTCCCCTTTCCTCTCCCCTGGGCTGCAAAGTACAGGGGTAACTGAGGCACACACAGGCACCATTAAAATGTTACAGAAAATCACCCACTTTGCCACAAAGGAAGTTCTCTGGGGCTGCAAGCAACTGCTCTGGGAGAGGTGCCGTCCCCTCTGAGCTTCCCCCGGCACTGCCCTTCTGCATTTCCCCGGTATGCCCCTTCCCCACATCCTGCTCTGCCGACACTTCCTAGTCTCCGCTCCACCCCCCCCCCGCTTATCAGTCTCTGCTGTGCTGGGGCTTCCGAGGAACAAGAGGGAGGCCGCTGGCCAAGTGCGGTGTCAGCACCTTCCTGGCCAGTACTGAGGACACTGTGCTCTGTCCTGGGCTCCTCGGACTCATCTGCTGGCTGATCTGTGGCAGGGCTTGGCTGCAGGACAGCAGGGTCTGCCTCCCCGCCCCAGAGTGGTGGCGGCCTGGGCTGTGAGAGCAGAGGGAGGCGTTGGGGGAGGAGGGGAGGCACTGTGGGGTGCTTACGCAGAGAACAGTGCAGGGAGCCGCCTGGGGGGCAGAGAGGGGGCAGGTGAAGCATGCAGCAGGAATGTGACCACCGATGGGTTTATTGCCTGGGAACTCTGCCTAGAAATGAGCCGGGAGCCCAGGCACAGGGGTGGGAGAGCGGGTGGCAGGGGAACCTCTCCCACCCTGTGCCCTGCCCTCTTGGGAGCGCAAAGCTTCTGCCCCTTGGTGTGGCAGAGGGGCTCCATGGGGGTCCAGCACGAGCAGAGACCAAGGGGGTGGGTAGCTACAGACATGGGACGAGCCTGCCCAGCCCTGACAGGCAAACCTCTTCGCTCCCCCTCCCCTGCGCCAGGCACCGCCTTCTCTTCCAGCCGGCTCTGACTCGGAGGGCCCCTTGCGTGCAAAGCTACAGCCCGGGCCGGGCTCTACCAGAGGGGCTTTGGGCCTGGCGTTGGTGCTGCCTCCCCTGCCCTGTGCAGGCGCCACCCTGCGGTGGCTTTGCGCCCGGGTTGGCCCGAGGACAGCTGGAGCGTGGGCGCTGGCGGCAGCTCCCGCCTTGCCATTAATTCCAGCAAACGCCATGAAATGGGCCCACGCCAGCAGCAGCACGCCAGGCCAGAATCTGGGCGCTGCACCCATGGGGAAGCAGGGTGGGGGCTGTAGTAGGGAGGCTGCCAAGCCAAACAAAAGCGAACGTGGGTGCGCGTGAGAAACCCCGCATCTGCTTGAGGGTGTGTTGGGAGTGTTGCTCCTGGGCTTTGCCTGCAAACCCTCTTGTCCATCTGCTTTTCCCGCTCCCTTGTGTTTGTGCGCACGCCGGGATCCCACAGCCACGCTAAGGGAGAGGGCGGCTAAAGAGAGCAGCACAGGGGCAGTGTTTCCTGTACACTGAGCGCCTGGGCGGTTGCTCCAGAGAGATTGAGGTGCTGCCCAGCTGATCAGCAGAGCACCCATGGCTGCCCACAGCCAGCAGCCTGTGTTTCTTCTGGTGGTGCACATCTGCACATCCCTTGGTGCATGTAATAAAATGTATTCCACTCCAGGATGGAAAAAAATTAAAGGGAATGCCGCACTGGGGTGTGAGCCAGGAAGGACAATCCAGGCAGGCCTAGGCAGGGAGCCACCCTGGAAGAGGGCAAGAGAAAGCCAGCTCCAGTAGGAGTTGGGGAAGAGTGCTAGGGAGCAACAGGAGCAAATCAGCAGTGACCTGGCTGGGGCCAGCAGAACTTCCTTCCCACACTAGGGTCCTGACTGAGTCAGGGTATTATTTAGCATTGCATTACAACTTCATGAGAGGAAATGCCAGACCCTGGCAACCAGCACCTCCTGCTTCAGTGCAGCCCCCGGCCAGAACAACCCTGCGCTGCAGCCAGTAGCCAGGGCTTGAGGGTCACAGGTGGAATGAGCTTGGAGACCTCAGGCAGTCAGTGGTGGGGAAGGGGGTCTTTTCCTCCATCTTGCCCATTGGATTCAGCCCTACCTCTGTCCTTCCCTCATTCCTCCCTCCTGCCTCTCTCCCCCTTGGCTCTTGGCTTTCCTTGCTGGGTAATTGAATATGCAAGTGTCTCTCTCTCTCTGACACCATCTCCGATCCCTTAATCCAGCTGCCCTGGTAATTCTGCAGCCCCAGATTGGCTCAGATCTCTCCATAGACGTCAGCCTCCTGCCTCAGAGGGTAGCTTTTCTTCCCTGTTCCCCCCTGCCCCTTCGTCCTTCTATTGCTGCCCAGCAGGGCTCTGCACTGGAAATGGGCTGGGCTTTAGCAGGGAAGGTTTTAGCCATCTCTTTAGTGAGTATCCCTGGAAAAACAGGAGTGAAGACAGAATTTTTAATCTTAAGTAATCGAGGTGCATTTGTCTCTTATTTCTGACAGCTCCCTGCACCTGGGCCCTGGCTGGGAAATGGGAGCGATTCCTTACTCCCAGTAGAGGGCACTTTGCCAAGGCTGAGGCTAAGGAGACAGTCGTGTGGTGAAGGGGGATGTGTCAGCAGCGGGTGCTCCTGGATAGTAGGAGATGGAGACGCAGGGCCAGAGAGAGGAGACTTAAACGGCTCCTTGGCCCCAGCTGGGGTTTTCTGGCAAAAGTGGGATGTGTTGACAGCCCCGGAGGGGACGGGCTCCAGCATGGAGCAGGGAGGCTGTTGGCTTGATGGCAGTAGGGGGCGCTGTTCACCAGCTCTGCTGGCCTGAGCCTGGGGAGCACAGTAATGTTTCCCGGCTACCAGCTGGGGGTGCTCTCCCCAGGGTGGGGTAAAGTGGCTGGTGAGCCTTTCCCTCCATCCCCCTGCAGCCAGCTGGAGTTTTTTAAGTAGCCTGGGCAGGAAATAGTTTGGTCTCCCTCCCTGGCAATAGGTACCAGGATAGCCCAAATTAATACAGCACCTGCTGTCCTGGCCTCTCATCCCAGGGTGTGGCTCCGTATTCTTGTCCCATGTCAAGTCCGGGAGCCCTCTGCCCCTGGGCTCTAACAACGCTCCCCTCTGCTCCAGCCTGGGCCTCCAGCACTCGCAGTTCCTGCTTCTAAACGTCCCTCTCCGAGCCCTGCTGGCAAAGCCCATCTTTCCCCCCCGGCCCTTGCCTGCATGGAGACGAGGGAATTATTTTCGGAATGCGAGCAGTTATACAACCAATGAATTATTTATTGTTTTGCATCAAGGAAAAAAACCCCATTTAGTTGGGGTTCTTATTTATTTATCATCAGCGGGCACGCACGCGCCTGTGTGTGTACCGCGCGGTTTCCGTTCTCCGCACCCTCAGCCGAAGCTCCTTGGGGTTGGGTTGGCTCAGGTTGTGTTTTCTTTATGAGCTGGAGTTTTAAGCTGATCATAATACAGCTGCGTCCCTCCCTCTCTTCCAGCCCCTGCTCCCCCCAACCAGCCTGTGATTCCATTACATAAGAAAACCCAAGTACCCTTCTGGCTATCACTGATACAAGATTATGTTGCAAGCGTTCTCTTTGCCAAGACTTACCAGTGTATCAGGCAATATCGCCTCCCCCGGTTCCCCTGCAATGCTCTCCGTTCTGCTTCTCCCTGTCCCCAAGAAACTAACAAACCTAGCTGTCTTTTTCCGTATTTCAAAGACCCCCTATTGATGCCTTCTCTTGTCTCTCATGTGTTTCCTTTCCAGATTCCAGTGACAGATGGATCTCTTGCACGCTCGCTCTCTAGCTCTCGCTCTTTCTGTTTGTGAGATCTGAAGTTCTGAAGTGTCTCCGAGGGGACCCAGGAAAAGGGAAGGAGGAATTAGCCAGGGAGCCCAGCGACAGCAGAGGAGTCACCTCGCAGTGGAGGGGGGGAAAGCAGGGTGGGTGCGGGGGGGTGTTGTTCCTGAGCCTCGAAGGAGCTTTGTTGTTTGAGTTTTGGTTCGGTTTGGAAGAGAAGCACAGATTCCTCCCCACCTCCCTTGGCCAGGATCGGGAGCAGCAGGAGAGTGGATTTTGCCCCCTGCTGCTCTGCAAAGAGAGGGAAAAGGAAAATGTTGGTGAGGGCACCGGACAGAACTGAGGTGACTGTGCCCTCCTATCGCTAACCACCGAGGGCACGTCGGCTCTCATCCCTCCCCTTGCTTTTCGGAAGCCTGTGTTCTTTTTTGCCCCCGGGGGGAGGTGGAGCGCCGCACCCGAACATGCTGCGTCTGAGCTTGTGGGCGGCCGCCCTGCTCTGCATGTTCTACCCCGGCAGGGTGCGCGGTGACTGCTGGCTGATCGAGGGAGACAAGGGCTACGTGTGGCTGGCCATCTGCAGCCAGAACCAGCCTCCCTACGAGACCATCCCCCAGCACATCAACAGCACGGTGCACGACCTGCGCCTGAACGAGAACAAGCTCAAAGTGGTGATGTACTCCTCCCTTAGCCGCTTCAGCAACCTCACCGACCTGAACCTGACCAAGAACGAGATCTCCTACATCGAGGACGGGGCCTTCCTGGGGCAGGCCAACCTCCAGGTTCTGCAGCTGGGCTACAACAAGCTCACCAACCTGACGGAGGGCATGCTGCGTGGCATGGCCAGGCTGCAGTTCCTCTTTGTGCAGCACAACCTCATCGAGGTGGTCACGCCCGCTGCCTTCTCTGAGTGCCCCAGCCTGATCAGCATCGACCTGTCCTCCAACCGGCTCAGCAGGCTGGAGGGGAACACCTTCACCAGCCTGAGCAACCTGATGGTGTGCGAGCTAGCCGGCAACCCCTTCAACTGCGACTGCAGCCTCTACAGCTTCCTCACCTGGCTGGTGGTCTTCAACAACGTCACCAAGAACTATGACCGGCTGCAGTGTGAGACGCCCCGGGAGTTTGCTGGCTACCCGCTTCTGATGCCTCGACCGCACCACAACCGCAACGCCATCACCGTCTTCCAGTCCATGTGCCGAGGTGGCACCATCCCGTCCCTCTCACGGATCAACCCCTCCCCCTACACTCCTGACTCCCAGAGAGACCCGGATGAGAACTCAGGAACCACCCCCGAAGACATCCCCTCAGACATGCTCCCCACCTTCTCCACCACGGACTCCTCATTCAACCCCAGCATCAAGCTGCACCATGTGACCATCACTTCAGCCACCCTGGTGGTGACGATCCCCTCGCCCTTCAGCAAGATGTATGTGCTGGTCCAGTACAACAACAGCTACGTCTCCGATGTCACACCGCTGAAGAACAAGAAGGAGTATGTCACCCTGAGCAAGCTGAAGGCACACACCGACTACACCTTCTGCGTGGCCTCCATCCGCAACTCCAAGCGCTACAACCACACCTGCCTATCCTTCGCCACCAGGAGCAAGGGGACGGAGGACCCAGTGCCCAATACCTCCACCACCACTCACTATATCATGACCATCCTGGGCTGCCTCTTTGGGATGGTCATTGTCCTGGGGGTGGTGTACTACTGCCTGCGGAAGCGAAGGATGCAGGAGGAGAAGCAGAAGTCCCTCAACGTCAAGAAGACCATCCTGGAGATGCGCTATGGCTCGGACATAGACACCAGCTCCATCGTCCACTCTTCACAGAAGCTGGGCGAGCCGCCCGTCATCCCCGTCTCACGGATGTCCTCCATCCCTTCCATGATCGGGGAGAAGCTGCCCCCCTCCAAGTCAATAGAGGCTGGGATGGAGACTCCCAAAGTCACCACCAAGGGCAACTACATTGAGGTGCGGACAGGGGGCGGGGATGGGCTGGAGCGAGCCCAGCGGGATGATGATCTGCGTGAGCTTGACAACGGCCAAGGTTCGGCAGCTGAGATCTCCACCATCGCCAAGGAGGTGGACAAAGTCAACCAGATCATCAACAACTGCATCGACGCCCTCAAGCTGGACACGGCCTCCTTCCTTGGAGGAGGAAGCGGTGTTGATTCTGACATGGCCTATGAATGCCAGTCCATCCCGGCTGGTTCCTCTGGTGGGCTGGAACGGCCTGGCTTCCTGTCGCCACCTTACAAGGAGAGCTCCCACCACCCCCTGCAGCGCCAGCTGAGCGCGGATGCAGCTGTGGCCAGGAAGACCTGCAGTGTCTCATCCAGCGGCTCCATCAAGAGTGCCAAGGTCTTCAGCCTGGACGTGCCCGACCACCCGCCAATGAGCAAGTCGGATTCCAAGTACATTGAGAAGGGCAGCCCACTCAACAGCCCCCTGGATCGTCTTCCCCTGGTGTCCCCGGGCGCCATCCACCACCTGGAGGTAAAACCATCCTACCATTGTAGTGAGCACCGTCATTCCTTCCCAGCCCTGTACTACGAGGAGAGCGCCGACACCCTGAGCCAACGGGTGTCGTTCCTTAAGCCGCTCTCCCGCTCCAAGAGGGACTCCACATACTCCCAGCTCTCCCCCAGACACTACTTCTCGGGCTACTCCTCCAGCCCCGAGTACTCATCCGAGAGCACCCACAAGATCTGGGAGCGCTTCCGGCCTTACAAGAAGCACCACCGGGAGGAGGTTTACATGGCGGCCGGCCATGCCCTGCGGAAGAAAGTCCAGTTTGCAAAGGACGAGGATCTGCATGACATCCTGGATTACTGGAAAGGAGTCTCTGCTCAGCAGAAGTTGTGACTTTCTTTTTAAAAGGAAAGAAAAACAAAAAAATCCAACGACCACCAACAAAAGAACCACTTGACTGTGATCAAAAACCGAACAGCCCCCTTTCCCCTGACAAAAACAAACTGAGAACCGTTTCTTAAAAAGTTTACAAAAAAAGAAAAAAAAAAAGCAAACAAAAAACAAACTCCCGCAATGAATTGTCTCTCCTGTGTTACAGGGACCACTCTTCCTCCTGCAGCTGGTTGGGAGGAGCTGCCTGCTTTGACACTGTGGTAATGACGCTGGGGGTCTGGTGGGAGGGAAGGGCGAAGGGGGAGAGAGGCATGGGGAGCAGAGAAGGATGCTAACTGGGCCTAGACTAAACCGCTAACTATCGCTTTTATGTTCCTGTTGTTATTTTGTTCCAAATTGCAGGGGGGAGGAGCTAAGGGTAAGGATGGGGCTTCTGCTTGCTCCCTGGGGCAGCCCCCATCATGCGTGCTCATCGAGAGAAAGTGGGGGATTTCACAAAGCAAAGGGCTCCCTCCTTGGCATTTTATGGTGTTGGGGACTGGGGTCTTCAAGGTGTCCTCCCACCTTCCCAGGAGGTGTGGGGTTTGTACAGACTCTAGCATGTAACTAGAGACTCTCCCCTTTCCCTCCACCTTGGGCTTCAGCAGGGTGTCCTGAGCCTGGGGACGGGTCTCCTGTCTCAAGGTCACATCAGCCTCCTTCGCTCACTGAGGAAAGGGAGGCAGGGCACACAGCACAGGGCTCTCCCCGCCTCCGGTGCATATTGGAAGAGAGGTCACCAGTTTTCTCAGGCCCCGGGGCGCCTCCCATGCCCGTCCCCGTCCCCAGCTGAACAGTCCAGTTGTCTTCCAGGAAGTGCTGGGGAGCATGTTCTCCGGCCTGGCAAAGTGGGGTTTGCTCGTGGCAGAGCAAGGCGGGGAGTGGGGGAAGAAGTTGGGAATTCCCAACTGTGCTGAGATCAGACGGAGTTCCCCCTCCCTTCCCCCATCCTGTCTTGCCCCAGAGGAGGGGAGGGGCCTGCACCTGCCACTTCCTTCATTTGTGCTGCAGGTTCTGCACCCCGCCCGCCCTTGTGATTTGCGGGGTCAGAGCAGAGGCCCCTCTCCCATGGCGGGGGTTGGAGAGTGAGTGGATGTGACCAGGGGCATCTCTCTGTTACCCATTACACGGGACGTGTGAAAAGGCTGGGTCTGGACAAGTCAAGGTGGTGGGGCCTGGCTGCCACACGAATGGGGCTCATGTGCCTCTCACCGAGAGGAGAGAGCACAGGGCTTAGAGAAGAGGGGTTACGAAGTGGGAGAGAGGGGGGGATTGGGGAGTGGGCAGGGGAAAGGGGGTACAGCCCGGGAGACTGGTTCTGAGGCAAGGAAGGGGGGTTCTCCCTCAAGGAGGTGATGTCCTGGGCCCTCACCTTGTGAGCTCTGCCATGGAGATGGTGTTGGGACCTGAGCTCCTGGACTGAGCTCTCCCGCTGCCCTCTGCAGAGCTCCAGTAGGCTTCCTCATCCATGTTCGGCTGGTCCTCCGTGTGCCATGTGTCACGGTGCCCACCCACCAGAAGGAATCCCCAAGGTGCCTGCATACCCCTCATGCCCAGCCCGCTCCCATCCCAGCATTGCTCCCTTGGGCTTGGGCCCTTGCTCCCCACCAACTGGCCCAGGCCTTCCCTTCCCTACCCCTTCTCTGAACAAATCAGCAAAGCACAATCTTTTGACACCCACCAAATCCACAGCCGTTTCCTTTGGAGGGGGAGCCTGTTCCAAGTGCGGCTGGCCGCCCCCGCCCTGATTTTGACAATCTTTCCCATTTCTCGGACGGGAGGAAAGCTGAGGCCTCCTCTCCCTCCCCTTCAACACTGGCAGGGCCTCCATCACCAGGGGAGGCCCCATTGCTGCCAGCCTCAGACCCAAGGCCACGCGCACAGCCTGGGAGAGGCCGGTTCCCCCTGAGGAGCTGTGCAGAGCTCAAGGGGATGGCTGGAGGCACTGGCAGTGTTGCAGGGAGAGGGACGGGGAGACAAAGGCACTGGGACAGGGTCGCCATTGGGCACAAGTACCCGTATCCGTCAGACAGCTTAGATCCTATTAAGAGTGGCTAATCAGTATAAACGGATTCTGCTAGCCGGCCTTGTAGCCTTGTTGGTCCTGGGATAAGAGAGAGAGAAAGTGGGTGAGGTAACACGCTTGAACCTCTTCAACCCGGCAACCTTGAGAAACAGGCTGTGCCGAATTAAGGAATTCTCTGCACCGTGGGTGTTCGCCATAATGAAGGGTAAACAAAGCCTATTCCTGAAGCTTTTGTATGTACAAACCATCATGGAGTGCTGCACGTGTACAACCTGTCATAAAAGAACCCCTCAGTGCCCTGTGTTTAAGCTGTTACTTTGCCTTGATGGTCATATGCAGGTAATTAAGCAGAAAACCGCGAACTGTACGGTACAGTGCTCTGCCGTTCTCATGTTTGCAAGTTCCGTTTGTGCCAGACGGTGCGGTACAGTATATACACGTGTGTACTTTTTGTTTTGTTCTGTATTTAATCTTCTTTTACTTGTGTTATCATTATGGCATTCCAGCCACGTCGAGGTCCAAGCTACAAATGTTTCCAGCTCACAGATACCTGGGTTAAGGAGGTTCAAGTGTAGCTTTTATTGGCCTTCAGCTCCTCTTCGAAGTTGGTCCAATAAAAGCTATTACCTCACCTGCCTTGTCTGTCAGATTCTCAGCTGTTCGTGGGCAACAGCACCATCCAGTGGCTGGTGTGGTAAATCCCAGGGGTTTATGTCCTAGGGCAGGATTTCCCAAAGGGTGGTACGTGTGCCCCTGGTGGAACTCACAAGGATGTCCAGGGGTACACAGCAGAAAATAAAATACTAAAAATCAGGAGCGCAGCACGGGGATGGCACTGGGAGAGGGGGGGGCGCTGAAAAGGCCGAAGGCCCCAAAGGGGTACAGGAATCTTTTACGTTTGGGAAAAACTGCCCTGGGGCGATCACAATGTGTCTTCCTTATGGAAATCCCAGGGAAAGGATCTTGGGGCATATTCCCTATGACAGTGTCATGCCAGCTGCTTGGGGACCTGGGCTGCAGAATGGCTCCCGAGGCTCACGAAACATGGGAGCTGGCAGATGACTGGAAGGAAGCGTAGGTCACGTTACAGCCCATCTTGGCAGGAAAGGGTGAGAACCTGCTGGGGAGTGGAGGGGGACCACGCTTCGTGCATGCCCCACCCTGTGTTTCTTCCCTCTCCTCCCCCGCAGCAGTAGTGCCAGTGCCCACTGCGTCCCATAAGCTATTCCACGTGGCCAAAGAGTTCGGGGACCGTGGGGTGGGTTTATAGTCTACCGGGATCTCGACTCCCGTTCCACCTCTTGGGAGCAAAGGCGGGGGCGTAGCCATGTGGGCCAGCTGTTGGTCCCCTGGAAGGAGACACTCCTGTTGCCTGAGCTGGGGGTGTGGGTAGGTTAAATGGGGTGAGCAACCCAACCACCTTCCTCCCCTTGGTGACCCCCAGCCTTGGGGGGTGGAGGTTTGCACAAGAGGACTGTTTTGAGGGGTTGGGGGGCGGAGCATCCCACCCCTCCTCCCCGCCGCTGGCTGGCGAACGGGAACGACAGCCAGCAAAGTACATGTGCTCCCTGGCTGAGAGGAGCAGATCGAACCTTATCTTTGCATGATGATTTGACTGTATTTTTCTCAGCAGCCACCTGTTGTGTATGTGCCAGTTTGTCGAGGTTTAACCCTCTCCCTGGTCTCTCCCTCCGCCCCTCCCCCCCTTTGTGGTTTGATCAGAGACTTAGGATTTGGGGGGGAGCAGATGCCAAAGAGAGCTCAAGCCCAGGGTCCCCGCTGAGCCATGCCCCCTCCCCTCATGCTGCTCCTGTCCAGCCTCCTCACCCCATCCCCCACAAGTTTCCTGGCTCTTGCTTAGGGCAGCAGCTACATCACCAAGGGTGTGATGGGCCTGGCCCTGACGTCCTTGCTCACTCTTGTGGCCGCTAGCCCTCCTCCCTCCAGTTCCCACTCTTGTCACGAGAGCCGCTTGCATGAGCAAGGCCCTGTGGGAAGACCCCGCTCCCCCCCGGCATCTGCTCCAGCCTGAACCCAGGAGTGAGGCCTGTCAGTGGCGAGATGGTCTTGATTTGGGGGGACGGAGCACCCCAACTTTGAGGACACCTCTGATGCCTTTGAGCCTGCTCTCTGACCTGAGTCCTAAAGACCTGAGTGGGCTTTGGAGCCGACCGTGTCCCTTTCCATCCCCCCTCTGATAGCTGGCAGGGTGTGGTGAGGGGGCTGCCCTGAGTCTCCTGCTTTGTCACTGTTCCTGGACCTTCCACCACAAGCCTGTGAAACTGCTCAGAGAAAAGGGCTCCACTGGGGGTGATCCAGGACCTGAAGCTCATGGCTAGTTTTTTGCTTTGTTTCTGAGCTGGACCAACTCCAGGATTTCATTGCGGGGCAACAGGAATCTCCTTCACTCAACTGGAAGAAGCTCAGCTGGGTTCCTGTGCCCCTGGAATGGATTCTGACCCCTAAGTGGGTGGCTCTTCCCCTAGCAATGGGTGCGAGGTTCAGCCCCCACTTGTGCTGCAGGGCTCATTCCTCGTCCTGCGCCCTGTTTTGTACAATTCCTCCCGAGGCAGGTGTGAAATATTCATGAGCAACAAATGAAAATTAATGTCAAGGAATCCTGGCTGAGGTGGTGTCCGTGTGTTTGCAATGCTAATCAGCTCCCGTGCCTGTCAGAGCCTCTTGGAGGCAGCTCGTAAAGAGAAGGGGCACTGGAGCAAGCAAGAGGAGGGAAGAGGTCAGAGCAAGGAGTGAGGGATGGGATGAGACAGGGAAGGGAGGTGATGGCAGGGGAGGCTAGCAGAGCAGGAGGTGGGGATTGGGAGTAATGGAGAGGAGGGGGCAGAGGGCAGAGCTGCTGGAGAGGAGGAGGCGGGTGGGAGCAGCTGAGAAGAGCAGGGCAGCGGGATGCAGTTGCCCAAGAGGAGGAGGCATTGGGGTGATGGGGGAAAGGAGGTGACAGCATAAGGAAGGAAGGACCTGGATGAGGGGATGGACTGCACCCTCAGCAAACTGGCAGATGACACTAAGGTAGGGGGACAAGGAGATGTGTAGGAGGTTCAGGATAGGGTCCAGAGTGACCTAGAGAAATTGGAGGACTGGGCCAAAAGAAATTTGATGCAGTTCAACAAGGAGAAGTGCAGAGTCCTGCCCTTGGGACAGAAGAATCTCAACCATTGTTACAGGCTGGGGACCGACTGCCTGAGCAGCAGTGCAGCAGAAAAGGACCAGGGGATTACGGTGGATGAGAGGCTGGGTATGAGTCAAGAGTGTGCCCTTGTAGCCAAGAAGGCTAACAGCATAGTGGGGTGCATTAGGAGGAGCATTTCCTGCAGATCTAGAGAAGTTGTTATTCCCCTCTATTTGGCACTGGTGAGGCCACATCCGGAGTGTTGCATCCAGCTCTGGGCCCCCCGGTATAAAAAGGATGTGGATGCATTGGAGAGGGTTCAGTGGAAGGCAATGAAAATGATTAGGGAGCTGGAACACATGACCTGTGAGGAAAGGCTGAGAGATTTGGGCTTATTTAGTTTGCAGAAGAGTGAGGGGTGATTTGGCAGCAGCCTTCAGCTTCCTGAAAGGTCCACAACTCTAAAGCGAATGGAGAGAGACTGTTCTCAGTGGTGACGGATGGCAGAACAAGGAGCAATGGTCTGGAGTGACAGAAGGAGAGAAGTAGGTTGGATATTAGGAGCAAGAGGGTGGCAAAGCACTGGAATGCATTACCTAAAGAGGTGGTGGAATCTCCACCCCTGGACGTTTTTAAGTCCCAGCTTGAAGAAGTCCTGGCTGGCATGATTTAGTTGGGGTTGATCCTGCTTGAAGCAGGGGGCTGGACGAGATGACCTCCTGAGGTCCCTTCCAGCCCTAGGATTCTATGATTCTATGAGTGCAAAAATGCAGAGCTGGGTTTCGGGAAAGGCGGGGGGGGGTCACAGCTGGTGAGAAGAGTGAGAAGAGTGAGAAGAGGGCCTGCAGGAGCAGCTGAGGGGGGGTCTGAGAAGTGGCAGTGGAGGATGGGAGGACATTGGAGTAGGCTCAAGGCTGTCTCTGGCTGCCCTCTGCGTATAGCCACTTCCTAGTAGTGCTGGACACAGGCAGCAGTGGGGCAGGGAGCAGAGGCCCAAATGGGGACATTCAAGGCACTCCTCACTGGAAGGCCAGCCCAACGAGCAATGGGTAGGGGCATGGGCAGTGGGGACTGAGTGCTGGCACACTCCCGATCCAAGGGCCCCTCCATTGGTGAAGATCCTGCCACAGTGACTCCCATCTGACATCTGCCCAACACAGCTCCCGCTGCCTCAGCCTGGGACGCCGGGCGCTCCCCTGCATAGCTCAGCCTGGGACTGCACAGCCAGTTCTGCTACTTGATGGGAGGCACCTTGGGGTGGCCAGCCAGCGCATGGCACTCATGTAGCTGCCTGGATTTGTAGGGTATCCCTCCCCGGCCTGGGGCATCCCAAGGACCAGGAGAACAAATATCTGATAACAGGCTGCTCCTCACTCTTAGAGGGAGGTGTGCCATGCTCCAATGGCTAGAAATGGACACTAGATGAATTTGGAGTGGAAAGCAGGTGTACGTTGTTGCCTGTGGGGATACTTGACCATAATGCTAGCTTAGCAAGGGGTCCTGGTGCATTCTCCAGCAGTGGCTGTTCTGCGGTAGGAATTAGTCTGGGAAAGTTACATGACCTGGGTTCTGGAGGCCAGGCTGGAGAAACAGAGTGGTCCCGTCTGGCTGGGCCTCTGTGAGCAAGGAGGCTACTGGGCATTGGGGTGGGTGGTTGTTCGTAGCTGGGAGGATGAGCTGTGTGTTAGGCAGTGTGCTCTGGGGGCTTGGACCAGAGAATTCTGCCTCTTCCCCTCATTCCACAGCAGGTTTCTGGTGTTCTACTTGGGAGGGAAGAGTAGAGGCTGTAACACATTAAAGCGTCTTTTGGCACTGGCCTGTCTCTGTACTTTGCCCCCCACCCCTAGTTCACCTGCCCCCACGCAGCAGGAGGCTGTATCTGGACTGCTCCCCACAGGGGAGAGGGCAGCCTAACCCCCTCTGGGTGAGAGGCCTTCCTCTGTCCTTTCTCTGGAAGCGATGGCTTTTCGCTTGTCCTCTGTCCCTTCCTTGCTCCCATCAGGCCACGCCATGGTCCCCACCCCGGCCTTGCTCTCGGGAGTGCCCTGTTCTAGAACCCCCACTTCCTCTGCCTGTGGACATACTAGCGAGGAGGTTGGTTGGGAAGGACGGGGGGGGGTCATCCTGGCTCCACTACCGCATCCCCAGAGACGGGCAGCGAGCCAGCCGTTCCCTCTGCAGTGCCCACCCCTTGCGCCCCTGGAATGCAATGCAGATTCGGAGGCAGCTGCCCGGACTGGTTCCTCGCCAGCCACTCCCGGCCCTTCTCCTGTAACGACCCTGTGACCTTGGCTGTGTATGGACACACCCTGTTTTTATTTTTAGCCCCTGCCTCCTTGTTTGAAACCGAATGGCACGAAATCGTTTTTCCTCGACTCGGAGATTCCTGTATGGAGAAAATCAATTTCTATATTTGCAATAAATTTCTTAATAAAAAAAAAGCCAACAAAAAACAAACAAAATGAGAAAGTCTGCGTCTGAGTCTGTGTGTCTTGCCTCTCCAGACCTTCTCCTCGGCCCACCGGGAAGGGCTCCCAAGGGAGGGGCTGGAGTTGTGGACGGGTGCATCTGGGGATGGTGGCGGTGTGCGCAGAGGACAGTGCTGAGTGAGAAAGGGGAATGCAGCCGGGAGGGATGGAGACGAACACAGGAGAGAAGGAATAAAGTTTTTCTCAGTGGTGCTCAGCACCAGCAGATTCCCCTCCAGAGAACAAAGACACACCCAGGTTGCGTGTGTCTCTGCTGTTGCCCTTCACCTGCTCTGTTTAGCCAAGCCTATTCCATTGTCCTCCCACATCCCTGTGTCGTGGTGGCACCATCTTACACCCCAGCATCCTGGTCCTTTCTATTTCATCTCTTCCAAACCCAGTGCAACCCCCTGCACCCAAGCCTCCTCCCACCCCCTTATTTACCTTGCCCTCTGTAGTTTTGCACCCTTGGGATCCCTCCGGGGCTGCTCCTGCTGTGTTTCCACGTCCAATTTCCCCAAGGTATGTGTGTTCTCCAGAGCTTCCCAAACTGTTCTTATTTATGTAGATTTGCTTGCACACATCTGACGACAGCCTTTTGAACAGCCTCCACTTCCTATCTGTGTCAGCCAAAGCAAACGAGCCCATTCTCAGATGCACAGGCTTTACACTCTGGCCTGGGGTGGGAAGGTGGTCCAAACACACTTTCTGCTCCTTCCCCTCCCTCCTGTCAATCTCAGGATGTCTGGGGGTTGACACCAACCCAACCTAATACTGTGTAAGTAGCCTTGGGGATGCACTAAGTCGGGGCGAGCAAATTTTTTGCATCGGGGCCCCACTTTTCGTCCCTGCCCTTAGCTGCCCTGCCTCCACAACCTGGCTAATGTCATTCAAACCGCTGGAACTTGCATTTGTGTTCCTACGAAAAAAACACAAAACCTCTTTGGCACGCGTAAGAAACCACATCTGTAGCATGTAGAAACTGCAGCAATCGGTATATAAATGCGAATGCCAGTACATAAAACCAGCAATATAGTGCAAAGTTTTAATGAGATGGATGAGACCCAGCAGGCACTCATGCTGCACCCCCCTTACAAAATTTCATGGCCCCCTGCACTTTGATCATCCTGCTTTAAGTTACACCTTCGGCAGCCAGCCACTACACTGCCAGCGGTGTGCGCTGTTCTCCATCCTCCCCTTCCCAGAGATGCTCCTTTCCTACCCCAACGCAGCCCTGCAGAGCGGAGGGGTACCAGGGCTGCAGCAGCTCTGCCTCTGTCGGATGTTCCTCTGGGTCAGGAGAAGTCCCTGGCTGGCTGCTTAAATCAATGCCCGGTTCCCCGCTGTACTTGGACAGGCCTGAGGAGGCTGACGGTGCGTGGAAGGGACTGGGGGGTTCTGAGGAGGAGAGCACGGTCACGTAGGAAGGCAAAGCAGGCCTGCAGGTACGCGCTGCCTTGCGTACGGCATGGCAGGAGGCCCTAACCTGTGTCGCAAGTGCCCCGCCCTGTGGTGCAGGAGACCAGGGCTCTGCAGAGTCACACTTCGTAACCTCTGCGACTGGGAGGATTTAATGGATTAAATATCACCATTAACCCAGTCAGTTCAGTACCCCCGTAGCGTTTATTCTGACACTAATTTAGGTTTGATTTCCTGAAGGTGGGCGGCCCCACTTTTCAGTGGCTGGGAGCGCTAGGGCTATAGATGAGCACGACGCAGGGGGCTGGCCCTTTGCCGTGAGAAGAGTCAGAGCCCCCTCTGTGTTGCCACCCACTCTTCTCCCAGGGGGAGAGACTGAAGGGCTCA
The DNA here is from genome assembly GCF_033958435.1 of Carettochelys insculpta. Classification (NCBI taxonomy): domain Eukaryota; kingdom Metazoa; phylum Chordata; order Testudines; family Carettochelyidae; genus Carettochelys; species Carettochelys insculpta. Next base: position 279,820,100 of record NC_134137.1, on the reverse strand, counting down.
GCTGGCTCTGGCAGGCCTTTGGGGTGGCTAGCCCAGGCCATTGCTGGTCCCGGGGGAGGGCTAAGCTCATGGTGCTGCAAGGAGCAAGTAGGATCCTGGAGGAGGTCTTGAGCTAGCCGGAGGGGGACACCAGGGGAGGCTAGCAGGAGAAAGCTGTGTGCCTGTTGCGCTGTCCTGTGACCTGGCTTCCCAGGCTGCCATGTTCCCATTTCGCCTGATGCTTGTTTCCTTCCCATCAGTGACAGGATCTGAGCAAGGGCTGTGACTAGCCGGGGATGGTAGGGGAGGCTCCAGCTCCTAGGGAATTTGAGCCCTCTCTGAATAGCTGCCTGCCAGCTGGGACGGAGCAGTGGCTCAGAACTGCTCCAGGCAGAACTTCCTGTCTCTGCTGCAACCCTCAGCACCCCGCGCAGCCGCCTGGGCACGTTCACTTTCATCCCCAGGCAGCCAATCTTGCAAAAGCAGGGTGGAGGGGGAGCCCCTAACTAGCGCAAGGGAGTGGGGAGCGTACGAGTTGCTGACGAGAAGAAGGATGGTTCAGTGGTTAGAGGCCAAGCTTGCCCGAGGAGGCTGTGAAGGCCAGGACTCTATTAGGGTTTAAAAAAGAGCTCGATAAATTTTTGCAGGTTAGGTCCATAAATGGCTATTAGCCAGGGGTAAAGTATGGTGCCCTAGCCTTCAGTACAAGGGCAGGAGATGGATGGCAGGAGATAAATCACTTGATCATTGTCTTCTGTTCTCCTTCTCTGGGGCACCTGGCATTGGCCACTGTCGGCAGACGGGATACTGGGCTGGATGGACCTTTGGTCTGACCCAGAATGGCCATTCTTATGTTCTTATGAGGTAAACAGGGTTCAATTCCCTGCTCTGCTGTCAATCGCCTGCATGATCCTGAGCCAGTGGCTCATGCCTACAGCCTCAAAGCTATTGCGCCTTAGAGCCCCGTCTGCCCAGTAGGGACCTGCTGTTATTCCCCATCTCCCTGAGTGCTGAAAGGAGAAACACCCTGCTGACAAAAGGGTCAGATACTCCGCTGAGGGCCTACCTAGGGGCACCCAAGTGCCGCAGGTGCGTGGTTTTGTGCGCAAGGCACTAGCCTGGGATGCACGAGCGCTGTGCTCACGCAACAGACCACCTTGTCTTACTGGGGACAGGGTGCGTGACTGCTCTGGGCCACCATTCCTTGTGTGTGAGACAGCACCCTCGGTCACTCCCCTTTCTCCCGAGGTGTTCATACCGTCCAGCCCACAACAGGGCCCTGGTGTTGGCTGTGCTGGTACCACAGCTATTCCAGACAGGGAAGGATGAGGGGAGCAGAGGAGGGTAAGTGGAACAGTGAGTTGCATCAGTGAAGAAGGTGACTCTCTCGCTTGCTAACAGATCCCTCTTGACTCCTCTGTGGAGGCATTAGTGTGGCGTCTAGCCTGCAGGCAGCGGTGGGCTGGAAACATGATCACGCCTGGTCAGCGCTGCCTTGGGAAATAAGTCAAAAGCACCCTCCAGAAGGCAAAGGGGCTGGGGGGAGGGGGGATCAAATGAAAAATCAACACAAACATATTTCTGGGCTGCATCTCCATATAGATTGCCCAAAAGGGGAGCATTAAGAATTCATTGCCGCGCCCGCACCCAATTTTCCAGCCCAGTGCCTTTTTGCGGCTTGTCTCACTCTGCTTTCAATGGGAGAGGAAATGGAGAGGCTGCCCAGCGTGCAGGAGAGGGAGGTCTAAACAACACAGCTGAGTAAGAGCTGGGGACGTCTCTCCAGGCAAAGAGAACTGAAGTGAGTTGTGGGGGAAGCACAGGGCTGCTTCTAGGGTTTCTGTTGGTCAGCAGGTGGGAAGGATCTTTCCCAGCCCAGAGTCACCCACACAAGCACAGGCTGAACCTCTCTAATCCAGGACTCTCTCGTCCAGCGCCATCTGTAATCCAACATGATTTTAGTTAGCCGGACAACCACTTACCGTGGATGTGACCAGGTTCCTGTGGTCCCATAAAGTTTGTTTCCAGCCACCAGTCCTGGCTCTCAGAGTTCTGTGCTGTTACTTAGCTGTAATTTACCTCTAAAGGTTGTCTCAGATCCCAGCAAGCAGTGGGAGTGTTGGTAATGTGCCAGACAATACTCATTGCCCATGGTCCAGCAAATTCTCTCACTTGAAACCGGTCAGATCTTGAGGGTGCTGGACAAGAGAGGTTCAAACTGCAGTGAACCTTTTCCCACACCTTCTACTTTGTTGCCTTAGGCATCTGGCTGTTTGGCTCAGCATGGAGAGGAGAGATGCCCGGAGGGTAAGGGACTCTTTTATAATCACAGGCACAAGCCACCATCTTCATGGTGCTAAGAGGGCCAGTTCCACAGCCAGGGTAAGGGGCCTGGGGGCTCAATGCTGAGGATGTGAGGATCACTGCAGTACGCGTTAAAGATCTGTGAACCCAAGACAGTGATTTGTCAGGGCAGTAAGGGCTGGGGTAGGTCCAGAGGATGGATGGGGGAAATAAGGAGGCCATAGAGGCTGTGTCAGTATCCTGTGTTGGGTTCCCCAACAAGGGGCCAGCACAGAAGCTGGGGATGGGCTTGGACAGTTAATAGTTGTGGTGTGTCTCTAGCCCTGTCCACCACAGGAGCTCACTGGCTCAAATTCTAATCCAGCATTAGCAAATCCAGGTCCAAGAAAGTCACGGAGCTGCTCCTACTTAGCCCAGTATGAACAAGGCCCATTGCCTGCTTAAACCCCGCAGCACCCTGAGAGGGAGACAATACTGCTACAGATGGAGAAACTGAGGCATGGAGCAGTGCGGTAACTTGTCCATGATCACCCAGTGAAGTCAGTAGAAGAGAGTCAGAAACCCCTGTGCCAACCACTACCTGCTCCGGAGGAGTGATGTGTCTGCACTCCACCTTCTAGTCAAGGCACCCATAAGCGTAAATCTGCACACCTGCTAGCTGAACTTGACCAGTCGCTGTTGTCTGTGGATTCCCACACCAGCACTCTTCTGGGCGGGGAAGGGGCACCACATGCCCTCAGCAAGAAGGCTGGGAGAGTCAGTCAGAGCCCGTGCTGCCTGGTGAGGAAGCGAGTTGCTGCCTCGGTTTACCTCACCATTGCTTCCTCGTTATCCCGTCCCTGCTGTCCCATGGCGTCCATTTCTCCGGTACTCTGGAGTGGCAGCCAGGGAGATAATTGGTATTTGTGATGCTGTCTGCTGAGCACTCTGCGGCAGGAGCTGCCAGAACGAAGCTGTGATTTAGATAATTAGGGCTAATTACAGGCTTCTGGGGGCTCTGTTGCCACACAGGCTCAGTGAAGCTCAACCTTTCAGGACCGTTGATGGGAATGGCGCAGGGGAAGGAGGGCACCGAAGAGGTGAAGCTGGTGGTGCTGAAGTGACGACTGGCAAAAGGCGCTTTCCCTCTCCACTGGGGTAGGAGAAGTGAGAAGGGGCAAAGGGCTGCAGGCCGTAGGCCAGGCCACCTCATGGCCATCAGCCAGGCTCTGGCATGCACAAGCAGGACGGACCCAGTGCTGCCTGTCCTGGGCCTGCAGGTCAGATAAGGCACGGGCAGGAGCTGTGCAGGGAAGGCTCTCTCAGTGGAGGTATCTCTGGCCAAAGTAATTTCAACCCGGGAGCTTCAGGAAGCCAACGGGCCAGGGCTCCGTGGGGTTCACTAGCCACCCGGCTGCAGGGAGGTCATGGAAACCTGCCCAATAAAGCAAGTAGGTGTTGCCAGGTAGCGACTAGCTTGATGGGTTCCTCTTGGAGAACACTGATCAACGCCTCCTTCCCCGAAGCGCATAGAGTGGCAGGCTGGGCCCCCTCTGGAGTGGGGGCCTTCCGCCCGCCCTGCTGAGCTCCGGCAGAAGAAGACGGCCTGTCCCAGGCATTTGGAAAGGGGGGTGGAGACACCAACAGCCACGCCCCCCAGCAGCAGATAGAGTCTTTCAACCAGGCACCCCACCCCATGCAGCCCCCAGCCCGGGCACCGGGAGTGGCAGAAGTCTCCTGCAAGTGTGGGGGTGCCTTGGGGGGAGGCTAGTGACTGAACCGCTGCCCTGCCCTGCTGTGCTCCTTCCCCAAGGTCCCACCCTTGTGCTGCCCCTTCCCCACATTGCAACCCCCATCCCTGATCCTCCTCGCTGCCCCCTTTTCTCCCCCCACCTGGTTGCTCGCTGATCCTTACAGAGGGTGCAGGGTGGGAGGCCCCCACCCCACCCATACCAGTGCTGCTGGTGGGCACTGCTGGCTCCTCTGCCGTGATTGTAGTGAGGCCCCTGGCTGAAGCGGGGCCACATCTCCCTGCCGGGCCGCGTCACACTATAGCGGTGGCTCTGGTGAGTGAGGCCAGCCCAGGCGCCTCTGCAGAATGTTAATGTCAGGTTGGTAGGGAAGGGAGCCGGGTGGGGAAGGCAAAGGGCTGGGGGAGGGGACGCCTCACCTCCCACCTGGCTGTGGTCATGTGTCGAGCTGATGGATAGCTCTGACCTTGGAGAGGAGGCGGCGGGCAGCTCTGGCGCTGCCACTGCCAGGAGCTGAGCTGGGCCTGGGGTTGCGGAGAGAAAGTGCTTGAGCCAAGGGAAATAAAGCTTGACTCGGCAGCCACCTTGGGAACTGCTGAGATGGCCAGGTGGCCTCTGAGAGTCTGCGAGGCCTGTGAGCGGCAGAGAGCCCGCCAGGCTCGCCACAGCCACGTGGGTTCTGCGCACCCAGCCCTGCCTGCCCACGGGCTGCAACAGGCTGCAGCTCCTGGCTCTTACCCATTACTTCTACTGTAACTTCCCTCCCTCCCTGCCCAGACTGTCTGGGGTGGGTGGGTGGAAGCTGAACCCCTTGACCCCACTAGCTTGCTGCTGGGCTTTCTGTAAGACTGCCTGGTGACTTAGCTGCCTGAAGCCGCTAGCCTTCCAGATTGTGAGGGAGGCTTAGCTGTCTGCCTCACACTGGTTCTTCGCCCTCAACAATCCCTACTGCTGAAGAGGTGGGACTGTGTGAAAGATGTAGCCCTGGTCAGACCAACCAGTCTGTGTTACCCATTAAAGGCACGTGTATACAGTTAGGTTATTCTGGAATAGCTTATATGGGATAAGAGGGAAGGTACTTTCATGGACTGAGAACTAGTTAAAAGACAGGAAACAAAGGGTAGGCATAAATGGTAAATTTTCTGAATGGAGAGGGGTAACTAGTGGTGACCCCAAGGGTCAGTCCTAGCACCAATCCTGTTCAATTTATTCATAAATGATCTGGAGAAAGGGGTGAGCAGCGAGGTGGCAAAGTTTGCAGATGACACTAAACTGTTCAAGATAGTCAAGAGAAAGGCAGACTGTGAAGAACGTAAAAAAGATCTCTTCAACCTGAGTGACTGGGCAACAAAATGGCACATGAAATTTAATGTGGGTAAGTGTAAGGTAATGCACATTGGAAAAAATAACCCCAGCTATACTTACAATATGATGGGGGCTAACTTAGCTATAACTAATCAGGAAAGAGATCTTGAAGTTATCATAGATAGTTCCTTGAAAACATCCACACAGTGTGCAGAGGCTGTCAAAAAGGCAAATAGGATGTCAGGTATTATTAAAAAAGGGATAGAAAATAAGACAAGGGGTATCTTACTGCCCCTATATAAATCTATGCTATGCCCACATCTTGAATACTGTGTACAGATGTGTTCTTCTCACCTAAAGAAAGGTATACTGGCACTAGAAAAGATTCAGGAACGGGCAACTAAAGTGATTAAGGGCTTGAAACAGGTCCCATATGAGGAGAGGCTAAAAAGATTGGGACTTTTCAGTTTAGAAAAGAGGAGACTGAGGGGGGCATGATAGAGGTATATAAAATTATGACAGGTGTGGAGAGGGTCAATAAGGAGAAGTTATTTACTTGTGCCCATAATACAAGAACTAGAGGACACCACATGAAATTAATAGGTAGCAGGTTTAAAACTAATAAAAGAAAGTTCTTCTTCACTCAGCGCATAGTTAACCTGTGGAATTCCTTGCCAGAGGAGATTCTGAAGGCTAGGACTATAACAGAATTTAAGAAAGAGCTAGATAAATTCATGGAGGTGAGGTCCATAAAAGGCTATTCGCCAAGGGTAGGAATGGTGTCCCTGGCCTCCGATAGTCAGAGGCTGGAGATGGATGGCAGCAGACAAATCGCTTGATCATTGTCTTTGGTCCACCCCCTCTGTGGCACTGGCCACTGTCGGCAGACAGGCAACTGGGCTGGATGGACCTTTGGCCTGACCCAGTATGGCCATTCTGATGTTCTTATGTTCTTATTGCGGAGTTATAATTCCAAAGTAAGATATTCCAGTATAATGCATCTCTACTACAGAATAGTCCCAGAATAAGCAAAACTTATTCCAAAATAGAGCATCCATGCACAATAGCTCCTATTTTGGATTAGAGACACTGGAAGCAATGCTTCCAGGGGCTCTAATCGGAAATACTATGTCTACACAGCAGAATTACTTCAGAGTAAGATATTCTGGAATAGCTTATTTTGAAAGAGCCCCTATTTCCTCTCTCCTCAGCCCCTTTTCCGAAATACCCATTTTGGAATAGGCGCTATTCCTCATACAATGAGGTTGATCAAATTCGAAATAGCTGTCCTCTGTTTTGAAGTTATTTCAAAATAGCAGTTGCCTCGTGAAGATGCTGGCAAAGTTATTTCGAACTAACGGCCGTTATTTTGAAATAACTGCTCTGCAGCCACGCCCTGAGGGACCAGGTAATCGGCTGGGGTGGCAAAATGAAGATTCTGATTGCTCACACACAGCCCTTGTCTCAGAGCAGGTGTATAATAGTTCCTTTCTGTATGGCCTTGGGCTGACTGCACCGAGAATTTTGCAGTCAGCGCTGGGCCCAGGGAGAGCTCAGCGAGTTGACAGAGGCTCTCAGGAGAGCACCTGGTCTACGGGGCAGTTGAGATGGTGTGAGGCACAAGGAGAGACCTGGGGGCTTGCTCAGCCCAGCAACAGCTAAGGGGCAGGAAACCGCAGCAGTGCCAAGTATGTCAAGGGCGCAGGCTTTGATGAGCTACGGGATTTATTTAGGTTGGTGAAACCTCCCAGGGTTTGAACTAGAAGAAAGGGACTATTAAGGCTGAGTAGCAGAAAATTGCCCTAATGGGGGAATCTATTAGGCTGTGCACTAGATTCCCAAAAATGAAGGGAGGGAACAGCAACAGTTGGGATATTGAAAACTAGAGTGGGGCCCTCCCACGCACACTCTCTGTGCCTGCCCCCTCCCCCTCACTGGAGAGCAGGGCAAAGGCTGACTGATCTCTCGGGTCTTTCCTGATCTATCTGGGGGCATCCAGCGACTTGTGCGATACAGCAGGAGGGCTCATGGGGATCTGACTCTCCTCCCACAGTTGCTGCAGCCTCCAGCATGGATTTCCCAGTCAGCTGTGAAATTTGCATCAAATACTGCAACCCCTGGCCACACTGAACACCGAGCTGGGCTCCCAGCCCTGCCTGAGAGAGACACTTGACTTGATGCAGTGCTGTTGGGCAGACATGGGGCTCCACAGGCAACGTGGTTTGTACTGAACAGACAAGCTAGGTTCAGCTGCATCACCTGAACTGCAGGGACTTAAGCTATGCCCGTGCAGCTTCTGTGGATAGAGAAGCCCTGTGGTTCCTATGAGCTGTCTCATCAGTGTCTGCTCTGAAATGCCACCTTTCCTTCCTGCGCTTGGGGTGTTTTTTGCACCGATGTAGCTAGGCCAGTGCAACTTCCCCACGAGGGTGCTTGCACAAGTAACGTGCTTGCTCAGTGTGATAGTCTGTCTGCCTCTAGCTGTTGGGCCACACACTTTGGGTGGTGCCTGGGAGCTAGCAAAGCTGGTCCTTCTAGCTCAGGAACCAGCATCTCATGCTTTCAGAGTTCTTGAGTTCCACATTTGTCATGGACATCCAGCCATGGGATTGTGTAGCATACCAGTTTGCTTTCCCCTGTCAAGTTACTGGGATCAGTTAAACCTGAACTGTTTCTCCCATTCAGGGTATACTTCCTTAAAGAAGTTACTCTGATACAACCACTTCTTGGTCAGCCTGATAGGTAAATCCTTGTGGCTCAGGGCTTGGGAAAGATTTTTTCTCTTCTAATCAGTTGCTGTCCAGTGCCTGTCTTCGGAAGAGGAACGTGAACCTCTCTCCTTCTCCCAGCACTAGGTGATAACTGCACTTCCCCCAGCCCATGGTCAGAACCAAACTGGAGGAAATATACATGGCCCAGATGGTTCATTCCCTGCAAAACTTTCAGGCTCTAACTCAATTGAGCCTAATGAGGTAGGGAATTTTCCTGGGGAAGGGTGAGTCTGTGTGTCAGTCAGTGTGGGGAAGGGGTGGCATTTTTGGGAGTATAAGCAAGTTGTCTCCTCCCCCCCACAGCCCCCTGCCCAGTTCTCGCCCTTCACAGGTGAGCTTTCTATAGCACCAGGCCAACACAATCTGCAACAGCCATGGTTAGCATCCGGGATTAAGGCAATTGGAGGCACTACTAGACACATCTCTGTATGGGGTCCCTCTGGCCACATGCCATAGACTGGAGGACAAGTGCTACTTGTAATAGCAGGGCCCCAATTTTTTTGGATGTAATAGCTTACATGCGTAAGGGTTGCGGGACACAGTTAGAGAAATCAATCCAGGGTACTTTTGCTTAAAATCCAGGCTACTTGCAGCCACCAGCTGGGGTTCTCTTCTTACTAAAGCAAATCCAACCAGCCTCAACTGCACTTCTGCCAGTCCCACTGGCCATCCAGAAGCCACACAAGAAACCCACAGACTTCTCAGCTGCTCTACCAGCCCAGACCAACAACCCTGAAATTCAGGTGAGAGGCTCTTAAGCCTGTTTCACCAAACACCACCCAGATTCTTCCAGACCCCAAAGGGCCCGGCCCTGGGCCCCGGTCAATATATACTTGGATCTTACCCAACAAACACACTCACCAATTCTTTAGATATAATATCTAAAGATTTATTAATACAAAAGAAAGAACAGGGTTAGAAAGAAGAATTGCTAAAGCAATACTTTACAATGATCAGTCATAACTACTGATGCAGGCCAGCAATGTTATTTGCTGATTAAAAATATAAAAAATATTCTTGAGAGTCTCTGAAAGTTCATTTCAGGTTACATAGCTTCAGTCACTGGAGCATTGTAGATCTGGCTAGCTGGCATCCACATGCTGGGACATGGACCCTTGGAGACCACAAAAAGAAAGATCCAAAATGGCCAATGCTAAATCCACATCATCCCTCCGAGGGGTGGACCCGCAGTTCAGACAGGCTTAACTCCTGAGGACTGAAGAACAAAGAAAGTACCAGCCAGGGCCCATTTTATAGCTTTTCATACGTGGAGAGAAAATTCCATTCTTCTCCATAAGCCAAAACTTACCACCTGAGCAGGTGGGTCTCTGTGCTGAGTTTCTGTTTGCTGCAGTCCCAGTAGGAAAACCTCACCATCACAAAATGGGTGTTGGCTGTCTGGGCCTTTGCTTGGCCTATTGTCCTGGCTGGGTGGAGCCCCACCTCCATTTGTGAACCTCAGCACTGAAACATTTCTCACACAGCGGCAGAGCTAGAAATCTATAACTTTACCTACACACATGATACAGACACACAAGTAGCATACATAGATTCAGGGCATCATCAGCTTTCATTTGACACCACTCATGGCACCTCTAGCATAATATTTGGGGCCAACAGCCACACTGGGCGTATAAAATAGTTTCCAGACTCAGCATAAAAGCCCAGCCACGTGACACCTTGCTCTGCGGTATTGGACAAAGGTTTAAACTCAAGTAAATACAGAATTCTCTGTACTTTGAAGTCTGAATTATAGTTTAAACAAATTATTACTCAAACTTCTATCTTAATATGCCCTCTAAGGAATCTATTAGAGAAAAAACAAAACATGTCTTATATTTTTATTTTCTGTACTTTTACAGACATACATGCTGACAGATCTTTTAAAATAAATTACCAAAATAATTGAAGCTGGTATGATTATACTGTGTTGTTTTGACAAGTAAAATATGAAGCATTTTGAAATGTGAACGGAAATTTTATTTTATCGGCAAGGAGTATCTTCTCCCTGGAGCGGTCTTCCACCAGTAACACTGTCTACCGGGGGTGAGAACCCACTGCCCCTACATACCTTCAGGCTACCATGCTCCCTTACTGAATGAGAGCCTGGCTTTTTACCAGTCGTGTCTAAAACATAGTCAATGGTACAGATGATGTCCCACTCTCTAACCCAGGACAATAATGCTACCAGGATCGTAAGCAAACAGGGCCAAGCATCTGCAAAAATACAATGTCAGCATAGGGGCAAGGACAGTAAAAATAAAATAAAATCCACAACACCAGTAAGTGCCTCTATGCAGGGCTGGTTCCTCCGGTCTCCTTCCGCCATACAGGAGCTGTGTCCCAGCTCCCCTCAATAGAAAAGATCAGCTACCCCAGCACTGGCATTCTGAGCCGTGGCTCAGGAAAGCTTCCCCTTTCCCCTCCATCAAGCAGTCCCCCAGTTACTGGGATCAGAATGTATCTTGCCAAGAAAGAGGTTTAGCCCTTTTTTGTCTGAGGAATTCAGGAAGCTGTGCCTTTTAGGGCCATCTTGGCATCCTTTAGCATTTAAAGAGCGAGCAAGAGCAGGGCTATTGAAACCAGTGGGAACATGCCAAGGAGCAGAGAGAAAGGATGGGAAGCATGAGCCTGGTCATCTACATGCTCCGAGCAGTGTGTATGTGCTTCCAAGCTTTGCACAGCTGTTTCTTGAGATAGGAACATTTTCCAGCCATGAAACAAGGCATCCTTCAAAATCAAGGGAACCCAGGAGGACTGGGCCCTCGCAGAGGTCCATGGAGGCCTGGGCTACTTGCAGCTTTGGAGGCCCCTAGCTGTAATAAAAATAAAGAATGACAACACATGAAAACCATATAAGGCACCAAAAAGAGAGTGAGACATCTTTTGACTATTTTTTTATTGAACAAATGCTTTTCTTGAGAAGCTTATGAAATGCCAAAAAATTAACACGGGGCTAAAGTTGAGGCTCCTTTTGAACCTGAGACCAAAGCCCAATGGCCCTTCTGGTCTGCCCACTGATTGGTCCTGAGGAGGGCAAAGCACTGCAAACTGGGGAAGTAAGCCTCCAGCTTGACTCCTCATTTCCCCTTAGTGTTATCCACCAACCTGCACATTACCCCCACCCTGGCAGTCCAGCTGGCTGGGCAGAATGTTAGGGACCAGCAAGGAGTCTGACAGGTCCTCCTCCACCATCTCTGCATCTCCTGTGGATTCCACCAGCTCCAAGTATCAGAGAGGGAGCCGTGTTAGTCTGTATCTTTGAGAACAACAAGAAGTCCTGTGGCACCTTATAGACTAACAGATATTTTGGAGCATAAGCTTTCCGGGGCAAAGACCTGCTTCAGCAGACTCATGCATCCGATGAATCGGGTCTTTGCCCGTGGAAGCTCATGCTCCAAAATATCCGTTAGTCTATCAGGTGCCACAGGACTTCTTATTCACCAGCTCCCAGGACATTGTGCTCTGGCTGCAACGCCACACTGCTCAAGAGGCAGAGGTTGAGCACAACTTGTTGCAGTGATTGTTGCCTGCTCCCTGGCCTCCCAGAAGGCCGGGGGGCTGGAGGTGGCAGCAGGTGATTGAAGTTCATGGTGATGTGGTGGGCTGAGGCATGAGCACTCACCCTTTGTGAGCCCCATCAGTTCTGTCAGCAGCAGCCGGCCTGCAGCAGCAGCCTCGTTTTCATGCAGCTAGCTGCCTGGTGCTGGTCCTCGCCCTCTGTGCTGTATCAGAGACAGGTAGGGTTGGGAGAGGGAGGTGGCAGGCTGACAGTAACCCACCTCCCACAAGTCGTTCTCCCCCCACCCCCGGCAGAGAGAGCCAGGGACTCAGAAGCCATGTCTTCTGCAGAAAGCAGCTGCTTTCTTGCTTGCATTGCTGGTCTAGCTGCCTACGTGTGTGATCTGTGCATTTCCCCAGGGACTGGAGGAGGTGAAAGGTTCGGCCTTACCCCACCCAGCGGGGACACCAGCTCTGGAGTCAGCTGCCAAGTGCAGTCAATAGGGGTCCCACCCTTAGCAAAATCAGCCTGGGAAAGCCTTGGTGTCACAGGGGTAGAGAGCAGGGATGTCTTGTCCTTTGCCAACGCTAGCTTGGTCATTACCCACCACTCAGTCAGCCCCCACAGCATCTCCAGAGAACTGAGAGCAGCAGAGGCTGCCTGCTGGCAGCACAGAATCCCTCTCCCTACGTCAAGTGGCACTTGTAGTGAGTCCACCAGGTGCAGGCAACAGAATCAGCTACTAATTGTCACACTGGGGAGCTGAGACCGCAGCCTGGTCTTTGAGTTGCAGAAGCAGAAGCCTGCACACTGGAGCAGAAGGAAGTCACCCCTCAGTAGCAGTAGCAACGGAAGAGTCACTTCCATGACACATACACACACACGTGTGTGTGTGTGTGTGTGTGTGTGTGTGTGTGTGTGTGTGTGTGTGGGGTCCCTTGAGACTGAGAGCCTGGGAAATGGAAGTGTCTCCTGGGCACTAGCCAGGATACGCTGGCTGGCTCAGAGTGCACTGCCGGCACCAGGGGGAAAGGAGCCGTAGAGGACAGAGCTGAAGTAAGTGACTTAAGCATGCAGCATCCGGCAGAGCAGCGTGTTAGCTGTGTGCTGACGGCTGGCGTCACCTTCCCCAGCCCTGCGCTCCCCTGGCTTGTTTGATCTGGAGATGGAAGTTCCCAAGGACTCAGAGAGAACAGAGATAAAGCTGCTGATGGACAGAGGTTACATTCCAGGCACTGATCAGCCCGCTGGTGCCTCTGCCAGTGCTGACAGCTTGTGGGAGGTTAGGGATTCAAGGCTGGAGCACCGAGGCTCATTAGTCTTGGTCAGGGCTTTGAGACGGATCCTCTCTAAGCCGCGGAAAACTGAGAAAAACAAAATGTGAAGGGAAAACAAAGCCTGCTCTAGCTGTACTCTCACACAGCCATCACACTGCGAGACACATCCCTGGGGCAGCCTGCACGGACCCTGAGTGCCAGCATCAGTGCAAGCCTAAAGATATGAATGACACCATCAATTTGGGAGAAAGTGCCAGTGTGTGATGTCACCTATGTGAGACTTGAAGGAGGCAGGATGATGTCATCCATGCATACAGAGACAGAGCGACTTCATCTGTGTGAACCCTGAAAGACACAGAGCGGCATCATATCCATAAGCCTTTACAGACGCAGTGCCTGGCTCTGTGCAAGCCCATTAAGGATGCAGAAGAACAATCACTGTAACCCAGGAGACCTTCAAATGTGTCACCTTGTCCACCTCCCCATGCTGAGACAGGAGCAGGTACTGACCAGAGATCACTGCACTCTGAGCAGTTTCAAAGACCGAGAAAGGCATCATCAGTGTCAATTTTTTAAAAGCCCCTGGCATCACCGCCAATGTAAGTCTTTACAAAACACCAAGGCTATGTCTACACTTGAAGCATCTGTCTACAGAAATCACAGGCAGAAGAGATGTTCCGACGAAACTTCTGTTGACCGATCACGTCTACACATAAAAGCGGATCGACCTTGTGATCTGCTCTGTCAACAACAGGGCCTTCCAGAGCATCCACATGGCTTGTTTCAAAACACATTTTGTGTATAGATGCTCCATGAGTTTTATAAAGAAAACCCTTGTTTTGCATACAAAACTCTCTAGTGTCGACGCAGCCCAAGTGGTTATTTGCCATATGAGCCTTTAGGCAAGACACCAAGTGATACCGTCAATTGATATAGAAACCTGCTATCCCTCAGACCCATGGGGCAATGCTCATTTAAAGGCCCAGTGTGACAACCTCACAGCAAGCCTGGCAGGTAACTATCCACATGGCACCACCAGCCCATACAAGGGCAGTACCCAGGGATGACATCATCAATGACCGCAGACATTATGAATGAGAGTTGGTGAGGAGATTTAGACACCTGCCTGCCAGTTCTAATGGGGGGATGTGTGTCTCACAACCCTAGAATGGCTTTGACAGTCTCAGCTCATCGTTCTGTTTGTATTCCAGTGGTACTCGCACAGTGGGCTGCTGACCCAGAAGTGCTTACAAAACAAAGGCCGGATTGAAGTGAACGGAAAGATACACATTGACTTAGATAGTCTTTGGCTCTGGCCATGGCAGCCAGGTGTTCCTGCGTGCGATGGGGATGTACAAGTCCTGAACCTGACAGGCACGTGTTAAGGGAGAGCTGGCTGGAGGACAGAGAGTGCTGCAGAGGCCAGAGCTCCTTGAGAGAAAGGAGGTCTGGGCTAGATACCGTTACCAAGGAACTCCCCGAGGGGGTGACTGGAAGGCACTGAGCCAGACTGTGATTTGCCTGAGGCCCCCCTGAAGGCTGGTGGCTCCTTGGGGATCTGTTTAGTTTCCTCCCTGCCCTCACCTTTCTTTTTGTTTCCTCTGAACCCTGGTAAGGGTAAGCTCCAGAGCACACAGCCAGAGGGCTGTCTTCTCGCCCTTGGGCCAGTCGTATCAGTTGCCCTAATGTGGATGGATGAGAACTGGAGTGAGCACATGCCCCTACATCCCACCCCACCAGGGGCTGCAGAAGAATTAGACCCCTACACGTAAAGATTCAGTCTGGGAGTACATGCACATACCACCCTTTTTCCATTGCTGCCCAGGGACTGGCAGAGTGGGGGGATGGATCAGCATTCGCCCTGCACTCCCCATCAGTACCTGAGCCCGGCTGGGCAAGCAACTGATGCAAGCAGCAGCTCAGATTTGGTAACGAATCCTGGCCAGGTGCCACCTGAGGTATGATGCACATAACTCAAGCCATGGAAGAGTTCCTCCTTATTTCTGGTGAAGGGGGAGGTGAGGGGAGCACTCAATTGACGCACTTCCATCCCTCCTGGAGACCAGTATAAAAACCCAAGGGAGGCAACGCACACCCTGTGGATGCTCAACCTACCCACACCACACAAGCAGAGAGTAAAGAGCTGCCTAAGGCCGGCCAGCACTGGGGCTGAGGGGAGGGGTGTTGTTACAGGCAAAATATCCAAAGTCCACCGGAGCCATTGCCCGCACAGTCAGTGGGGAGTTGACTTGCCTCGCCTCCTATATTTTTCTGCCCTAGATCGATCTGCTCAGAGGCAGGCCAGGGGCCACCCTTGGAACGTCGTCCTCTGATTCCCACCCTGGTACAGCACAGGGCCCCTTACTCCCTGGTCATGTTTCTGTGCCTGTGACTTCCCTTGGTATAACCCGTCCATTCCACTCAGCCACTGGGGTGAGGGAACAACCTGACAGGCATGAGCAGCCCCCTGCCGATGGAAAACAAGCCCCATCTCAGGACGCTCCTCCGAACCTTCCTAATGAGATTCTCCTTGGGGCCCCTGTCAGCGCTGTCTCTGCAGGGAGGCGCCGCTGACAGATGGATGTCAGGTCAGGAAAGGATCTTTGCTGTTCTTCCCCTTAATGAAACTGATCCTTTGGCAGGCGCTTTTCCCCTGCCCCGGGTACCCAAGGTCTAACAACATCAGGCCACACTGTTAATGAGGGGTCTGCTCCTACACCTATTAGAGTAGGCACAGCAAAAATCCCATTGATTCTATCGGGGCAGCATTTGAGTGTGGGGAGAGGCTTGTCATCCTGCTCTGTGCTTGTCCACCACCTCCTCCCACTTTCCTTTGCCCAGCGAGAGAGGCTGGGGGCAGCTAATGATCTCTGGTGGCTGTTGGTGGTAATCCTCCCACCTCACGCACATATGATGGGAGAGAGGAGAGAGCAGGCTGCTAGCTTCAAAAAAGAGAGAGATTCCACGTCTATGTGTACACAACGGCATTATTTCAAAATGAGCTATTCCGAAAGAGATTTTCCAGACTAGCTAATTCCGAAATAGCACTGCGACACACAAAACGCACATCAAAATAGCGCTCAGCTAGTCTGAAATGGAGCATCTACACACAGAGCCTATTTCGAAATAGAGCCATTGGCCTTACTGTGGCTCATTTCAAAATAGGCTCTATTTCCTGTGGTCACGGCCCCTCTTTCGAAACACCTATTTTGAAAAAGGAGCTGTTCCTTGTTCAGTGAGTTTTACCAATTTCCAAATAAGCTGTCCACTAGTTCAAAATGATTTCGAAATAGCAGTTGCCTTGGCTGGACACTTGCCAAGTTCTTTGGAAATAGAGGCCCTTATTCCAAAATAACTTTGCTACATAGACACACCCAAAGCGTCTGGCTTGGTCATGTGTTGTCTCACTTGAGACTAGCGAAGTGAGAGGGAAAAAATGAAAGGCTGGGCTAGACCGGGAGACAGAAGTGAAATCGTGGGAAGGTGTTAGCCAATGGCCGGAGGTGAGGTACCACGTGTGCCCTTATTTCATCCGACTCTTTAACTGCTAGGAAATACAGTCCCTTTGCAGCGGGCAGGCAGGGATGGCTGATGGATGCCCCAAGGTTTTACCACCCGAGTCTTTAACTGCTAGGACAAAGTCCCTTCGCAGCAGGCAGCCAGGGAGGCTGACAGGTGCCCCAAGAGTCTACCCCGTGGAGGCAGCATGACTCAGTGCTCAGCTCTCAGTATGCCTCACCAACGACCATGCTAAAGCAGCCGAAAACTGGCTGGGTTCTTTTTATTTGTGTTCGGTTTGCACAGTAACAAGAAGAGTCGGGTTAAAACTTAAACAGTTACTATTTATTTGATAAGAAGAACTTAACTTTATGGTTACAAGACTTATATGTTATGTTCTTAGATTACAAATAGCTAGCATATAGCAGAAAAGTACTTTTAATTCATAGATCTATTATTAAATGTGCGCAAAAACAAACAAAGACACATAGCAGGTCTTATTCTCACCCCTGCGTTACCTAACGTGGTGTGGCCAGTGTCTCTCACTCAATCCCTTGGGAAGAAGAAGTAGGAGGAGGGCGTCCCCTCGGATCTCGGGAGGCAAAGCAGGTAGAGGTAATTGGAGCTCAATTAGAGGGGGTTGCTGGGCCCTACTTTATACCCATTGGGTCATGTACACTCTTCCTTATGTTTAAAGATGCCAATTGTGTTAGATCGTCTCGTGACACTAGTTCTCACAGGCTACGTCTACACGTGCACACTACATCGAAGTAGCTAATTTCGAAGTAGCGACATCGAAATAGCCTATTTCAATGAATAGCGTCTACACGTCCTCCAGGGCCGGCAACGTCGATGTTCAACTTCGACGTTGCGCAGCCCAACATCGAAATAGGCGCAGCGAGGGAACGTCTACACGCCCAAGTAGCACACATCGAAATAGGGATGCCAGGCACAGCTGCAGACAGGGTCACTGGGTGGACTAGCGCTCCCTTAAAGGGCCCCTCCCAGACACACTCAGCCTGCACAGCACGCGGTCTGAGGAGCCATAGGCACACAGACCCTGGGCGCCTCAGTCATGGACCCCCAGCAGCAGCAGCAGCAGCAGCAGCAGCAGCAGCCAGAGGTCCACCCAGCCCTCCCGGCAGGAGCAGGGCTTGCCCTGCTCCATGCCATGCGGGAGGCAGCTGAGCACCTCCTTGCCCCAGAGGAGGAGATGCCCCCAGGGCAGCAGGGCTCAACCCCTACCCCTGCAGCACCCCGCCCCGCCCCCCGCCTCACACGCTGGCAGCTGTGGACCTACCCCACCAGCACCGACTGGTGGGAGCGGCTGGTGCTTGGGGAGTGGGACAACGACTGCTGGCTCAGGAACTTCAGGATGAGCCAGCAGACATTTCTGGAGCTGTGCCAGTGGCTCACCCCTGCACTCAGGCACCAGGACACTGCCATGCGGCGTGCCCTCACAGTGCAGAAACGGGTCGGCATCGCTGTCTGGAAGCTGGCCACTCCCGACAGCTTCCGATCCGTGGGGCAGCAGTTTGGTGTCGGCAAGGCCACCGTCGGGGCTGTCTTCATGGAGGTAAGCGAACCCACGGGGGAGGGCAGAGCAGGGCAGGGGAGGCCAGGGCAGGGGAGGGCAGGGGAGGCGGGCCAGAGCAGGGGAGGGCAGGGCAGGGCAGGGGGGCCAGAGCAGGGGAGGGCAGGGCAGGGCAGGGGGGCCAGGGCAGGGGAGGGCAGGGCAGGGGAGGGCAGGGGGCCAGGGCAGGGGAGGGCAGGGCAGGGCAGGGCCACGCACACCCTGCTCACCCCTCATTGGTGCTGTCCCATGTGCTTTCTCTGCAGGTTGTGCGTGCCATCAACGCCATGCTCCTGCACAGGCTTGTGAGGCTGGGGGACCCAGATGCCACCATCGCCGCCTTTGCCACCCTGGTCTTCCCCAACTGCTTCGGGGCTCTGGATGGGACTCACATCCCCATCCGCGCCCCGCATCACAGTGGAGGACGATACCTGAATCGCAAGGGCTACCATTCTGTCGTCCTGCAGGCCTTGGTGGACAGCCGGGGACGTTTCCAGGACATTTACGTGGGCTGGCCTGGCAGCACCAACGACGCCCGGGTTTTCCGGAACTCGGGCCTGTGCCGCCGGCTGGAGGCAGGGACCTACATCCCCCAGCGGGAGATCCCTCTGGGGGACACCACCATGCCCTTCTGCGTCATCGCAGATGCGGCATACCCCCTCCGGCCGTGGCTCATGCACCCCTACATGGGCCATCTCTCCGCTAGCCAGGAGCGCTTCAACTAGCACCTGAACCATGCGCGCCAGGTGGTGGAGCGCTCATTTGGCCGCCTGAAGGGACGCTGGAGATGTCTCCTGACCCGCCTGGATGCAGGCCCCAACAACATCCCCCGGATTGTGGGTGCCTGCTGCACCCTGCACAATTTGGTAGAGAGCAAGGGGGAGCCCTTTTTCCAGGGCTGGGCTGCGGAGGCCGGCAGGGCCGACGTCCAGCCACCTGCTGCCCCCAGTCGGCAGGTGGACCCCGAGGGGACCCGGGTCCGGGAGGCCCTGCGGGCCCACTTTGATGAACAGGCCGCGGGGTGAACTCTGCCCAGGCCCCCTACTGCCCGCCCCTTCCTCCACCACACTCCTGCCCCAACGCCTACACGATGGAGCACCCCACCGCACCCCCCTCCCACTTGTCCTGGACAAATGACAGCACGCACTTGTGGCTGAACTTAAACTTTTTTTTTTCTTTCCGAACCTTTTTTTTGTAACTGTAAATAAATATTTGAACCAAAAACCAAAAACTATGTACAAACATGTTGAACAAAAGCAATATGTACAAAAATAAAACAATACAAAGAAACAACAGTCCTCAATAATCAAAAGAAAACCAGGGAGGATAAAGGGGAGAACTATTTACATGGGGGGGACAGGGCAAACTGGGGGCAGAAAAGAACAGGGTCCAACTATATACAAGGGGGGGGGCCACGTCCCGGGCCCCTCGCCCCTATAGCCCGGCACCAGGCGTTGGCGGCCGGGAGCCCCGCCGCAGTCGCAGCCTGGTCCGTGGCTGGGTGGGGGTGGGCCGGACCGGAAGGTACGGTGGCCAGCAAGTGTCAGGTGGCTCCAGGGGTCCCTCGACGCTCTGGCCCTCGCCGGTGGGTGGCGGGGCGACGGCGGACGGGACGGCGACGGGCGGAGCAGCTGGTGGTGGGGCTGCAGGAGCAGGGCGAGCGATGTGGCGGCCGGTGCGGCATGGGGGGCCAGGTAGTCCACCAAGCGGTTAAATGTCTCCATGTAGGCCCCCCCATGCCTCCTGGCACCAGGCCAGCGCCCACTCCTGCAGCTGGAGGTGCTGCTCCGCGACCTCCAGCTGCCGACTCCAGCTGTAGCCCCAGGATCCTCCTTTGCCCCTGGGAGCTATTCGGCTCTTGTTGCTCATATGTAGCCTGAGTCTCCCTTTGGCACTCCCCCCACTCCATCACATGCTGCTGCTGCGGGGTGTCCCACACCCTCCTCCCGGGGGCCCCTCGAGGTTCCGCTCCCCCCTGGCTCGGGGATGGGGCATGGCACTGTCATGCGGGGTCGGGGGGGGCAGGGGCTGATGCAGTGCTGTGAGGGCCATGGCCCTGGTGTCCTTGGGGCCATGGCCATGTGAGCATGTGGGGGGCCCTGGACACATATCTCTTACCCCTGCCCCTCAAGCCCAGGGGTGTACACCAGAGGGGGGTACCTACCTGTCGGTCCGCTCCCACGGTCTGGAGATCCCCGGGGGGCGGAGGCCCTGCTGCTGCTCTGGGATGGCAGGAGGAGGATCTGCAGCCCGGATTCTGCGGAGGAGGAGCCCCCCTCCTCCTCCTCCTCCTCCTGCCGCGATGTCCTGGGGATGGCATCCGGGGGGGGCCCCCGGGGTGCGGGGCTTGCCTCCGGGGCGGACTCCGTCTGCAGGGCCTGCTGGGGCTCGTCGGCCGAGGTGTCAAGGGTGGCCGGAGGGGAGGAGGTGTGCCGGGGGCCCAGGATGTCCCTGAGCTCCCTGTAAAAGGGGCAAGTGACGGGGGCGGCCCCAGATCGGCTGGCCGCATCCCGGGCCCGGGAGTAACCCTGCCGCAGCTCCTTGACCTTACTCCTGATGTGGTCAGGAGTGCGGGCTGGGTGACCCCGGGCAGCCAGGCCGTCGGCCAGCCGAGCGAACGCATACGCATTCCGCCTCTTGCTCCCCATTACCTGGAGCACCTCCTCCTCGCTCCAGAGCCCCAGCAGGTCCCACAGCTCGGCCTCCGTCCAGGAGGGGGCCTGCTGCCGCTTGCCAGCCTGGCTGCCCTGGCTCCCCTTGGGGGGGGTCCCCTGGGGGCGCTGGGGGGGCTGCTGGCCAGCCATCGCGGCTGTGTGGGGGGCTGAGGGTGGTGCAGGCTGGCCGCGTGTGCAGGCTGCAGCCTGCACGTTCCCTCAGCTTCCTGCACAGGAAGGGAGGGGGAGGGGACCTTTAAGGGGCTGCTCCACGCGGCCACCAGTGAGCTGAGGGGCTGGAGAGAGCGTCTCTCAACCCCCCAGCTGATGGCCGCCATGGAGGACCCGGCAATTTTGACGTTGCGGGACGCGGATCGTCTACACGGTCCCTACTTCGACGTTGAACGTCGAAGTAGGGCGCTATTCCGATCCCCTCATGAGGTTAGCGACTTCGACGTCTCGCCGCCTAACGTCGAAGTTAACTTCGAAATAGCGCCCGACGCGTGTAGCCGCGACCGGCGCTATTTCGAAGTTAGTGCCGCTACTTCGAAGTAGCGTGCACGTGTAGACGCGGCTACAGGGAGTTTCAAAGGCTTAATTCACACCTGCGAGGTGGAGATAATTTAGGCATTCTTTTCTTATGATCGGGAGATTCCTCTCCTGGGACGACATGTAGGTGTATCAATCACCGGTACTAGCCAAGGGCAGCCTGAGGCCCTGGTCGTCTGCTAGCCCGTTTGTCTTTTGTTGTCTGGTTTCAGTCCGTTCAGGGTCACGATGAGGCAGTCCGTCTGTGCTCTGAGGCATCAAAGACTATGCTTGAGATTAGCACATCTGGGGTCTCAGGCATTCCAAGACTGGGCTGTGTCCTTTTGCTCCCTTGTGCTCTGAAGCACCTAAAAGAGGCAAGATGGAGTAGAGCAGGGGGGATTCTGTCTGGCTACAGAAGGAGAGAACAAAACTGCATACGTTACCCATAACTGGGGTCTACACCAGAGCCCGAGACAAATACTCCAGCTGACACCTCGTTGGACTTTGCTACTTGGATGAATAAAACAGTAATTTGTGCCCTGCAGCAATCATGAAACACCTCTACAGTCACTATCACTCTGCTCTTCCCAAAGGAGCCTACCCTTGCCCTGACAGTGTAATTGTATGTTGCCAATGTGCATGTGTAGTGCTGCTAATTCATGTTTGTGTATCTGTGTATGCTCTACTAGAATGTGTTGTAGTTAGCTGCACTGTGTCGTGGTTTGGGTCATAGTGTGCATCAGCTTGTTTACTTTCTAGGTTGTGTTGCTCTAAGTGTTGGCACTTTATGTGTTCGTGTTTGTGTTGTGCCTGGCTGCGTTGCGTTTATTCCACGACAGGGGATTTGGCTTCGTTTGTTCTGGGCAATAGCCTGAGGCGTTTGCATTATGTGTGCTGGGTTGCAGAGTATGTTTGCTCTGGGCAGTGCATTGTTACATGTGCTCTTGTGATGTCCGTGTGCTGAGTCTCAGCGTGTGCCGTGTGTGTGTCTGGACTGATGGTTAGTTGCGGTGACCTTTGCGCTGGGTTGCAGTGTGTACGTTTGCTGCATGACGTGCTGATGTGGTTACTGCAAAGCATTTGTGCTGGGCTAGCTGGGTGATGTGTTGTAGAGTTGTGTGCATTGCCTCTAACTGGGCTTGGGGTGGGCGTGTGTTTGTCTCCCTATTGCACGGCTAGTGTGTGTTTGCTGTGAGTGTGGTATTAGTGTTCGTGTGTTGAATCTTACTAGGATGCTACTGAAGCTGTTGACTGTTGAGGTTACACCGTGGGTAGCGGGGTGAACCCCCGCTTAGTGGAGGCAAGCCTGCTGGCCCCGCCCCTTCAGTCCAAGGCCCCGCCCCTGAAAGCCTCTCCACACATAAAACAAAAAGCCTGCAGGGCCCCTCAGACCAGAGGACCCACTGGCCTGCCCACCCAAGCCACGCTGGGATGAGCTGCTGCCACCCCCTCCAGCACCAGACCTAGCGCACCATTCGGGTTGGGCCAACTCACCTGGACCCAGCTCCTTCCACCCTGAAGGCTCTGCCCTCCCACTGAGCTGGTTGCTGGGCCCAGTCATTTCTTACCAGAGGTCCCTCTATTTTTCTCTGCCCCTGGATGGAATAAATTTTGATACATGCACCAAGGCGTATGGGGCTGTGCTGCACTGTGGAAATGCACACTGCGAGCTGTGGGTGCTCTGATAACCAGTGAGGTCACACCTGAATCTCTTCTGAGCAGCTGTCCCCGGAACGCTCAGCTTACCAGGAACACTGCTCCTCGTTTGCCTGCCTCCAGGAGGAGGCCCAGGGTGAACAGCCGGGACCTTTGGAGGAGGCAGTGGGGTTTTCAGAGTAGTGACTGAGTGATGCAGTGGACCTGATTCTACGCTGGACTCTGGCCAGCCACAGGGTAGGGGAAGGGAGGACAAGCCCTGGCTCTCCAGATTTTTCCTGAGAACGAGTCTCAGCTCAGGACCTGGTCTCTTCACCATGAATGTTCCAAGGGGCCCCTCTGAAGTGCTGCGTGTGGCTCTGTGGAGGAGACGACAGAGAGAAGGGTTAAAGGGAAAGAGAGGGGGAGCAGCTGGTTCATCGTTCCCCTTCCTGTCTCAGAGGCATGGCCCCTTCATGCTGTGACAGTTCATTATCTACCTCACTGCGTTCCCAGTCTCCTCTGCTGCCTGTGGTAGGGCTGGGAGCATCCACCACCCATATGCGCTACTGTCTTTGCACTGTTGCCTGGAGGGGAGGGAGAAACCTCTCCTCCTGTCTCCCTTCTCAGTCCCATTCCTCAGCCCTGCCTCTTACTCTCTCCTCCTTTTCTCTACCGCCCTTTCTCTGTTTGGCTCCATGTCCGAGGCTCTGATACTGATTTCCTCCCTCTCTGTGCTTGGAGCAGGCATGGGGCAGCGGACTATACAGGGGCAGAATACCTTGTATGTGTGTCATGGAGCAGTGTGCAGGGGGCTGATTATAAAAGAGATCTACGGAGGCGTAGGGTGATACCAAAGGCGGTATCACCAACCCAAAACGTTTCAAATTCCTGTCAGTCTCCTCCTGCAAAGAAAGAAATCAAAAAAGGATTTGCTTAAAATCATGATATTTTAAAAGGTAATAATACACCTGGAGTTCTTTCTGTTTCCTTCCCTGGTTTCTAAGCCTTTGCTCTACGCACTGATCACATTTTCAAGCCTTTCTCTGCAGATCAAACAGCTTGAAAAGGTACTTTTATTCTTCACTGAAAGCTGCGAGTCTCACCTAATCATCTGACTGTGGGTGCTGGGGCTTGGAGGAGAACAACAAAGCTTGCGAATGTGTTACCATCTCCAGAATTGGCAATGCTGCGGATGGCAAATTAGACAGGAGGGCGTGAGGCAAGAGGGCAGCACTGTCAATTGGCTGCCGTCTGGGGGCTGCCTGTGCAGAGGAGGCACGGTTACGGAGCAGGGAGCCAAGGGCCCCCCTCTAGAGGGCTCTGCATGGCTGGACAACTTATTAACGGACCAGAGAGAAAGTGGAGAGCATTCAGGGAAGAGCCACAAAATTGGGGGTTGGAGGGGAGCTGATTTGCCAGGGATGATTAAGAACTAAATACATTTAGCTCACCTAAGTGATGACTGAGAGCATGTGTGATAGCCCTCTGTATAGAGATACATTGGAAGGTTGAGGGAGGGTATTATTCGGGGCAGTCTGTGGGGTAAAGCTGTATCAAGGGGGAGGAAACCAGCTACGTGGAAGGGCAGTAAGAACCACTGGCCAGAATGAGCTGTTAGTCCTAGGAAAATCAGACAGGGCGGGATGGGGTATTTAAAACTAGATGGGACAAGCACTGACAAATAAGTTGCAGGGAACAATCCTGAGCTGGGCCAAGGAGCTTGGCCAGGTGGGAGGAGGGGGAAGCAGATGGACATGAAGACTGACTTGGTTACCTCCATCTTAAAACAGTATCTACCTATCCCTCCAGTACACTTTTCACTTTACTCCTCTTCTTTCAATCTCCACTTCAGCCTCATTTTTGTGCTGCCCCCCACATCCCTGCATCATTTCCTTGCTGTGTCTGTTTCATTCTTTCTCTTCTCTGCCCTTCTTCTCCCTGCTCTTTTCTCCCACCTCCCCTGCCCCCCTCCTCGCTCCTCCCCCTTCCCCCGTCCTCTCTGTCTCAGCTGGTCGATCAGCATTTCTGTGATTAAAGGTTCATTTTCCTTTCATTATGTGGGTGACAAATTCTGACTCTCATAATCAATTGTGAAAAATCAAGAGAGAGCCAAACAGCTCCAAAGTCACCGCCGTTGGTTCTGAGCTGCAGAGGCGCGGCTGCTGACAGGCCTGGGGAGGTGTTCCTGGGGAGCTAATCCAGGACCTGGTGGGGCCATGGATTCAGACACACAGGGCAGACTGCAGTTCTCCTCAGAGGGGCGAAGCTTCTGCACGTGGGAAACTGGGACTTGGCTCCTACCTGAGCTCCTACGTCAGGGAAGAGACTGGGATTTGACCACCCAGTTGTGGGCATGGACTTATGCACTGCAGAGAGGGAGGTTGATTATAGAGACTGCAGTACAGATGCTACTGCACTGGGGATCATTCCTTCAGCTCAAGAAAGAGTTTCTGGTGCTTTAGAGAGAGTGGAGTTCAATTTACAAGCCCTTGACTATAGATCCTGCTGCACTATGAGACTGGGGCTTGATTACCAGGGCCAGTACACAGAGCATACACAGCCACCTAACATGAAGGCACCCCCATCCACCAACCCACCCTCCCTTTGATCAGCTTTTATTCTCTCAGCATGCCACTTCCACCCGGTCCCTGGCCAGGGGGAAGCCCACTCTCTCTAAGGCTGCTCCAGGGCAGGGGTGTGCAAAGTGGGGGGCGGGCTCCCTCAGAGAGGTGTGAAATTTCATAAGGGGACGCAGACCAATCAGCTGCTGGGTCTCAGGCTCATCCCTCTCACTACAAGTGTTGAAATCTGTTACTGTTTTTCTGTACTGCGTTCACACTGATGCACCGACTAATACAGTTCATACATTCAGCGTGCTTCTTTCTTACATGTGCTGAACGGGTGTTTTTCATATGACATTTCTGTCCTTTTGGATTACATCAGGCAGGATGGGGGGCCCAGCTCCCTGCTCCAGGGAAGTGGCTGTGAATGCCACGTTATCTGCTGTGACCTCCTGCAAGCAAGGCCTTGTGGCTGTGGAATTAGAGCTATTGAGCTGGCGTGGCAGAGGGGGGAGGCTTCCATGTCTCACTCCACAGTGCTTGTCTTGGGGACTACCCTATCTCGTGGAGTGACTCTCCAGTGCTTATCGGGTGTGGCTACCTGACTCGCACTGATGTGGCCTTGCTTGGATGTAACCAGGTGGGAATGGCAGTAAACGGAGCCAGGGTCATTCCTATGCTGAGGAATGAGGAATTCCCCCCACCCTCAGCTAAATGCATGTCTCCACCCGGGTCCTGTGGAATGATGGGTAAGCAACACTCACCTGTACGTTAATAAAACCTGCCAGTAGCTGGGCTCCCCACTTCCTCTTCTAGGGGGATGCAGAGAAGCCTTTCTCCAGCTCCAGGACTTACTCAGCCCGAGGCCCAGGTGCAAATTTGCTGTAGCCAAGTGAAGAGGTATTGGTGGCTAAGAATTTGTGAGACCCATTTCCCTGATGCCACAATGGTGGCTTTCCTACAGCAGTGCCTTTCCCCCCTTGGACAGGACTCAAAGGCACGAGCAGCTAGTGAAGGGAGAGAGTAAGAGAGACAAAGGCACGTGACCATCACCCCCTGTTCCAGGCAGTAAAGTCCAGCTCCAGCACGAGTGATTGTGAGCAGGAGATGGGACAAGAGGGAAGGTAAGGAGCTAGAGAAACTAAGGGCTGGGTAAGTGGGCACCATGAGATTAGGGAAGGCCTACGGGAGACAGGGGCTTAAAGGTGGTTATGGGAGTGGACTGCAGGAGATGAAGAGCACGGGGGCGTTGAGCGGGTTGTGGAGCCAGAAGAGAGTGGAGTGCCCGTGTTCAGGCACGAGTAGAGGGAGAGTGCAGGAGAGCTTTAGAGCAGAGGAGAAGGGAAAAGGTCATGATCGGGGTTCTAGGTCAGGTACTGCAATGTACTGCAATGCCTGAAGTACCAGTTCATTTGGGGCACTCCAGCACTCTAAACCAGTGCTTCTGACCCAGGCCTATGCACACCTCTGGCAGCACACAGAGGCCTTCCGGGGCTACCTCAGCTCATCTAGCCTGTAAGGGATCTCCTCATCTATCCTGCCACGTACACACAACCAGTCCTACTGGTTACAGCGCCTCTCCAGGCACCGTCTGGTCTTTAAACAATGACACAGCCTGTGTGTTATGAGCAGCACGTAGGCCTGGCCGGTGCATCACCCCCGGGACCTGTGGGGAAGGACTAATTATTGAGGGTAAATATGTGTATTAGTGGTTACGGCTCCAGGGGCCATTAGTGTGTTTGATGGGCCCCTGGGGGGCGTGTTTAGAAATGCCAACACAGCATAACAGACTGGTGGAAGGTAGGGGTGGCGGCAGCTGAGGTGGGGAAGGATGAGGCCTCGCTGGGTTATCACAGTTACCAGGGCTGCCCAGCCAGTGACCAGAGAGAGAGCAGGAGAGGGAAAGGAGGAAGGGAGAGTGAGCCCAGAAGCGGGATGTGCTGACCTAATGACAAGGAGAGCGCTGGAGACGGTGGCCTGGCCCCCCCGTGAGATGATCTGCAGGCAGCTCACCCCCTCACACAGCACAGGCACAGACAGGCAGGCTGCACTAATTGAAGGGGGCAAAGCTGTCTGAGGGGTCTTGGGGAAGGGTTAGCCAGGCTGCCCCGGCTGTCTTGTTTTTGTTTGTTCCTGCAGCCTCCTTGTTTCATTTGCCAGTGCTGCCTTGATCCGGCTCGGAGAGAATCTCCATTTATATTGCCACCGAGCAGAGGCCTCGCCAATGACACCGGGCCTCGCTCGCTGCCTTTCTCCCTCCAGCTCTCTCTCTGTTTCTCCCCGTCTCGGCTTCGCTCACTCACTCCCTCTCCTGCGTCTCCCGCTGCTGCCTCTCTCAGACCCTCCATCCTCCAGCATGTCCTTCCAGCAGTCGCCTCATCCCTCTGTCTCTCTCCCCCACCATCACCCCGTCCCTGCCTGTCTCTGCCTCTCTCTCCCTTCGCTTCCACTTAGCGCAGCTCCCCGAGGTGTGCGCTCACCAGGTTCTTCCGAGCAGCTGCTGCCTTGAGTGCAGCATGAGTGAAAGATCCGGGTTTCTCTTTAGACAGGTGCTCACTGCTGGTCTGACACACCTTGATGCCACTCCCGTGTACGCCACGCCTCAGGCTTCCCCGCCGGCCAGCAGAGCCGAGCCTCCCGCTGCCGACTCTTTGGGGACATCTCTTTCAAGTTCACCCACCCCATCCTTCAGCCCATGACCCATAGACTGAAACACGTCTCCTTGTCCCTCTCCTCCAGAGGCTTGAGGTGCTCTGGCCTGGATTCTGGCCTCATTAAACCAGGGGTTGGGACTATGGGCATGACACTACCTCAGTGGGGACAGGCGGGTGGGGTAGATAGAGAAGCCAGGTCTCCCGTAAGGATGGCACAAGATGTGCAGACTGGATGCTCAACCTGATTCCACCATCCCTAAGCTGGACAGGTTCTAAACCTGGCCCCGGGCGTTACCAGGAGATGTCGCTCTCTGGCCAGCCTCCAGGGAAGGATTGACGGTGCACCGTGTGTGTGTGATTATACTGGACACAGGAGGCTGGAGGCAGTAGGGCTGTTACAGCTTTGCATCCACGTGGTCAGGTCCTTCGTAACCAGTCCCAAGCGATGGAACCCCAGGTTCCGTCTCCAGCCAGGAGAGACCCCTCCATGCAGCCCATATTGGGGCTCACCCCGTCTCTGCTGAGCCACCTCTCCTTCCCGCAGCTTTCACCAGCTCACCATCATGCCTTCAGGCACGTTTTGGCGCCGTTTGCCCCCACGTCGCTCCCCGCCAGCCTCCAGCACTCTCCTCCCCCGGGGAGCTAATTACAGATCGGCCTTTTCTCCTGCTGCCCTTTCCCCGTTTCCTTGGTGTGCCGGAGTTCCTTCCAAGCTTGCTCCAGACAGGGCGGGAGGGCAGCGGGAGCAAGGCTGGGAGGCCAGGGGCGTCGGACAGGGACCTGAGATTCTGCAGCGTCCTGCAGCAGTAGCTGCCCGTGTCTGCTCAGCTTACTGCACCGGTTGTGCTGTTTCATGCTCAAGGGAGAAGGTTGCGGGGGTCTTGCAGTGCGGTTGGGAGCAGGTGTTGCCCTCATTAGAAGAAGAGCAAATATAGCACAGAGAGCAGGGCAGAGATGGAGAGAGGAAGAGACAGAAGCCAAATGTTCTCACCACTGACTGTGGGGGGGAGAGCTGGGCTTTGTGGGAGGGGTAGCGGGGGTGGGGGGGGGCTCTTCTGATTCTCTCTTCATCAGGATTATACCAGGGGAGGGACCAGGCAGCCCTGACATAGGGAGGAGTGAGTCAGCCTGTGCCGTCTGTGCACGGTGCCAGTAGCGCATGGCCAAAGGGAAAGGGGAGGCGCCCACTCGGAATGGTACCGAGATTTCACACGCTGCAGTGCACAGGGCTGGGTTGCAGCAGGGCCTGTGACAGCTGTGGGGATCACGCGGTCCTGGAGTGGGGGCCCCACATGGGGCTTCCATCCTGTGAACTAAAATGACTCCTCTCCAGCCAGCACTCCCGCCCTGCTCACTCCTGCGCAGCACCACCCCACAGCAGGCAGTCCTGCCTTGCTCCCTCAGTGACCTCCCCAGCCTGCGCTCTGTCCCCGTTCCCTCCAGTGACCTCCCCAGCCAGCGCTCCCTCCCTGTTCCCTCCAGTGACCCCCCTTAGCCAGCGCTCCCTCCCTGTTCCCTCCAGTGACCCCCCCCAGCCAGCACTCCCTCCCCGTTCCCTCCAGTGACCTCCCCAGCCAGTGCTCCCTCCCCGTTCCCTCCAGTGACCCCCCCCAGCCAGCGCTCCCTCCCTGTTCCCTCCAGTGACCTCCCCAGCCAGTGCTCCCTCCCCGTTCCCTCCAGTGACCCCCCCAGCCAGTGCTCCCTCCCCGTTCCCTCCAGTGACCCCCCCCAGCCAGCGCTCCCTCCCTGTTCCCTCCAGTGACCTCCCCAGCCAGTGCTCCCTCCCCGTTCCCTCCAGTGACCTCCCCAGCCTGCGCTCTGTCCCCGTTCCCTCCAGTGACCTCCCCAGCCAGCGCTCCCTCCCTGTTCCCTCCAGTGACCCCCCTTAGCCAGCGCTCCCTCCCTGTTCCCTCCAGTGACCCCCCCCAGCCAGCACTCCCTCCCCGTTCCCTCCAGTGACCTCCCCAGCCAGTGCTCCCTCCCCGTTCCCTCCAGTGACCCCCCCAGCCAGCGCTCCCTCCCTGTTCCCTCCAGTGACCCCCCCCAGCCAGCGCTCCCTCCCCGTTCCCTCCAGTGAGCTCCCCCAGCCAGCGCTCCCTCCCCGTTCCCTCCAGTGACCCCCCCCAGCCAGCGCTCCCTCCCTGTTCCCTCCAGTGACCC
The DNA here is from genome assembly GCF_033958435.1 of Carettochelys insculpta. NCBI lineage: Eukaryota > Metazoa > Chordata > Testudines > Carettochelyidae > Carettochelys > Carettochelys insculpta. Next base: position 279,789,963 of record NC_134137.1, on the reverse strand, counting down.
CCCCAGCCAGCGCTCCCTCCCCGTTCCCTCCAGTGAGCTCCCCCAGCCAGCGCTCCCTCCCCGTTCCCTCCAGTGACCCCCCCCAGCCAGCGCTCCCTCCCTGTTCCCTCCAGTGACCCCCCCCAGCCAGCGCTCTCTCCCTGTTCCCTCCAGTGATCCCCCCAGCCAGCGCTCCCTCCCCCTTCCCTCCAGTGACCCCCCCCAGCCAGCACTCCCTCCCTGTTCCCTCCAGTGACCCCCCCAGCCAGCGCTCCCTCCCCGTTCCCTCCAGTGACCCCCCCCAGCCAGCGCTCCCTCCCTGTTCCCTCCAGTGACCCCCCCCAGCCAGCGCTCTCTCCCTGTTCCCTCCAGTGACCCCCCCAGCCAGCGCTCTCTCCCTGTTCCCTCCAGTGACCCCCCCAGCCAGCGCTCTCTCCCTGTTCCCTCCAGTGACCCCCCCAGCCAGCGCTCCCTCCCCCTTCCCTCCAGTGACCCCCCCAGCCAGCGCTCCCTCCCTGTTCCCTCCAGTGACCTCCCCAGCCAGCGCTCCCTCCCTGTTCCCTCCAGTGACCCCCCCAGCCAGCGCTCCCTCCCCCTTCCCTCCAGTGACCCCCCCAGCCAGCGCTCCCTCCCTGTTCCCTCCAGTGACCCCCCCCAGCCAGCGCTCCCTCCCTGTTCCCTCCAGTGACCTCCCCAGCCAGCGCTCCCTCCCTGTTCCCTCCAGTGACCCCCCCAGCCAGCGCTCCCTCCCCGTTCCCTCCAGTGACCCCCCCCAGCCAGCGCTCCCTCCCTGTTCCCTCCAGTGACCCCCCCAGCCAGCGCTCCCTCCCCGTTCCCTCCAGTGAGCTCCCCCAGCCAGCGCTCCCTCCCCGTTCCCTCCAGTGACCCCCCCCAGCCAGCGCTCCCTCCCTGTTCCCTCCAGTGACCCCCCCCAGCCAGCGCTCTCTCCCTGTTCCCTCCAGTGATCCCCCCAGCCAGCGCTCCCTCCCCCTTCCCTCCAGTGACCCCCCCCAGCCAGCACTCCCTCCCTGTTCCCTCCAGTGACCCCCCCAGCCAGCGCTCCCTCCCCGTTCCCTCCAGTGACCCCCCCCAGCCAGCGCTCCCTCCCTGTTCCCTCCAGTGACCCCCCCCAGCCAGCGCTCTCTCCCTGTTCCCTCCAGTGACCCCCCCAGCCAGCGCTCTCTCCCTGTTCCCTCCAGTGACCCCCCCAGCCAGCGCTCTCTCCCTGTTCCCTCCAGTGACCCCCCCAGCCAGCGCTCCCTCCCCCTTCCCTCCAGTGACCCCCCCAGCCAGCGCTCCCTCCCTGTTCCCTCCAGTGACCCCCCCAGCCAGCGCTCCCTCCCCCTTCCCTCCAGTGACCCCCCCAGCCAGCGCTCCCTCCCTGTTCCCTCCAGTGACCCCCCCCAGCCAGCGCTCCCTCCCTGTTCCCTCCAGTGACCTCCCCAGCCAGCGCTCCCTCCCTGTTCCCTCCAGTGACCCCCCCAGCCAGCGCTCCCTCCCCGTTCCCTCCAGTGACCCCCCCCAGCCAGCGCTCCCTCCCCCTTCCCTCCAGTGACCCCCCCCGCAGCCAGCGCTCCCTCCCTGTTCCCTCCAGTGACCCCCCCCAGCCAGCGCTCCCTCCCCCTTCCCTCCAGTGACCCCCCCGCAGCCAGCGCTCCCTCCCTGTTCCCTCCAGTGACCTCCCCAGCCAGTGCTCCCTCCCTGTTCCCTCCAGTGATCCCCCCACAGCCAGCGCTCCCTCCCTGTTCCCTCCAGTGATCCCCCCACAGCCAGCGCTCCCTCCCTGTTCCCTCCAGTGATCCCCCCACAGCCAGCGCTCCCTCCCCGTTCCCTCCAGTGACCCCCCCCAGCCAGCGCTCCCTCCCTGTTCCCTCCAGTGATCCCCCCCCAGCCAGCGCTCCCTCCCTGTTCCCTCCAGTGATCCCCCCACAGCCAGCGCTCTCTCCCTGTTCCCTCCAGTGACCCCCCCCAGCCAGCGCTCCCTCCCTGTTCCCTCCAGTGATCCCCCCCCAGCCAGCGCTCCCTCCCCCTTCCTTCCAGTGACCCCCCCCGCAGCCAGCGCTCCCTCCCTGTTCCCTCCAGTGACCCCCCCCGGCCAGCACTCCCTCCCCGTTCCCTCCAGTGATCCCCCCACAGCCAGCGCTCCCTCCCTGTTCCCTCCAGTGACCCCCCCCAGCCAGCGCTCCCTCCCCCTTCCCTCCAGTGACCCCCCCCGCAGCCAGCACTCCCTCCCTGTTCCCTCCAGTGATCCCCCCACAGCCAGCGCTCTCTCCCTGTTCCCTCCAGTGACCCCCCCCAGCCAGCGCTCCCTCCCTGTTCCCTCCAGTGATCCCCCCACAGCCAGCGCTCCCTCCCTGTTCCCTCCAGTGACCCCCCCCAGCCAGCGCTCCCTCCCTGTTCCCTCCAGTGACCCCCCCCGGCCAGCACTCCCTCCCCGTTCCCTCCAGTGATCCCCCCACAGCCAGCGCTCCCTCCCTGTTCCCTCCAGTGATCCCCCCACAGCCAGCGCTCCCTCCCCCTTCCCTCCAGTGAGCCCCCCACAGCCAGCGCTCCCTCCCTGTTCCCTCCAGTGATCCCCCCAGCCAGCGCTCCCTCCCCGTTCCCTCCAGTGATCCCCCCAGCCAGCGCTCCCTCCCTGTTCCCTCCAGTGATCCCCCCACAGCCAGCGCTCCCTCCCCCTTCCCTCCAGTGACCCCCCCCAGCCAGCGCTCCCTCCCCCTTCCCTCCAGTGACCCCCCCGCAGCCAGCGCTCCCTCCCTGTTCCCTCCAGTGATCCCCCCACAGCCAGCGCTCCCTCCCTGTTCCCTCCAGTGATCCCCCCACAGCCAGCGCTCCCTCCCCGTTCCCTCCAGTGATCCCCCCAGCCAGCGCTCCCTCCCTGTTCCCTCCAGTGATCCCCCCCCAGCCAGCGCTCCCTCCCTGTTCCCTCCAGTGATCCCCCCCAGCAAGCGCTCCCTCCCCCTTCCCTCCAGTGACCCCCCCCAGCCAGCGCTCCCTCCCTGTTCCCTCCAGTGATCCCCCCCCAGCCAGCGCTCCCTCCCTGTTCCCTCCAGTGATCCCCCCCCAGCCAGCACTCCCTCCCCATTCCCTCCAGTGACCCCCCCCAGCCAGCGCTCCCTCCCCCTTCCCTCCAGTGACCCCCCCCAGCCAGCGCTCCCTCCCTGTTCCCTCCAGTGATCCCCCCCCAGCCAGCACTCCCTCCCCCTTCCCTCCAGTGACCCCCCCAGCCAGCGCTCCCTCCCTGTTCCCTCCAGTGACCCGCCCCAGCCAGCGCTCCCTCCCCCTTCCCTTCAGTGATCCCCCCGGCCAGCACTCCCTCCCCCTTCCCTCCAGTGACCCCCCCCAGCCAGCGCTCCCTCCCCGTTCCCTCCAGTGATCCCCCCAGCCAGTGCTCCCTCCCCCTTCCCTCCAGTGACCCCCCCCAGCCAGCGCTCCCTCCCCCTTCCCTTCAGTGATCCCCCCAGCCAGCGCTCCCTCCCTGTTCCCTCCAGTGACCCCCCCCAGCCAGCGCTCCCTCCCCGTTCCCTCCAGTGATCCCCCCCCAGCCAGCACTCCCTCCCCCTTCCCTTCAGTGACCCCCCCCAGCCAGCACTCCCTCCCCGTTCCCTCCAGTGACCCCCCCCAGCCAGCGCTCCCTCCCCCTTCCCTCCAGTGACCCCCCCAGCCAGCACTCCCTCCCCGTTCCCTCCAGTGACCCCCCCAGCCAGCGCTCCCTCCCTGTTCCCTCCAGTGACCCGCCCCAGCCAGCGCTCCCTCCCCATTCCCTCCAGTGATCCCCCCAGCCAGCGCTCCCCCCTTCCCTCCAGTGACCCCCCCCAGCCAGCACTCCCTCCCCGTTCCCTCCAGTGACCCCCCCCAGCCAGCGCTCCCTCCCTGTTCCCTCCAGTGACCCGCCCCAGCCAGCACTCCCTCCCCGTTCCCTCCAGTGATCCCCCCAGCCAGCGCTCCCTCCCCCTTCCCTCCAGTGACCCCCCCCACCCAGCGCTCCCTCCCCCTTCCCTCCAGTGACCCCCCCAGCCAGTGCTCCCTCCCCCTTCCGTCCAGTGACCCCCCCCAGCCAGCACTCCCTCCCCCTTCCCTCCAGTGACCCGCCCCAGCCAGCGCTCCCTCCCTGTTCCCTCCAGTGACCCCCCCCACAGCCAGCGCTCCCTCCCCCTTCCGTCCAGTGACCCCCCCCCCAGCCAACGCTCCCTCCCCCTTCCCTCCAGTGACCCCCCCAAACAGGAGGCTCTAGAATGTCACTGACATGAAAGGAGTGGGCCCCACTGTACAGTAAATTTCCTGCATGGGTGACAGTGGTGTGTCCCTGAGGCTGGGCCTTTGAAGTATGCCATGGGCCTCGACAGGTGGTGAATCAGAGGGAGAGCTGCGTGGCAGTGGGAGCATCTGTATGCACCCTTGTGACATTCCCCAGGGTTGCGAAGCACCTCACAACCAGCCTGCCAGAAATCCTGTCTGCACCCCTAGGAGCTCAACTCCTTGAACTCACCAGCCCCCGGCCATGGGAGTACTGCCTTCCTACCCCAGCAGAGCTCATGCACGGGGGTGACAGGCACACCCCAGGCCCCAAGTCCTTGGAGGGGTCTCCGTAGATGGGGTGTCATTTCAGGTTTTTGATGGGGCAAGGGCAGTGGGTCTGACAGCCACGCCAAGCCCCCAGGCAAGGTGGGAAGAGCAGGAGGGTGGAAGGGGCAGGGTGGAGGGCAATCAGCTCTCAATCCTCCCTCCTGGTGGAGAGGCAGAGAGGCACAAGGCACTCCAGCCCCTGTGAACTGCTGCATATGGTTGTTCAAAGGGGCCAGGAGATCCCAGCCACCCTTGAAGGGCTCCCCTCTCCCTCTGTATGTATGGCTGGGCTTCCCCCTTCCTTCTGGGGTGTTGCCCATACCTGTTTTAAATACGCCTCTGTTAGTAACTGCTGGTGCGGTGCCGTGGCAGCACACATCTGAACAAGCACGTGTGACTTCAGTGTTAGTGCACAAGGCAAAACTCACTCCCCTCATGGATGAAAAATCTTAGAGGGAACAGCACCCCACATCCAACCCTCCCCCCGCCTCTTGAACCTCCCCACCCACACCCCATCCCTCTGCCTGAGCCCCAGCACTCCAACCAACACTTAAATTTCTTACGGGCACTATTTTATCTCATTGCCCTCCCCCCATGCCCCCCAAGGCGGTGGGGCTAGGTCGTGATAGTGCAGTACCTGTAGGAAAGTGTTACTTTCACCCCTGCTTAGGCCTAAATACAAAGGATTGGAAGGAGGTTCCAACCCTAGTGTTTCTCTAAGGATCGGAGAGTATAAACATCACCCCCATGACACTCACCGAGGGTGCTCAAGTGTGAGAGACTCTGCTCCCTACAGAAATATTGCAAAGCAAACGGGAGCTACAGTTACAGGAGACACACTGCTATGGAGTGTCTGGCCGCTCAGGGCAGGATTTGTTGTTTCTGCCCCGTGACCAGTAGCAAAGGTGTCTGGGAAAAAGTCCTCGGAATTCAAAGTGCATTTGCTGTCCTGCGGAGGCTTCAGCGTTTGTGTGTAACAGTCGGGGCTCTCGTTGGTAGTCTGAGCCAGCGCCTTGTAAACGAAAGAGTCTCTCCGACAAGTGTGAGGTGGAACTAAATGGAAGAATAGATGCCCCACCCTGGGGTACTGTCATCCCCCCAGAATTGGAGAGTTGAAAAAAAATAAGACAGTTTTAAGTGTAATTTAAGCAATGTTTGTTTCTCAACAGCAGGGAAAGATCCCAGCAGGGGGTCATTCTTTGGCTCTGCTGCTCTTGCAGGGAAGCATTCCTTGGTGATGGAGCAAAGAATAGCTTACCTGGGAGCAGGGGAAGGAGAGAGAAGAGTGAACTAACTTTTCAATCAGCATGGCTGGGGGCAGGTGGGGTTAGGGGGAGCCTCAGAAAAACAGCAGAGCCAGGGATGCCTAAAGAAAGAAACTGTCCTACATGCCTCTCGCTCCTGGGTAGAGGGGAGGCAGAAGCCAACGTCCTGCAGTGGCAGGGTTTTTCTGGGAAGGGGGCTACTCCCCTCCCTCACCCCCTACTGCCCAAAATGATGCCTCTGCCTACAGACCTCTTCTCCACCAGACACTCAGAGAATTACCAGGCCTGCTGTCCCAGAGGGAAAATACACCCACTGCATAGATGGATTTCAATCCACCAGCAACTTTTTGCTTAATCCCCGGCACTGAAATATGTTAGCAGTGAAAAGAAGTTTAGTGACAAATAGTTGAAGCTCCAGGATCCAGGGGAGCAGTGAGTCAGGATAATGGAAACAGAATTGTTCTTTTGTACAACCAAAACCATAATGTGTTTCCTAGGGTCTAAACTTGAGAGGCTCAAACATTGTCTAAAGTAGTTTCTCTCACCTAAGGCAATCTCCCAGCATCTCCAATCAACATGGCTGGGAGCTCTCTTTCCTGAGTGCAGAAATGCAGTCCTTTGCCTCCTAGCCACGTCTACACGAGCCGGCTACTTCGAAGTAGCGGCACCAACTTCAAAATAGTTCCCGCCAAGGCGATGTGTGGCGGGCGCTATTTCGAAGTTGACATCGACGTTAGGCGGCGAGACGTCGAAGTCGCTGTCCCCATCAGGAGATGGGAATAGTGCCCTACTTCGATGTTCAATGTCGAAGTAGGGCACGTGTAGCCACTGCACGTCCCGCAACATCGAAATAGCGGGGTCCGCCATGGCGGCCATCAGCTGAGGGGTTGAGAGACGCTCTCTCCAGCCCCTGAACTCAATGGTCACCGCATGCAGCGGCCCCTTAAAGGTCCCCGCCCCCTTCCTTCCTGTGCAGGAAGCTGAGAGAGCGTGCAGGTGGCAGCCCAGCCACGCGGCCAGTCTGCACGCCCCTCGGCAGCCACCCCACCCCCGCTGCAATGGCTGCCTGCCAGCCCCCCAAGCACCCCCAGGGCACCCCCCCCAAGGGGAGCCAGGGCTCCCAGACCAGCAGCCAGGCAGGGAAGCGGCAGTGGGGCCCCTCTTGGATGGAGACCGAGCTTCAGGACCTGCTGGGGCTCTGGAGCGAGGAGGAGGTGCTCCAGGGAATGGGGAGCAAGAGGCGGAACATGGATGCGTTCGCTCGGCTGGCCGAGGGCCTGGCCGCCCGGGGTCACCCTGCCCGCACTCCTGATCACGTCCGGAGTAAGGTTAAGGAGCTGCGGCAGGGTTATGCCCGGGCCCGGGATGCGGCCGGACGATCTGGGGCTGCCCCTGTCACTTGCCCCTTTTACAGGGAGCTCAGGGCCATCCTGGGCCCCCAGCACACCTCCTCCCCTCTGGCCACCCTTGATACCTCGGCCGACGAGCCCCAGCAGGCCCTGGAGGCGGAGTCTGCCCCGGAGGTAAGCCCCACACCCCGGGGGCTCCCCCCCGGAGCCCACCCCTGGGGCACCGGAGGAGGAGGAGAAGGAGGGATCCTCCTCCAGCGATGGGGGGCTCTGGATAGACATCCCGTCCCAGAGCTCCAGCAGGGCGTCCGCCCACCGGGTGTCCCCCGACCGTGGGAGTGGACCATCAGGTATGTACCCCCCCCCGGTGCGCACCCCCGGGGTTGAGGGGTGGGGGTAACAGACATGACCAGGGCCCTCCACATGCCCAGATGACCATGGCCCCAAGGACAGCAGTGGCATGTCCCTCACAGGAGTGCATCAGCCCCTGCCCCCCAGTACAACAGTGCCATGCCCCATCCCTGGGGATGGGGGGAGCGGAACCTCTAGAGTCCCCCGGGGGGAGGGGGGGGACACCCATCAGCAGCAGCAGCATCTCCCGGGGGCGGGGATGGGGAACCAGCAGCAGAGGGGTGGGGGGACCAGGGCCACAGCTCGGAGCCCACACTAATGGCTGTCTCCACTCTTCTTCCCCCCCCCGTGTTCCGCAGCTGCGCCATCGGAAGGACCGGAGAACACCGGCGAGGTGTCAGTGGTCTCAGACAGCCCACCGGGTCCATCAGTCCAGGCCAGCCCCTAGGCGGAGCACCGACTGGCCCCAGGGCGGGGACGACGGCAGAGCCAGCACTCCAGGATGGCGACGGACCCCCAGCTGCTGGCGATCCTCCGTCGGCAGCTGGAGGTCTGTGAGCAGCGCCTGCGGGTGGAGGAGCGGCGCCTTGAACTTCAGGAGCGGGCGCTGGCCTGGCGCCAGGAGGCATGGGGGGCCTTTATGCGCACATTCGAGCATCTCGCAGACTACCTGGCCCCCCATGCTGCGCCGGCCGCCGCTCTGCCCACCCTGCCTGCTCCACCCGCTGCTCCACCCGCCGTCGCACCGCCATCCGCCACCAAGGGCCCTTCCGCCGAGGGGGACCTGGGGCCAGCTGACACCCATCGGCCATATCTCCTGGTCTGCCCGGCCCCCAGCCAGCCCCGGCCAGGGCTGAGGCCAAGGCGCGGGTCGTGGCCGCCCACCCCCAGCGCTGGACATTAGGGGGTGTGGGGCCCAGGATGTGGCCCCCCCCCTTTGTATATATCCCCTTCACTTATCTTTTGTAAATAGTTTGTATTAGACCACTGTTATGTTGTTATGATGATACCTGTCCCCCCATGTAAATAGTTCTCCCCTTCCTTGTCTTCCCCTTTTTTTAATGTCATCTTATGTTATTACAATACGTATATATAATATTTATTTTGCCTGTAAATAGTTATGATAATAATAATAAGAGTTCAACATATATTCTGGTTTGGCGAACAACATGTCTGTTTTTATTTACAAGAAAAGTCGGAGGGGGGGGCTCTTGGGTGCTCTGTGGTGTGGGCGTAGGGGCAGGGAGTGTTGTGGAGGATGCGGGGGGCAGTGGGGGCCTGCCAGCATTCACCCCGTGGCCTCATCGAACTGGGCCCGCAGGGCCTCCCGGACCCGGGTCCCTTAGGGGTCCACCTGGCGAATGGGGACAGCGGGTGGCTGCACATGGGCCCTGCCAGCCTCCACAGCCCAGCCCTGAACGAAGGCCTCCCCCTTGCTCTCCACGAGGTTGTGGAGGGCGCTGCACGTGCCCACAATCTGCGGGATGTTGGTGCGACCCGCATCAAGGCGGGTGAGGAGACACCTCCAGCGCCCTTTGAAGCGGCCAAATGTGCACTCCACCACCTGGTGCGCGTGGTTCAGGTGCATGTTGAAGCGCTCCTGGCTGGCTGACAGATGGCCCGTGTACGGGTGCATGAGCCAGGGCCGGAGGGGGTATGCCGCATCTGCGATGACGCAGAGGGGCATGGTGGTGTCCCCCACAGGGATCTCCCGCTGGGGGATGTAGGTCCCTGCCTCCAGCCGGCGCCACAGGCCCGAGTTCCGGAATACCCGGGCGTTGTGGGTGCTGCCAGGCCAGCCCACATAAACGTCCTGGAAACGGCCCCGGCTGTCCACCAAGGCCTGTAGGACCACTGAGTGGTAGCCCTTCCTGTTTAAGTAGCGTCCTCCGCTGTGCTCCAGGGCGCGGATGGGGATGTGGGTCCCATCCAGAGCCCTGAAGCAATTGGGGAAGCCCAGGGTGGCAAAGCCCACGATGGCGGCATCCGGGTCCCCAAGCCGCACGAGCCTGTGGAGGAGCATGGCGTTGATGATGCGGACGACCTGCAGGGGAAGCACATGGGAGAGCACCAATGAGGGGTGTGCAGGGTGTGTGTGGCCCTCCCCTGCCCCGGCCCCCCCTCCCCTCCCCTCCCCTGCAAGGGCTGCCTCCCCATCCCCCCGTGGGTCCTCTTACCTCCATGAGGACAGCCCCGTGGGTGGCCTTGCCAACGCCAAACTGCTGCCCCACGGATCGGTAGCTGTCTGGAGTGGCCAGCTTCCAGACAGCGATGCTGACTCGTTTCTCTACGCTGAGGGCACGCCGCATGGCGGCGTCCTGGTGCCTCAGTGCGGGGGTGAGCCACTGGCAGAGCTCCAGAAATGTCTGCCGGCTCATCCTAAAGTTCTGGAGCCAGCGGTCATCGTCCCACTCCCCAAGCACCAGCCGCTCCCACCAGTCGGTGCTGGTGGGGTAGCTCCACAGCCGGCGGCGTGTGAGGCGGGGGCGGGGGGTGGGGTGCTGTAGGGTTGGGGGTTGTGTCCTCCTCCCCTGTGGGCAGCTCCTCCTCTGTGGCAAGGAGGTGCTCAGCTGCCTCCTGCATGGCATGGAGCAGGGCGAGCACTGCTCCTACAGGGGCGGCTGGGTGGACCTCTGGCTGCTGCTGCGCTGCTGCTGCTGGGGGTCCATGACTTCGTCGCTCGAGGTGTGTGTGCCTATGGCTCTGCAGACCGCGTGCTGTGCAGGCTGAGTGTGTCTGGGAGGGGCCCTTTAAGGGAGCGGCTTGCTGTTGCCCTGGAAGTGCTAGTCCGCCCTGTGACCCTGTCTGCAGCTGTTCCTGGCACCCTTATTTCGATGTGTGCTACTTTGATGTGTAGACGTTCCCCTGCAGCGCCTACTTCGATGTGGTGCTGCCCAACGTCGATGTTGAACGTCAACGGCACCAGCCCTGGAGGACGTTATTCATCGAAATAGCTTATTTCGATGTAGCGTTCACGTGTAGACGTAGCCCCTCAGTCCAGGATGAAGGGAAACCTTTTGCCTTTCCCTTCCCTTCTCCAAAACTCATCATTTGATGAGAGTCAGGATAATTCCCAGAATTCATTCTTCAATGGGCTAACTCCATTTTGACTTCACAGCCTTGCATTGACTTCCTATGTAAGCAAGAGGTCCATTGTGTTGGCTGGCAATGCATAAATTTACTTGTGAACCAAAGTGGACAGGTGAATACACAGCCTCCATTTGGCAGATTTTTTATTTTTGTCAGCTCTGCCTTGATTCAGACTTTTAAAGATATTTCCCAGGATATATACACCAGACTTCTTACATGTCACTATATTTGTTTCAGAACAATATAAATGGCTGTTGTGATTCTGACTTTTGTTTAAGATCTCAGGCAACATTCTTTAGGATAAGTACCATGAAAGGGAGGCATTAGGTGTAGTAAGTTTGTCTGGTCTAAGAGAAGCAGTAACCCCTTGGCCAGTTGGCACTGTGGGATTCTTAGGACACAGCTGCGCTACAGAGTTATTCTGGCATCGTTTATTCCAGAGTTAGTATTCTAAAATAAGCTATTCCGGAACAACACATCTACACTACAGGGAAGCTCCAAAATAAGCAAAACCTATTCTGAAATAGTGTGTCCAGACACAATAGAGCCTATTTTGGATTAGAGCCCTTGGAAGCACATAAAAGATAGGCACTTGCAGCCGCTATTCTATGTCTACACAGCAGCATTACTTTGGAATAAGCTGTTCCATAATAGTTGATTTTGAAATAACCCCTCTTCCCTGGTTATACAGCCCCTCTTCTGCAACATCTGTTTCAGAATTAGCGCTATTCCACATAGAAGCCAGGTCTACACTACCCGGCTACTTCAAAGTAGCAGGCGCGACTGCAAAGCAGCATGCGTTGTGTCCACACGCCCCACGCTACTTTGAAGTTGAAATTGACGGTAGGCGCAGAGACATCAAAACCCCTATCCCAGTGAGGAAACGGGACGAGCACGCTACTTGGACATCTAATGTTGAAAACTGATGTGTGTAGACGGTCCGCATCCCGCTACTTTGAAAAAGCGGGGTCCACTATGGCAGGTGGGACGCAGAGACGTGCTGTCTAGCCCCTGCAGGGCTCTATGATCACTGCATGCAGCGGCTCTTAAAGCTGCACAGACCAGGAAACCCTGTGGCAGGAAGCTGAGAGCGGTCAGGGAGCAGCCCCAACACGCACTGTCCCTGGATGCCTTGGCAGAACCCCTGGCACAGCTGAAAGCAGCATGGCCAGCACCCGGGCGGGTCAGGACCCCCCCATCTGAGCATGTCCAGGGCTCACAGCAGTCCAGCTGCGGGGGAAGAAGCGGGGCTCCTCCTGGACCAAAGCCGAGCTCCATGACCTGCTGGGGCTCTGGAGCGAGGAGGAGGTGCTCCAGGTGATGGGGAGCAAGCGGCGGAACGTGGCTTTGTTCACCTGGTTAGCTGAGGGCCTGGCCACCTGGTGTCACCCTGCCCGCACTCCTGACTCTGTCAGGCGTAAGGTCAGGGAGTGGCTGCAGGGTTACACCCAGGTGTGGGACTCAGCCAGCTGGTCGGGGGCTGCCCCTGCCCCTTGCCCCTATTACTGGGAGCTCAGAGCCATCCTGGGCCCCCAGGACACCTCTTCCCCACCAGCTGTCCTTGACACCATGGCCAAGAAGCCCCAGCAGGTTGAGGAGCAGGACCAGAGGCCAGCCCCGCACCACCAGGGCCAGAGCCAGGCAGCAAGGCAGCAGGGTGGTCCAGTGAGAAGAGGGAGCTGGTGATGGACCTCCCTCCTCTGCAGTTGGGCATCCACCCAACGGGCAGCCACTCAACGGGCATCTCCCAAACTCAGCAGTGGACCCTTGGGTATGTACCCTACAGGGCACCTGGGGCAGGGGCACTATTCACGACCGGGGCCCCCCCACACCTCCCAGCCTGCACTCAACCACCTGGTGGGCATGGTTGAGCTGTCCATTGAACTGCTCCTGGCTGGCAGTGAGGTGGCCCGTATATGGCCACATGAGCCAGGGTTGGAGTGGGTACGTGGCGTCGGCCACCAGGCAGAGGGGCACAGTGGTGTCCCCCAGTGGGATCTCCCTTTGGGGGATATAGGTCCCTGCCTCCAGCCAGTGGCACAGGCCTGAGTTCCAGAAGACCCACGTGTTATGAGTACAGCTGGGCCAGCCCACATATATGTCCTGGAACCGGCACCAGCTGTCCACCATGCCCTGCAGGACCACAGAATGGTAGCCCTGCCGGTTTATGAATTGTCCCCCGCTATGCTCCAGGCCGTGGATGGATATGTGGGTCCTGTCGAGGGCCCTGAAGCAATTCAGGAACCCCAGTGTGGCGGAGCCCACGATGGCCATGTCCAAATTCCCGGTGCGGATGACCCTCTGCAGGAGCAGGGCGTTCAGAGTGTGGCCCACCTGCGGGGAGGGGACATAGGCACCCATGAGGGTGTGCGGGTTGTGCCTAGCCCTCCCCGGCCCTCCACCCCCGGCCCCCTCCCTGCACCCCCCCACTCCCCTGTGGGCGCATGCCCGGGCCTCCTTACCTCCGTGATGATGGCCCCAACTGTGGCCTTGCCCACACCAAAGTGGTGTCCCACGGAGCGGTAGCTGTCTGGAGTGGCCAGCTTCCAGACAGCTAGCGCGATCCTCTTCTCAACGGTGAGGGCGCACTACATCCAGGTGTCCTGATGCCTCAGGGTGGGGGTCAGCCCCGGCAGAGCTCCAGGAACGTTTGCTGCCTCATCTGGAAATTCTGAAGCCACGTGTCATCATCCCACTCCCCCACGAAGAGTTGCTCTCAACCCTTGGAGCTGGTGGGGTGGCTCCACAGCTGGCAGAGCACCCGGAGGGTCAGGGGGGCAGAAGGACCTGATGGTCTGGGGCATCCCCTTCTGCCCCTGGGGAGGGCTCCCCTGCCAGGAGCTGCTGGGTGGCCACCTGTGCTGCAGCTAGCAGTGTGCCTGCTCCGCTGGTGGTGGCCAGCAGGACATTGAGCGGCTGCTGCTCTGCATCCATTCCTGCAGGCAGTGTGTCTGCTGGGCTTCTGGCAGCTCCGCAGGCCTTGTGCTGTACAGGCAGAGTGTGTTTGGGAGGGGCACTTCAAAGGAGCGGCTTGCTGCTGCCCCAGAACGGCTTGTCCACCCTGCGAGCCCATCCGCAGCCTTTTCTGACCCCTTATTTCGAAAGGGCCTGCTTGTGTGTGTAGACACTCTCTTTTGGCATCCAGGGGGGCCCCTTTTGACTTGCTGCATTGCTATTTTGGCGTTGCACATCGACGGCGCCAGCCCCCCTGCACATTTAGACAATGCGCTTCGAAGTAGCCTCTTTCGACGTCTCTACTTCAAAAGATGTGACTTTGAAGTAGTGCTCTAGGGTAGATGCAGCCAGAATGAGGTTAATGGAAATCGAAATAAGCCGTCTACTATTTCAAAATTATTTTGAAATACTGGTTTTGCTGTGTAGACATTCGCAAAGTGGCTTTTCTTCTGAAATAACTTTGCTGTGTAGACATACCCATCGGGTCCCAACCTGTCTTTGTGAACCTTTGTTAAGCCAACATAGCTACTAGCTGAGATTTCTGGGCCACTAGAGTAAACACACTTGCCTGGATTCTTCAGTGTTTTAAGGCCATTCTTGAGGCACAAAGAAATCTTATGCCAGTCAGTGAAGAAGTGCAGACTAGTGAGGTGGGACCAGTCAAAAGGGGTCAAACTCGGACCCCTGCTGCCAGAACAGCTCTTGGAATAACTTAGAGCTGCCTCATGGACTAGGCCAGCCCCTAGTTTAAAGCCACCTTACCTGCTCCATCTCATTAGCCTCTGGGTCTAGGGCAACTCAGTTGGCCAGAGAGTCTGGCCCCAGGAGCCCAAAGCATCCTGTCTTGTGCTGCAACCTGTGCTTGCAATGTGGGGTCAAGATCTCCTGGAGAATGTGGGTAGCAGCTGCCACATGAAGCTCAGGTCTGTGACCCCTGTTGTCCTAGCAGAACCAAGGAGGGAAATGAGATTAGTGATCTTGATCACGAATCAGCTCCACACCTGTGAGAACAATGAGGTAGGGGCCCCGGGGACCTTTGGAAAGGGAACTTTAAAAGGGAAATGGGAGTAGAAGCTTCTATTGAAAAACATTCTACGCAGGAAAGGCTGAGAAGTGAGTGTTGGGACGGGGCGAGGGGTGGGCTTCAGATGGGGCTTGAGGTCATTGGAAGGTCAGGGAATGAGGGCCAGGGCTAGAAGGTAGTGTTGTGAGGTGGGGAGTGAGGTGAATTGGCAAGGAAATGGTGGGGTGGGGAGGGTGCAGGACTGTAATACCAGGGGACATTTGTTGGGAGACCAATACATCAGCACACAGACAATCCAGGAAGTTTTTGGAGAATGTTGGGGATAACTTCTTGGTACAAGTGCTGAAGGAACCGACCAGGGGCCATGCGCAACTTGACCTGCTGCTCACAAACAGGGAAGAACTAGTAGAAGAAATAGAAGTGGGAGGGAACCTGGGCTGCAGCGACCATGAGATTGTAGATTTCATGATCCAGACAAAAGTAAGAAAGGTGAGCAGTAAAAAGGTAACGTATAGACCCTTGATTTCAGAAGATCAGACTTTGACTCACTGAGAGAACAGATGAGCAGGATCCCTTGGGAAACAAAGATGAAGGGGAAAAGAGTTGAAGAGAACTGGCAGTATTTTAAAGAAGTCTTTCTGAAGGCACAGGAACAAACAATCCTGCTGCATAGGAAGAAATGCAAACATGGTAGGCAACCAGCTTGGTGTAACAGGGAAATCCTTAGTCAGCTTAAATTAAAAAAGGATGCATACAAGAAATGGAAATATGGACAGTTGACTAAGGAGGAGTATAAACATATGGCTGGATCAGTGATCAGGAAAGCGAAAGCACAGTTGGAACTGCAGCTGGCAAGGGGTGTGAAGAGTAACAAGAAGGGTTTCTACAGGCATGTGAACAATAAACAGGTCATCAGAGAAGGTGTGGGGCCATTACTGGAAGAGGGAAGTAACCTAGTGACAGACGATGCAGGAAAAGCTGAAGTACTCAATGCTTTCTTTGCCTCAGTCTTCATGGACAAAGTCAACTTCCACGTGATGGTCCTAGATGATGCAGTACGGGAAGGTGGAGGGCAGCCATCTGTGGGGAAGGAACAAGTGCTGAACTATCTAGAAAAACTAGATGTGCACGAGTCCATGGGTCTGGATATAATGTACCCGAGGGTACTGAGGGAATTGGCAGAGGTCATTGCTGAACCTTTGGCCATTATCCTTGAAGACTCTTGGAGATCAGGGGAGACACCGGGTGACTGGAAGAAGGCAAACGTTGTGCCTATCTTTAAAAAAAGGAAAGAAGGACAATCCAGGGAACTATAGACCTGTGAGCCTTATCTCAATCCCTGCAAAAATAATGGAGGGGATCCTCAAGGAATCCATTTTGGAGCACTTGGAAGATGGGAAAGTGATCAAAAGTAGCCAACATGGATTCACCAGGGGCAAGTCCTGCCTGACCAATCTGATTAGCTTCTATGATGAGGTAACAAGCTCTGTGGACATGGGGAAGTCAGTGGATGTGATATACCTTGACTTCAGCAAGGCTTTTGATATGGTCTCCCACAATATTCTTGTCCATAAGTTAAGGAAATATGGATTGGATCCTTGGACTATAAGGCTACGTCTACACGTGCACGCTACATCGAAATAGCTAATTTCGAAGTAGCGACATCGAAATAGCCTATTTCGATGAATAACGTGTACACGTCCTCCAGGGCCGGCAACGTCGATGTTCAACTTCGACGTTGCTCAACCCAACATCGAAATAGGCGCTGTGAGGGAACGTCTACATGCCAAAGTAGCACACATCGAAATAAGGGAGCCAGGCACAGCTGCAGACAGGGTCACGGGGCGGACTCAACAGCAAGTCGCTCCCTTAAAGGGCCCCTCCCAGACACACTTTCATTAAACAGTGCAAGATACACAGAGCCAACAACTAGTTGCAGACCCTGTATATGCAGCACGGACCCCCAGCTGCAGCAGCAGCAGCCAGAAGCCCTGGGCTAAGGGCTGCTGCACACGGTGACCACAGAGCCCCGCAAGGGCTGGAGAGAGAGTATCTCTCAACCCCCCAGCTGATGGCCGCCATGGAGGACCCCTCTATTTCGATGTTGCGGGACGCGGATCGTCTACACGTCCCTACTTCGATGTTGAACGTCGAAGTAGGGCGCTATTCCCATCCCCTCATGGGGTTAGCGACTTCGACGTCTCGCCGCCTAACGTCGATTTCAACTTCAAAATAGCGCCCAACACGTGTAGCCGCGACGGGCGCTATTTCGAAGTTACTGCCGCTACTTCGAAGTAGCGTGCACGTGTAGACGCAGCTTAAGATGGATAGAAAGCTGGCTTGAAGGTCAGGCCCAACGGGTGGTGGTCAATGGCTCAATATCTGGATGGCGGTCTGTTTCAAGCGGAGTGCTGCAAGGCTCGGTTCTGGGGCTGGAGTTATTCAACATCTTTATTAATGACCTGGCTGAGGGACTGGATTGCACCCTCAGCAAATTTGCAGATGACAAAAACTAGGGGGAGAGGTAGATTTGTTGGAGGGTAGAGAGAGAATCCAGAGGGACCTGGAAAAATTGGAGGACTGGGCCAAAAGAAATCTGATGCGGTTCAATAAGGAGAAGCGTAGAGTCCTGCACCTGGGGTGGAAGAATCCCCAGTATTGTTACAGGCTGGGGACCGACTGGCTCACCAGCAGTACGATGGAAAGGGACCTAGGGTTTATGGTGGATGAAAGGCTGGATGGGAGTAAACAGTGTGCCCTTGTAGCCAAGAAGGCCAACGGCATACTAGGGTGCATTAGGAGGAGCATTTCAAGCAAATCTAGAGAAGTAGTTATTCCTCTTTATTTGGCATTGGTGAGGCCACATCTGGAATATTGTGTCCAGTTTTGGGCCCCCCAGTATAAAAAGGATGTGGATTTGCTGGAGCAGGTTCAGCGAAGGGCAACAAAAATGATTAAGGAGCTGGAGTACAAGACCTATGAGGATAGGCTGAGGGATTTGGGCTTGTTTAGTTTACAGAAGAGAAGACTTAGAGGTGATTTAATAGCAGCCTTCAACTTCCTGAAGGGGAGCTCTAAAGAGGAGGGTGAGAAACTGTTCTCAGTGGTGTCAGATGGCAGAACAAGGAGTAGTGGTCTGAAGTTGAGGAGGGAGAGGTGTAGGTTGGATATTAGGAAAAACTACTTCACCAGGCGGGTGGTGAAGCATTGGAATGCGTTGCCTAGAGAGGTGGTGGATTCTCCATCCCTTGAGGTTTTTAAGTCCTGGCTGGACAAGGTTCTGGCTGGGATGACTTAGTGGGGGTTGATCCTGCTTGAAGCAGGGGGCTGCACTAGATGGCCTCCTGAGGCCCCTTCCAGCCCTGTGATTCTGTGATTCTCCTTGGCCAGAACTGGGGAAGAGGTAAAGTCTGAAAGTTGCAAGGGCTGATTCCATAGCAGAAGGAAATGGAAAACACAAGGGAAATGGTGTCTTACACTGGCGGAGAGCAACACAGGCTGCCCCCTAAAACTGGCACATTGAGCTCTGGCAGCATCCCTGAGAGCTGGTAACATCCCAGAGAGCTGGAGCATGAAGGGCAAGGAGAGCTGGCCTCTCGGCAGTCCCGCAAGGGCAGCAGGGCTAGGGCCAGAGCCAGCTTCCCCAGCAGCCCCACAAGGGACTGGGGCCAGAACCCCAGCATCTCCCAAACAGCTGTGTGGAGCCAGGGACAGAGCACCGGGGAGCCATGTGGAGCTGAGGCTGGGGCTCCAATGCCCTCCACATTACAGCTGGCTGGAATATTTTTGATGAAATGTTTGGGCTTCTTGGTCAGAAAACCTGATTTGTTGTCCCTGAAACTTGTTGTGAGGAAGGCGTGTGTGTGTGTGTGTGTGTGTGTGTGTGTGTGTGTGTGTGTGCGCGCGCGCACGAGAGAGAGAGAGAATTCCTCACTCAAACACCTTTTGAATTTGGTGTTGACATTTTCGAGATGAAAAATGGCGGTTTTCCAGCACAACGCAATGTTTGTCTAGTTGTAAGTGAGTGATCAGAAAAAACAACATGTATAAATAGTGGGTAAAATCCCAATGGGATGTTTCCAGTGCTCCGAATGAAGCGCTGGGGTTGATCTGAACTGACTTCTCCCTGTCCCCCAATTTTTGATTTGCAGAAATGTGGGGGAGTTCAACGTTTCAGCCTGAGTCAAAGCAGGCAAAAGTGTCAAGACACTGAATGTTTTTGTGAGCCAGGAAAGCTATTTCCCCCACCCCCACTCGCTCTACACTGCTCTCGCAAAGGGGCCCCGCTCTGTCCTGGACAGACCCTACGTTCCCTCCACACTGAGACTGCCACACTGACATTGAAGCCTGTCTCTGTGTAACCGCCCCAGAAGCAGTGACAGGGCATGGAGGGAGCTGGCCCAGAAACCCCTGTCCAAGGAGCCCTCGGGAGCTGTTTCTCCCTTATGCGCCTTTTCTATTGACCAGCTTGGAACATAAGTGTGACTCCTGCTGGGTCTCCTTGCAGCAGGACTCTGTCTATTCCAGAGACAAGGCAGCGACAGCAAAGAGAAGCAGAACAAGACCAAGGAAGGGCCTCGGCCGTTCGCAAGGACCTGTAGAGTCCCCCACTGGTGCTTTCTGGACACTGCCTCGTCTTGCTCCATTAATCAATTTACCCTGCTAAAATACAGCAGTTTAAAGTGACTCCAGCACTACGAGCTCCGACAGACGCAAGATTTGCAAGGTGGTGGTTGGCACAGCTGCTCTCCCAGCCAAGTCAGGCTTGCCGCTGCCTTTCCTTTCTTTCTCCGGCTGCGAGATGCTGGGAAGGAGAAACCGGCCGTCCGGCCAAGCTGGGAAACGCAGGATGGGAAAGGGCTGGCAGCCATGAGGTTCGTTCCTGAGAGGAGGGAAGGGGAGGGTGGGATGCTGGGCACTGCAAAGAGGGAATGTGGAGGGAGGATATTGCCAAAGAGTAGAGTGAGAATGGAAGAGGCCTGCACTAAAATAAGGGCCGACCTACCCATCTTCCTTCCCCTCCATTACTACTCTTCATTTCTTCCATCCCTTCTTTGCCTCTCCCTTTCCTCTCCATTACCTCTTCACCTCCTCGCTGTCCTGCCATCCCCTGCTTCATTCTGCCTTGCCATCCCTGACAAAGGCGGTTAGCAACGAGGGCCTGGGCATCCCCTCAGAGGGGACTGACAGCAGTTTGAAAGCTAGGGTAGACAGGACAAAAGCCTTTGTCCCGCCCCTCCCCACAGGCCGCATTTGATCAATAGCCAGGCAGGTCTGCAGCTGCACTGGGCGTTGGCCGCCTTTCCTCTTCCTCGATCGTGACCACTGGGAGCCAAAATGGCCCTGGGCAGCAGTGTTCCCTCTAAATTTTGTTATGGGCACCAGGGCCTGTGCGGAGGTGCACCGCCAATAGAAACACAGGCTGCATGCTGTGGGTGCTCTGCTAATCAGCTGGGCAGCGTCCGAATCTCTGCTGGGTGACTGCCCAGGCACTCAGCTTAGCAGGAACACTGCTTGGTGTAAAAGGAGCTGTTATGGGATGGTTTGAATTACGCCAGCTGCAGCTGTCCGACCGGGGAAGTTGGGCTGACCAGCTGTCAGATGGAGTGCTGTGCGATTTGGGCCCTGTCCTTGACACTCTCTGTTTATCCTTTGAGGCTCACCCCTTGCTTGGGGGTCTCCTCAGCAGGCTCTGGCAGATAGACCCTAGGACTTTTCCTCTTCTTGGACACTTCCATGGCCCTTTAATAGCACCAGAGTGCAGGCAGAGTGAAACAGGGTGTTGAGAATGGCTGAGGCCTGGGACAGTCAGATAATCGGGCTCTCACTGTGGCTAACAGTAGGGAGAACTTAACTAGAGATGGCAACAGTCAGAACTGTAGGGGCTGTGGTGGGGAAACCTCCTGGAGATACAGATTCTGTTGAAGAGCAGTGAAGGGACAAGCGCCCACAAGCCACCAGCTCAGGTGTTGGCAGCAGCAGGGCTGGGTAGGTGGAAAGGTGCTTAGGGAGTGTGTGTATGGTGAGGCTGGAGAGAGAGGGCTAAGAAGGAGGGAGGGAGCGGGAGAGGGGAGGGACAGAGAACTACTTGAGGGAGTGGCGGTGTACAAGGTGGCCGGTGACAGAGGGAGAGGCAGGAAGTCAGGGTCTGCAGTGCTACGAGCTGGAGCATTTGATTGTTTAATGCTTTGGCTTTCCTGATAGTCTTCTGCTTAACTCTCTCTGCGCTTGTCCCCTTGGATCCTATTTCTGCCTGAGTCGGAGCCCTCCCCATTAGCCTCAGACTAGGTAACCAACGTGGTGGAAGCCAGACAAGCTGAAGCCCCCAGCCACCTCTCAAAGAGCCCTGTCACAACCAATCAGCTTCCAGCCCCTCCCAGCTGCCCCCCCGAGCCGACTGTCTATGTGAGTTACGCATCTCATCCTGAGCGGCTGAGAACTGTCAAAGCCGGCCTGTATCGTTCACAGCATCCATGAACTCAGTGCTGCTGTCCAGACGTCATCTGCCCTGCAGCTCCGCAAGCACTCAGCTGGCCCAGGAAGGAGGCCACACACACACACAGCTGCCAACATACAGGCATGCACGAGCCCCAATGGACATACACTCCCACCCACACAACCCCAGTATGTGCTCTGAGAGCTGTGCACAGCCCCTGCCAACAGGTGCACGTCCATCGCATAAGCACACCCGCGTTCCATAAGACACACATACTGTCAGCCAGGAGCGAGCAAACTTTTTACATCCGGCCCTTCGGTTCATCCCTGCAGTGAACTTCATGCAAGCCAGTGGAAGTTTTGGTTGTGTTCGTATGAAAACACCTCTTTTGGCACACGTAAGTAAGGCTGTAACATGTAAAAACTTCGTCACGCTATATATAAATGGGAAGGCATACACATTAAAACCAGTAGCGTCTTGCAACATCTTCAATGAGAGGGATGAGCCTGAGACCCAGCAGCCGATCGTGCTGCTCACCCCTTACGAAGGCCTGCCCTGCCTTTTGCACACGCCTGCTCTAAACTATGTGCACACAGATGTGTGCATCCCCTGACACATGGGTGTATATATACACACACCACATGGGCACATAGATGTGTGCGCCCCACACCCATGCATGGCACTGCAGGGTACACATCCCTTAAAGCATGGGCAAAGAGGTGTGGACTTTACAGGCTCTGTGCTAGGCCCCCGGCCGCTGGGCAGGCCCCTGGGAGGACCCCTTCAGTGTTCTGACCCCGAGGAAGTCACACTTTTCCATAAGGGTGCTCCTCAATGCTGCACAGCCTACTCAGCCCCTCATGCTCTGGTTTCATGCTGTGAGCACTGCCCTGTGAGTCCCAGGAGGTAGTGGCAGCAATGCTCAGGCAGCCTTTTCCAAACAGAATAGGGTTTGTTATTCAGCTGGAATACACCACCAGCAAACCCCTAGGTTAGCATAGAGCTGAAAAAGTTAAGACACAGTCCATAAGGGCTTCAGACTGGGGTTCAAGGAGACACACTGTTGCAGGAGCCATGTTGGCTTCATTTTCCTGGGCTTGTCTACGCTACAGGTGTGACTGTTCCAGACCTGTAGCTATGTGCTGCTAGTGCCATAGTGTAGAAATGTCTTGCAGCAATGGAAGAGATTTTGCCCCTGTTGTAGGTAAGTCACCTCCCCAAGCAGAAGAAGCCTTCCGTTGACCTAACCAGGCCAGCACCCCATGTGAGGGTGACGTATTTGTGACACTCATGAGGAGTGAGTTTTTCACACCTGAGTGACATAATTGTGTTGAGTTAAATGTTAAATCTACCCCACCCCCTGTTTATCTAGTGGTCAGCTTATCCTTAACTGGAGGGCCAAGTCACCTTTGTCGTTGGCTGCCATGCTCACCAAGGCTGCTAGATGCCCTGGGTTCACAATCCCAACATGTCCACATCTTTCCTTTTCCTTCTGTCATGGATCCAATGAGCTGTGCAATGCCCTGGCTTTCCAACAATGCCTTGGGAGGGGCTCTGAGAGTGCCAGACCCCCAAAGGACCACAGTCTTCCTTATGGATAGGTCATGTATTCTCAGCACCTCCAAGAGGGAGCCTCTTGGGTCTGGCATTCCTGTTTCATCTCATAAACTCTGTCCAGTGGGTCCAACTGAGAAGGTGGGCTCTTGATCAGAGACTTTTTCTTCAGGGACCAGTGCAACTCAGCAAGTATTTGCAAACACCAGGCAGCCTTGCAGAACAGAACAGGTTTACAGATCAACCAGAGTGAGTACTGGCTTAGCACAAAGAAGCAAAGGTTAAGACAAAGTTCCCACTGGCCGAAGAAAGGGCACCTTTGACCCTGGCTGCTAGGAACTATCTTGATTTCCTTTCACTGTGTCTGTTCCCTTGTCCAGGAACAGCTGTCAATCTCTCTGAACCCATTTCTCACCACCATCTCCTCCCATTGCCCTTCTAAGATCATCCAGGCAAATCAATTGTTCAGTCATCGGGGTTTCCATTGTCTCGCTATGATCTTGTGCTGAGATGGACTGGACCCAGCTGCTTCTTAGTGGCCCATTCATATCACCATACACAAGTACATAACCACACATCCCATGCCTCCTGCCACTTACACTCAGTTCAGAGCAGTACAGACCACAGAGGGAGACTGAAGCTGTGTCTACACGTGCACGCTACTTCGAAGTAGCGGCACTAACTTCGAAATAGTGCCCATCGCGGCTACACGCGTCGGGCGCTACTTCGAAGTTAACTTCGACGTTAGGCGGTGAGACGTCGAAGTCCCTAACCTCATGAGGGGATCGGAATAGCGCCCTACTTCGACGTTGAACGTCGAAGTAGGGACCGTGTAGACGATCCGCATCCCGCAACGTCGAAATTGCCGGGTCCTCCATGGCGGCCATCAGCTGGGGGGTTGAGAGATGCTCTCTCCAGCCCCTCAGCTCACTGCTGGCCGCGTGGAGCGGCCCCTTAAAGGTCCCCTCCCCCTCCCTTCCTCTGCAGGAAGCTGAGGGAACGTGCCTGCACACGCGGCCAGCCTGCACCACCCTCAGCCCCACAGAGCTGCGATGGCTGCCCAGCAGCCCCCCCAGCGCCCCCAGGGGACCCCCCCCCAAGGGGAGCCAGGGCAGCCAGCCCAGCCAGGCGGGCAGCCGGGCTGGCAAGCGGCAGCAGGGCCCCTCCTGGATGGAGGCCGAGCTGCGGGACCTGCTGGGGCTCTGGAGCGAGGAGGAGGTGCTCCAGGTAATGGGGAGCAAGAGGCGGAACGCGGATGCGTTCGCTCGGCTGGCCGACGGCCTGGCTGCCCGGGGTCACCCTGCCCACACTCCTGACCACGTCAGGAGTAAGGTCAAGGAGCTGCGGCAGGGTTGCTTCCGGGCCCGGGATGCAGCCAGCCGATCTGGGGCCGCCCCCGTCACTTGCCCCTTTTACAGGGAGCTCAGGGACATCCTGGGCTCCCGGCACACCTCCTCCCCTCCGGCCACCCTTGACACCTCGGCTGACGAGCCCAAGCAGGCCCTGCAGACGGAGTCCGCCCCGGAGGCAAGCCCCGCACCCTGGGGGCCCCCCCTGGAGGCCACCCCCGGGACATCGCGGCAGGAGGAGGAGGAGGGGGGCTCCTCCTCCGCAGAATCCAGCCTGCAGATCCTCCTCCTGCCATCCCGGAGCAGCAGCAGGGCCTCCGCCCCCCGGGGATCTCCGGACCGTGGGAGCAGACCGACAGGTAGGTACCCCTCTCTGGTGGACACCCCTGGGCTTGAGGGGCGGGGGTAAGAGATATGTGTCCAGGGCCCCCCACATGCTCACATGGCCATGGCCCCAAGGACACCAGGGCCATGGCCCTCACAGCACTGCATCCATCAGCCCTGCCCCCCCACCACCCCGCATGACAGTGCCATGCCCCATCCCCGGGCCAGGGGGGAGCGGAACCTCGAGGGGCCCCCGGGAGGAGGGGGTGGGACACCCCGCAGCAGCAGCAGCAGCAACAGCAGCATGTGATGGAGTGGGGGGAGTGCCAAAGGGAGACTCAGGCTACATATGAGCAACAAGAGCCGAATAGCTCCCAGGGGCAAAGGAGGATCCTGGGGCTACAGCTGGCAGGTGACACCTCTGCCCTGAACAAACAGGAGGGAGGAGCCGAGCTGGCTTGGACTTGGGGGGCGAGGGCGGGGGCCACAGGTAGAGGCTAGGGGAAGGGAGAGCTGGAAGGTAGCCAGCCTGAGGAGGGGGAAAGCTGCATCCCCGAGGGGCACCCCTTGGGGTCTTCTCCCCACGACGGGTTGGAAGGACTGTCTCTTCCGACAGCTGGTGCTGTCACTCCTGGGAGAAACTGGGCATCTGTGGCCTAAGAAACCTCTCCCGCTCTCAGACCCTGCGGGGTGAAGTGAGAGTCGCTCCCACCAGGGGATGGGGTGCAGGGCAGGGGGACCCCTGAACCCCATCCACCACAGCAGCATCTCCCGGGGACGGGGATGGGGAAGCTGCAGCACAGGGCTGGGGGGACAAAGGCCACGGCTCGGGGCCCACACTAACGCCTGTCTCCATTCTTCTTCCCCGCCTCCTCTCCTGTGTCCTGCACCTGCACCATCAGAAGGACCGGAAGAGAGCGCCGGCGAGGCGTCAGTCTTCCCGGAGAGCCCTCCGGGACCATCGCTCCAGGGCAGCCCCTCGGCCGAGGACCGACCGGCCCCACGGCGGGCTAGACGGCGGACCCCGCGCCTCCAACCGCCGACGGCGACGGACCCCCAGCTGCTGGCCATCCACCGTCGGCAGCTGGAGGTCGCGGAGCAGCACCTCCAGCTGCAGGAGTGGGCGCTGGCCTGGCGCCAGGAGGCATGGGGGGGCCTACATGGACACATTTAATCGCCTGGTGGACTACCTGGCCCCCCATGCCCTGCTGGCCGAAACATCGTCTGCCCTGCCTGCTCCTGCAGCCCCACCACCAGCTGCTCCGCCCGTTGCCGGCCCGTCCGCCGTCGCCCCGCCACCCACCCGCGAGGGCCGGAGCGCCGAGGCACCCCTGGAGCCACCTGACACTCGCCGGCCACCATACCTTCCGGTCCAGCCCGCTCCCACCCAGCCACGGACCAGGCTGCAAGCGCGGTGGGGCTCCCGGCCAGCCACGCCCAGTGCCGGGCTATAGGGGCGAGGGGCCCGGGACGTGGCCCCCCCCGTATATAGTTGGCCCCTGTTTTTTTCGGCCCCCCCGTTTGCCCCGTCCCCCCCATGTACATAGTTCTCCCCTTTATCCTCCCTGGTTTTCTTTTGATTATTGAGGACTGTTGTTTCTTTGTATTGTTTTATTTTTGTACATATTGCTTTTGTTCAACATGTTTGTACATAGTTTTTGGTTTTTGGTTCAAATATTTATTTACAGTTACAAAAAAAAGGTTCGGAAAGAAAAAAAAAAGTTTACATTCAGCCACAAGTGCGTGCTGTCATTTGTCCAGGACAAGTGGAGGGGGGGCGGTGGGGTGCTCCATGGTGTGGGCGAGGAAGGGGCGGGCAGTAGGGGGGCCTGGGCAGAGTTCACCCCGTGGCCTGTTCATCGAAGTGGGCCCGCAGGTCCTCCTGGATCCGGGTCCCCTCGGGGTCCACCTGCCGACTGGGGGCAGCAGGTGGCTGGACGTCTGCCCTGCCGGCCTCCGCAGCCCAGCCCTGGAAAAAGGGCTCCCCCTTGCTCTCCACCAAATTGTGCAGGGCGCAGCAGGCACCCACAATCTGGGGGATGTTGTTGGGGCCCGCATCCAGGCGGGTCAGGAGACATCTCCAGCGTCCCTTCAGGCGGCCAAATGAGCACTCCACCACCTGGCGCGTGTGGTTCAGGCGGTCGTTGAAGCACTCCTGGCTAGCGGAGAGATGGCCCGTGTAGGGGTGCATGAGCCACGGCCGGAGGGCATCTGCGATGACGCAGAAGGGCATGGTGGTGTCCCCCAGAGGGATCTCCCACTGGGGGATGTAGGTCCCCGCCTCCAGCTGGCGGCACAGGCCCGAGTTCCGGAAAACCCGGGCGTCGTGGGTGCTGCCAGGCCAGCCCACGTAAATGCCCTGGAAACATCCCCGGCTGTCCACCAAGGCCTGGAGGACGACAGAATGGTAGCCCTTTCGATTCAGGTATCGTCCTCCACTGTGATGCGGGGCACGGATGGGGATGTGAGTCCCATCCAGAGCCCCGAAGCAGCTGGGGAAGCCCAGGGTGGCAAAGGCGGCGATGGTGGCATCTGGGTCCCCCAGCCTCACGAGCCTGTGCAGGAGCATGGCATTGATGGCACGCACAACCTGCAGGGAAAGCAAATGGGACAGCACCAATGAGGGGTGAGCAGGGTGTGCGTGGCCCTGCCCTGCCCTGCCCTGCCCTGCTCTGGCCCCCCTGCCCTGGCCCCCCTGCCCTGCCCTGCCCTGCTCTGGCCCCCCTGCCCTGGCCCCCCTGCCCTGCCCCCCCTGCCCTGCCTTGCCCTGCTCTGGCCCCCCTGCCCTGGCCCCCCTGCTCTGCCCTGCCCTGCCCTGGCCCCCATGCCCTGGCCCCCATGCCCTCCCCTGCCCTGCCTTCCCCCCGTGGGTTTGCTTACCTCCATGAGGACAGCCCCGACGGTGGCCTTGCCGACACCAAACTGCTGTCCCACGGATCGGTAGCTGTCCGGAGTGGCCAGCTTCCAGACAGTGATGCCGACCCGTTTCTGCACTGTGAGGGCACGCCGCATGGCAGTGTCCTGGTGCCTGAGTGCGGGGGTGAGCCACTGGCACAGCTCCAGGAATGTCTGCCGGGTCATCCTGAAGTTCCTGAGCCAGTGGTCGTCGTCCCACTCCCCAAGCACCAGCCGCTCCCACAGCCGCCGGCGTGTGAGGCGGGGGGTGGGGCGGGGTGCTGCAGGGGTAGGGGTTGAGCCCTGCTGCCCTGGGGGCATCTCCTCCCCTGGGGCAAGGAGGTGCTCAGCTGCCTCCCGCATGGCATGGGTCAGGGCAAGCCCTGCTCCTGCCGGGAGGGCTGGGTGGACCTCTAGCTGCTGCTGCTGCTGCTGCTGCTGGGGGCCCATGACTGCGGCGCCCGGGGTCTGTGTGCCTATGGCTCCTCAGACCGCGTGCTGTGCAGGCTGAGTGTGTCTGGGAGGGGCCCTTTAAGGGAGCGGCTAGCTGTTGCCCCGGAAGCGCTAGTCCGCCCTGTGACCCTGTCTGCAGCTGTGCCTGGCATCCCTATTTCGATGTGTGCTACTTGGGCGTGTAGACGTTCCCTTGCAGCGCCTATTTCGATGTTGGGCTGCGCAACGTCGAAGTTGAACATCGACGTTGCTGGCCCTGGAGGACAGGTAGACGCTATTCTTCGAAATAGCCTATTTCGATGTCGCCACATCGAAATAGGCTACTTCGATGTAGGCTTCACATGTAGACGTAGCCTGAGGCACACATTGGCACCATACAAACGATAGCAAAATTCCCACATTTGTTGCACCTTCCTCCAGCCACATCGTCCCCCCAGGACATGGGGCAGGGACATATGTACATACTGGGAAAGCCGTTGCTGCCCAGCTGGGTAAAGAGCAGCTTCTGCGTACATTTGAAGGGGTCAAGTTCCTGGCTGGCTTCCCCAGAGGCCCTGCTTTGGAGGGATTATTAACATCACAAAAAGGGCTGTCACGGCTCACAAGCCGAGAGCAAAACAAAAGCTGCCAGAATTAGGAATTATTAGAAACCCCCAAAGATGGGCTGCACATCTCAGGAGTTTAGGAGAGGGGCAGTATGAGCAGCAGGTCTGTGTCATCCCCCTCTTTCCTTCCCCTCCAGCCCTCCTTTCCCCACCCACCTCCCTCTTTCTTTTCTCTCTTTCAAGCCTTGCCCAGGCACCACCTGCATGGGCCCCATCTCTGCGCATGAAGGCCGGCCCATACATCTCTCCTGAGGAGCTGGCTGTCATTTGGAATGGGGGCTTCTCCTCCCCTGCATGCCCTGGGAAGCCCAGTCACAGTGAGTACAGTTATACATAATGACCCATTGCCATAATAAATAGCCGGAAAAACCAGAGACGGTCACTTATCAGTGTAAATGGCAAATCAATACCCTGCCGACCCAGTCCCCAGCAGCAGGGAGTCCCTCCAGAGGAGAGGAGATGGTGAACGAGCAGGAGAGGGGAGGGTACTGCTACAGGCGAGCTAGGAAGCTGTAAGGTTGTGCACTCAGCCCCAGCTTGCACCCGCGTGCTCTGCTGAGGCAGCCAGGAAAGCTCATCCCTGTGCTGATTCACTCCTGGAGATCTGCCATAGGGTGCCCAGGAGAGGAAAGGGGGAGGAAGGAGCCCTCCTCAACGGAGGCTAAGGGGGTGGGTAAGCATCGAGCACAGGAGAGCAAAAGCGTGATCTGTGAAGGCCTCTGCCCAAAGGAAGGTAACATCTAGTGGGTTGAATGGGACAGGAGGCTTCTGGCAGTCCAGAGTTCTATTTTTTGTTCTCCTATGTCTGGGGGCTGGGACAGGCTCTGCTCTCGCAGGGCTGTGCTGAGCAGCAGTCAGGAGCAGGGCTTGCACAGTGCCCAGCACAGTGATCAGGGCACTTACACTGCCAATAACAACTGCTACTAAGATCGGTCTGTGCTGCAGCGGGGAGGTATTTCCTCGTGTGGCCAGACAGATGAGCAGCAACCAGTGGCTATGCGGACTTACCCTTAGGCTGGCCAGTGGAGGCTTACCCGGCGCTCTGAAACATCTGTGGTGCTGTGTAAGTGCTGAGGAAGAAGGAAAGAGGGGTTCTCAGCTGGAGCGAGGTGAGAGCAGCCCTTCCCCCCTCCGTTACAGGCCACACGGGGACTCCTGTGGTTGAAGGGCAGAGCTATTGTCTGGCAGGAAGCACGTTGGAAGTCTGAGGCAAGGGGCGTCTGGTGCCTGTGCAGGGGGAGGGAGCATGCTGGGCAGGGGAGGAATAGACAGCACCCCACTTTCCCACAGGGCAGAGACACAGGTTGACGGGGGGAATAAGTGAAGAACAGAGACAGCCCTGCAACATGGGGGGCAGGGGCCTCTGCCATGGGCCCTTAGCACGGCCCAATCCCCTCAAAGTGTGAATCAGGGCAGACACAGACAGCCTGGCAACGGGGCTCCCCTGCGCTGCGTGGTGGAGGTTTGGGACCATTCCTCCCCTCTTACCACCTCTAATGGGGTCCCCTGCTTGTGAGTGCCCCTCTGTGGCAAGGGGCACCCTGTGAGGTCTTTGCCTGGTTGTCTCCAAGGCTCTGAGGCTAGGAGCCGACCAGACCTGTCCATGGTGCTGCCGGTTCTTGAATTAGGCTTGTGTCCAGTCTTCGGCTACTGGGCCTGGGCCTCGCCCACGTCTAAGTTCAGCTCGCGCTTGGAGCTGTCCGAAGTGCTGCTGCTCTCCCAGACAGTATCCGGATCTGGCTGGGTCAAGCTCCTGAGAGG
This sequence comes from Carettochelys insculpta, assembly GCF_033958435.1. Classification (NCBI taxonomy): domain Eukaryota; kingdom Metazoa; phylum Chordata; order Testudines; family Carettochelyidae; genus Carettochelys; species Carettochelys insculpta. The sequence goes on along the minus strand of NC_134137.1, from coordinate 279,760,007 downwards.
GACTGCCAGGCTTTAGCCCAGCAGCTATTCCAGGCCTCCCGTTCACGTGACAAAAGGATGGGAGGTATTCTTTGAGTTTCCTTTTCCTCTCCCTTCCCATTGTTTGCCCTGTTGTGGCTCACGTGCATCCCACTACCACAAAGCTGTGGCCAGCAAGGACTTCAGTGTGGTCGCTATGTGACCTGCAGCAAGGACAGGTCTCGGCTTCTCCTGCTCCAAAGGCACAGGCCCCTGGCACTTGGTGTGAAGAAAAAGCACCTTTAGCTGTTAGCAATGTAGGGTCTGTGATACACCAGTGAGCCACCCTGAGCCCCTCCACTAAAAAGCAGCAACGCTCATGCAGTAGCTACTACACTGTCCACTGCAGAGCCACCAACCTGACAGGCCACTTTCACCTGCCTGCTGTCCACATGCCACCTGCTTCTGTCTCTGCTGCTCCCTGTCACCTTTTAATATCACACATGCCTCGTTGCTGTCATTTCCCCATTGCTCTGCAGGCCATGTGTGATGCCCCTTCCTCACCCACCTGTATAGTCCTTGTAGGTGTCTCTGTAGATGGTGGGAATTGGCTTGGCATATTTGTTGCTCTGGCAACACAGGCCTTTTTTTAGGGTTCACTTGCACTCCCACCGACAGTAGACTCTGAACGCCCATTGCTCCAAAAGTCCCCACTTGCCCTCTTTCCAGATCCTTTCCCTCTCTCCCCTGCCAGGCTCCAGACCCTCTCCCTGCAGGCCTTTGCTTCCCAGAGCAATCCAAATGTGTGTTCTCAACTCCACTGCCCTGACAGCTGCTAATTACCTGACTGATGTGCCCAGTTACAGAGCTCTGACCTGCTTCCTCCTTTTGAAATATTGACTCCAACCCTCGCCTCTTCCCCCACACCATACATCCTGCCGCCACGCCTTGCCTCACACCAGCTGGGTTACCAATTACCTCCTTCACCAGCCTTCCTTTTCAAAAATTCCTTTTCATCTCTCACTAGGTTTGCTCTTTATGGTTTGTTTCCTTCCCGGGGAGAGGGAGGGGAGAGACAGCATGGGAGGAGGGGACATGGGCCCGTCTAGAAATACAAAGGCTGTTTATCTCTTGCAGAGTTTTTAACTGGCTGCATTCTGGCACATCAGCCCTTTTTGCGGCCAGGAAACTCGGCTTTGCTGCTCCTTTCTATAAGGAAAGATGGCAAAGGCAGAACCTTCTGTTCTAACCGGGGATGAGGGGAGTCGAGATGATACAGTCTGTAAGATCTGGAGACAAGCGACCCCAGCTGTTGGCTCCCACAGAAGTGTTGCCAGTTCTTTGTCACCCCCTTGGCTGCCTGAGCTGAGTCCTTGCATCAGGCATTGCCTGGAAAGAGGCCATATGACTTAGCTGATTGGTCTGCTGGGTCTGACGTTGCTGGGGGGCTCGTGGGGTGCGAACCCTCGATTTCTGTGCAAAAAGCAAGAGCCTTTGCTGGTTGAGCTGAACAATGGTGCCCCAGAGGCCAGGGCAGTATTAGACCATAACTTTCTTTTGCTGACCAGCCATCAGAGGGACACAAAGCCCCACCTTCTCCCAGAGGAGTGGGAATTTCCCAGGCTGGGACTGGTGATGCTCTGTCCAGTTCCTGACTCAAAGAGGGTGGCGAGGCAACCTTTGCTGCTCACCCACTGCAGGCTTTTGTGTGCAGGAGAGTGAAGGTCAGCTGCTGAAATGTGGAGATAGATACTTGGGCCAGCCCGCTGAGTGTGGGCCCACTGATGGTGTAAAGTGCCTGACTGCCCCTTGCCCACTGACGGCCCAGCATTAGGGGGGGGGTGTGCCCCAGTGACTAGGGTTGCCAACCCACCAGGACTGTCCTGGAATCTCCAGGAAAGTAAGATCCATCTTTAATTAAAGGTTATGTTGTTTGATGACACCTGCAGGCACATGGCCAGCCAAAGATGGCAACCCCCACCACTGACGGAGATTGGATACTAACTCCCACATGACTGCCACTCTGCATGCAGCAATCCGCAGAGCGTGGGCATGGGATGCCTGCAGCAAGGTCCTCACACCCAGCCTCACAGCTCCTGGATGCTTGGAGTCTCCTCTGTCATATGGACCCACTGGCGTAGCACATGCCCTCTCTTCTCAGCAGCAGAAAGTGCAAAAACCCTGGTTGGGCTTAGGAATTTTGGGCCTGGAACTGGTACTGCTGCTGCTCAGGGGACAGGATCAGGGCCTCTCTTCCTCTTGACTGCACATGGGGATTGGTCTGCTGTGAGTGGTCAAGGCGGAGAGCGGGAAGGGGATGTGTGGTGGTATTTCACAGCGTGGCCGCTGGGACGGAGAAGGGAGCAGGACAAGGAAGACGTTTTTGAGTGAACAGGGTATGTGCCTGTACCTACTGGAGTGAGTTTCCATTTGATGGGAGTTGGGCACCAGGCTGTGACAGAGGGCCCAGGCCTTAACTGGTTTGTAGCAAGCAAAGGGTTAACCTGCAAGCCTGTGGCAAGCAAGGGACTGGGCTGAGGATGCAGCCCTGCTCTGAGAGGGATTGCTGAAAGAAGGAATTGGGAGCCAGAAGGAGAGGGTGCCAGAAGCGGGGTGGGACTTCACACCTGGTGGGAACAGGGGTGGGGTGTTTGCATCAGAGCATCTTGTCTGGTTTTCATTCCGGTGGCGGTGGCGCTCTGAAAACAAACAGAACGTGGAGGAAGGAACTCGGGGAGCGAAAGACTGGTTTTTTCATTGCTAAGCCATCTGTTCTGCTCCACTGGCTCACCGAGGGCTAAGAGGGAGCATGCGTGTGTCTGCGTGGGTGGATGGAGCCGGCTGGAGTGGGGATGGATGTGGGGTTGTAAGTCTGTTTGGGTTGGTGTACAGGTGCATGTCATGGTGTGGGGAGGCGCGGGGTCCATGGAAAGGTGTGTAGCTTGGCGTGACAGGACCAGATGCACATGCAAGTCGATGAGGGCACCTGTGTGGGAGACGCCTGTGTTGGTGGGGCTGTGTGGGTGTGGGTGTGGGTGAGGTGTGGGTCTGCAGGTGATGTAAGTACACTTGGGTGGGCACGGAGGGGTGTGAGCAGGCAAGTGATGGAATGACCTGACTGTGGGTGCAGATGGGGGGTGGAGAATGGTACAAGTCTGTGGCTAGAGCTGGTGCGTGTGTTCTGGGGTGCATGGGCGTGTTAGCATGGGGGCGCACGGGGGGTGCAGGCGAGTGTGCATTGGGGTGTGGGCCAGGGGTACTTTGGCATAGAGGCCTGTGGGTGGGCAGTGGCACTGACAACCGCCATGGCCCGGGGGCAAGGTGGGAGGGGGCGGGGCCAAGGGCAGAAGGGGTGGAGCTTAGGGCAGTCCGCTCTGGGAGCCGCTCTCCCTCAGAGATGCTTGCGGAGTGTCACGCAGCACCTTGTGACATTTCAAAGGGGCCCTGCGCTCCGGCTGCCGCTGCTGCTACTTTGGCAGCAGCGGTGGCTGGAGCTCGGGGCCCTTTTGAAATGCCGGGCCCAGGGGCAACTGCCCCCCCCGTGCCCCCACCAGTGACCTGGGGGTGGGTGAGAGCCTTGCGTTCCCCTCCCCACCTGTGTGGCTCCCAGCAGCATCGCCTCAGCCCGGCCTCTGACAGTCAGCCAGGCGTCCCCGGTAGCTGGCTGGTGTGCTAATGATGGAAGATGGTGAACAGGGAACGACCTCTGCATATCAATTCCCCCAAAGCAGGATGTGTCGTCCCCCCCCCGCCCCACAGCTGCCACCCCTACTCTCATTCTCTCCTGCTCTCGCCAGCCAAAGCTTGTTGCCATAGCAGCTGCTGCCTCACTGGGCCCCCCCTCCAGGGAGAAAAGCAGCCACTGAGCAAGGCGCCCTGGCAGGCAGAGGCCCGCAGCTGGGCCGTGTCAGTGCCTCCTGGAACACCCACCCCACACGTCCCACTGGAGTCAGCCCTTCTCAGAGTGGAGAGGCCAAACGCCTCTCGGGAGGCCGTCCCCAAAGCCGTCCTGCTGAGCGCTGTCTCCTGGGCTGCTGATGCACCAGGCTTGGCACTTCCCTTGGAGTCAGTATTGGGTCAGCACCCCAGCACGATGCTCAGGGGACAGTGGGCCACCAGCTCTCGGAGGAGGCTTGAAACCAATGCCTTGACCACGTGTGGTCACTAAAGAGCCTGTTTCCTCAGGGCTTAAGCCTCCTGCTCTGGCCAGGTTCCAACATGGGTGATTGCATCCTGCTGACCCATCTTCCTCCTGCCGTTGTGACAGGGGAGAGACATTTTCCATTAGGTCACCTGTGTCATACCTTGGTGGGGCACACGGGTGCCAAGTTCCACCCCGGAAGCAGCAGCATTTCAGGCTGGGATGGACATACGTCAGCACATACGTATTCTATAGAGCACAATGTGTGAAGTGCATCAGCAGCAAGTATTGGTACCCTTCTGGCACTGATATCCATGCTGGTGCCATAAGAATGGCCATACTGGGTCAGACCATAGGTCCATCAAGCCCAGTGTCCTGTCTTCCGACAGTGGCCAATGCCAGGTGCCCCAGAGGGAATGAACAGAGCAGGTGATCATCAAGTGATCAATTCCCTGTCGCCCATTTCCAGCCTCTGGCAAACAGAGGCTAGGGACACCGTCCTTGTCCGTCCTGGCTCATAGCCATTGATGGACCTTCCCCCAGTGGTTATGATATTGCATTGTGTTATTGTGCATGTGTATTGCATTGCCGGTTGCAATAATGCCTCACTGGAAGACACTTGTTTGGCCTGGGGCGCAGTCATTATGTGATACCATCACAGTGCTGCACTACATTAACACAGGCCTCTCTAACGGCCCATCCTCATAGGACTCAGGACATTTATAACATTAATACAGTCACAGAATCAGAGGATTGGAAGGGACCTCGAGTCGTCATCTAATCCAGTCAGCTGCACTCATGGCAGGGCCAAGCACCAGCTAGACCATCCCTGGCAGGTGGTTGTCTAACCTGCCCTTAAAAATCTCCAGTGGGCCCTCTCCCCTCCATTCACAATGTGGGCAGTGAGAGCATCAGCCTGCTCCACCCTGCTGTGCCGTGCCACATCATTCTCCCACCCTGCTGCGCCTCACTGCTCGGGAAGTGGCACGTCCCTCCGGTTCCCACCACCTGCGGAGCAGCCAGGAGCAGTGGGCCGGGACGGTGGCACAGCAGGGCAGCACAGGCTCCACTGCACACTTGGTGAGTGTGTGGGGGAAGGAAGGCGACCCCCTCCTGGCTCAGCCCCACCCAGCCCTCAGCCTCAGGTAACTCCTGGGCCCTTTGCCTGGGGGAGAAGGCTTAGGGAGCAGGGCGGGGCAGAGTGGGGGAGGATTGCCTTGGGTCCCACACCTGGGGCAGGTTGCCTCAGGCCCCACCCTCCGCTCCCTTGGATGGTCCTGATGGGGTCACTTCTTTCTTCCACCTCTGTATGCTCTTTGAGGCAGGGTCTATTACTCTGAATGCTCAGCCCTCAGCACAGTGGGGCCCTGACTTCAGGGGAGGCTTCTAGACCCTAATGGAATTATTATTGAGTGCTCTTTTTTTGGTAAAAAACAAAAAAACCCAGGTGTCGGTACTCTGTGCCCCAGCTGGCTTCCCACCACGGGCCTGCAGGGTCCCCCCACCTCCTGGTTGGGGTTCCCACAGCTGGAGCTGCCGGCAGGACTCTGTGTCAGTTCTGAAAAAAGGGGTGCCACTATGCTGTACTGGCATGTACCAGCATGTACCATCACAACAAAAGCACTGCTAATAATAATTAATATGCCACCAAAAATAGGGGCGCCATTGGCTGGAAACCAAGCCTGCAGCACTTGTCACTTGGAGGTAATGCAGCTTGCAAGTTTTCGGTTTCTTCACATCAGTACCTCCAGAGGGACCTCAACAGAACAGCCCCAAAGCCACAATCTTGTGGGCAGAGCTCCTGGAAACCCAATCAGAATAATGGAAGAGGGAAGCGATCGATGGAGTTAATGGGAACATTATCGACTTCCTGGTCTGAGATTGGGAGACACAATTTGAAGTCAATGGGAAAGAAGAAAGCAGCTTGTGTTCAGAGGAGGTGGGGCAGGAGCGTGCATGTGTGAACCTGAGGGAAGAAGAGGTTGAAGGAGAGAAGACCATGGGAGGACTAGACAGAAAAAGACAAAACACGGGCGGAGACAAGGGCTGAGCATCTCACATGCTCCTTCTTTAACTGGAAGCTGTTGCATCCTCCCCATTTTTAGGTGGCTTTTAAGAGAATCCGATTGGGATTTATTAGAAAATAAAAACCCTCTAATTGAAAGCGAGTGGAGGCAATTTGTATTAATAATAGCAGAAATTGTCAAATAATGGAATTGTTTAAAATCTACTACTTTGCTCTGTGCAGGAAGAGGAAGGGGATGATTATCTCACCATACAGCGTGCTAGAAGGAGAGACCAACCCGCTGGTCCCTTGTGCAGATTACAGATGTAATTTATTGAAGCAATTTATTTTCTGGTGGGAAGTGGGGGTTGGGGGAGGAATGGAAAAATATGATAAGAGCTGCAATCAAGTTGCAGATTCTTAATTTGAAGGCCTGCCTCTTATCAGCGTTGTTTCAATCATAAAAAAATGTATTCATTCCTCAAATGGGGTGAGAGCTGCAGGAGGAGACAGAGGCTGGATAAGGAGGAGATGCCATGAGAAGGACCATTACTCACTCCTCTGGGGTTTGTATTATCAACTTCAGTCATTGCAACTCCTACCTGGTTCTGGCGGGCATTACAGCTGGTGGTAGTTGCAGGTCAGAGATGAAGTGTCATTGATTTGTGACTGCCTGGGGCCGAGAGCAGCATATTGCTAAGCCTGATGTGAATTCAGGGCTGTTTAAGGTTTATCTGACAATTTACCTGCTTTTCAGAACTCCTACTTCATCTCTGTAATAGCCAAGCACTCACTCAGCCCTGTGAGTTGGCCTACGTCTCCTCTACGAAAGAAAGTCGAATTAAAGTTGAATTTATCAAAGTCGACTTTGCAACACTGGGTTTTATAAATCTGAAGTTGAGTGTCCGCCCCTCCCCATAAAGTTGACTTAATGAGTCCATAGTCACCAAATTGCCAAAGTTTGACTGTGGCAGCAGTGAATTGTGGGAACTTATCCCACAGTTCTCTCAGCCCCATAGCATTCTGGGATTTTGCACAGGTGCTCTATGGTAAAAAACAGCCTCGTAAGTGGTTGTGGGTGTGTGATGTCATCTTCCCACCTTGTATTGCCCTCAATCCCCACCTTTTGAAAACAAACAGCCATTGTTTCAGAAGGAAAGAAGGAAACGTAGGGAATCCCAGAGGGCACTGGTGTCTAGTAGTTAGCATTACTCATAAGAAGAAGACACAGTATGTTGGTTTCTAGTGGTTAGTGTCTCTTCCCTCAGTGAAAATACACCAGACAGGAGCCATGTGACTAGGGAAATACTTCATATTATTCTCAAGGAAAGAAGATACAATGAAAAAGTGGTAGTGTATCTGGCTGAAGGAGCCTGGTTTGAAGGAGAGAGAGAGAAATCTGTGAGTAGTCACCACACGGCAATAAATAATGCTCTAGGGCCGCGCTGTCCAGTACGCTCCCTGTTTGCCACATATGGCAAAAGGGGCAGCGGGATGTGGTGACTGTGGCTCAGGAGAGCCGCCTATGTGGGGCATCCATTGGGCCACTCTGTGCAGAAGCCCCACCACTTGGTGGGACAAGCGCAGGGCAGAGGCAGCTCCTCCGAGCTCCAGCAGTGGGGCAGCTCATGTGGTGGTGGCTCCAGCCATGGCCTGGCTTCCGCCCAGGGTGGCTCGTGCGGCTCTAAGTGAGTGATCTCATGGTGGGGGTGGGGGTGTGCCTGTTTGGGACGGCACCTGGCTGGGTGAGGGGCGGGAGGCCTGTGGCGATGGGGTAAATTTGTCTGGAACACTACTGGTTTAGGGAGTCCATTGCACTGAGGTCTCCTGCCTGAGGCAAGGAGACCCTACTAGCTCCAGACTGGTTATGAATCCCCGAGACTAAGTAGAAGGAAAAGTTAAGGAAGCTTTCGAAGACAGAAAGGTTGAGGAAAGACTGAAGGGATTCCCCTTGCCTCTTCTAGTGAAGCGTCTAGCCTAGCGCCTGTGACTGCCTGTGTGAGAGAGGGAAGGGACAGAGAGAGCCCACAAGCTTCATTCTGTCCTAGGAAATCCTCCCCCAAGCCACACGATTTGGGAAGGGCGTGTGTGCTCCACAGGACTGTGCCATGTCAACAGGTACCTCAGCTTTAAAAAATGCAGCAAACAGGCCACGGCTGAGACTGTCACTCCCTGAGCCACACTCTGGGAAGGGAGAGTACTGGAGCGGTCTGCCTAGGCAGGGTGGCCAGCCCAGAAAATTTAGGCTGCCCTCTGTGGGGCCAGCACCCCCATTACCTGTTGACATTGCTCCATCACGTGTGTGCCTGCATGAGGGGGCCGGCCAAGAAAACAGGTGGGGCCAGGGCCGACCCCACAACAAAGCTCAGGGGCCGGCTGAGGCTCTTGCTGACATGGAGCAGTCAACTGGTGTCTTATGAGCCGCCCTCTCCCACCACCCCACCCCCGGTGTGTGTTGCCTGACAGGGGCCAGCGAGACCCTGAAAATCTTTGCTGGGGGGCAGGGGAGCTATCCATCTGGCGACAGTCCCTGACAGTATTTCCCAACTGGGGAAGCCATTCTGAAAACATGGTCCACACTGCACCGCCAGCATGTGGTGTGGAGGGCGGGGGGCTAGCCACATGGCATGGAGGGGCGGGGGCTAGCCACATGGTGTGGGGGGGGGCTAGCCACATTGTGTGGACGGGTGGGGCTAGCCACATCGTGTGGTGGGGTGGGGGCTAGCCACATGGCGTGGAGGTGGGGGCTAGCCACGTGGCGTGGAGGGGCGGGAGCCAGTCTGACAGCCACATGGCGCCTGTGTGGCAGGCAGGGGCTGCCCTGTACAAATGTGAAATGTAGAAAAGTTTCTTGGCCTTTCCTGCTACATTCTGTGCAAGGAAGAAGCTTCACCCCATGCACAGCTGGACATGGCACCGTACTGTCTGATGTGCTGCTGTTGGGTCCCAACAGCCAAGTTGCCACGTGGTGTGGTGAGGCTGGGGCTGTCTGCCAGGCGAACTGAAACCCTGGCTCTCCAGCCGGCTCCATGCTGGGGCTCTCTTTCATGGTTAGATGTGATTGTCATGCTGATCATCAATAAATGAATTTAAAATGCCTGACTTCCTGTTTCCTACTTCGTGCACACCTGGAGAGCAGGGGAGGTGAATGTGGACAGAACATACACCAGTGGGGCATTGTGGGACACCATGGAACACCTCTGGAGGCCAATAAAACTGATTTAAAGTATTGCTGTTTCCACACTGGCATTAATCCGACCTTTTAAATTCCAACTTGGCCTTATACCACATAGGATGATAGGCGCAAGAATGTCAACCTTAGTGCTCACTAAATTTGACCTAATAGTATTTGCAGTGAAGACAGTCACATTGTAAAATCGAGCTAAGTGCCTTAAAATCAACTTTATGCCATAGTGTGTACACACCCTTGGCTTTGTAGGAGAAAGGGTCAAGTGGTCATCACTGGGCAGTAACTCCAGCTGGTAGTACGGCAAAGCAGCAGAAATGTAGCACTTTAAAGACTAACAAAATGATTTATTTGGTGATGAGCTTTTGTGGGACAGACCCACTTCTTCAGTTCAGTTCAAGCTGCTAGTGTCATATAGGATCACAGGGTTAGAAGAGACCACAAGGGCCATCTAAAACAACAAGTCCTATGGCACCTTATAGACTAACAGCTTATTTGGAGCATAAGCTTTCGTGGGCAAAGACCTGCTTCGTCAGATGTGTAAAGCCCTACCCGGAGGCAAGCTTCTTAACACCTCTTCCTGAAAACCATCAGTGAAGCATCCTCCACAGCCTCCCCAGGCATCTGTTTGTTGTCCTACAGTTGGGAAGTTTTCCCCGGAGATTTAACCTCAGTCTGGGGTAGCTGGACCCACTGCTTCCTGTCACGACCTCTGAGAGAACAACTTTTCTCCATTTTTTATGGTGGCCTTTCAAGTATTGAAGATTTCTGTCATGTGCCCCTCCGTTCAGCCTCCTCTTTTCCAAACTGAACCTACCCCGTTCCTTCAGCCTTTGCTCACAGGGCTTGTATTCCATCCCTTTGGTCAGCTTTGCGGCTCACCTCTGTCCCTTCCAGTTTCACTCCATCTCTTCTCTATATTGGTGGTCAAAACTGGACACAGTACTCCAGCTGAAGACTAACCTGTGGAATAGAGCAGTACTATCACCTTCTGTGACCTTCATGCTCTGCCTGTCAATACCATCTAACACTGCACCTGCTTTTTCTACACCAGTATCGTATTGCTGACTCACGTGGAGGTTTACCTAATGTCAGTGACATGGCCAGAGCTAGATCCCCGAGTTTTCTTATTGTCTGCCTAAAGCCACCACTCTTGCACTTCTGCCACCATCGTACCCTGACATCCCGAGCTTCCAGAGGTCCCACAGCGGGAGCTGATATTCTACACACACCACCAGGGTACAATATCCTCCCACTGTCACACTGCTCCCAGCTGCTCTCCCCCACATTCCAGGATGGTCCTCAGGGTCCACGTCAGTCTGAGCCGCCCAGTGCCATGTGCTCATAACGACAGCATGGCATGAAGTCCTGCTGTGCCCCATTGTCATCAGAAGTTGTCACCCCTTAAACCTGGCCCCCGAATACTTTGATGCCCTGACATCCTTGTTTCACCCCCAAAGGCCTCCTCCCCGTGTGTGCCAGGCCTGTAGATCCCACTGTGTGGGTGGGGAGAGCTTTCACAGGGAACAGAGGAGTGGCGGAAGTTCTGCTTCTTGGTGCCTGGACACCACGGTGAAGGGAAGAAGTCAGCTGGGTGGCTGAACAGATCACATTCTAGAACAACAAGCAGTCCTGTGGCACCTTGCAGACGGATAGCTATTGTGGAACATAAGCTTTCGTGGGCAAAGACCCGCTTCATCTGATGGGGTGATGACTTCTGGTGACAAAGGGGCACAGCAGGACTTCATGCCATGATGTCGTTGTGAGCACATGGCACTGGGTGGCTCCTCTGCTGAAGCGGGTCTTTGCCCATGAAAGCTGATGCTCCAAAATATCTGTCAGTCTCTAAGGTGCCACAGGACTTCTTGCTGTTCTCGGAGATAGAGACTAACACGGCTCCCTCTCTGGTACAGATCACATTCTAGGCTCCTGTAGGTTGGACAGCCTAGTCAGACAGACACAATGGACAGAGGCCCAGACCTGTCCACATTAAGAGATCACTGAGGGATGAATATATGGCAGCATTCATGCTGTAGTGCCTTTTCACAAGCAAGGGAGAAATCTTGTTGAAACAGCTGAGTGTCTTTTGCCCCCCCAAAATCTGCATGCAGGCCCCATGTTCACAGCCTGTCCCCTATCTCAGGACAGCTGACCAAGCCTGTGTCACAACTCAGAGACAAGGTGGGAAGACATGCTCCTGGTCAGGCTTGCTGCAGCTGCACAAAAAGCCAACAGCCCGCCTGGTGATCTGGGTCCCCTCTGGGTTTGTGGGTATCCGTTTGCCTTTTGCAAGAGAAGGCTGAGAAAAGCAAGACAGGAAGGGGGCGTCAGCAGCTAAGAGGGCCCCGCAGGGGAACAAACGAAATGGGAATTAATCTCATCCCAAGCTGAGCCCAAGAAGCAGAGCCCAGCAGTGGCTGTCCCTCAAAGAGAGTCACTTGTCCACCTCTTCTCTGCCTTTGACAGGCACTTGACTCACTGGAGCAACATGCTGCTGCTGTGTGTGTGTTTCCAGGTATTAACCAACCCCCGCTTTCTTGGGAACCCCCACGTGGTAAATGATCATGTTTGTGTGCCTGGGAGGGGGAGGGATCAGGGCCCCCATTTTCTTCCCTCAGGAGTGTGTTGAAATAAAGGCAGGGCTGGTCACCCAGGTAATTTCCTCTTCTCGCAACAACGTTCCCATTCTTCAAAAGGGTTTGTCCTTGATTTTTTTTCCCTCTTGGTTATTGCTCCGTTTTGAATAAATTACAAGGACTTTTGAAAGACCAGCGACAGAGCGAGGACATGGCTCTGTTACTGTGCTGAGTCTATTAGTGGCATTAGTTGGGGTGCAGTACAACCTACAGGCCTCAGGCAGGAAACAGGGCCAGTTTGCTGGTTGGAACTGGGAGCTCTCCAAGACAGGGACCACGTATTCTTTTATCACCATGCCCACCTATAGCACCGGTGGACAAAACAATGCAACCAAGCGAGGAGCCAGGCAGAGCTTGGCAAAGAGTTTCAGAAGCTTCCCTCACCCCCTTTGCTGATTCCCCTCAGTCTTGCTCTGCAGCATGCCCCGCTGCTCCAGCGCTGAGACACCCCACAGCTGTTCCTTCAGTGCCCCTTACCTATGCCCTGCTGCCACCCTCTCCTAATCTAGTCCCAGGTCATCACACAGCTCAGCGGATTCACCTCACTCTCCCAGCCTTCCGCTTCCCCTGCCATTCTAGTCCTTGGCTCCCAGTGCAACCCTGCTGGTGACTCTTAATCCTCACCTGTAGCAGCCCTACTATTGGCTCTGCCACGGTACTTCAGCCGTGCTCTGCACCAGAAGGAGATGAGAATCGGCTGACGGGAAGAAGATGACATTTTCCCCCCCAAGCTGAAATTTAGATTAATTTGAGGGTGACGCCCATGGTGGGGGTGTAATTTCTTTCCATATAGAAAGTCTGGAGCTGTTGACTTCCCCATAGCTGTGAAGCTGACTCTCTGACAAGCTATTAAGTTCCTTTCAGAAGGGCACTGACTCAAGAACATGTACAATTCCACATCTAGTGCCAGCAATGGAGTGACTGACAGCTTCCCTGATTGAAACTGCGTCAAAGGCTCCTCAGCAGCTCAGAGCAGGGAGCAGGCGTTCAGGGGGTAGGGGAGCAGCCCTCCTGGGGCTCAGGCTGGGCCTTCACAAGAGGCTTTAGAGGGGTTATCAGACCCCAGGCAGCCAAGCCCTTGAAAGGGTTTTCTCAAGAGGTGGGCTGAAGAACGCTGCCCAGATGGTTTGCAGCCTGCGAGTCTCTGCGCGGCTCCCAGGCGTACCACACGTGCACTCATCTCAGCGATCATCTTACCAGGTCTGGGAGTGTCAGGCAGGTGAAAATAACTCATCAGTGCTCTGGAGACAGGGCCAGCCTGGGAACTGATACCCTTCAGGGCCGTCCCCTGTGGCCACTCTGCTCTTGATACGATCGGGCAGCTGGGCTCATGCACCACATTGTGAGCCCGTGGTGGAGTCTCTCTCCATCCAGGTCAGCACAGCTTCCTGTATCAAACACATGCACATGTGTGCCCAGGATTTCTGCTCTCACCTCCCCATGCGTGCACGGGGGTTGCAAACGTACCGTCCTGCACACATACGCACCTCTGTATTGCAGTGGCACACACAAACATACGGAATAACGAATGCACACCTGTGTCCCACACAGGCACACGCGGGCACGTCTACATTCAAAGCGACCAACCGACACATATTGGGAGGGACAGGTCTGTATTTGGGATGCCAAAAAGAGCTCCCTACTTATTTTTTAAAAGGGACAAATTGTCCCATATTTGGGCCCTTGGGGGCTGGGGGGGGGGCTGTCACTTTCCCGGGGCTGGGGGTGAGGAGCGCTAGCCCCCTGGGGCTTGGTGCAGCAGGGAGGAGCTGCCCTTCCCCCCCATATCTATGTTGCACACTGGCGTGCGTGTATGGTATCACACGGAAGCATGCCTGCACATGCTTTCGTAATGACGCCTCGCAAACCGCTACGCACATGCATGTTCTGCTACTTCATATGCAGATAGCAACAGGCAGATGCCTGTGCCCTAGTATTACAGATATATGGTATGGACAAATCCAGGCCCCGCTGCATCATGCCCCGGACGCTGGCTCACACGTATGTTCCTTCGAACGACAGACAAGCGCGTGCACGTTTTCCATCAGTATCCATGCACTGGCACACCCAGTCACATACTTCTGCATTCCACACACAGGTGCCTCTGCACAAGGGTGCGACACACAGTATTCGCTGCCTGTGTCACTGCACATCGGCGTCTGCTTGCCCCTCTCAAACATGCACTAACCTAAACACACCCACTGTCTTTTCTCCTCCTCAGTGAGGCAGGCATACCCACATTCTCCCTCAGCATGCACACTAGTACGTGCATTTGTGGAGCACATACACTAGTGTGCACACACACACGCGCACGCGTAACAGAGAGGCAGTTGTGTTAGTCTGCACTCCAGCAAGACACAGTCTGTTTTACCACACACACACACACACACACGTGTAACAGAGAGGTAGTTGTGTTAGTCTGCACTCCAGCAAGACACAGTCTGTTTTACCACACACACACACACACACACGTGTAACAGAGAGGTAGTTGTGTTAGTCTGCACTCCAGCAAGACACAGTCTGTTTTACCACACACACACACACACACAAGTAACAGAGAGGTAGTTGTGTTAGTCTGCACTCCAGCATGCCACAGTCTGTTTTACCACTCACACACACACACACACACACACACACAAGTAACAGAGAGGTAGTTGTGTTAGTCTGCACTCCAGCAAGACACAGTCTGTTTTACCACTCACACACACACACACACACACAAGTAACAGACAGGTAGTTGTGTTAGTCTGCACTCCAGCAAGACACAGTCTGTTTTACCACACACACACACACACACACACAAGTAACAGAGAGGTAGTTGTGTTAGTCTGTACTCCAGCAAGACACACAGTCTGTTGTACCACACACACACACACACACACACACACACACACACACACACACACACAAAGAGGAGGTCTTGTATGCAGAAGTCCTGTGCGCCTATTGCCCCAGGCAGCTGAAGTCAATGCCAATTGTGGGTACCAGCCTGTGGGAAATAAGGCTTGTATTATATCGACCCTGACAATCCAGTGCTCCCACCTCCTACTGCCCTCCTGGTCTGACAGCTGCATATTTCTCTTAACTCCCTCTTTTTCTGCTACTCCCACGCCACATGCCATCCCATATCACACGCACTCTGACACATTCATGCTGACAAGCACTGACCTACACAGGTCCTCCTCACCACATGCCCCCGTGTCACACGAACACTCTGTGGCCTGCACGCTGCCCTACATCACACACACACAGGAGCTTGCGTCTGTCATCCTCACACATACAAGTCTCTCCTGTGCCTGCCGGCCACCCACACAAGCTTCCCCATTCCACAACCCAGGCAGGCAGCCGAGGTCGGAGAGAAGCAGAGAGGAGCACAGAGTTTGAGAGAAAGGGCTCCCTCTTCCCTGGGTAACTGCCTCAAAGGAGTCACGGAACAAGAAGGCAGCTGCTGCTGGGTCCCAGGTGTTGTGGGGGGACGGTGCCAAGAAGAATGACAGAAGGCAGGCCTTTGCAATGACCGGTGCCCAGATGGCATTCTGTCTGAGGCAGGGCCCCCGTAAGGCAGCATTACCTCTGCCACCAGCTGGGCCGTGGGGCGCAAGGCAGCAGCAGTGCCAACACCAGGCAGCTAAGGATTCTCAGAGCAAACTGAGGGTGAGGGAACAAGGTGGATGGTGTCAGGGAGCCAAAAACTTCTCCTCCCCTGCAGCTGCTGCCCAGCGCTTAGCTACTATCAGCTACTGCGACCTGCTTGCTCAGGGTGGTTACAGCTGGTGTGAGATCTAGTCCCAGTCCTGGCACAGATGGCCTGCATGACCTTGGGCAAGTCACAGCTGCACTCTGTGCCTTGGTTTCCTAAGAATGGGTCTTTCCTGCCCTTCCGGGGGTGTGACAGAAGGTTATTGCCTCAGTTCTAGCATTTGCAGGTTCCCTAGTGTCTTTGAGGCTGCCCACACAGGGGTCACCAACCTGGGCTCTCTGGAGCTTAGTGCAGGAGCCTCTACAGGTTGAGCTAAAAGCCAGCTGCCTCTCAGCTAAGGCTGTGGAGGAAACTCATTCCTTCTCTCAGTAAGTGGTCCACGTGCCCCTACATGGGGCAGTGAACTGTGGGTCTGTCCCGTGAAAGCTCATCCCCAATACATTACTTTGTTAGTCTTTCAAGTGCTACAGGACTGCTGGTTTGTTCTGTGAAGATACAGACTGACACGGCTACCTCTCTGTCACTAGTCACACTTAGGTGTGTGGGTTACACTTTCACAAAACCCTATGGGGGGTGGGAGGATGACTCAGGATGTGCCTAGGAAGAAGTAGTGAATGACTTTTGGGGAAGCGTACCTGAGCTGGCCTTGCATGAGCATGTAGGTTGGTGCTTGGAGCCAACCCAGAAGCTGGACTTCCAGCTGAAGAGTCCTCTTTCTGGTTCCCTCATTTGTGCAGAGCCTGTCAACAGGCTTCCCTTCCCTTGCTACCTTTAGTCACCTTCCCTAGCCTCTTGCTCCATGCTTCTGGCCCTTCGCACCTAGCAGTGCCTCCCTGACTGAATCAAGGGCTTCTAGTGCCCTCGCCCACCCCAAAGAGAGCTTTATGAGAATGAGTGAGTGACAGCTTCCACCAGAGACCCCGCTGCAATCGATCATGACCAACTGCAACCTCATGCGACACCCCTGTGAGGCCAGCCCTGTTTTACTGGCCGGGAAACCGAGGCACGGAACTGTGAAGTGATGTGCCCGAGGCTGGGGAATGAGTCAGTGGCTGAAGGAAAGGATGGCTGAGTTCTGATTTGTGCACTGCACTGACCTGTGAGACCAGGTGGCACTAGATTCAATTCCCGGCTCTGCCACGAACTCTCTTTGCTAGCTGGGGAAAGTCACGTCCCCTCTCTGAGCCTTCAGGCCCCCTCTGCAGCAGTAAACAGGACACTCTAGGTTTTCCGTACCCAGTGAGCACTCCAGGGTGTGTGTCCCCAGCACAGACAGCAGTGGGGATGGGGCTCCGTTGTGGGCATCCCTGTCATATGAAGAACAGTGATGAAAAGGAGGAATGTGCAGTCTCCAGGGCTCTCCCTCCTTCCTTGGCCCTTAGCTGCTAAACACACTCAGGAGGGGCAGCGTGTGACCTCGACTGACTGGCTCCATCCTATCTGTCCCCTCCCTCAGTCAGTCTGTCCCCTGTGCCTTGCTCTCAGGGCCCGCTCCTTCCATGCACCATCATCCATGTATTTCCTTAGCCCTGCTGCCATCTCTGTGAGCCAATGACAGCCACCTGGGTGGACGGAGCCCAGTGCCACCCACCTGGGAGTTACCCAGCTTCACTCTCCTGCTCCCATTCAACCTGGGAGGAGGCGGGCACCAGCCTTTCTCCAAAAGACAAAACAAGAGGGGCCCGAGGAGTGAGGGTTAAAAAACAACCCAGGCCTCTGGCTGGTCAGTAGGGAATGCAGCTGCTGTGTGGGCTTGCTGGGGAGGGGAGCAGGGAGAGAGCCATCCATATATCTCGGCTAATGTGCTCCGGCAGAGTGGCGGCGCTAATGGATATTAAAAGTGTCAGCTTCAAGATTTAGCAAAACGGTACCTCTCCGGATCCATCTCATCCTGGCACGCGGCGCCCCAAGGGGGAGAGAAGAGCCAACAGCTTGTGCCTGCCTGTCGCAGAGCCCACTTCCCACCTCACCCAGCAGCCGACGCGCGTGAGGCCTCACCTTGCTATGGCAAACCCACTGAGTGTGTTGAGGGGGCGATGGCTGGGCGGAGGGAGGGACACAGAGGCGGCAAGGGGCGGGATGCCTAGGTGGGCTTGTTGACTGAGTGCGCTGTGCTCCTGGCTGGGTGTCTCTGCTCTCTGCTCCCACCTGGCCTGCTGGGCCTGGGCAACGGGTTAGGTCGGTAGGGGCAGGTTACGCCCGGCTCCCTCTAAAGGAGAGGAGAAGGAGGCAGGGTCTGAATTTCAGTGGCAGCCTGGAGCCCACCCCATCTGCCCCATCTCGGTGTTGGGGCTAGCCTATGTCTCCTGGGCGCGTCTCCCGTCACGGAGCCCGGCGAGGCTCTCCTGCCTTCCCGCCTGGAGACGAAGGCTGCCGGCTACCCTGCTTCCCAGCACAGCACTGGGTGACCAGGTGCTCGGGACCCTGCCCTGAGGGGCACCAAGCGGCTCCAGAGAGAGCCAGAGCCAGAGCCAGAGCCAGAGGAGGTGGAAGAACCTCGGTCCAGAGCTCCTCAGGTGGAGGGAGGAGGGAGGAGGGCTCTACCCCCTCCGAGCTGGCGAGGGAGGTGGAAGAACTGGATCCCAAAGAACCCACTCCGAGCGCCTGGCAGCCCTCACTTCCCTCCCTCCAACTACCCCCCCGGCCTCCCCAGCTGCGCCGCACCTGCAGCTGGGGCTAGCAGTGGAGCAATGGCGACACCCAGTGGCCAGTTGGGGTACTGCGTACGCTTCCACGCCAGCAAGAAGGGTGCAGCAGGGTGGCCCTGAATGGGCTCCACCAGCAGCCGTCCCTTGCTTGAGGGACTCCCAAATGTCACCCCGCGCCGCCCGCCTCCTTTGGCTCGCCCGTGTCTCCTCGCCAGGGCTGGCTGCCTTCGTCACCAGCATTTAGGGACAGCACGTCAGCCACGGCCCCACCCCCAGCCACCCAAGGAGTGTTTCCTCCTGGGCTCTGGCCAGTGACCCCAGTGATGGCAGCTGATGGTGGCCAAAGCTGTTATGGTCAGTTCTGGGAGGGACGTGTCCACGGCAGAGCTTCCCCTCCCTCCGCGCCCCACCCACAGCCCGCTCCGAAGTGCCACAACACAGGTATTCCCTGACTGTGGGCTACGCGAGGCTATTTCCAGCCTCGCCCCGAGAAAGCCACCCCCATGCCCACCACACATGCACTTCCCCTGCAGCCCTCGCCCTGCCTCGTGCTGGAGGTAACATGGTTTTCTGGAGAGGAGAGGCTCTGCAGGAGAGGTGGGGTTGGGGTCTGCCCAGGCGGTGCTCTTTCAGGATGGCTTGGGCTTGGCCAATGGGCTGGGAGAGGTCTTCAGCTCCAGCATCTTGGAGCAGGGTGCTCTGAATGCGACTGGTGGGCTAGTTTCCATAACAATGACGCCATTACCAAGACCCCTCCAAAAGATAAGGAGCTAACCTCAGTTTCAATGGACAGCGTTTATTAGGAAGCAGCTGAGGAAGCATGGCCTGGTCCCTCCCACTCCAGACCTCAGAAGAGTCAGCGGGCAGGGGAAGCGAGAAAGAAGAGGAGGTGGCAATCAAAGCGAGAACAAGGGAAGCCATAAACGAGCAGAGAGCCAGACGGGCAGGAAAAGCAGAGTGGAGGGGGAGTGGGAAAGAGGCTGAGAAAAGAGGGGGGGAGAACCAAGACCCCCGCCACCCCACACACTCCCGAGCCTCTGGTTTACCTAGTGAGCTTTTGTAGTGCAAAGAACCAGCCATCCTGAATGTGACCCCCCTCCCCCAGTCCTCTTGGTCCTCTGCGCTTTGCAGTAGCATCTCAAGCCCCAAGCAGCGGTCAGAGCCCCACTGCACCAGATGCTGTACATACCCCCCCATGAGACAGGTCTCTGCCCCAGGAAGCTTACAGAGAAAGCAAGCGGGGCTGGAAATCACCCCTTAGAATGCAGCAGCCCCTTGAGTCTCTCACACTGAGCCCTCCCAGTCTGGCCTCCTGACGTAAGTCCTCTGGCTCTGCCCCACCAACCTGCTTGGCCCTTCCTTCCCCTTTTCTGCCCCCTTGCATCCTTGCCCCTCGCTTGCCCCATCTCTGAAGCAGGCACCAGCACACACCCCTTGGTCCAGGCCGGTTCACTGGTGCTCCCCATCCCCAGAGCAGGAGGGAAAGGCAGCACTGTGCAGCACCCTCTCCTCCCAGGGGCTAGCACAAAGCCTGTGACTGCCCTGGGGTGCTGGTGCCAGGGTGCCTCACCCTCTGTCCAGCCCTGAGAGCAACAAGACTCATGCCCCCGGCAGGCCTGACCGCTGAGGCTTCATTTCCTCCCTCAAGGTGGCACTGAACTGGGGTGGGGGTCGGGGAGGAGGGAACAGGGCCCTGCAATAGGTTGGGAGGGAAAGAACTTCACATTTTTCTCTGCTGATCATCTCCCCACTTCCCCCACAGAACTCCTCTGCCCCTGGAGCAACCCTCTCCCTAGAGATCTCCCCGCACCCGCCCCACCCGCCCCGTAACCTCGCTATCTGCAGCCACCCCTCCCGACACGACCCAGGAAGCAGTCCCCACTTCGAACAACTTTCTCTTTACCCATATCTCTCCTCCCTTCCTACAGGGATTCTTGGGCCATTATCGTCCTCCCACAGGGCCCAAGGCAGGAAGCAGACACCCCTTTGAGTTCTCTGCAGCTTTGGGGGAAGCAGGCCCTGGTTGCCCTGTCTTCTTGGCACCCCTCTCCCCCACCAGTCCTGCCGTAGAGGAGGCCAGGGAACGTGCGGCAGAGGGGCTGTCGCAGCTGCGGCTGTCATAGCACAAGGCCAGCAAGCTGCAGAGCCGGTTTGGGCATTCTGGTCGCGGCAGCGTGCAAAATCCCATTATGGTTTTACTACGGTGAGTTTAATACACTGGGCCCTTTGCTGCTCCAGCTGCCCCTGCCTGGCGCCTCCGTAATTCACACCAACAGGTTTCAATCTCTCAGCAATTCCGAGCTGGCAGGCCATAGCACCGCTCCGAAGGGAGGGGAGCAGGAGCTCCCCGCCGGGGGGAGAGAACCGTAGGGCCCAACACCCAGCGCAAAGACAAGCAAACGCTGGCAGCTCCCTCCAGCGAGGGTTCTGCTCAGCAGTGGGGAAATCACACCACTGAGGGGCAGGGCCATGGGGCACAGACACAGATGTCTCCTCTGGGAGCCCCGGGAACATCTGCACTGCCCGGTGTTGCACTGATGTACTTGTGATGGGCCCATAGCCAGGCTGGAGTTCACACCCACCATGTCCCGCATCCAAGTGCTACCTGCTGAGTTCCCACCCCTCTAGATGCTGAATGCCACTGGGGTACTGGAGAGGAGGGAACAGCTGTGTGTCAAGGCCCTTGTTTTGGACACGCCAGACTTTCAAGGTCTGCGATGTGAGGCCGGGTGTCTTGTTATGTCTGACTAGGTTGTGAGGTCTTTGAAAGTGGGGCTTGCATCCAGCTGTTTGTACAGCTCCTAGCACAGTGCAGGCTTGATCTCATTTGCCGCCTCTGGGTGGGTCTAAGATAAAAATGAAGGCAAGCCAGTCCAGCCAGGTCGTCGGTGCTCCATTGGGCATGGTTTTGCTGGTAGCAGGAATATACATGTAGATGTGTGACAGGGAGCGCCAGGTAGGTACACAGACTAGAGGTGGAAGGGACATGTTAGTTCTCTCGGTGTTCTCTAGGAGAACTACTTAATACATTTTCTTAATGCCTGGCCTGGGGGAAAGAGGCCAGAGCTACAACTTCCCACAGCAACACTTTTAATGCATTCTGCCAAGAATGCCCATGTGCTGTGCACTCACTCATTTGAACGCACAATCCCCCTACAGTTAGTTGGGTATCAGGATCACTGTTTGACAGATAGAGGGAAACTGAGGCACAGAGCGGCACAGTGACATGCCCAAGGTCACAGGGGAATAGACACCAGGTGCTTTACTTTAAACTCTAGCCAGGCCGACAAACCTTAGAGTGTGAGGCTTTTTTGTAGTGAACAGGAGGTGTAGGGCACTGTGTGTTTAGGGCTTGTATTTATCGCAGTGAGCAGAGGAGCGTGCTCCTATCTGGAGTGAAATGTGTGTTTTGAGGCAAAGGCGTTGGTGCATTTAGGCTATAGGAGTATCCTTAGGGGCACAGTCTTGTTGGCACTGGGGGTCTGTAAGGGGGTTAGCAGAAGGGGCGGCTATGTTTGGAGACCGCAGGGGGGTGGAGACTGTTGCCAACACTTGCAGTGTTGTCACGACTCCCATGACAGGTGATGTTTTCCATAAAGCCCCAGCTCCTGGTGTCATGGGATGAGCTCACATGCTCGGCTTGCATTTCAATAAAAAAGCAAGTCCCTAGCCCAGGTGGTGACAGAGCAATGTTTGGAAACAATGAAGCGAGTGCACCATCCCGGCTCAGAAACCAGAAGGCAAAGGCCAGACAAAGTACAAATCTCAGGAGCTGGGGCTGTGACTGCTGAATACTCAGGGTAGGAGTGTAAGCATTTGGCAGGGATGGAGCAGGGTGCTGTAGGGCAAAGGGTTGTGTGGTTTGGGGGGCGGTGTGTGTTTAGGAGGTGTTTAGGAGCTGCCTGAGTAGATGACAGGGCTGGGTGTACCTGTCTCCCACCCAGCTAAACGGCTCTTGTTCGTCTGAGCAGTTGTAGCCCTTCCCCTCCCCCTGAGTGCCAGGGCTTTCTGGCGCCGGGGGGCATGCTGTCTCCTGCAGAGTGCCCACCAGAGAAAAGGCCCAGCAGCAGATTAGCTCCTGGCTACAGAAATGAGGTGACTCCAGAGCAGAGCAGAGCAGAGCAGAGCAGCGCAGCGGGGCTGGCAGAGAGTGCGACAGGCTACAGCACAAAAAACAAGGCCATGAATGAAATTCTTTTCCCCTTTCGCCAAAGACTTCCTACCTGACTGGCTGCCCCTCCCGCCTCGTCGCCTCTTCCGCCGGCATTGGCCCAAGCATGGCGTTTCCCTGGGCTGGGTGTCAGCGGTGTAAATCCAGAGGGACTCCCCAGGACTCAGCTCAGCACAGCCAGTGGGACTCGGGGCCTTCTCACTCTCATGCCTTAGTTTTCCCCTTTCGCCTTCCAGGCCCGGGCATTCAGGGTGCTCAGCCCTGTGCAGCACTGGTGCCTGGAAGAACAGTGGGGGGTTTACTCCAGGCTAAAGGCAGCTGCTGAAGCTGTGGAGCCCTGCCGGCTCCAGACAAATCACTATAATCTTGGCTGCCGCTTCCTTCTGCTTGGGGAGAGCTGTGTATCTTTCCCATTTAGGTAATAACAGACTGCTGGCACAGCCTCCGGCACGCAGCCCAGCCGCAGGTGATCAGCTGGTACTGCGGGGTCTGGCTCCCGCTCGGCCTCTCGCCTTCCAGTGGTAATCTGGGGCTTTCCCAGGGCTTTTGCTCCCTGAGTGGGGCCTGCTAGGGGAACCCTCTGTCACCCCAAGAGCTCTAGCGGCAGCAGCAACCATCCTGGGGGCCGGCAGAGTTCTGGGGAGGGGGGAGGGCTGAGAAGTGACAGGAACAGCTAGCCCAGAAACAATAAGGGCATTTCATGGGAAAACCGCTAGTTTGCCTGAAGCAATCGCAACACAAAACGCCCCATTTTTGTACACACTCAGATGCGGAACCTGGTTTGACACTGGAAACCAAACATTTGGCCCAGATCTTTTTCTTGTTTCCTTTTTTCTCTTCATCCCCTTCTCCCCCCACCCCCACTTTCCCATTTGCGACTGAAAAGGGCAAGGGAAAGAGAAAGAAGCAGGAGACCCAGCAGGACCCAAAAGCTGATTGTTTTGGAGGGGCCAGTAGCTAGGGCGGAAGAGGAGAACCCTTCGGAAGAGCTCATCGTTGGACATTTTTACACCCCCTCCCCACCCCATTGTGCAGCAAGGATCAGCCAGCACCCAAAGCATCCGTGTGTGTGGGCGATTGGACACTGGTTACTTTCCTTGGGCGCCTCCCCCTTAGAGGCCCCGTGCTACCCAAAGGAGAGTGGATGTGGGGGAGCTGTGCCTGAGGTGCCAGCCTGGCAGGGCTGTGACTGCAGCTGACAAGTTTACTTCATAGAGATAAATATTCATACAGTTGATTAGACATAATTGCGACTGAAAGCACTCCCTTGTCACCCAGCTCAACAAGTCTGTGACCCGCACGGGGAGAAAAGACAGCAGCCAGCAGTGTCTCGCTTGCGCGGAGGAGCAGGAGGGCTGGGAGCCTATAGGAAAAGACTGTCATGGCACTTCTCACCCCACAGCTCCTTATCCCAGCATAGCCCCCAGGCTGCCTGCCAGGACTAGGCCTGTCTCAATAGCTGCCCCCTCCCAGGAATCTCCCCTCTCCCAGGCTGCAACGGGGCCGTGACTATAGATCGTTATCTTTGCCAAACTCAGCTGGGATATCTCTACACTGCAGAGGGCCCTGCTCAGGGGTCAGGCGCACACCTTTCTGCAATGTACACCTGTGCTCAGACTCCCCTCTGCCCCGCGCTTAGCAGCCCTCTCGCGAATCTGGCCTCCCCGTTCCCCCCGTTGGCGTGAGCCTCCACAGGCCAGAGACCCACCTGGCTGGGGCCCCCTGGAAGGCTGAAAGCGAGCGGCGTGGATTGAGGCCTGCAGACAGAGCTGAGTGGAAACAGGCAGTTTTCTGGCCCCCTTGCTTCCTCTCGCAGGAGGGGTCAGCTCCCAGCTCCCTTCTGCGCTGTGACAGGGACCACCTTGCTGGCTTGGTGGCTGCCCCCAGCTGGGCAGCGGGAGCTAGTGTGCGGAGAAAGGCAATGCCCGCGGGCAGCAGCAGGGAGTCCTTGGCCAGAGGAGCGCGTGGCGGGGGGGGCTCTGGAGGTTGAAGAGAGGACTACGTGGCCCTCTCCCTGCACAGAGGGGACTACGCCTGTGCCCAGTTCTCCTGGTTTGTACAGCACCCCAATGCCCTGGTAAGACACAGCCCCCAGGAGCTAAGCAGAAGGCCCCATCGCCAGGAAGGCCTTGTGCTGCTATCTCTGGCCATGCAGGCAACACAGATAACTAGGGCCCCATGGGGGTCTGGATGGCTAGTGAGGACCCACATGCTCCCCTGCCGCTACCACTGCACAACACCCGATGCACAGAGTGCAGCCTGCCCCAGGCAGCATCCTGTGGGAAGAGAAGCGCCCGGGGCATGATCTGGGCCAGTGAGAACGAAATGATGTGTGAGTCCCTCTGGTCTGCGACAGCCCCAATTCGCCTTTCTCGGTAGGCAGGGGGAGAATGGGAAGTGGCAGGGCAGGAGTCGACTGCGGCACATCCCCGGCACGGCCAGTTAGATCCTCGCTATGGTGTCACTGTGAGACCGCGTGGGCAGTCACAGCGCTGTCTGCTTAGGACCTGGGCACGGCTCCCTCTGGCAGCCAGAGCTCACCGGGTACGCCCTAGGATTGGGGCAAGCCACTGGGACAGAGTGACCTTAGGAGTGGGAGTGGGTGGGTGGAAAGCAGTGTGACTGAACACCATCTCAACCGCTGCCCCAGTCAGAGCTTTCCCCCGTGCTGTCCTGTTCCCAACTCGGGCTGCTCTGCTGTGAGCTCTGTAAAATGCATAGGGAGCCTTCGAACGAAGGAGCCAGCTCAAACGAGGTAGGATAGTCGTATTTCCCGCAGTCAGGAGAGGGGCCCAGAGGGTCTAACCAGGTGGCTAAGGACACAGTTACAGCTGCCACCCACTCCTCTGTATACCAAGGGCATGTTGCTAACCAACCTGTGGGTGCCTAGGACTTGGGCGTTGTGGCCGCACTGAATAATGTGCTCATTCAGAACATCTCAGCGACAGAAGGGATGAAACGTGGCTCTTCCTACTCAAAAACACCCTCCCCCTGCCACCAAAGGAGACACCTCAATTATTTTTTTCAGCAGTGTAGGGCGTATGACACATAGTTGAGCAGTGCTGCTTCCACCCTGTAGGGGCTCATATGCTACAACAGCACTGAGATACTGCAGTGAGGGACACTGACCTACCTGAGAAATGCACCGATTAACTCATTAGGATGGGTGAAACACTGCCCCGATGACAAACTTCAGAACTAAATGTGGTTCTGAGTTTGACCCCCACCCCCAAGTTCAGGCCCGGCTAGACTTGAGGACCCAGTCTGCCCTTTTTCAGAGAAACCAAGACGTTGTGAGCTGGCACTGAAGTTCTGGGCCTAGCCACTTGTCTAGCATCCCCACCCCCTACTCTGTGCTTTGTTTTTTATGTGCCTTGCGTTATACACGCCCGCTGCGCTGAATTGCCTGAAGCCCCTGGCTCCTCTCCCAGCTTCCACCTCTCTTGCTCGCAAATGATTTCTAGAAAGCATTTTAAAATGTATTAGCCTTCCAAGGAGGAGCGGATAACCAGGCACTGGAGGCAGCGAGCCGCCATATTTCCTGGCTTTGTGCTTTTCTCCTCCTGGCCTTTTACCAAGGTCAATGGCACTTTGTTATGAAAATAAATTACCAGCTGCATGCAGGAGTCCTTGAGGGGAGGGGTACAAGTGTCAGCTGCGTGTGCGTCACCCACGCCGCCTCTGATGCGAGAGGGAGAGGAGCCCTTTTGCAAGCCACCCTTCTGTCAAATTTGCTACCTATTGGTGAGTGTGTGTGTGTGTGTGTGCGTGCATGTGTGCGCGCATGCGTGCTGTGCTTTCTAGCAGTGAGATGCTGGAGAATGGGTGTTTGTGGCCACTGCGAATGGCCAGTGTCCGGGATGTTGGAGCCACATAACTCATTCACGTAGTGAGTTTGTGCGATGGAGGTGCCAACAGTGTGCTGATTTGAAGTTCAGGGAACTCATCTTTTGGATGTCCAGCATGAGGCAGCCTACCCCAGGGGGCCAGTGTTGCTAATTGTGCCCGTTGGGTGTGTGTAGGGGCTGGGCTGTTCTCTCTGTAGGCATGTGCTCATGCAGGGTGTGCGGGTAGCAAGTACGGCAGTCTAGTGAACTTAGTGCAGCTTGTGTTGTCAGTGGGTCGCATGTACTTGGCAGGATGACAAACTCTGCCCCATCCTACGCTTCTCAGCCCCCCCGGGCGAAGGGAAACCTGCTACCCCCATCCCTGTCTCGCTGGATTAATTGGCTGGATGACTCAAATCACTTCCTGCCCTATCGCCTTGTGTGTTACCCACCAATCCCCCCTCTTTTCTTTTCATCCACCACCAGCAGAAACAAAACCTACCTGAGGGGGCTGTGCTCATCAGCTGGGCAGTATCACAGTCTCTCCTGATCAACCACACAAGAGCTCAGCTTCCAGGGAACACTGTTACCCACTCAACGCCCTGGTTGCCTCTCCACCCCCAGGAAATAACCCTGCTCTGGAGGTATCTAGCTCTGGACATGCACGGGCAGCCCAACAGGAATGGCAGGAGCTAACCAAGGGAGGACTGAGATAAGAGCCCTGCACTCGGTTTCTCGTGCCCCTGGAACAGACTTTAGGTCCATGGCTCTGGGAGGATGGGCAGATGCTGACTGGGGTCCCTGTGGGCCCTGGATTGGAATGTGGTAAGCACAGAGACTGAAAACAACCCCAGAATCTCTGCTTCTAGGCAAGGCCGGGGAGCTGGCTGCCAGCTGAGGGCAAGATTCGAACCCTCTCCCTCTTAAACCTCCCCCCTAGCCCCCTAAGATCCAGCCTTCCACCCCCCACTGGAGCCCCTCCAGGTTCAGAGGGGTGTGAGCGGCTTGGCGGTTCAATCCTGGACATGCTAATGAAAGCGACCAGACAAAAACCTTCACGTTCCTTCTTGTGGGCGAGTGCGTGCTTCGACTCTGAGATCCCGGCCCTGCCTCTGGAAATTAATTCCCCGTCCCTGGTGCAACGGCAAAATAAATAATCGGGCTGCGCTTGGCTTGCCGCAAATTTCCTTGTGGACAGAGCCCCCTGCAGGAGGAAAGGGGGAGGAAGGCGGCACAGGCAGGAGCCAGGGAGAGACTAGAAACCAGGAGGGCTGGTATGAGCCAGGGGAAGATTCAGGAGCAGAGAGGAAATCAGAAGAGGACTTATTAGGTCACCTAGCCCAGGAGCGCATGTGAGTCCAGCCTGCAATTCCTCCACCTACCTACCATTGCCCGGCTGTGTGGACCTCCCTCAATGGGCATCATGGTCCTCCCTGGCTCTTTGCAACTTCTTTCCTTGCCTGTTAGTTACCACATTCCTACCCTCACCCCTCACCTGCACGCAGCAGTTCAGCGCCTCTCCGTGTCCTGACACTGTGCTGAATCATTGCGCTGGGCACGCAGCATATGAAAGAAGGCCAGGTGGCAGCCCATTGCCCTGGGTGCGCAGTCCTTCCCTTTTAATAACCATTCCACCCAGTGCTTTGGCTGGGCTTTTTACACAAGAGATCAGAGTTCAAAACACCAGGGCACAGTATGTGTAGGTCAGTCCCTTCTCTCCCGCTTCTGGCTGGGGGCATCTGGGAGGCAGAGATCTGTGCCCACCCCCACACCCCAAAAAATGCAGTTGAGTAACCCCTAGGAGTGCTGCTGTCTGCAAGAAAACCAGCAAGACCAAAAGCCAATATTAAGGCTTCTCTCCAGCATCTCAGCTCCTCACAGAGGCCTGCTTGCCAGGCCTGGAGAGACATGGGAGACAGAAAACCAACGCTGTTACCCTGGCCGAATGGTACAGTACCAGCACACACCATTTCTCCTTGGTCCCACCATGCCCCCTTGGCTTCCCACAACCCATTATCAACATATAACCAGGGGATTCCAAACTAACTCTGTTGTCTGTGGGGGCCCAGGGTGGGGGACCCTGGAATGGCATGGGACAGAGAGGGTTCCTCAGTGCATGGGGTCATGTCCCTCAGGTGCTGATTTCCCATGGGGGTTCTTTACTCCTGTGATGACCTCTCCATGATCCCGGCCTCTAACTTCTCAGGTTTACTTGTACAGAAGACAGTACCCAGTTCTTCAAGTCAGCTGCTGGCCTGGACAGTTCTGGGGAGAGGAAACCTTCCTGGGATTCCCCCAGAAGATGCCATAGCCCACTGCCCAGCTCAGTGTCTGGGGAAGGTGGCTGAGAAATCAGCCTTACGCAGGACTGTCCTGTCCGAGGTTGGGGGCCTGAGACCCCTGCAGCCTGTCCAATGTGAGAAGATCAGGGAGCAGTGTACACGTGGCTACATCTTGTCATAGTGCCGCTGTGAGTTCGAGAGTGGGAGAGGCTGTGCTCGTAGCCGTAGCCTGCAGATCTGCATCAGCCTCCTCCCCTTCAGAGCTGAGCTCCTGGACTCGAACAGAAGGAGCCAAATGGAGCCTGTCAGTTGTCTTCTCACCAGTCAGGAGGTAGGAGAAGGCAATGGGCCCCGAGCATCCTTCACTGCTGGAGCCCAGCATGGGAGGGTATGACCCGTTGACTAAAGACCATCTGGGCATAAGCTAGCAGGACAGCAGCCAACTCAGTTTTTGCTGGCGATCTTCTTCTTCCGGGCTGAAACCAGGTCATAGAAGGGATCCTGGGTGATGCTGGTCCTTGACAGACGAAGAGTGAGAGAGAGACTCAGGGCTGGGAAATGACATGGAAAACCTCTGGGTCTCTCTGAGCCCAGAGACAATGGACCCTTCCCCAGCACAGGAGATCGGCAGGCTCCTCAGCAGCACCCAGTGCCTACAACCACGGGAGATCCAGGCCTTGCAGGCCACCAGAGGAGCCTGCAGGTTCTCTGCAAGGACCTCCAGGCCCAAGAGGGCTCAGCCACTGGAACCATAGGCATGGACAGATGAGGGGGCCAGGGATGCCAGCAGGTGCTAGAGTGTCAACATTTACCTCCCTCACAAAGAGCCCCCTGGTTTCAAGTCCCTGGGGCCTATGCCCCTCTGTTTCCTGGCAGTTAAAATAGCTGCTGCCCAAGTGCCCCAGAGAAGCAAGGTGAGTGCCCCCACCCCCACTTTACATGGTGGCTCAGCATTGTATTTGCGTCTCTGTCCACCAGTGCACCACAGGCAGCTCTGGCCTCTGCTCGTGCCACGTCTCCCTGGACCTGAGCCCACACCACCCCGTTTCACCCTGCTAGCGGGAGCCATCTCCCCCCTTACTGTATGGCCTCAATCCACAGGTCGCGCTCCTCTGGCGTGGCTGCCGAGATCTTGTAGGATTGGTGTTTGCCTTCCACCACCTTCCCATCCCCGTCCGTCTTGCAGGCTTTGATCTTCTGCCCCTTGCACTTGGGATTGAAGAGCTCAAAGCAGTTCTGCAGGGGAGAGGGTCAGGCAGTAAGTTCCAGGGGTCCTGCTCGGGAGGTCATACTAAGTGAGTGTGCAGATGTGGCAGTGGGAGTTTCTGTTCCAGAACTGGGGTCCGGACTTTGTCCAGGGCCGTCTGCAGGATTTACAGGGCCAAGCGCAATACTATTAACGAGTGTCCTTGGGACTAACAACAGCCAGGGGAGGAGGCCATGATGATATTTTAGAGACATGATTTTATACTCTTCAGCAGCACACTAGTGAAATATTTTTAAAGTGAATTTTAAACTAAGCCCCTGTTGACTAACACAGGAAATTCGGAGACTGACAGTATATAGCTGGGGCTGGCAAACGCCTGTGAAATGATTTCATTACCACCCAAATGGCTCTTTCACGGGCCATTTTCTGCACTTTTAAATTAACTAGATGCTCTCCAGAGAGAGCAGAGTCACAGCGCAGGGATTGGAAGAGGGCAGCGGGTGGGCAGGCACTCAGACCCCTCATTGCCCCTCCTTTTTGGGTGCTCCAGGAATTCTGCATATCGGTAAGGATGGCCCTGATTTTGCCTTTCACGCTCTAAGGATCACAGCCCTGATGAATTCAGTTCCAGTAGGTCAGAGGCTTTGCATGTCAATGCAGCCCCCCTCTGCCCTCAGTGACTCCTGCGCTGTCTCGGCCACTAAACCACATTTTACCAAGAGAGAGAGAAAAAGGGACAAGACTGGAGAACATGCTGCGGTTTCTCCTGCCCCCCCACGCAGCCTGTCAGACTGGAGTGCTGCCTAATGTTTTCTGGGAACCTCTACCAGCACAGCATCACCTGCCGTACTGCAGCCCACGCTGGCTGTGTGCAAAAGACAGAATGGACGGCCATTTGAAGCCAGCTTTCTGAGGAACCTCTCAAACTGCACAGCACTGTTTCTTACTCAGCCTTTAAGGCCAGAAAGGATCTTTGTGATCAAATCTGACCTCCTGCACATCACAGCCTCAGACTCTCACCCCTGAAAGAGGCCCCTGACCTCTGGCTGAGTTACTGGAGTCCTCATATCATGGTTTAAAAGGGCTTTAAGTGATAGTGACTCCACCATTTATGTTAGTGGCGTGCGCCCTGGGCTGCAGAAGGAAGTGTCCCTCCACCCCCCTCCCCCCATCCCCGGCTTTCTGTCAATCTGCCCTAGGGGAAAATTACTTCCCAACCCCAGGCATGGCCGTAAGCTGGACCCTGAGCAGGTGGGCAAGACCCACCAGGCAGATAACTGGGAAACAATCCTCTGCAGTAACTCAGAGCCCTTCCCATCGAGTGCCCCTTCTCCAGACATAGGACGTTGCTGCTGCTGGCAGCCACAGCCAGGCCACACACCACTGTAGGTAGACCAGTCATCTCATCCCATCCAAAATCTTGTCAAGCTCAGGCTAGAAGCCAAGTCTGCCACCACTGCTTCCCTGGAGAAGCTGCTCCAGAACTTCACTCCTCCAGTGGTTAGACACCTTTGTCTAATTCCAGGCCTAAACTTCTTGATGGGCAGTTTATACACACCCTTCAAAGCAGCAGGCTGTGGCATGGCACACGCGCCTGAGGCAAGAACCACATCTAAAGCTGGGGAGAGAAAGGTTCTTTCATTTTGTGGACGATTCCAACATTGCAAAGCCAGGCTCCAGTCAGACTCAGAAGTGCCTCCCCCACTGCTCACATTTCAGCATTGTCCCTGAAAGGGAGAGCCCAGGGTTCCTGACTCAGAGCCAGTCTGCCTGGCTGGCTGTTCTGGAGCTGCAGTCCTGGCAAACCTGAGATCCCCAGCAGCCTGCCAAGTGAGCTGCAGAGGTCCAGGGTGAGTGAGCTGCTAGGATACCAGGCAGGTTTCAGAAGCTGCCCAGTTTCTGGAGGAACTCAGTCCAAATGGAACCATCACTGCAGAATGTTTCCATTTCAACTGACTGGCAAATTCCCATGATAAACTTGACTGGAATTTTTCCACCCAGCTGTATCCAAACCACAATCTTCTGGCCTGGAGTCACGGCCCCTGGGCCTTGAGCAATCAAGCAATCACAGCCCCTGCTCCAGAGTACAAGGAGCATCTACAGAGAGGGACAGGGCTGCAAACAGACCATCCAAACATACAGGGCTTGATATTTGTCTTCCAACAGTTTAACTGGGATAAAGGGTCATTGACTTCCAGGGTCTTACGCCTGGGTGATAGCAATGTAATGAAAACTGCAACCGTGCTGACAAACTCAGCAGAGAGCCTGAGTTGATTATGGGAACTGATCTTCCCCTCCCAGCCTTCGTAGCAGCCCATCCCAGGTAGACCTGAAGTACAGCAGCAGTGATCGGGTGTGTGGGAAGGTTATCCTGCCACTGCCCCCGGCTGGGAGATAAAGGGAGGGCTTGGTCCCTGCCGCTGTGGCTCCAGCACGTTGTCCCTGCACTCTGCGGGAGTTTTAAAGAGGAGGATCTGCCTGGGGAAGGGTCCCAGCGTGGGGCCATTCACATTCTGGCGCCGAAGGCAGCCGAGTGCTGCCTGGCAGAACCAATCGGCCAGCATCTCGGATGACATAGCTTGTCACAGTACCAAACAGGAGAGACTTACTGGCTTTTTGGGATCGTCCACCTTCTGAACCGAGAGATTCTCCAGGGGGATGATCCCCAGAGGTTCTTTATCCTGGAAGCCAATGAAAAGACAGATGAGTGTCTTATGTGCTCCCCGTGCTTGGGCCAAAGTGTTGTTCCCCACCGCATTGCTGTACTCCTCGCCAAGAATGAGGGCAGAGCAGGCCCCTGATAGAAGCGCACTGGCAAATTAACAGGGCGCTTGGTGCCCATGGGTATAGCTGGCCCAAGTTCTGCCTGATGGATGGTACCACGTGATTGTTTCTAGTCAGTCTGGCATGGCAGCCTTGTGGAGGTGGGAAGGCCTGGGCTCAGTGGGACCTCAGCCTGGGCATCGCAGAGGGGGTGGGTGTATCCCCATCCCTCATTACCCCCGGAAAATACAGCCCCCAGGCAGAGATTTGCCTAACCAGAGTGCGGCCCTTACTGTGGTGTATTCAAAGTAGTACAGGCAGTTGTCAGTCAGAATGAACCAGCGTCGCTTCCAGGTCTTCACCCGGCCTCCTAGGGACAGCAAGACCCAAAATGTATCAGCCCCTGACAGTCCCCCTCCCCACTCTAATTAATCACCCCCCAGGATAACACCCCCTTCCCAGCCCATGCTCAATGCACACAGGGAGCCGGCACTGCTCAGAACGGGGGTGCGGAGGGGGGAGAGCTGAGTTTTCTGAGCTCCCAGGCTTTGGCAGGTGCAGGAGTGGGCTGGCTAGAAAACCGCTGGTAGGTTTGAACACCAGAGGTCAGGCTCCACCCGCAGCAGCAGAAGGAAGAGCTGCCACCGCAGACCTCCACACTGCTGCCTAGGAAACGCGAGGGGAGATTTGCACAGGACAGGGATGCGCACCCAGTTTCAGGAGCCAGCCCTCACGGCTGGGGTTGAAGAAAGTGTGTGTGAGGTCATTCCCATCGTCCTCCGGGATGGAAAAGGGCTCGTTCTTGATGCTCTCAAACAGATTCTGCCATACAGAAAGAGGGAGAGAGAAATGAAAAAGCTTCATCCAGCATGGGGGGGAGGGGGCACACCGGAGTTATCGCACTGACATTCTCTATGTGCAGGTGGCCAGGGGTTGATGACCATGTGGCGTCCCTCAGTGTTCATCTCACAGGGACAAAATGGGAGTGGTGTGCGTCCCTTAAGTAGGCCCTAGTCTCTCTCTCTCACCCACACACACAGGGAACACTCCTGCAAGTGAACAGTCAGGTGCATAGGAGCAGACACTTGTATATCTCACCCACGCAGAACATTCCTGTAAGAGAACGACTGGGTGCGTGGACACACACACACACGCACACACGCACACACATGGACAGTGGCTGTTTTGAACAGAGACCCCCAGGTGCAGAGGGAAGCAGACAGACCCACACAGGAGCACCCAGCAGCACATTGCGCAGCTGTGGCGGGAATCCAGCATCTCATCCTATACAGGGACTGCATTGTACTCCTGGGATTTGACGTCGTTTATTGTGCAAGGTTCTGGCCAAAAGGTTCCTGCAATTTCCTCTGAACCAGCCTGAGGACGTGACGTGATGCCAGAAATCTGAGCCCATCACACTGAGGGAGGAGGGGAGAAGTGCGTAACAAAGCTAGAGCTGCGGCTGGGGTGAGTTTCATGAGCAGAATACAGTTGACGCAGGGTTCTGACTACCAAATCATCTCTGGCGTGTAAGGGCCTCCTGATGCTAACCAGCAAAGCATGCCCAGCTCTGTAACTATAAACCCCTGCAGGCCTGACAAACTCACTACACTCAACACCCTGTTATCTGTATATTTAGCTAACGCCTCTCTTGTAAGGTATCATATGAAAACCGGCGCCACTCTGATCATGAAGCTCACAGTGCCAGACCTCTACATGGGCAGCGTATAAAGACTTGCAGCTGGAGGCAGGCAGTATGTTCTTACAGCACGTTGTGGAGGCCGTTGATACAGAAGCCAGCCTTGGACAAAGCAATGCGGCTTTAACCTGTCAGCCTGGATCAAGCTCTGAGACAACAGCATTGCTCGATCACACACAAAGGGCAAGGGAAGGGTATTGGCAGCCCAGGTGCTCAAGCCAATCAAGAAGGCAAATTGATCAGAGGACGACGAACAGGTTTGTGACTTGCACTCCAAAGAGGGAGCTGCTGAGGAGAGGGCTTACTCTTCAGAGAATACATTCCAAAGGTTTTCCAGGCTTGCAAAAACTAGCAAGGGGATGCCTTCGTTACCCCTCACTGAGGGGATCAAGGGGGCAGGGCCCTGTGACTCTGAGGGGCTGTGGATGCTGATAGTGTGATGGATGTGGGAAAGCTGCTCAGGCGAAGGTAACGTGAAGTTTGACTCTCTAGAAAAGGTGTGGTTTTTGTGCTTGTTGCCATCTCTTTTCCTCTTGCTTAGGAGGATCCTTTAAATCTTTGTTCTGTCTTCAGACTCTTAGGCTTGGTTTTACTCTAAACCAGGGATCAGCAGCCCCCAGCACAGGTGCCAAGAGTGGCACGCGAGCAGATTTTCATCCGCACACGAGGCGGGAGCTCACCCTGCCCCTCCTCCCTCAAGCAGCCGCGAACTTGCTCCAAGCCTGTGGCTTAACAAAAGACCAGCTAATGCTGCCAACCACCACCTACACGGTAAAGCTCTGCATCTTCATTTCTTTATGAATGAAGCTGTTATAAGTAGGACTGCTAGTGACTTTAAAAAGTATCATTGGCGCTCGGACCATACATAGAGGTCAAAAGGTCAAATTTCAGCACTCTGCCTTGGAAAGGTTGCTGACCCCTGTTCTAACCCACCTCAGGGCAGTGTATTAAGGTAAAGCGTGTGACCTCAGTGAGCCAGCAGGCTGGTGTGGATTCTGTCTCTTCCGAGGCAGCTGACTTGGTATTTCTATGGGTATCCAGCCAGGGAGGGAAGCTGGATGCGAGAGAAGCACTTTTCCAGGGGGGTGAGAAGGGGTTCACTGAATGCCAGTGGCAAGAGAAGGTTCAGATTTCCAGTGAGCTGGACAGGGAGATGACACGCTCACAGAGCTGAGCCCTGGGCACCCTGAGAAGGAGTCCCAATAGCAGCAGTGTCCAGGACCCCTCTCCGCCGGCTGAAGCCGAGCTGGAAACACTAGCCCTTCCTCCCTAGGAAATGGGGTGAGAAGGGAAGAGCTGTCATGCTGCTTCCCTGAGGCTCAGCCATGTGGTCCGCCACTGGTCTCCACAGCTATGAGAACTGCCTGGGAGCAGCGAGGGGCGCACACATTGATTCACACGGAGGCACAGCTGCTGAGGCAGGCCAGCATTCGGTCTCCCTTTGGGGCCAGATGTTCGAAAGAGCGCTACCCCCACTTAGGCCCCGGCACAAGGCTCCCCGAGCGGCTCTGCTCTTTTGGAAATCTAGTCGTTAAGGCCGTACATTGCCCAAGCCTCACAACTCTTTCTTGTAACCACGGCTCCCCTTCTGGGGACTGACACTGCCAAGCCAGCCCAAGGGGGAACTTGCAGGAGGTGCCACCAGGGTCTTCAGAAGAGGGAGGCCTCGTGAGTGGGAGCAGTGGTAATACAGGAATTCACAAGTCAAATAAACCCCTTTGGGCTTTCTGGGGTTGGGGCCAGGGCACAAGGCCATTCAGGGTCAGAGAAACCCATGACCCCAAGGTGTACAAATAGCACAATGTGCAGAAAGAGACATCAAAGTCCTTCCTTGACCAAGTGAGGACACACTGGAGGAGTGCTGGAAGCTCCTCAGAAGTGGGGGAGACACCTGTTCCCCTCCCACCTGCCTCCATTCTGCCCCCCACGGCCCACTCCTCATCCTCCCCTGCTCCACCCCAAGCCCTGACCCATTCAGTATCTCCCCTAAGGTCCCACTTGTGCACTACTTGTTCCCAGCCCCACTCCACCTCTTCCCTTGAGGGCTTTCTCCAGAGGCCTTGCCCCTCCTCCCACTGCTCACCCTCAAGGTAGGAAAAAAGGGCAAGGGCACTTTTAAAACTGATGGGGCCATGGGCCTGCCCCATCCCCACCCTCGTTCTGGCACCCCGACACATTGCAATCATAGAGCCAGACTCTATGGCCTTTATTCATGTCAGCACCTTACCCTGCGAGTAGAGCCTGGGAGCCAGAGGGGACGTTCCTGGGTGCTAACCAGAGTGAGTAAGGGGCTCAGAAATTGAACCACCATGTTGGCATCATCATCATCATCATCATCGTTCTGTGGCACACACTGGCCAACAAGGCCTCACCGGCAGGCTCTCTCAAATGCACCCTCCCTCTCCCGCAGCCATGGCACATTCTCTCACCTTCCAGAAACCCATGCCCCCTTCTGCAGCACCCTGTCCCCCCAAGCATGGTACAATCCACTCATCCCTCCCTTGTCATCACCTGGGCAACACACCTTTGTGCTCCCAGAGCCAATGAGGAGGGAGGAATCCATGGACTCTCCCTCTCTTGGGGAAGGGACCATGCAGAGATGGGAGCCAGCACACCCAAGGAGGGGTATTCCTTTGGCTGGGTGGGGTATTTCTCCCAGATCAGAGCCCAGGAGCAGGCCAGGCCGAAGGCAGGAGCACTTACCCGCAGGAGCTCTTCGGGTAGGTCCCCTCCATTGTTGATGCCGCGGTTCATGGCCATGAACCTCTCGAAGGGGGGCTTATCCTTCACATTGGGGTTGTGCAGGCTGGTGTTCAGCATGATGACAGAGAAGGACAGCACGTAGCACGTATCTGCCGGCGAGCAAGAGAGTGCCCAGGGATGTGTGTGTGTCTGGCAGCATCGCCACTCCTGACTCCCCAAGGCTTCTTGGGGAAGTGGGGGTGGGGTGGGGCAGAGATGTCCCCACTCCCTTTGGGGCTCCAGCAAGGTCCCACTCACAGTGGGAGGGGGCTGTCCCCACTCGCCTGAGCTTGGTTAATGGCCCTTGGATGGCCTGCTCCTCTGGTCCCCAGTATAGAGGATTTGGATCTCACGGTGCCCTCAGAAAGCAGGGCAGGGTGCTCACCCCACTGGGGTCTGATGGCCAGCACACGGGGCCTGAAGAGGGCCAGCACTGTAAGTTTCAGGGGGACACAAGGCCCAGGCGGAGGGAGTACCATCAGAATGACCACACTGGGTCAGACCAAAGGTCCATCTAGCCCAGTATCCTGTCTCCTGACAGAGGCCAACGCCAGGTGCTCAGAGGGAATTAACCAAACAGGTAGTCACCACAGCGATCCCTCACCTGTCAGCCATGCCCAGCCTCAGACAAGCAGAGGCGAGGGACACCGTTCCCACCCGTCCTGGTTCATAGCCACTGATGGACCTAACCTCCATGCATTTATCTAGTGCTTTTTGAGCCCTGTTAAAGTCCTGGTCTCCACAACCTCCTCTGGCAGGACGTTCTGCAGGCCCACCGTGCGCTGCCTGAAGAAAACCTTCCTTTTGTTATCTTTAAATGTGCTACCCAGTCATTTCATGAGCTGACCCCTCGTTCTTTTGTTACGGGAGCTACCTGTCGACTGGAAGACGCCTGGGTTGCACTGGCAGTACCAGTTGGCGAAGGCCTCCATCATCCGATCAATCTTCTGGGCCTCCCCGGGCAGCCGGAAGCTCCACAGGAACTGCCTGCAAGGACACCGGGCCCGTGGGCCAATCACAAAATGGCCAGGCAGGCTCCTGGAGACGTGCCCCCTTCTCCATGCCCTGAGGGCACACGGACGCCCGCCTTTCTCCCCTGGGTGTGCGAGTCCTCCCTCAACACACGGGAGGCAGCAGGACGCTGTTGTGTGAACTAAGGGCCCCTGTTTTCCACAATGAGTGTGATGAGACACAGCCTGGGGCGCAGATGCTTTCCGCTCAGCACCCACTGAGACCAACAGCCTGGGAAACAGGGAACCCTTCCCCCAGCAACTAGGGCGACAACTGGACACTGTCCCAAAGAAACGGGGCCCTTCCCCCAAACCAGGGAGCAGGACGGGGCGCCAGCTCCAATGTGCAGGGTCTCTCCCCACTGCGGGGGCCCCACCTCACATGAGGCTCCACCCGGCACACAGGTTCCCTCTGAGCTGGTGCACAACAGCCTAACAGGAAGCCCTCATGGGCAAGGTGAGAGCTCAGTGAAACTCCCTTTAAATGGTGGAGGGTCCCTCTCCCACAGTACATGGACACCACCGCTGTGACCTCCCTTGGAAACAGCAGCCCCTCCCTCCGCACACCAGAGCATGCTGGGACACCTCAGGAGGATTCAGGGGGGCCAACATAAGAAGGAGTAGGATACCTTCCTATGATAGACCGGTGATGCTCCCCTAATACAGGGGACTGCAGCAAGATGCCCCCAGGGAAATGGGGGGTCACATCCCTAATGCACCACACAGCATCAGGACAGCACCCCAGGAAACGGGCCGCCCTGTATTGGTACAGTCAGACACCCGTGGATGAAAACAGGGGCAAGGATCTTCCCAGACGTATGCTAGGGAAACCTGGTTCCTGTTCTGAGCCGCATCCCTTGTCCTGCCCCCTCTGGCATATGTTGGCTTGTGCTGGCAGCTAGGCCTGAGCGCCCAGTCTGGCTCTGGCCCTCTGCTGCTCGCTCACCTTAGCGCCTGCACCAGGTTGAGGTTGGCGAACGGGTGGCATTCCACAAAGGCCTGAAGGATCTGCAGGGTCCTTGGGTTCCTGGGAGAGGGAACAGGGCAGAGTGTGAGGGTGGGGGTGAGGGACACTGTGACTGGGTTCCTTAAGACGCAGCTTTACCACCTGACCCAGCGCAGACGCCTCAGAGCTCCGATTCCCCTGGGTGCATCTCTGCACACCCCCTCGCCCAGCTTTCAAAATTCAGCTCCCCACCCATCCCCCGCCCGGCAAAAAGACACCAGAGCAGGGCCGTCAACATTGTTACAGCCGTGCCTTGCACGGGAAGGGGGAGCTCAGTGCTTTGTGCATGGGCCTGCTAAACCTAGGGTTGTGCATTCAACCCCTGACGGGGCATTTAAGGCTCTGGAACAAAGAGATTTTACTTAAAAAAAGCACTGGGGGTTCAGCCATCCCCAACCCGAGCAGCTGCCCCAGGGCTTTCCCCTTGGGCTACTGAGTAAGCCGCCCATAGCTGAGCTGCATCCCTGGCTTACTTCCCTTTCAGGCAGGGCTGAGTTCCGCCGGGTGCAAGCAGCAGCTCTGCCGGGCTGCTAGGGGGCCTGCGCCCCACCGTAGACAAGGCGTAAGAGACTCACCTCTCCCCCAGGTAATCCCCGATGGCTGTCTTGTTCAGGCCCTCCCCCTTGTAGAGGAACCTGGCGATCTCTTGCAAGTCTGAGGACAGCACTTTGTGCTCAGTCAAGTACTGGATCCCCTGGGGGAAGAGCGTAGGCTATGAGTGAGGTGCTTTTGGGGGGCTACGGAAGGGCAGTTTAATGGGTGCCCAGCCCAAGCTCCTCTGGACATCATATTTCCCCAGCTCTGCAGGCTCCCTCCCAAGTCCAGTTCTGCGTGGGACCCCAGCTACTCCCTCCCCTGACCCCGGCTCGGGAGTGGCGAGTGCCCAGCCAGAATGGCTGTCTGAATCTCTGCCCTCGTCTTCCACCCAGGTGACTGCAAGGGACCGGCTGGCCAGGTGGGAGTCCAAGGGCCAGGCTGCTGGGGCTCAGGAGTGGCTGCCAGCAAGGCTGAGCTCTGCCCTGTGGTGGAACCTGCCAACAGTTACAGAGGTTGTGCTGGTCCCTATGGGACCCTAAGCAGAATGTTTCCTCCACACACAAAACCTAATAAAAAGGGCCTCGGTGGCCTCAGGGAGCTGCCGGGAGGCCTGAGCAATTGGGGAGCCTGCTTAGCACCAGCTCAGCTGCCAGGTCATCTTTTGCATCCCGGCAGGGAGGGGCGGAGGCCTGATGGAAAGTTGGTCAGAGCCGCGACAGATGAGCCGGAGCCTATGAGACGGTTGCTGTGGTTAGAACAATGGTGGGGCGGGCGGGGGATGGGTGGTGGATGCATCTGGTGCAGCTTCTGGTTTTCTCAGCAGCGCACAGACCGAGTGGTCCGGCAGAGGAGGAGGGAAGGGAAAGCAGCCCTTCGGTCTCTTCTCGTTAGTCACATTCACCTCCGCCTTTACACCCACTTCTGGGCCTTCTGCAGGGGGGGTCAGGGTGCAGCTCACACGGGGGGCAGGGAGAGGGGAGTTATCCAGCACAGCGGAGACCCAGACTTGCTTTGCAGTCCAAGCAGGCCTGGTCGGAGGGCAAGGCAAGCGCGGGCACCTTCAGAGCCCTGCTCTCCAATTGACTATAGCATCCGCCTGCTCTCCAGTTGACTATAGCATCCACTGGGTGAGCGCTGCTGGGCTGGCTCTGAGTCCCAGTCTTGGGCTCTCATTCCCAGGTCAGTGGCCTGGCTTGGCCTGCATGGAATGCGAGAAAGCCTCACATCTTGTCAGGTGAGTTCCTTCCCCGCCCTGGCAACCCAGGAATAGGTTTGAGAGGAATCAGCATCAAACCTTAGCTGACAGGGGTGAGAGAACCTGAGCCCAGGGCTCTCCAGACACAGGCTTCTTTTCCATTAGTGGTTGGATGAAATCTGACCCTGGCTTTCCTCCTTCTGTTTCTCTTCAGCTTCGGGGGTGCATTGACTGATACGTGCCAGCCCAGTAAGTCAGGTGTGTGTGTGTGAGGGGGGCACGTTGCTCAGAGCTCTCAGAAGATATCATGGCATGGAACATTGCCTGACAGCAGCAGGTCAGGCTGAGAAACCAGCCTACCCCCTCCCCATCGCCAGTTCCTACGTCCTGCCTGGGAGGGTCCTGCCCCCATGGCAGAATGAATGTCTGGGAAGAAGGTTGCTCACATGGGATCTGTAGGAAAGAAGGCTCCGAATGGGATGCCAAGAAGA
The DNA here is from genome assembly GCF_033958435.1 of Carettochelys insculpta. Taxonomy (NCBI): domain Eukaryota; kingdom Metazoa; phylum Chordata; order Testudines; family Carettochelyidae; genus Carettochelys; species Carettochelys insculpta. The sequence continues at coordinate 279,718,802 of NC_134137.1, read as the reverse complement.
GCAGTCAGAACAGCACACATTACCTTTGTGGGGTCCATGTTGAATTTCTTCCGGCCCACGCACAGATCTTTGTCCTTCTGGATTATTTGGCTGAAAGTGCAAAGGTGGAGAATCAAGCACGGCCCAAGGAGATGCTGCCAGCTGTATTCCCCTCTGGGTGGGGCAGGATGGGACTGAGTTCCCAAGAGGGGTTCCCAGATCTCAGCTCTGGCTTGCTCCAGGGCTGCAAAGAGCATCCACTCACCCACACCTGCCTGTGCCCATACTACGGCAGGGGGTGCTCACCCCCATGGGGCCAGGAATCTCTGAAGGGCTGGTGTTTTACTGAACTCACTGCTCTCTGATGAAGAGAAATCTGACGAGAGGGGAGAGTGCAAGCAAGCTGCCCCCGTCATGCCCCTGTGTCTGGAAAGATTCCTCTCTCCGGGGTTGTGAGCCAAAGTCCAATGATGTCAATGGAAAGGCTCCAGTGAGGGCATTAAACCAGGCTCCTGGTTCCACCACCACCTTAAAGACGCACTCTACCCTGGGCCATCAGAGGGACATCCAGGCCATCACCACTTCCCTGCAAGCTCCTGTGAGCTGCGGCTGGGTCCTCACCTCTCTTGTGTGCTTTGGAAGCAATCTATCTCGGCAAACACCTCTGCAATCTCCTCCTTCAGCCTCTGTGGGAGGAAGAGACAGGAGGTGAGAGACAGTTAAGGAAGGGCTCACTTTGCCTGGGGGTGGCTGCCAAGCCCCGCTGGCATGGGCAGGGCCAGCCCAGTTCACTGGCCATTGTAAAGGGGCCAGCCAAAGCATCTTATAAAAAGGGTGCTGATCTCAGGTGGCCTTGTCCACCCAGGTTGGATGCTGGCTGCAAGCGAGGGCGGGGAGCAAATGTTTTCACGCCTATTATCAAATACAGCTGACAAGTCGAGGGCAGACAGAGCCCAGAGCAAGAGAACAGGGGCCCACACCCACATCTACCTAGGAATGGACCCTGGGTGCTGCACCCTGCCTCTCTCCCTGGTGCCCTCCCACGGTGTAGCCACATCACACAGCCAGGAAGGGGATGCAGAGACATGGTGGAACCAGCTATCAAGCAGGCAGAGGTGTGGGGGTGTTGATCCTGGACCAGAGGGAGAGAGCAGCTTGTGCCCCTGTTACTCAGCAGTTGCCGCGCAGACTGATGAGCTCGCAGGGGGACGTTCCTCACTGGAATCCGCCATTTAAATATGGAATTCAGCTCCTTGGGACACTTGATAGCTCCCAGCCCCTAGTCAGCGACCTCTGGGTGACAAAGGGGGCCAAGTTCTCGGGGTTCCCTCCATGCCTCAGTGTCTCCTCCCATCCTATGCCCAATGAGTCTAGTTTGGACGTCCTTCAGGGCAGGGACTGTCCGGGAGCACGTCTGTACAGTGCCCAGCACAAGGGAGCCCTGAGTTTGGCCACTTTAAGACAAATGGTTCATGGTTATGATTATTGCCCAGCACTACCTCTTCCTGCCTCTGAACAGGCAATTTGAGATTTACCAGCTGCTCAGCCCCAGTGATAATGCACAAAGGTTACTGGAGAAGTTCCCAAGGGATGAATCTCCACCCTGGGACTCAGTTACCCACGCATGCCCTGCCCCATCAGATGGTGACGGGTTACTAACCAGCTTTGGGGAAACGATAGATTCAGACTATTGACCCATCCAGGCCAGCATCTTGTCTCCTGCCATCCTAGTTCAGCCTTCTGGCCCATCTTCTCAGGTTTTCTATCACCTAGGTTGGCAGTGCTATCTGGTTCAGAAGATGGCAAATAAACAACGCACATGGCCAGCTGTGCAAAGCTGTCCCTGGTGGGGCAGGGGGCTGCATTCCTGACTCTGGCAATCACTTCACCCCAGGGCCCATGAGATGGGATTATTTACCTGGTAGAACCTGGCTTAACCTTCTATTCTCTTAAGGCCTTGCGCTGCACTCGTCACCTGGGCCTTTGGGCACCTACAGACTGGGGGCCAGCTTCTCGGCTGATGCAATTCAGCAGAGCTCCACTGATCTGGATCAAAAAGCTCTTCGGGGTGTGATGCTGGCAGGCCAGGTGCTAGCTCCTGACCAGGCCTCTGCGCCTCACTGAAAATGGACAGCTGCATAGCGGGGAACCAGGCTGGATCACTTGCAAAAATGGGCATTAGGTTCTGAGAGATGTGTTTGGACTTTATGCTCGTGAGTTGCTGCCTGCATTAATCTCACTGACAATATCCGTAGCCTGTGGTAGAAGGTAATATTTCAGTGTTTGCTTGGTAACGATACGATTGTTTGCTATGAAACTGGAAATCCCCACAGCCAGGAAAGAAGCATTATCAGGTGTGAAATACCAGTTCACCACAAGAGGAGTCATAGTCCTCCCAAGAAAGGCAGACCAACAAACACCAGATGAACCACTGGAGAACATCAGACTGTGTTGATTGTCATCCCGCCCAAATGCCCACAAAGAGGGGACCTGCCCAAACACTTGACCCATCACTGTTTGAACTCTGGGGGAAGGGACTACAAATCCCTGACCAGAAGGAACTGTTATTGCTGTGCAGCTTGGCATTTGGAGAGGGCAATATTTCTAAGGGATCCCCACGCGCCTTACCTGGCTTATCCCCAAGGGACAGACAGAGCTTGCGCATTACAGCAGCGTCTATTTTTGAAACCTGATTGTAACTCGTGTGTGTGTGTGTTTACCTGCTTTAACCTTGTCACAACTCCCTTAGTTCTTTTTCCTAGTTAATATACCTTTAGTTAAATAAAGGCTACAGGCGTTGTCTTTGGTGTAGGATCGAAAGTACAAATGAGCTGGCGTAAGGAGCTGGCCCTCTGGGACTCGGAGTAACCTGAATACTGTGAATGTTGGTAAAAAGGGACCATCTATCACAAAGGCAGGCTTGCCTGGGTGGCAGGAGAGAATGAAGTGCCCAAGAGGCCTGCCTGTAATGCCAGGTTAAGTATGGTATAATGCCAGTGGTGTTCACACTTGATGGGTGGTTAAATCTAATGTAGTAGACATCCTTCAGTCTACGTAGACTATGGATCGTGCCTTTTATGATTTCAATTTAGGACTTCATTTACAGCGTCTACTGTGACTGTGAAGACCCACATGAGAGTGACAGTCCTTGCTGCATCTCTTGCAGATGTGGTGGGTGTCTGGCAAGTCCTTAGTGTGCTTTCTGTGCGCTGGTTAAATCTAATGAGAGAGCACACAACCAGCTTGGGATCTGCACCCTGATTTGTAAGAGTCCTGTGGTTATTTGTGGGCCACTCCAGACAGCTTGAGACCAGGCAGGGGCTCAGATGCCATGGCAGTGGGCTGGGAATAGAAGAGAAATGGTCTCTTTTGGTTTGGTATGGTGCCATTCTCAGCTAAGGTCCCAGACAAGTAATACATGCTAACTAATAGTAACTACCAATATCGGGACGGCAGCTGTAAATGGGCAAAAATCCATTCATGTCACCAGAGCGACCTTGATTTATCGCAGCTGAGGCTCTGGGTTGCCAGTAATACTGCTCATAAAATTTGCCAGCCTTCTAGAAAGGTCTGAGTCTAGAGTTTGCCTGGATGAGCTCAGGCAGTAGTGAGTTCCCCAGGCAGGATGCTTGTTATTAGTGGGACCAGTGCCATGTGTCCCGCAGAATTTCATATCTGATCATGCTTGGGAAACTGTCTCCTGCCAGGGGACTGCCCTAGATGGGATGTCAAGTGTATCCCTAGAGACCAGGTTCTGGGCTTCCTTGTCCAGAGATGGGGAGGGGCAGGGTGGCGCATACCTGGATGTCCTCCAGCAGTGCCTTCCTGTGCTGCTTGATAGCCTCCAGTTCAGCCTCCTCAGTCTTGCTCAGATCAGATGTCTCTGGCAATACAAAAGGGAAAAATAAATCCCAGCGAGAACTGGGAGCTGTCTCAAGGCAAGCAGAGCCCCACATCCCAAAGTGGAGGGCAGAACCAAGCAATGCCCTGCCATTGCAGGCCTCAGCTGCTCCCTCCCCTAACATTTGGCTAAGACTCTGGCCCTGCACCCCACCCTGCAGTTCCAGTCCTGGCACCAAAACCCAGCCAATCCCTATCAACGCTCCTGCTGACCACACCAGTCCTGGGCATCACGCCTCAATGTTGATGTCCCTCAGTCCTGATCTTGCGACAACCCCCTGTTGGCTGCCGGGGCTCTCCCAAGTCGAGGTGTTCAGTCTTGACAGCATTTGTTTTGTGGTTTCTCATACAAACAAGCTTCTTCTGCGCACAAGACCAGGATAAATAAAGTTGATAAAGCAGTGACCTAAATACTAAAACAGGCGATTGGGTTGATCTCTCTCTCTGCTTCGCTCTCAGAAATTGAAGCCATTCTATTAAACACAGAAACAGATGCAAAAAAACAAATGCAAATGGGGCACAGAAATGGTTTAAGAGAGAATTTAAATTTATTCCATTTTGAAGGGAGGGAATTTTTGATGGGGGGAGGGAGGAAGAGGAGCGATGGGGCTGATGAGGGGGCGGGAAATCTTCCGAAGACCCCGGGCTATGCACAGATGTAACGAGGGCTGCTCTTGCTTCCCCCTTGCTCACAAAAAGACAAGTGATGCCAGAGACGAGAAGACCACAGAATGAATCATTCGAGGCCTAGAAGAAGAAATGGAGTGACGGCAGAACTGCTAAATATATCCCGGCCTGAGCGCAGCGTACAGCCAGGCTCAGAAGAGAAATAGGAAGCAGCAGTAGAAGAAACTGAGAGTCCACGTCAGCAGCGAGGGGAGGTGCGGACTCCAGAGAAGCCACAAATGAACCTCTGCTCACCGGTGTGTCAGGAGCTCTCACTCTGAATCCCAGGGCTGTATTCTTTCGGCAGGCCAGCCCCTTCCCTGCCCCCGTGTCAGGTGCACACCCCAAAATCCCCTAGGCCTCCCATGTCGAGGGGAAAGAGGAAGTCTCACCAGCTGCCTTGGAAACTTAGCATGCTTCATGCTCACGGAACAATCGCTAAAAATATGGCAGAAAAGGGGAAGGAATCGGCTGTGGCCTGGGAGAGAAAAAGAGAAGGGGGAGAAAGACCAGTGATCTCAGAGCACAGGTTCTCATTTCCTGCAGCGTCCCGGAAGACTTTGGGACAGGATGGGCCCCTTAGAGACTTATCCCATGTTCTAACCCCTGCCCCCAGCATGGCTCACTGAACTCGTCTGGCCTTTTCCAGGTTTCACCTGCCATGGAGACATCCGACACGGACCAAGGGGGCCGAGTCACCCCAAGCTGTAGCCCTTCCCTAGCTTCCTGCCAACAGTTGTATAAATGCACACAGATTGCCTTGACTGGGTTAAAGCTGCTGAGGCAGAAGGCAGCTGAGTGGCTGGGAGTCTGGAGCCCAGGGCTGGGAAGGACCATATCCCTCAGCTCTGGAGGCAGACTTGCTGGGGGCCTTGCTGGGGGCCTTGCTGGGGGCCTGGAGGAAGCTGCATTGTCCAAGTCCCTATGAAATGCTGGTAGGTGGGAAGACGCCTGTTCTCATAGGCTGTAGAGCTGAAGGGGCCACCATGACCATCTAGTCTGATGTCCTGCACTCCGCACGCCACAGAGCCTCACCCTCTCACTCCTGTCGTGGGCCCACGACCTCTGGCTGAGTGACTGACACCCTCACATCTTGATTTAAAGACTTCCAAGTACTGAGAAGCCCTCATTTATTCTAGCTCAAAGCAGCCAATGACTCATGCCCTGTGCTGCAGAGGTAGGTGAAGCCTACCCCCTTCCCGCCCTGGGTCTCTCGGACTCTGAGCTGGGGGGAAATTTCTTCTCAACCCCAAACTGGGCAATCAGTTAGACCCAGAGCATGCTGGTGAGACCCACCAGCCAGAAATCTGAGGAACAGTCCTCTCTAGTCACCCAGAGTCCTCCCCCCGCCTCTAGTGTCCCATCACTGGCCCTGGGAGATATCTGCTAATAGCCGTCATGGATGAGCCAGGTGCCATTGTAGGCCGTGCTGTCGTCCCCGCTCCTCCCCTCCCCTCCATAAACATATCAAGCTCAGTCTTAAAACCAGTTTGGCTGTTTGATCCCACTGTTCCCTGTAGAAGGCTCTTCCAGAACTTCACTCCTTCGATGGCTGGAAGCTGCCATCTAATTTCAAGCCTCAGTTGACCAGTTGCCAGTTTATATTCCTTGGTCCTTGTGCCAGCAGGGGCCCTTAACTTCAGTAGCTTCTCTCCCTCGTGTTTATGCCTCTGTTGTATGCATGGAGAGCACTGCATTGAGCTAAACAAGCCAAGCTCCTTAAGGCTCCTCTTCTGAGGCAAGTTTTCCATTTCTCTGAGCAGCTGAGTAGCCCTTCTCTGTACCTGTTCCAAATTCTTAAACATAAGACCAGAATTGCCCATAATATTCCAGAGGAGGCCTCTCCAGTGCCTTGTATAGTGTTCCTAACACTTCCCTCTCGCTACAGGAAATACCTCTCCTCATGCATCTTAGGACTGCATTAGCAATCTGTGCCAAGCAGACCTGCAGGCTTGACAAGTGAATTGAGATGGGCTAGTGCCTGGCAAACTGCCTGCCCCCAATCCACTTCAAAATTCCAGTCCTGGGCTGCTCAGGAGGGGAAGGAGACAAAGGTGGCTTGATGCACGTGTATGACCATTATCCCAAGGCCAACAAAAGACCAGGCTGGCCCCTAGTGTGAACTACAGCAGCCTCAGGGCTGCTCTGGCCTATTCCCCCCGCTTGTGGCTGTGGGAGCGTCTGGGTAGCTGCAAGCATAGGGGGCCACAGATTCTCTAGCCTGGCCACAGCTATGCTCCGAAGCCTGGTGGCTGTGCTGCTGCTGTAGCTGCTGTGCTGCTTTAGATGCCTTGCACCACTTGGGGGGTGGGGGGTGGATCTTTCTGAGTGGTGAGGCTGACGCTAGGGTTGATTTTCTTTGTTAAAACAGCCTAAAGCACAGGTTCCCAGACTGTGAGTCAGGGCCATGTCTTCATGGGGTTTCCAAGGCTGGCTTAGACTCACTGGTGCCCATGGCTAAGCAGAAGCTTGAGAGCTTCAGCCCTGGGCAGTTAGGCTCCGGTTACAGGGCTCTGCCTGGGGGTGAAGCCCTTGGGCTTTGGCCGTGGCTCTCCCACTTGAGGTGAAGAGGCTCAGGCTTCTGTCCCCCTGGGGTCTGTTGCCAGAAGGAGGCTGCAGTGCAATGAAGCTTGAAACCCTCAGCCTGAAGCATGTCATGAACCCAAGATCCAGCCCTCAGCACCATGCCAACTGCCCTCCCCGCCAGACCTCAGAGCTGCCCAGAGTGCCCTGCCTGGTGCTCCAGCAGAAATTTAAAGGGCCCAGGGCTCTGCTCACTGCTGCTGCCTCAGAAGCAACAATGGTGGCCACGAGCCTTGCACCTTTTGAATCGCTGGGCTCTGGGCACCTGCCCCTTTTGCCCCCCGCCCCCACATCGGCAGACCGACCCATGTGGCCAAGCTGGGTCTGGAAATAACAGGGCTCCCTCTCCTTGTGAATGCTGCCCAGCAGCTGAAGAAACAAATGCCTCACCTGATGGCCTCGGCTGGAAGAGAAAAGGGCAAGCAAGGAGGGGGCAGGGAGAAAGTCCTGGGCAGGCGGAGTCAGCCACGGAAGGGGCAACAGGAGGAATAAAGAGGAGAGTGAGCAACAAACAGGGCAGGTGGGTCAGCTTTCTAAAGGGATTTAATAAATTATGATAGGAGATGCACATCTCCTAGAACTGGCAGGGACCTCGGGAGGTCATCTAGTCCAGTCCCCTGCCCTCCTGGCAGGACCAGGCACCATCCCTGATGTCTATTTACCCTGGTCCCTAAAGGGCTTCCTCAATGACTGAGCTCACAGCCCTGGGTTTAGCAGGCCAGTGCTCAAGCCACTATCCCTCCCCTGCAATGCACCTACAATGCAGAGCGGTGTGAAGGGGGGTTCTCAGATGTGCCTCAGCAGATGAGGTGTCTAGCTCCAGTTGGAAGTGACTTAACAAGCAAGTGAATTTAATGCCTGCGCCTCCCTTTCCTCGTGCTGCCGTAGCAGACATTCCCAGACTCTGCGTTGGGGTGGGGAAGGCACAAGGTGGCTAGTTCAAGTGCTGTGGTGCCTGCTCTAGGTTCTGTGGTTAAATCAGTGGGGAAAGGAGAGCAAATAACCAGACATGGACCCTGTTGCCTACCAAAGCCTGAAATGAGTCAGAATCAAGTGGCTTATTTGGAGAACTGTCCCTTGGAAAACAGGGTTAAAGGAGGGCAACTGGGCTACTTAGATTGTAAGCTCCATAGGCCACCTGTGCTCTGTGTTTGTACAGCCCCTAGTGCCGGAGGGTCCTGAGCCATGCTTACTGCTCCGACACACAGTGACAATAAATAATAACGTGCTTTGATCCCAGCACAGGTAGCTGGGCTTTACATTTGCAGCAGTGGAGGTGGCTGACGGCAGCACAATGATTCTCCTTTCTTTCATTTCCTGCTTTTCTAGAAAATGGGGCCAGAGAACGTGGGAAGGGAGCGTCCCACTGGCCACTCCAATCCCTTATGGTTGAACCTGGCCATAGCAATGCAATCATAGGGTGACGTTCATGTCGTAAGAACATCAGAGCGACCAGATTGGGTCAGACCAACGGTCCATCTAGCCCAGTGTCTTGTCTTCTGACAGCGGCCCATGCCAGGTGCTGCAGAGGAGTGAACAGGACAGCTCTCTCTCCAGTCACCCATGCCCAGCTTCTGAGAGAGGCCAAGGACACCATCCCTGCCCTGTCAGTACACAGGATGCACTCAAAGTCTAGGCACCAGCTAAGTTCCACGTGCCCTATTTTGAGGACTTAACTGGGATGTAAAAGATGCCTAAGCCACGGATGGGTCCTCTGCCCAGGCGTCGATTTCACCCACGCGGAAGCGGAACTGGTTAAGTCGGCTGCAATGCACCAGTCAGTGGGAACCCTCAAAGGTTTCATGAGCTCCTCTCATCTGCCCAGGACACGCTCAGATCCGCACGTTCAAAACCAGCCTCCTGTGTGGACGGTGCAGATTTGGTGACCCCGCAAGGTACGTGCCGGACAGTGACCCCGAGGCTTTAACAAGTCAGCTATGCCTAACATCACACACTGCTGCAGCAAGGCATTCAAGTGCACACTGCTGCAGACACCAACCATGCAGCTGTAATTTCCTTCCTCCATTAGCAATGGGTACAACGCTGTGCTGGCAGTACTAGAAGCCAGGCTAAATGCAGGACCCACACCACACAAGCCTTTGGTCTGCCTTGGCATGAGGCTGAGCTTTCAGAGGATGAGAAGCAGCAGCAGACGCCTGAGCTCCTCACCCTCCACCCTTGCAATGGGTCTGTCTCCCAGCCTCAGCACTGTTCTCGCGGACGCCTTCATTTCCTTGCAGGCTTCATTGCCCAGCCCAGCCCAGCCCATGGCCTTGCCGGTGTAGCTCTCTGCCACATAGGAACACGCAAGGTGAAGCCGCTCACCTGGCTCCCTACTAAGATTGAGATTCCCCTTTTCCTTGGACAACTGACTTTGCCAGCAGGATGCCAGTTATGATCCCTTTGTCTCTGAGCTCGCCCCTTGGGATCCCCCACTTACAGAACGAGGAAATAAGTGGATCTCACTCACCTCCTCTCTGTCACTTCTGCCTTTCTAGCTCTTTTTGGATTCAGTCCTGATCCTGTTGTTCGCAGGGAGATGTTGATTCTATTACTGAGCCGAGCTACTGGTGCTTAGGCTCCCTTGTCTGCCTCCCCCATTTCCAGCTGATGGGGAGAAGGTAATAGCCGCAGGCCTTTCCCATGCTCCTCTGCTCCTGATTTACTCTTACCATGTCCCACGGGCAGTCATCTACACCCATGCCACACGCTGCCAAGTCAGGATGCTGGGGACTTACACACACGCCTTTTGCGCTGGCCCCAGCTGGGGCAGGGGAGCAAAGGCTTTTGTAATTTCATGGCTGCAATCGCATTCCATGCTTCTGCACCTCTGTTCCTGTCGCACCAAGGCTGCATCAAAGAAATTGCTGTATACAGTCGTGTGCTGGTCCCCAATCCAATTACCATGCGCCTGTGATCCTTTGCCTGGGCCAGGCATAAGCTATGCTTCTTGCTGTCTAGCTAGTCTGAGAGTCACTGATATGAGGGATTTAACCTTCTCCCTTGGAGATGTCCTCTCTGTACAAACCTTAGTAATGGTTTAACCCAGGTCCCACTACTGTCAGTGGGTCAGCTCCTCCCAGTGACATCTCCAGGGACCTGAATCAGGTCCTGTGTAACTGGGAGGGAGGGAGGTGAAAACCGCAGAACCCCTGCAGGCTGTAAATCCCACAAGAGCATCTGGCGAACTCCTTGTCTCCCCTTTCCCCACACCCCAGCACCTCACTCCAGCCGGTGGCACTCATTGGCTTAGCAGCTCCTGCAGCAACAAGACAGGACGGCCAAAGGAGACTTACCAGTGGGACAAAAATTCATCCTGAGACCTGCTGAAAGGAGAATTCTTTCAACAGCCGTCAGTTTCTCTTCCCCCACGGCTCTTGTGGGTGCTCGCCAGAATTAGCACAACTTCAACCCCGGAGCTAGAACTGTGTCAGCTGGCTGGACTGCCGTCTAGCAGCTCCACCCCCATCTCCTCCCCGAATTGCTCATATTGGTGAGTGCAGCGATGAACTCATGTGCGAAGGGTGCGCCAACCCTTGCTGGTTACTTTCTAAAAATAAAATGAACCAAGCCACCAGCAAACACTGGGCTGCTTTAACAGGAGCAGCTGGCTAGGTCTTTGCTGGGGGCTGAGATGAAGATTCACTGTCTCCTGGTTTGACTCACCAGGGCGAGATGAAGAGGGAAACTGAGCGCTCCAAGAGCCAACTTGTTTAGTGGATGGTGTAAGGCTGGGAGAAAGATCTACCCCCTGCCCCTGCTCTAAGCCACCCCTCACCCAAAATCAGCAATAGGCGGTGGGTGGGTGAGAGTTCCAAAATGGGTGAGTGCTGGTCCTGCAACGCCCCCTGCTGACAGCCTCAGGACTTGTATCCACCCTGGGCTGCTGTCTTCCCCCACCAAGCCAGCAGCCTTCTGGGCAGGCTCCTCAGCAGTTTTGGCCTGGGTGGTGGAGCGTGAGCTCCCTTCTCACCCTGAGAAAGGCTCCCTCCCCTCTGGAAGCCTGGCCCTGGCAGGGCAGCGGAGGGAGCTTGCCTGGGCCCTGCTTGTGCCTGTCTGTTCTGGAGAGAAGTAGAGGATTTTAGCCACCAGGCTGTCAGTGTCAAGCTGTCTCCTCCCCTCCCCCTGCCCCGGAAGGTTGCACACTTCCCTTTGAGGTAATAATCGCAGAGTTGCCACGTCTGTTGTCTGCTGAATGCGATGTCCCTGACACAGTTGGGGGTGGGGGGGAGGGGAAGGGCACTGCATCCATAGGGGGGAGCCTGGCAGCTGGCATCCCCATTCTGATCCTCTTGCAGGGCCAGCGGCTCCCTGGGACTGACAGTTCAGTGTAGAAGCGAGCTGGTGGCCTGGGCACAGGATTGCGCTCAGTTTCTTCTCTGTCAGGCTTATGGCTGAGGATGGTGAGGCCAAGCACAGTGTGCCAGGTGTCTGGCAGGTGTCTCCACCACGCAGTCCTGCCAGAGCACCTCACTCCTGCTGTGGAGTCCTCCCTGCGTCTTCAGCAGATCCCTCTGTGCCCCTGACTCCAACCCTGCAGCCCCCGCTGCAATTCCTGCCCTGAGATCACCCCTGCTCTGCCTGTGCACGTCCCTACTGCACGCTGTGCCATTACAGTTCTGCCTTCCACCAGCTGTGCCCAGCCCCCTTGCGACTGCATTAACATAACCTCTCTTGAGCTGCCTGCAAAGCCAGTTCCCCTGTCCCTGCCTGCCATACTCACTGCACCGTGCACAGGGTGGGCCTAAGGGCTTTGGGGAGGCTTTGGAAGATGATTCCAAGGGGCAGCCTCAGAGCTAATTGGCTCATGCTATATAAAAAGAGCAGAACGGAAAACTCCTCGGGTGCTCCTTGGGCTCCCACAGCCCGGTGGCTTGGGCTGGACTGTGCACAGCCCCTGCCATCAATGATAGTTTTTTTGAGGGAGCTGGAGGACTGGGGCTCTCTGAGCAGGAAGGGAACTTGGGGCAACTCAGGTGGGGTCTGAGTCCTGGCCCCAAATCCAAAGCCCCACAGCTGTGGGTTACAGGCACCACAAGGACTAACCCCAAGCAGGCACATGAATAAACATGATTTTTAGGAAGAAGCAGTGACAGTTCCCCACCTCCCCAGGCTGACATGTGAAAGGCCATTTTCTCTAGTCAAACGGCTGGGAACTTACTGTTGGAGCTTTTATTCAATGCAAGCTGAGATCTCCAGGTCCCCCTCACCGGGGGGGAGGGGGCGCAGGGGGGAGCCACTGCACAAGACCCACATGTCAGTCCGACCTTCAGTACACTCGAGTCCCACAGGCGCTGATCACAAGCCTCATTCAGGGCTGCTCTCCAATCCTGTGTCATAGAACTGGACGGGGCCTGGAGTGCTCGTCAAGTACAGTCCCCTGCGCTCACGGCCGGCCCTATATGGCCATCCCTGACAGGTTGTTTTTAATCTATTTACTGCAGATCCCTAAACAGCCCCCTCAAGGGCTGAGCTCCCAACTCTGGGTTTTGCAGGCCAGTGCTCAAACCACTGAGCTATCCCTTCCCCTCCCCAAGCTGCTCACAGCTCTGCCAGTCTGCTTCCTGACCTGCGGCACCCCTTCCGATCCCAGTCCTGGGACCCCACACTGCTCTTCAGAGGTGCCTCAGCCCTGGCCATCAGCTCTCCCTTCTCTTCCGCAGCTATAACAATGCCCCTCACTTTTGCCCTGTGGTGCCCCTCACCAACTCAGCCGGGGTACCCCTCTGCCATCCCACTTCCAGGGCCATTCCTCGTTGGAGGCGGCCAAGCTTGGGGAAACCTCTGAGGTCTATGTGATGCAGCCTAACAGCCAGGGATGACTGGAACCCCCCTCCACACACACATTGCCCTAGTGACCCTATGCCTGAATTCCACCCCGGCGAAAGGAACGCCTCGGTCAGTCCAAGCCCACAGAGAGCAAGAGGTGAAGGAGGAAAGAGCCACAGGCGGGAAGGGAGGAAGTCAAGGAAGGGAAAGAGCAGCAGGCAATGGATGGGAAGGTGAGGGTGGGTAAGGGAGGCAGGCAAAAGGGGAATAACCCTGGGGCTGCTCTTGGCCTAAGCTGGGGCTGGAACCCATCTAGCTGCCCAGGCCTGGCATGCAGTCCAGGGTGCCCCAGTCCCATGGGGAGGGGTGCGTTGGAGGAGGCTGCATCCCTCCTTGGGAAGTAATTGCCTTTTGAGCCCTAGGTACGTGTCTCTTTCCCTGGGATGGGTAGGGAGAGACACCTCTCGCTCAGCTCTCTGTGGCAGGGTGCAAGATCCCTCTCCCCCTGATCTACTCCCTTTCCCTTGCCCATCACAGGCCTCTCCATGGCTTCCAATTCCCCCTTTCCCCATGTCTCTGTGCTGGGCTAGGAGTTCCCTTTCCCAGTCATTCCTACATCCCCCAACTCTGGGAGAGCTCCTTCAGTGTGTGCTCTGCTGAAGGGTGCTGTGCCCAGCATGGGCAGCTGTCCAGGGACAGCAGGGCAGGGTACGCTGAGGTAACAGGGAAGGGCTGGGATAACAGTTGAGCAGTGGGGTAGAGTGACATCTGGTTTGGCAGGAAAGGGGAGTGATGTGGTGATTCAGGCCATCCCTTTCCCTAGCCTTTGCAGACTGGGAAAGCCTCATATTTGAGCCCCCATCTCCCGCACAGTCTGACCCTGCTCCCCTTTGGGTTTGGCAGCAGCCCTGCCTCCTCTGGGTCACCATGCTGCGGCGATGATGCAGCAAGGCCTTGGTGAGCCTGTACACATTCCTTCCTCCTCCTCCTCCTCCTCCTCCCAGCTTCTTCCTCAAACTCTGAGAGAAACAAGACATGCTCCTAACATACAGGGCAGCAAACCCTGGCCAAGACACCCCAAGGTGGCTGGAGAGGGGCACAAGGTAAATCACTGATAACGAAATCTGCTGAAGTGGGTCTTTGCCCACGGAAGCTTATGCTCCAAAATATCTGTTACTCTGTAAGGTGCCACAGGACTTCTTGTTGTTACTGATGACACAGCTGGTCCAGGACATAACCCTTTTCTGCCTATGGGTTTCTAAGCCCTAGGCACCCGGACTAGTAGGTCTCCAGGCAACTGATGTCACCAATTTCCCTACTCTAGGGTGGGCCTTTCTTAACACAGCTTTGTTTGCCTGCAACCATAATGGTCTTTTAGCAGCTTTTACAGGGTGTAAATTTCAAAGTTTTGAAAACGTTTACAAGTCAGTCATTTCACCTCATGGAACCGCACTGGCTGGCTGTCCCCCACCCCTCCTGCAACCACCTTATTGTTCACCAGCAGGGCTGGGATCTTTTGATCCCACAGCACAGTCCTTCACCCCAGAAGTGAAGGCAGTTACTTTCTCAGTGGACCTGCCACTAGAGGGGGATGGAGACACATGCTTTGCCAGGGGGTTTCCCAGCTATTTGTTAGACAGCAGAGGAACTGTGAAACACAGGACTCCTGGGTTCTGTGACCTTTTTGGGTCTTAAGGGAGTGGGCTGGCTGCATATGGTATTTGCTATTCTTTCTGCACGTCAGAATGTATAGCAGGGCTGGCCAAACGGCAGCTTGCGAGCTGAATACAGCTATTTTACGGTTAAAATGTGGTGTGCAGAGCCCTCCCCCCACAACCCCATTCTGCGCCTACCAGCCTGCAATGTGGGGAGCTCAGGGCCTCTAGGCTGTGGCAGGGAGCTTGTGTGTGTGTGCGGGGGGGTGGGGGGGGTGGTTCTGCCCTGTGTGGCGAGGAGGCACCTACTGTGGCTTCAGGAGGACTGAGGCTGAAACCCCAAGCCCCAACAGGTGTGCCCTGCAGGCCTGAAGCCCTGATCCTGGGCTGACGTGTCCTGCTGGGCTAAAAGCCTCAAGCCCCAGCTGGTGCGCCTGGCTCTCAAACTGCTAACCCCTGCTTTATTTGAGTCCTTACATTTTCACTGAATGGCTCACAGCCTAGCTCTCCGTGGAGTGTGTGTGTTTTCCAAACTAAGCTAATTACCCCTTTTATTATAGAAACACATTCTTACCAACCAGCTGAGCAGCCCTTGGTTAAGAAAAATGCAAGTGGGTTGGGTGAAAGGGAAGCCAAGGAGCACAAGGCAAATTGGCTGGAAGGAGTTTGTAATGATCTGATCACTTGCAGTTATGTAATATTGCCGCTAGATGTCTCTGTGGATTGTATAAAGGTCCAGGCAGGGGCTGATCCTTGGAAAGCGAAGCCGACAAAGCTGAGACTCAAGCTGCGCAGAAACCCAGTGGTGCGGTAGTTGTAGCAGACTTGTTTAGTAATGTCTCCCGTTTAAGATGGACTGGGACTCCATACAGCATGAAGACAGCAAAGGAGGCCCTTAGATCCCTCAGTGACAGGCACAGGATAAGAAATCAGCTGAGACAGCCTGATCTTCCTCTAGAGCATCTGGTCTCAAACCGTGGGTTGGGAGCCCAAAGTGGGTTGTGATACTGTTTTAATGGGGAAAACACAAAGCAGTCAAGTAGCACTTTAAAGACTAGCAAAATAGTTTATTAGGTGAGCTTTCGTGGGACAGACCCACTTCTTCAGCCCGTAGCCTGACCATCTTTCCCTGATCAGTGAAGCCAACAAAATGGTTTTCGTGAAACAGCCTAAAGCAAAATCAACGAGAAGTGGCATTTATAAACTAACCTTATAGACTAACAGATATTTTGGAGCATAAGCTTTTGTGGGCAAAGAGCCACTTCAGCAGATGCGTCACAAAAGCTTAGGCTCCAGTAAATCTGTTAGCTTATAAGGTGCCATGGGACTTCTTCTTGTTTTTGCCACTATAGACTAACACGGCTACCCCTCTGATACTTGTCAGCCTAATGCATGCATTGTTAAACTGTGGGTAAGGACCAGTTTTCCCTGTAAGCTGTACACTTTAGAGGGTGCCAAGGATGGCTTATAAGCTTTTGTGGGCAAAGACCCGCTTCAGCAGATACATCTGCTGAAGCAGGTCTTTGCCCACGAAAGCTGATGCTCCAAAATATGTTAGTCTCTAAGGTGCCACAGGACTTCTTGTTGTTCTCGAAGCTACAGACTAATATGGCTACCTCTCTGGTACTTGTCAAGGATGGCTTAGACTTGCTTGGCTCTAGGGCTGAAGCAGAAGCCTCATGTAGGGGTCAGCAACCCCCCAGCTCAGGTGTCAACAGTGGCACATGAGCCGATTTTCACTGGCACATGAGGTGGGAGCTCAGCCTCGTACCTCCTTCCCCACGCAGCTGGGAGCTTGCTCAAAGCCATACCACCTGTGGATTAACAAAAGACCAGCTAGTGCTGCCAGCGACCACCTAAACGGCAAAGTTCTGCTTCTTGATTTATTTGTGAATGAAGCTGTTGTAAGTGGGACTGTTAGTGACTTTAAAAAGTATCACTGGCACTCAGGCGATCTATAGAGGTCAAAAGGTCAAATTTCAGCACTCTGCCTGACCCTTGGCCCAAAGGCTTCAGCCCTGAGTGGTGGAGCTCAAGTTCCAGGCCCTGCTTGTGGCCGAAGCCCTTGGGCTTTATTTTTGCCACTCACATCCCCTTCCTCCCCTCTCCACCTGGAGCGGAGAGACCTGGGTAGGCTCAGGCTCCTGTCCCCTTCCCAGAGCTGTGCAATAACTGTTGTTGTCAGCTGGGGGATGCAGGGCATGAAGTTTACTCACCCCTGCTCTAGGGGAAAGGAGATGGATAGGAGACTTGTCCAAGCTGAACCATCTCTTCTTCCTCCATCCAGAGTGGCTGCTGCTGATCCACCTCCAAGTGAATCTGAGGCTGCGGGTGCTGTTTCTGCACAGCACCAAGCCCGGGCAGAGCAGGTGAGGAAGGCTCCAGGCAGAAGCTGAGCAGAGGGCAAGGCAGAGTAGCCGTAGGGATGAGGCTGCTTTCCTGATTCTAGGAAGGTTCCTCGTTCAGCTTTCTCTGCGATCCTTTGTCCCTCTCCTTGACAAGGCCCTGAAACCATTCAGTCTGGAGCCGGCTTCTCCTCCGGCACTCACAGCAGATTGCCACGTCTGGTGACTCCTCCCTGCACCCAGCGAAAAGGAAAGAGAGCTCTGGGGAGGCCGGGATGCAAAGGGGACTCTACCCTCTGCAAAGACGGGGGAACGGTGCCTCCTCCTCCCCTTTCTCCACCTTAATGTAACCCCAGTCTGGAAGCAGCCCAGTGCCCTCTGCTTCTCAAAGGGGGCACAGAAAGTGTAGGAAAAGTGCTTGACTCATCGGGGGCAGGAACTGCTTGTAAGCGGCATGCGCCGGAGCGTTGCCAGGTGTCTGGTTTTGAACTGGGGTGGGGGGGTGAACAGCGAACCCATCGGTGTGCAGGCAGCAAGTGGCCTCCACCCGAGGGAGGGAAGAGGGGGCTGGAGAAAGCAGCCCCTGAGGCTGGAGCCACCCGGAGGAGCTGCAGACAGAGAGCGGTGGCTGGCTTCCAGCTTGGGCTCTGAGAGGAATGTGCTGCCTGGCGGTGGGGGCGAGGGGGGAGAACCTGTCTGCCCCTCCTTCTGCCACTGCCTGCACAAAACTCTGTCGTTCACGCACTCTAGTCTAGGGCTCTTGCCCCCACCCGTTTCTAGGGCTCTGGCGCCGCAGGTTGGCGGGGGAGCTTTTACCTGCGGGAGAGCCTCACATGACAATATGCCATTGCACAACCCTACACGCAACAGTGCCCACGTGTGGTACGACAGAGGGACTTCTCCTGTTGGCCAGTCAGGTTCAGGGCCTACGTTCCCACTAAGTTTTGCCCCCACGCACCTTCCCATGAAGCCCGGCACAGGGGTCCCTGGCTGCAGCCAGGAGAGATGCCTTCCCCCAGGCCCCACAGCTGCTGCTGCTGCTTGCCGGCCCGGCAGGCAGCAGCAGCAGCAGCTCTGTGCTGGGGCCAGTATAGAAGGTCTGGCTCCTAGGCAGGGGGACCGCAGGGCTCTGCACACCATGGAGCACTGCCCCAGACAGGCAGGCACCAGGCAGCCTGCTCAGCACCACTGCCCTGCAGCTGCCCAGATACGCCTGAGTCCCACTCCTCTAGTCCAGCCCTGAGTCCCCCAGCCTGGAGCTACCTCCTGCACTCCAAACCCTCCCCCTGGTCCCACCCCAAAGCCCACCCCCCATCTCAGACCCTGCACCCCAATCCCAGCCCTGAGCCCCTCCCCAAATCTGGAGCCCCCTCTCGCATCCCCAGCCCCTCATCCCTGGGCCCATCCCAGAGCCTTCACCCCCTCCTGCAGCCCAACTCTCTGCTTCAATCTGCAGCCCTCTTCTGTGTTCAGAATCCCTCAGTCCCACCCCCGGCCTGCAGCCTCCTTCTGCACCCCAATCCCTTTGTCCCGAGAGTCCTTGCATCCCAACCCTCCGGTTCAACCCTCAGCCCTGTACCCTCAGCCCTAACCCAGAGCCCACACCCGCAGCTGGAGTCCTCCCACCCCTGCACCCCAAACCTCAGCCCCAGCCCTGAGCTCCCTCCCATCCTCAGAAACGGCTGGCCCCACGCCTGTGATAATGATTTCTGTTACGTGCACAAATATGGAGGCGATGCGTCATATACCACCACCACATCAGTGCACACAACAAAATTCATTCCGCTTAGGTGTGGGCAAAATTAGTGAGAACGCCGATCAGGTTCCTCTGGGGAACTCCAGTGACTGCACGGTGGCCTTGGCACAGGATTACGTCGCAGCTCCGATCTTCAGGCTGTGTCCTGGAGTTGGTTCCCAAAGAACTTCCATTTAGACCACCTTTTATATAGTGAAACTTGAAGCCTATTTCACCAATTATTTTTCTGAATTTTACTAACCAATCCTAGCCTATTGTCTAACCAAATATATTGATTTACACCTAGCAACATCAATTAAATAGCAGATGGCGATCAGACTTGATGACCTCCCAAGGTCCCTTTCAGTTCTATGAAATGTGCGTGTGCACAGACAAACAATGGAGGAGTGGGGACCATAACAATAGGACAATTAAGAAAGGAGGATTTCACAACCCCAGCTACTGGTAAGTAGTTTCTGGTCAGGCTGAATGAGATCAAACTTCTTTAACCATCTTAAAATCTGTTTCTATATCTGGTGATATTGGGTGCTATTAGGACATGGTCTTCTTAACAGCTTGATATTAAACAATATCAGTGTAAATAGTCTCAGACTGAGGCTACAGCTACATGACAGCCCTATTTTGAAATTTATTATATTATATTATATTATATTATATTATATTATATTCTTGGTGATCACTCAATAACAACTAGGACGTCTTCATATCACCCTACTATTTGTGAGTCCATTGATGGCTGATCAGCTTAATTCTGGAGCCAGAGATCTTATCACAGAAAAGGCCGGGGTTGGTAGCTGTTGAAGGGGCATGGGGCAATTTTTGATTCGCTTTTCTTCTTCTCCGCCTCTCCTCCTCTGCACGGTGGCAGGACCTCTCAAATCGCGTCACCCCCTCACATATTATATTATATTATATTATGTTATATTATATTATATTATATTATATTAATTGCTTATTTCAAGATAAACCAACCACACACAAAATGCATTTTGAAATAGCACCCAGCTTTTTCGAAATAGCATAACTGACTCCATAACACTATTTTGAAATAGCATTTCCAGGGGTCCACAGCACTGTTTCAAAATAATACCATTGGAGCCCATTATGGCCTATGTGGAAATAGGGCTGTGTCTACACGTGCCCCAAACTTCGAAATGGCCATGCAAATGGCCATTTCGAAGTTTACTAATGAAGCGCCGAAATGCATATTCAGCGCTTCATTAGCATGCGGGCGGCAGCGGCGCTTCGAAATTGACGAGCCTTGCCGCCGCGCGGCGCGTCCAGACGGGGCTCCTTTTCGAAAGCACGCCACCTACTTCGAAGTCCCCTTATTCCCGTGAGCTCATGGGAATAAGGGGACTTCGAAGAAGGTGGCGTCCTTTCGAAAAGGAGCCCCGTCTGGACGCGCCGCGCGGCTGCAAGGCTCGTCAATTTCGAAGCGCCGCTGCCGCCCGCATGCTAATGAAGCGCTGAATATGCATTTCAGCGCTTCATTAGTAAACTTCGAAATGGCCATTTGCATGGCCATTTCGAAGTTTGGGGCACGTGTAGACGTAGCCTAGGTGTTATTACTCAGGGAATGAGGTTTACCAGAATCGAAATAATGCACCTGCTATTTCATATTTATTTTGGAATAGTGCGTGTGTCATTTAGATGCTGCCAAAGTCATTTTGAAATAGTGGCTGTTATTTTGAGGTAAGAGAAAGAGCAGCAGCCATTAGCTGAGAAGGAGGAAGTCACATCCTCAGTCCACCTCAATTGCAAAAGCTCTGCACCTAAGAAATAAAATTGTTAGTTGTTAAGGTGCTCCAGGACGGCTTGTTATTTGTTTGTTTTGTTTTTGTGTTTGTTTTGTAAGCTACTCTCACTGTTGGCGGTTGCCCATCCCTGACATAGGCTTTAGGTCTTACCATATGGCTACAGGAAATAAACCTTCTCCTTTCATTACACTGGCCAGCTGTGTCCTGGTTGCCCCAACTCTGGCCACTCACTATGGGGCCTGAACCCTGCAGCGCCACGCTCAGGCAGGCAGGCTGCATTTCAGCTTCTTCCAGTGTGGCCCTGCGGGTGAGTCCCTGGAGAGGTGGGATTGAGCTGGAGGGAGGCATGGAAAGCAAGTAATGGAGGGAGTGGGGAGGGTTGTGAACGGGGTTGGGGCTTTGGGGAGAGCTGGGGCAGAGCTTTGTGGAAAGAGGTGGGTGGGGGCAGGGCTTGGGGAAAAGAGGTGGAGCAGGGCAGAAGTGGTAGGTTCCCAGCAGTTACAAAGTTGGCAACCCTAACGTGCGTTCGTGCACGCCCCGCCTTTAGCAGTGGCTTGGACTGCTGAGGGAGGGGGGACTGACGTGGAGAGTTAAGTAACTTTTTGTCTTCCACTTCCTCCCTCCCCACGATCTGCTGCTCCCTTCCTGCAAGGTTTGACATTGCATTTGTACAGTCTTTCTTCGGGGCACCTGAGAGCCTTAGCTCTGCCTGTCTTCTCCTGCCCCAGGAGCCGCCCTCCTCTGTGAGGCCCGAGAAATGCAGGCCATCAAGTGTGTGGTGGTGGGAGATGGGTACGTATCCTTCTTTTGGGGGAGGTGAGGGCGAGAAGGGGGAAGGTTGGATCTGGGTGAAATTTCACCTTCTTTGCCGTCGCCTTCTTCTGAACTGCTTTTGCTCTCCCTGTCAGCGGGTCGTGCGGGAGGCAGCCTGCGCCAGGGGCTGTGCATTATGTCGGGGTCGGGGAAGGGCACTTTCCGGAGCAGGTGGAAAGGCCCCGCTGAACGATGACCTAGGTGTAGATCTGACCGACCTCCCTTAGATCAAGCTGTCACCACGACAGTGCTTGCCCTGCCGCAGCTCTTGAGGGTAGAAGGGGAGTCAGGTTTAAGGCACAGTGGGGGAGATTGCGGTTTCCGTTCTCCTGGGCCACACCACAACCCCGCCCCCTGGGGTAGGGGAGAGGAGGGGAAGGACTCACACAGGGCTAGTGCCATGAGTGCCCTTCTGTGGATCTCAGAACCCACACGAGCTGTCCAGGGGGTCAGTCAGTGGGACTCCGAGGGACACAGCAGATATTTGCTGCCAAGAGGCACAACGTCCTCCTTCTGCCCCAGGTGCATGAGGCAATGAAATCCGGTCATCTGCGTGCACTCTTATGCGTTGCCTGATTTAGCCACTGCTTAGGCAGCATGCACCCTGCTGTCGGGGGCGGGGGGGAATTGGCCCTGCTGAGGCCTTCGCCAGTGGCCGCTTCCTGAAGGCAGTACCCAGGGCAGTTGGGAGACAAGCCACCGAGGCTCAAGGGAGCTTCTTGAGGCCCCTGCCGAGTCTGGCACTGCAAGAGTCAGTTGCAGGCTGGCAGCTGGTGATGCTTTTATCTGGGGTAGCTGTCGGGAGCAGATGAAGTGAGTTGGCAGAGGCCCTGTGCCCCTCAGTCACTTCCTCCTGCTAAATGGCCCCAGGAGGAACTTTGCAAACAAGCGATTAAATTATAGAAAGCACCTCGGAGGCCGGGGCAGGCGGCGAGGGTGGGGGAGGGCCAAAGAAATACAGCACAAACCCCAGACAAATGTTAGTATGTGTCAGGAAAGTACCGTAAAGACCAGAAATTGAGGGCTACAGAGCCTTGCCTGAAACAACGTACCCAGGAAACACTCTGGGACTAACCCCACGGCTGCCTCCAGAACCTCTCACCCCTCCAACACCACAGCAGTGCTCTGCCCTATAACTCTACCAGCCTGAGCCCCCTGCATTACTGCTGCCCCTACAAACTCCCCCGAGCTCTGCTAGTCCCAGGTCCCTCTCCGTACTCAGCCCCCAGCACACGAGCCGTCCTCCAGAACTGCTAGTTCCATTGCTTCCTCCTCTAACCCCATCAACCCCACAGCCTTGCTCACAGCTCTGCTTCCCCTCCCCTCTGGAGAGCTGCCCCCCACCCACCTCTGCTGAGAGGGTGGGGGGAGAGAGTCAGGTGAGGGAGGGATTGAGGAAAAGGAGAAGCGAAAGGTAGAAGGACAGAAATGTGTGTGGCCACGTACAGCCACTCCGGTTCCTCCTGAGTCTTCACAACGCAGCAGTGGGGGCTGTGAATCTGTGACTCACCCATGCTCGCTCTTGCCCCCTGGCCACCTGGCAGAGTACAGTCACTAGGAGCTGGGAAGAAAGCCCCCCACAGGAGACTTTGGGGGTGAGACTAACGTGTTGTGTGTGGTGAGAGCAAGCCCACCCGTCTCCCCTGCCTAATAATCACACCTGATTTCTCATCAGCTCCTCACAAGGCTTTAAGATGCTGCCACCCGCCTGGGAGGCAGGTCACTCTCGTTATCTCCATTATCTCTACAGATGGGGAGACTGAGGCACTGTAAAGTTGTGTGACTCCCCCTAAGTTGTGTGACTTCCCCTAAGTTGTGTGACTTCCCCTAAGTCACCCAGGAAGGTCAAGATGGTAAAGGCCAGTTCATTGATCTTTCCCTTGTTTGTCTTGGCTGTGAGTCCTTTCCCTCTCTTTAAGCTCTTTTTTTCCTTCTCAGTTGGTTGCCTGGCCCCCCACAGAACCCTTTTTGTTTTGGACAGGAAACGCCAACACCCAGGGATGGTGTCTCAGGTCCCAGTGGCATTTCTGGACACAGAGAGCATGACTTCTCCCACACAGGCCAGAGCTCAGTGGTCCGAGCCCTTCGTAAGGCTTTAGGGGTTCCTGCCTAAGCCCGGAAGTCTGCACAGCAACGAAACAATCCGGCTCTGTGAGCCTGGCAGGGGCCAGCCGCAGGTGTCTAGTTGCGGTGTTGACATACCCCCATATACAGGAAGTCAGGCTAGATGAGCTGGTGGCTTCTTCTGGCCTTAACGCTTAAGTGGGAGAGAGCTTTGGCTGCTTGCGTAAAGCAGCCTCGCTGCCGACAGCCCAGCCAGTGAGGGCCGTTTCAGCTGGACGGAGTGTGTAATGACTCTGGGTAGGTAGGCCCAGGAAAGCCAACATGGCATGGACAGCGTAAGGTGTCCTTTACTCAGCACTGCTGCTGTGTGGTATAAGAGGGTGCTGTCTTGTTGGGGCTGGCATCCGGGCAGCTGTAGGCTGTTACCCTGCATTGCCACTGCTCTCTGAAAGAGATGCATACATCCCGCCACTTCCTGTGGGAAATTCTTTGTTGAGAAACAGCTGCTGTGCTCCACCCCAGAGGGGCTGCATTTCAGCGGAGTGATTGCTGTGTAAGGACTATAAAATGCCTTAACCCTCAGGCTAGGAGGCACTAGAACACTGTAACAAGGTAACATTTTTTCTCCTTCCCTCTCCTTCTTGCACTCTAACCTGGCTGTGTAGTGACTGGGGCTGGGAATCTGGATTCTCTGGTCTTCCCCAGCCCTCTGCTATGTCTGGCTTCCTGGCCAGGGCGGGGGATGCTGATATTCCCCAGCAAGACTCACAGTAACAGATCTTGGGTGTGTGCCACGGAGGGGAGGATTGCACCCCATCCACAGCCAGATGTGACTCTCGCTCGGCAGGTAGAAGAGAAGGTTTATTAGTCGACAGGGACACAGCGTAGAACAGATGTGTCAGCACAGAAACAGGAGCAGTCAGTACAATCCGTCTTGGGGAGAGGGGGCCCAGAGGATGGTCCCGGAGCCAGGGCCCTGGCCATCCTTCCTCCCTCTCCAGCCAGACGAGACTCAACAGCTCAATTCCAGTTCAAACCAGCCAGGCCCGTTCTCCATCCTTTGTCCTGTTCCCTGGGGAAGAAAGGTGTCACCTGGCTGCCTAAGTTACAAAGAGCCTGGAGGCCCATTGTCTACATGTGAGAAGTCATCACACTGAAACCCCCATTACCACTATGCACTGATGCTGTTCCTAGGGAAACTGAGGCACCCACCTTGGTTTACTAAAGGCATCAGGAAGCACATGCAACCCAGCCAAGGGAATCAAACCCTCACACACCTCACTTTGTCACTGTGTGTTTTCTGTCTCTTTCAGAGCCGTGGGTAAAACCTGTCTCCTCATCAGCTATACCACCAATGCCTTCCCAGGCGAATACATCCCCACTGTGTGAGTATCCGGCAACCAGGGCTGGGGGGCCAGGAGGAGAGCAAGCGAGAGGGCAGAGGGGCACAGCCTTTGGGAGGATCAGCCGTCTGCACCCACAGTTCTGTGTCAAATTTCCACACTAGAAAGCTAATTGGCGTGAAGGCCCTGGGGCTGGCTGGCATCTGGCTAATCCCAGCCTTCAGGTGGCCAGCCGCGAAATAGGCCAGGGGCTACTTCATCGCAGCCCCATGGCCCCTTTGCACCAGCAAGCCTGAGCCAAAGGGACCTCAAGGCAGACATAAGCCTGCCACAGGGGATGTCAAACCTGGCACCGAACCAACTCCGCTTCCTCAGGTGCAGCCCTGGCTGTAGGCTCAGGGCAGAGGAGATGAGGAGTGTGTCCAGGCAGGCAGGCGCAAGGCCAGGACAGATCTGCACCATTGCAAACTCCCATGGGTCACTGAAGTAGGGGTGCGATTTAGGATGGCCCCAAGGGCAGGTCGCTACAGCTCTTGATTAGGCCCAGAGCAAGCTGATGTCCCTCTCCCTGGGCACCCCTGGCGTGTATGTGAGCACATGCCCTCGTTCGCAGTGACGAGAACCTCACTGCACCAGAAGTCCCACTGAAGTCACTGGGACCCCTCCACCTGTGTGGGAGGGGGGAAGAGTGTCAGAATCTGGCCCTTAACTTCCTGCTCCCTGGAAGAGACAGGTGCCTGTTGCTTTTATAACACAGTAGCAAAGCGAAGCATCCTGGGAAGCTGGAGATAAATCCCTGTGCAGACTGGGCTGGCAGCACCTGAAACCCTGGCCATTGGCAGGGTCCGTTTACGCCAAGCTTTTGGCCATGGGATGCCGGTCTTCTTGGCAGCCAGCTGGTGCTGCGGTGCTGTCACTGCCTGTATGCCAGAGGCTGCGGTGTGGATGGCCGTGCAATGCCTTGGACCTGCTGGTTTGTATCTAGGACCCCTGCCCTGTGTCCGGAGAGAGCAGCCATTTTGTGCCCTGAGTTGAGGCAGCCTGTCCCAGAGGAGAGCTGCGCGCTGTGCGCTCCCTCACGCGGACTCTCCTTTGGCTCCTTCCCTTCTCTTTAACCTGAGAGCTTCTGTTTGCTCTCTATGTACGGAAAACTAAAACTCGCATTCGGGGCGGGAGGCCGACAGGAAGCACCTGCGCGGATGGCACTGTCGTCTGAGCCGTCAGCGAGCCTGTGTCCCAGCACGCTGCCGGGGGCTGCTCTGCCCCAAAACATGGGAGCCTCACTGGCTGCAGGCACTGGAGCTACCACAGCACATTTCGTAAGAGAAGGGGAGCAAACCTCGGCGTCCGCTTGACTAAATCCATGGGGGCCTGGCAGGCTGCACGGTCCTGAGTGGCACAGGGAAGGCTTAAGAGGGCAATCTGGCTCCTAAACAAAAGGGTGCAGATGACGGCTTGGAGAGCACAGAGCAGAGGGCTCGGGAAGGGGAGCTTCCTGGGAAGGAAGAGGTTGCGGTTCACAGGCGGGATGGTGCCCCAAAGGCAATGGGAGAGGCTGGAGTCGGGAAGGAATGTGGGCTATGGGAGGGGGGTTTCTGCGGGATGGGTGTAGGCGCATGGTGAGCCTGCAGCTCTGGAGCACTACAGGGGTGTGTCTGTGTCCCCCCCCACCAGGTACGTGAGGCGGAGGTGGCCGGTGGCATGGCCTCGTGCCCCTCAGTGCTCTTCTCCCAACTCCCTCTCTGTGCATTGCAGGTTCGATAACTATTCTGCCAACGTGATGGTGGACAGCAAGCCTGTAAACCTGGGGCTGTGGGATACAGCTGGGCAGGAGGACTATGACCGGTTGAGGCCCCTCTCCTATCCACAGACGGTGGGTCGCTCCTTATTCTGCCCTTCCGCCCCACTCGTTGCATCCAGGGCGTGTTCCCTTGGCGACATCTCCTTCCTGTGCTGGAGGAGTGGGACCTGCTGTTGGCCTGTGATGGAGCTAGGGGTCCTCTCTGAAGTTGCCCCTTTCTGAGAGCTCACCAGCTTCTGCAGACCCCACCCCCCTTATTTGTCTGCTCTGAATCCAGGGGTCAGTCCAAAAGGATGAGGGAAACATGGGGAATATTTTGGAGCTCCATCTACATACCGTACGGTATCACTCAGCACTACAGTGATTCTCCCTGGGTCTGAAAGACTGAGGGGATTTGCAAATGAGGTAGGGAGGCTGTGATGTCTCCTTGGGTCCCTGCTGTGAGCCTGGAGGGTTCTGGGACCATGCAACAGAACTTCTCACCCTTAAACAGGGTCTGACGGGTCAAGGGAGGGTGGGATGGGGGTGCACGGCTCACACTCCATCCACAGTCACAGAACAGCTGGATGCGGCTGCTCAAACAATCAGCAGAGAAATAGCTAATTATGTTCATTAGGGCCATCAGTAGGTTCCAGAGTTAGCACGCATCAGATTCAGAGTCAGAAGACAGCCCTGCTTCCATTCACGTTGAATGGGTTTGCTTCACAGCTTGGAAGGGCTAGAAATGCAAGGCCTGTTCTGGCTCTTTTTAACGTTTTTTTAACATTTAAATTCTGATGGGGCCACCAGAGAGGTGTCTTCTCAGCACCCGAGTACCCACCTGGTCTCCCTTCTGCGTTTATAGTGACTGGTTTGAATCTGGCGCCACCTGGGCAAAAATCAAAACCGCCCCCATCGGATGGTTGTTTGGGGCGTGGGGGGAATGAACGAGGGAATGTCATTCCACTTCATAGCAGGGCAAGAGTCCACCTCACAGACGCTCCATTGCCACATCTACCATTGTTTGGGTCCCTTGTTAACACTCTCAGCTTTTACCAAGGTCTGACTGGGCCAGGAGACCAAACAACCTTCTCTTCCCCGCAGTGGCTCACAGGGGTCAGGGCCGAGCTGTGCAGACTGGGAGGCGCGGAGGGAAAGTGCACAGTGCTGTATTTTTTTCCGGAGGGGCGGATGACAAGAGAGCTGGACCCCCCAGCGCTGTCACTCCAGCACCTTTCACCAGCCTGCCCCTCTCCGAGCCTGGGCAGAATGCTCCAGCATGGTACTGGCAGGGGCCCGCCTCACACAACCTAACCCCACAATGCTGCTGTGTGCCCACAGGACGTCTTCCTGATCTGCTTCTCTCTGGTCAGCCCGGCCTCTTACGAAAACGTCCGCGCCAAGGTAAGGTCATCGCGAGTGGCCTGCAGGTACCTCTCTACAGAGGCAGAAGGGGCCTGTCCGACTTGCCCTGCACAGCTCCAGGAGCCAGCGGGAGCCAGTGTGTGAACGCGCAGTGGCCTTGAAAAAGCTGCACTTGGGCCGTGAGCGTGGGCGGTAACAGCTGATGGATTATCTGGAGCCTGAGAGCTGGTTTTCCTTTGTGCCTCTCTCAAGAGTAGCTAGAATATTGGCCTCCCGCAGCCTCCGGGTCAGCCTAAGAGAGATTAATGAACAAAACAGGCTAGATTGTAGGGCCCACCAACTGGGTTGCTCCAGGACATGAGAGCAGGCAAGACGCTCTTCTCTGTTCCCACTGGGGTGCCTCGCACCCCCCGCCCCCACACACACAGCCTGCGTGTTCAGAGGGCACCTTTCAGCCAAGGACAGCTCAGCACGGCTCTTGTGCCTGGGTAATTTATGGGGCATGAGGATCTATTCCCCCCATGTTCAGTTTATGGGGGAGACCAACAGGGTGTTTCCCCCCGACAACTTTCAGCTGCCCCGGAAAGGGACGGGAGGCAGCTGAGGCCACAACCTGAGGCTTTTGTGTAGCACGTGCCCTTCATCATTCTGACGTGTCAGCCCAGGGCGGGGAAGGAAGTCCCACTGTGAGCTCCCGTGTTGGGGCGTTGCCTCTGGATCCCACCAGGGAGCTGGATGGCGTCTGGCCTGCAGGTGGCTAGACTGTCAAGCAGGAGAGGGCGGGAGGAAACAGTGGCAGCTGGATTTATTCGGTGTGTGGGCGTGTGTCTTTCTCTCGTTCCTCCCTGCCCCGGCTCTCAACCTGCCCGTAGTGGTTCCCTGAGGTGCGACACCACTGCCCCAGCACCCCTATCATCCTCGTGGGCACCAAGCTGGATCTGCGCGATGACAAGGATACGATCGAGAAGCTGAAGGAGAAGAAGTTGTCGCCCATCACGTACCCACAGGGCCTCGCGCTGGCCAAGGAGATAGGTAGGGGAAAGGCCAGACCGGCAACACGCTGACACCACGGGGGGAGATGACAGGGGTTGTGTGCCCTCCGCCAGCCTGGCGTGTGCTTCCTGGGCAGGGCCTGGGAGGAGATGGGCAACATGGGCTGGATCCCAGGCAGCTGTGGTGGGAGCAGCTCCCAGGCCTACCTCTGAGGGAGTGTGGAAGAAATGCCAAGGGGTGTATGCCAGAGCAAGGCGCCGGGGATTCAGGGAGGGCAGGCCCAGGCTTTTCTTTTCATGACACCCTTTGTCAGGGAGTCCCACCCTCAGGGTATTGTCTTCCACCCTTTTCCAGCCAGGATCTCTCGCCAACCCATACTCCCGCCCTGAGCTGTCCCTCCCCCGCCTCTCCGAGCTGGTCAGGCTTTGCTGTGAAAGCCACAGCCGCTCTGTAGCCAGCACCCTCCTCCCCAAGTCCGGATGTAGGAGGGACAAGGAAGTCTTTAACTCGTCGCAGAGAGACCCAACCGCTGCTTCCTCTTCCTGCCCCCGTGCTGTGGAGTTTGTGCAAGTGACTCGGGGAAGATGGTAGCTCTGCCCCACCCTGTTTTGTTCAGATCTGAGTGTCCGTCTCTCTCTGCTGTACCGTACAGCTTCCTCGCCCTAAGCCTGAGACACGGCTACGTGAGATGAAGGGGGGAGATGCAGAGGCACAGGCTAGGGAGACATTAGATGTTTTCAGCTGACCTTTCACAGAAGAGGGGGCTAACCACAAGCACTCACCCCCAGCTAACGCCTGCTCACCACACGGCACTCTCACCACCCCCTCTCAAAGCTCCGCCAGCCTGGACCCATATCTTGACAGCCCGACTGGGGCTGGGGAGCCATCAAGTCTGCCTCCCATGGCCGTGAAGCAGCTGTGGCAGGGCTGGGGCCATGCACCTCT
This sequence comes from Carettochelys insculpta, assembly GCF_033958435.1. Classification (NCBI taxonomy): domain Eukaryota; kingdom Metazoa; phylum Chordata; order Testudines; family Carettochelyidae; genus Carettochelys; species Carettochelys insculpta. The sequence goes on along the minus strand of NC_134137.1, from coordinate 279,689,086 downwards.
GCACCTCAGGGGTCTCCCCTGAAAAATGGGCCTAGGAACGCTGCCCTGCTGCACAGGGGTTGACAGGTCACAGACTGAGGCGCTCAGCCTCTGCTGTGAGGAGGGCCAGAGCAGACAGACAGAGCCAGAGAGACGCAGCTATTCTGGCTGGCAGTGGCCCCCCAAGATTTCTTCATCAATGGTGTCTCTTCTGCAGGAGGACCTTCACAGTTGCAGGGCTGGGGTGGGGACAGCCTGGATCCACCCCCTTTTCCTCCCCCGTGATGGCGCTGTGTTTTCCCCCCCGGCAGATTCTGTGAAATACCTCGAGTGCTCGGCGCTGACGCAGCGCGGCCTGAAAACGGTGTTCGACGAGGCGATCCGAGCGGTTCTCTGCCCCCAACCTACCAGACCGAAAAAACGGGGGTGCAGCCTCCTGTAGGGCTAGGTGAGAAGGGCCCCCTTCCCCTCCAGCCCCCAGGCTGTCGGCACAAAGGGGATTCAGCTCTGCTGGGATCCCCTCGCCCCTTCTCTCCCTTGAAAGGACCCTGATCCCTCTGGGGAGGAGCCCTCTGCCCTGAAGAAAGACCCCCTTGGAGGACTCCCCTTGCTGCCATGCCACTCTCCTCCTGGACTTCCTGATTCTACCCTGAAGAGAGGTTGCTGCTGCCGGCTTCCCCCGTTGGGACCCCAAAACCTGCCTCTGACCTGGTAGCTCAGTGCTGCCCTGGAGGCTGGGGCAACTTGTCATGGAGGGTTGTGGCACTTAAGTCCCTGCCCTTAAAAATCAACTCAACGCACAGAAAACTGCAGAAAGCCCCTCCCCTTGCATTTTTCCTGCTTGGCCACGAGGGGCTGCTTTGTCATTGCCCATCACCAGGCAGCTGCTGCCTCACCTCCTCCTTCACATTGCTTCCCCTGCTCTTCCCCCTCCCCACAGCCACAGGGCGGCAGGAGGGGCACAGAGTGGCCAGGGAGAGGAGACAGCAGCAGGCCAGGTGAAGGAGAGAAAAGGCATTCTTCCCGCCTCACGCCACAGCTGAGCTGGGCTGGGCTGGATGGCTGCCTGAGGTGAGGAGTCCAGGCTGGAAGAGGCCAAGTTGGCTTCACAACCTGCCTCCTCTTGTCCTGGACACAGCTACCAGCCCCACCTCCCGGCTCACTGCTGATGCTGGGCTCTGCCGACACCGCTGAGGTTGAAGGTTTCAGCACCTGGGGCTGGTATCGCTTGGTGGTCATGGCCCTTGTTTGTTTCTGCTGCCTAGACGGACCAGTGTGAATCTGTAGTGCTAGCACGTCCATTTGCACAACCTTCCCCCCTTCCTGTCCAGTTCCAAATAGGGAATGAGAGTTAATAAACCGACTGTACCTTCCTGCTCTCCGTGTCCTGTGTCCCTTCTCTGCAAGCCTGACTCTCTGGGTTTCACGCTGCGGCGGTGGAAACTTTGGACACCGGGAGGGACTGTAGCCAGCCGGCTGAATCCTTTCTTCAGCACTCAGAGTGGCAGGGCATTGCCGCAGCGGAGATTTAAGCTGGAGACTGAGGCTGGGGGTCCTGAAGGCAGAGTCAGCTGAAGGGGAAAGTCCCCCTACCTCAGGCTGAGGTGGTAGGTGCCTGCATTTACTTATGGCGAGCCTTCTGCAGAGCTACCTGTCTGTGATAGTGAGTCTCCTCTCCTCGGGGACCTCCCAGCTGAAGGGCTTAGGCTGATAGAGCCCAGGCAAGCCTGTCTCTTCTCCGAAGGCCAAGGAGAGGTAAGGCCAGCAAGCCCTAGTGAGGGGCATGAGAAGGGAGCTGCGACCACCTGAACTTACGGATCCCTCAGAGCATGCGCTAGTACTGTCTGTGAGAACTTGTCTGTTTTCCCCAAGACACAGGGACCTAGACACACCGTCGGTGATGCTGACAGCCATACATACCCCGGCACTCACTCACACAGCCAGGAAGATGCAGGGGGCTGGAATGAGTCACCAGCCTAGGCAAATAGCCCACAAGTTGCTGAAGTCAACTAGACGAGAGCTGCCCTAGCGGCTGATAGAATCTGCATCTGCCGGCACCTGGATGACTGATTCACTGCAGGGGTGCTGGGAACCTTGGTTGCTGCTAAGAACAGGAAAAGCAGCATCGTGTGATGGCTGTTAGAGCAGATTTCAGAGCACGGCTTCTCCTGGACAACTCCAGGTTGCAGCTCATGGCCTCAGCCAGCTTTCCCTGCTCCCTACACCCCCTACCAAGGGCCTCACAGGTTGGAGAAGGGTACAGGATAAAACAATGGTAAAGAAAAATCCAAAGACGATGGCAGGAGAACAGGGCAGGGGGCTGGACTGGACCACGTTTCCTCTCTGCCACACAAGCCTGTGTTTAAGCTCCCCATGAGTTCTATCTTGCTTCAGGAAGTTTCACAGGTTAATAATGGCGACGGGCTGTACCAGAAAGGGTTAGACCCCGGTGGTGGTGAGGTCAACAGGTTAAAGTCAGGGTAGGTCAGAGAAGCAAACCCACCTCAGGGATAGCCTGCGGTGCTACGTTTTCTGCATCAACCCCATGACATTCTGTGGCAGTGGGCTCTGCAGATGCCTGTGGCGTTAATGGGCTGTGAACAGAGGTGCCTGGGCCTGATTCACAGCTGGTGTTAGCACTGGAGGCAGGACTCAATGGATTCTGGTCTCAGGCTCCCTACTCATGCCTGCGGTGGGGCGGGGGGGCTATAAACGCCAGAATCTATCACCAAGCCCAAGCTTCCAAAACCCATGTGTCAGGCCCCCAAGTCGTGAGAGTGGCTGAAAATCAGAGACTGTCCCAGGCTAAGTTGTTGACAGAGGAGGTCTGGGAACTAATTGATACATTAAACAATGACTGGTTCACACCCCCGAGGGACACAGCTATATTGAGCTACATTTCAAGTGTAAGCCAGCCCTAAGCCAGCATTGCAGCTTTTTATTGCAGCTCAGCTGGCACCCAAAGGTGCCAGCAGAGCCCAGAACTGAGCTCCCCATCTGCAGGCTGCCAGCCTGCTGGGAGGGGTTGCAAGGTGGAAGGGGTTACAAGGGCTTTGCAGGACAGGATTAGAATTCCAGAGGACACTGGCAAATGGGAGCATTGGTCTGAAATCAATCAGAGGAAAATCAAGAAAGATGAGCACACAGGAAGGACACACCAGAAGCATAACTATAAAAGGGGGATGCTTGTGTAGGGGGTAGCGCAGCTGAACAGGCTTGGCAGCTATAGTGGATCTCAAGTTGAACACGAGTCAACAGTGTGATGCAGTAGCAAAAAAAAGGCTAATATGGGGTACATGAACAACGGTGTTGTATGTAAGAGGCAGGAGGTAATTGTCCTGCTCTACTCAGTCCTGGCAGGTAGTGCTCCACAGGAGTACCAGGCCGAATTCTGGGTGCCACGCTAATAAGGTGACCATCCGTCCCGTTTTGGCAGGGACAGCCCCAGGAAGGCATCCCAGTTTATTTTAACAAAGCGGCTAATTGCTCCATATTCAGCTGCTACCCGGTTTCTGGTTCCACATGGCTTGAGGAAGCCGGGACCATCGCCAGTGGAGCTGACGTCCTGTTCCCAGCATCCCCAGGCATGGGGCAGCCGGCATCTGCAGATGCTCCCCTCAGCTGGGAAGCCCGGCTTCCCGCCCCCCCAGCAAGGTGGCAGCACCCACAGGGCAGCCACCACCTGAGTGGGGTGACCACTCCACCCATTTTGGCCTGCACGGTTGTATTTCAGGCACCTGGAAGGTGTCGTCCCGACCCCCAGAGTGCCCCGTGTTTGGCGATATGGTCACCCTCCACACGTTAGGCAAGATATAGACGAATTGGAGAGAATCTAAAGGAGAACAACAAAAATGAAGAAAGGTCTAGAAAATGCGAATTGGGAAGTAAGGTAAGAGAAATTTCAGGAAAGAAGGCTGAGGGGGAACCTGAGAACAGTTTTCAAGTATTGAATAGTAACAGAGAGGTGGCCGTGTTAGCCTGTACTCCAACAAAACAAAGCAGCAGACATGTAGCCCTTTAAAGACTAACAAAATGATTTATTTGCTGATGAGCTTTCGTGGGACAGACCCACTTCTTCAGATCAATTTCATTTCCAATACAGACTGACATTTATAAGTACAGAGGACCAAAAAGAGAGGAAAAAAAAGATCTCAGACAGAACAATTAACACCCCCCACAACCTCTCACCCCCTTCCTTCAGTCCTATTTGATTTGTCAGTTTTTATTGCATTTTTCCCCCCTTTTTGGTCCTCTGTACTTACAAATGTCAGTCTGTATTAGAAATGAAATTGATCTGAAGAAGTGGGTCTGTCCCACGAAAGCTCATCACCAAATAAATCATTTTGTTAGTCTGTAAAGCACTACATTTCTCCTGCTGCTTACTCTTCAAATACATTAAGGGCTGTTAGAAAGACGACAGGGATCAGTTAGTCTCTATGTCTGCAGAAGATGGGTTTAATCTGCAGCAAGGGAGATTTAAGTTAACTATTAGGAAAAACTTGCAAACAATCAAGGGCATTAAGCTCTAGGACAGGCTTCCAAGGCAGGTTGTAAAACCCCATCCTTGGAGGTTTTAATGAAGTTGAACAAACACCTGCCAAGGATGGGCTCGGTTTACTTGGCCCTGTCACAGCTTGGCAGCTGAACTTGATGGCTTCTCAAGGTCCTGTCCAGCCCCACATTTCTATGATTCTACAGTCTGTCTGTGGCATTGCACCCCTTCCTATCGGGTCTAACGTGACCCTCGGGCTGAAACACTGAAGGGTGAGGGGCGAATGGCAGCCAGAAGGCTTCCGGGGGCTGAGCAAGAGAGACGTGCACCCCCAGAGTGGAACAGGAAACAAAGGGAAATCACTCTTCTAACGGAGGTGAGGAAAGGAGATGGGACAAGAGACCTGTTGGTGGGACGACCAGTGGGAAGAACGGGGTTATTGTTTTTACCCAGAGGAGCGTAACTGCAGATGGGCTGGATTTCTCCCCTAGGAGCCAATGCCTTTCTGTGCCAGAGATCAGATCCCCAGGATGCAGAAGGGTGGCGGGGGGCTCCAGGGAGTTGGGACTGTGCAGATTGGTATGGGCTGGAGGTGGCAGGACCCCCTCCCCTCGACATTCACTTATGCTTGTCCTATGGGAAATGCTTGTGGGACAGAGGAAGGGAGAAAGGTGCAGCAACAGCTGGGGTTCACCCCTCCCCAAACCCTTTCAATACCAATGTGCTGTGATGGCGATGGTGCACTGGGGGACACCCATTGTGCCTGCCTAGACTGTAAGCTTCTCAGGGCAGGGAGCTCTTTTCCTGCGTGCCTGTAACACCCCTGCCCCCACGCGGCCCAGTAGCAAACTTCCCTCTGGAGAGCAGGGCTCAGCCACCTGCTCCAGCCAGCCTGCCTCCCCTGCACTGCGTTCTCACTGCACACAGCCGCACTCTGCATCTCTCCTTTCCTGCTTTCACTCTCCTCCACTCCCACTCATTCCTTCTCCCTCTCCTGCTCGCCCTCCGTCACCATCTGTCACAGCCGCCCCCTCATTCTCCTTCCCTCCCTCCCTCCCTCCATCATAACCACTGTGACACTCCCCTCTTCTCCTCCTCCCTCCCCTACCATTCACTCTCTCTTTCTCTCTCATTCTCATGATCGCGTCTTCCCCCCACCCCCGACCTCGCACCTCCCAAGGCTGTTCTGATTGGCTGGTGGGATCATTCCCGGGAGTAACTGACACACTTGATCTACCTCACCCCCTCTGCCAAGCCCCCACTTCAGCTGATGGAGTGCTGGAGAGGAGAGGCCCAGCTCCACTGAGCAGTGCTGGCAGCTGGGTCTGGTCCCTGCAGCAGGTAAGCCCTGGAGACCAGATGGGAAAGTGCGATCAGGCAGAGGTGGCAGTGCTGGAAGAAGGCAGAAAAGTCCCACCACCTCTGGAGCTGCAGAAGAGATGAGGGTAGCAGATACCTCTGGAGAGAAGTGTGACAAGGAATTCCAGCCCCACAAAGGACACAAACTACACAGGGATTCCATTGCTCGGGCATTTCTTCAAAGGGGAAGGAACAATATGACACATATTCTCCCGGCGCATGGAGGAACATGTAAATCCCATTGACGTGTAAGTACCAGGCAATCTGCCTCCTCTTTCCATCCTCTCCTCCAGGCGCTGTCATGGGCAGAAGTTGGTTCTGCAGCCAGCACAGAACCTGCTGCCTCCCCTGCCCCATTCTGTCCTCACAGAGTGGAGTGCCGGTGATGGCCATGGCAAGGCCACGCAGGGCAGGGGCTGAGGAAGTCAGGAACTGGAGTAGGAATGAACGGGTGCCGGTGAGGTGGGTGGGATACAGAAGGTGCAGGGTTTGAGGGGGATGCTATGCACATTGTTTCAGGGAATTCTAGGTGGGTTTCTCATCAATTACAAAGCTGGTCTATGTTTGGCTGGTTCCTCCTTCTGCTCCCCACACCCCCTTTTCTCCCTCTGTTTCCCACTGACAAAGTGTGGGATGGGGTGGCGGGGAGGTTCCTTATTCCTACAGACTTTGGATTTCTTGATTAAAGATAGCAATTGACATTGAACTTGTGAACACCCCCCACCTCCCTGGGACCCCAACCCGTAAGCACAAACACACTCCTGCCATTGTTGTCAGTGATTTGCATTCCTGCAGCACCTCCAGGCCCTGTCCGGCACCACAGAGCAAAAAGTCCCTGTCCCAAAGTCAGCCAAGTAACCAGGGTCTTGATCCTGCTCCCAGGCATCTCCCAATAGTTTGGGTCCACCATTGGGTCCACCACATCTGCACCCCTATCCCAGAGGTCCAGCCCCAGCAAGGCTCACATGAGATGCTGTGCCTGCCGTCTGGGCACTCACTCAGATCCTTTGCTTCTACTTGCTGCTCTGTATGGGAGGTACATTTCATTACTCCTTACTTCCGGCCTTCAGCCTAGCCCAAGTCTCTGCGTACGTCTATACAGCACACCAAGACTGGGCTCTCACTCAGGTTGGAACCCAAGTCTCCTTCCATCCACACATCAATCAGCTTGCCCCAAGCCAGTGAGCATTCAGCACCTGGCTGGAGCTGAGCCGGAGGCCCACTGTGACTCAGGCCCAAGCCCTGTCGTTGTGTAGCATGGAGGCAGGTCAAGCTGCAGACCCAAGCCAGGAGGCATGAGTAATGCAGTATGGATGCGTTAGCGTGGCTGTGCAACTCGGGCTCAGGGATTGTAAACCCAGGCTTACAATGCAGTGCGGCTGCTCAAGTGCAGGTGTGGAAAGCTTGAGACCACAATCCAAGCTCCCACGGATCTGGGCTTTACCATGCAGTGGACAGACCTTCTATCATACTACCTGGCCCCATAAGCCCTAACTCTAACCTTAACCCTGCTGCTCTGCTGAAAAACTGAACACCTATGTACTTTACTGAGCAGGTTCTGGGAAAGCTCAAAGTATAGAAGTTAGAATTTGGAAAGGATCAGATCACAGAACCTCAGGATTAGAAGGGACAACAAGGATCACCTAGTGTAACCCCTTGCCATGATGCAGGATGTGTTTAATATTCAGCCCATCTTCCGCAGACATTGCAGAGTGGTCCCTAGCAGTGTATTTTCAAGGCTTTGCCTGCCTCCTATTAAACAGCCCAAGTGATGGGGCTTTCATCGTAGTGTTATTCTACAGCCAATGGACTTCACTGTCAGGAAACCTTTCTGGTTATGCACCCTGAATTTCCCATGGCTCAGCTTCATTCCATTACGTCCTCCTTGGACTTTCCTGCACAATCCAGCTCCTTGGGCATTTCCTCTCCATCCCCGTCAGAAACGAGCAGCTCATTCAAGGCAGATAAGAAGGACAAAGTAAAGATGTCTCACTTGTGTTTGGCAGAGACTCATGGCAAAGGATGCCCGTTGGAATGTGGGTACAAGCAGAAGGTGTGCAGCGTGGAAGGCATGGTAGTGGCCAGAGGAGGTGTCTCTGTGGGCACCTCAGAACACATTCCCATACTATAAGAACCCACCACGAACCTCAGACTCTGCCTGAGGCTTCCAGAAATGTGAGTAATTTGAGGGGAGAGTGTAGATTTTTAAACTGTTGCATGTCTTGTATGGTTTGAAAAACACCATGAGGGAAAACAGTTCTCAGTGTATTTCTGAGCTGCTGGAGGTGTCCGGGACTGGAAATCATGTCCTATGAAATTCCCAGCCCTTGTTACTAGGGAAAAGAAGCTCGGCTAAGCTTTGAAATGTTGAGGGGGTCTCCTGCCCAAACTCTTAGGTGAGACTGAGAGGGAAGATGCTGCCTAGTCCGAGGTTAAGCATCCCTCCCTTTCCACGTAAGCCCCCTTCTCACCCTGCCACATATGGCTGTTTGCTGCACTAGACAGGCAGTGGGGTCAATACGCCAGGCAGTGACAAAGGCATGAGACTCTCTTTAAAATTTCAGAAGGGCCTTTCTAGATCCATGCTTACCCAAGAGCTTTGCAGCCATGCCACCATAAGCTCCCCCAGCCTAGCTTGAGGCACGGGGCTGTGTCTCTAAGTTTTGCCCAGGTTGTGCTGATGGCCGCAGCCCTGCCCCAGAGAGGTGACAAATGAGAATCCTGTCCCTTCTGCTCCCTGTTCTATCTCTGTTAATGTCGGTGGAGAGCTGGCAGATGCACGGAGGCCTGTTTGTTCAGGGTTCATGCTGAGCAAGGGAGTGCCGTTTCCATGCCAAAGCTTGCTGCAATGGGCGATTGGGCAGCAAAAGATTAAGAGGACTTGAAGTTTGCTTTGGTGCTAGGGAGTGGCAAGGCAGGGACTGCCCCTTCCATTAGCAGCCTGGATTTGAGCAGGCTGGGTGGTGCTGGGGAGTAGAGAGAGAAAGAGCAGGTGGTTTCTGACTGTATAACTCCATCTGCCTCCAATGGGAATGTTATAAATTCTCCATCTCCTCTTGCCTTCATAGGCAGGGATGAAGCAAACCTACTTCCCCCTCTGCCAGGGCACTCAGCCAAGCCTCTGACATTTGCTCAGGACTTCCTGGGGATTTCTCAGCCGCAGCAGTGAGGGGTGGCCACTAATGTCACGGCGACTTACAGATCCAGTCCAGTTGCCCAGCAGCAGTGATGATGCAGAGAGCAGACAGGCAGCAGAGAGGCTAGGTCTGGGTAGGGTGGCTGCACTGAGGGACCCTCCTGTGGAGCTTTTTCCCAGGATGTAAAGAAAAAACATGCTCCCGGGCTACACAAAGAAGGTTCAGCATACACGAGAATTGGGCCCCCCTGAAATTAAGACCACTGTGCCCTGAGCTGTTTTCAATAGCAAACAGAGGCCTGCGATGGCACCCATGGGCCCTCACCCTGGGAAGTCCCTTCCAGTTGGTCTGACATTCTCCCAGTGCTACAGACGCTCCAGAATTTGAATCCTGCCCCTATCTCCTTCCCACCCATGTCTCTGCCCTCGTGCCCTTACGCCTGCTGTCCTACATGTGGCTTGTTTGGCTCTGGTTTTCACAGTGTAAATACCTTTCTTCTTCATCTCCTCCTGCCTCCAACTTTCCAGCTGATCTTCCGCCCCAACCTTCCTCTGCCATGGACTCTTCTGGTTTCACCCTCCCCACCACTGTGGCTTCGGAGGAGGGTAACACCTCCACCAGCTGGACCAGTTCTATCCCGGGGAACATATCCACAGCTGCCAGCCCCGGCTTGGATGTCAGCGGAATCCTCATCCCCCTGGTCTACCTCATTGTCTGTGTGGTCGGGCTGGTTGGGAACTCCCTGGTCATCTACGTGGTCCTGCACCACTCGGTGAGCGAGTCGGTGACCAACGTCTACATTTTCAACCTGGCACTGGCGGACGAACTCTTCATGCTGGGGTTGCCCTTCCTGGCTGCGCAGAATGCGCTGTCCTATTGGCCCTTCGGCTCCTTCATGTGCCGCCTGGTGATGGCCGTGGACGCCATCAACCAGTTCACTAGCATCTTCTGCCTGACCGTGATGAGCGTCGACCGCTACCTGGCCGTGGTCCACCCAGGGAAATCCTTAAAGTGGCGGACGGCCCGGGTGGCCAAAGCTGTCAGTGCCACCGTGTGGGTGCTGTCGTCAGTGGTGGTGCTGCCGGTGGTGGTGTTCTCCAATGTGCCCCTGGGGATGAGCACCTGCCACATCCAGTGGCCTGAGCCAGCCTCCATGTGGAGAACTGGCTTTATCATCTACACGGCCGCGCTGGGCTTCTTTGGCCCCCTGCTGGTGATCTGCCTCTGCTACCTGCTCATCCTCGTCAAGGTCCGATCTTCCGGTAGGAGGGTGCGGGCCCTTTCGTCCAAGCGCAAGCGCTCCGAGCGCAGAGTCACTCGCATGGTGGTGACCGTGGTGGCCGTCTTCGTGCTCTGCTGGCTGCCCTTCTATGTGCTCAACATCATCAACGTGGTCTGCCCGCTGCCTGAGGAGCCCTCTCTCTTCGGGGTCTACTTCCTCGTCGTGGTGCTGCCCTACGCCAACAGCTGCGCCAACCCCATCATCTACGGCTTCCTCTCCTGCCGCTTCAAGCAGGGCTTCCGCAGGGCCCTCATGAGGCCGTCCCGCCGCGTGCAGAGCCAGGAGGTGGTGGCACGTCCCCCGGAGAAGACTGAAGATGAAGAGGAGGAGGAGGAGGAGGAGGAGGAAGAGGAGGAGGTAGAGGAGAATGGGGTCAGCAAGATTGCCCAGAATGGCAATGGCAGACAGGAGCGTCCCCTGACCAGTGGAGCAGCAGGAGGCAGTGAGCAGAAGCCGCTCCCAGAGGAGCCTGGGAGCTGTGATAAACCCAGTGCGCTGCACATCAGTTATCTATAGTGAATGGAAAGGAGGGGTGCTGTCCCTCTGTCCCCTGGACACTCCAACCTAGTGGGAGCTGCGGGCAGGGAGGCAGCGTGGCCCAACACACCACCTGAAGATGGGGAGAGCTTGAGGAGTGCGTGGAAGGGCAGAGCGCTGCCTGCGACGTCAGAAATTTCTTTGCGGGGGAGAAGGGCACCAACATCTGGGTGGGGCTTGAATCGGGGACCAGATAAGGGAGTGTGGTGGGGTGGGGGAGCTTCAGAGAGGATCCAGCACTGAATCCCCCTACAACCAACACAGAATATGGCTGCTAATTATTCTCATGTCCTTACTGCCCAAGATGTCCCAGTGTCCATGGGAACCATACTCCCTGAAGCAGGACATTCTCTCTGTCCCAACACTTACTGCCTGTGCCCCTAGAGCTGTCCTTCTGCCCCTGCAGCTGCTCTAGGATCCCTTGGGGGCAGCTCCTCACCTCCTGACACCATCCCAATTGCACATGAAACATCCTGGCTCTTCAAAGGATTCTCATGGCCCAGGTGCAGACAGGTCGGATGGGGCTGGTTGAGGGTGGAGAGGCAGTCTGAGACATACCCTTCGTCATCTCTAGATCCCAGGGGTTTCAGGGTCTTGGATGGATGATGGGAGGAGACCAGGACACCATGGGTTGGGGGTAAGACTTTCTGCAAGCTGTAATTTCTAGCCTCTTCCTCCATCTTATGGTGAATAAACATAAAGAGGACTCCATGAGCAGTTTCAAAGGCCCAGTCTGTGCGCGAGTACGATTGTGCTGGGAGGACGAGGGTGAGTGTGTGAGACACAGGAGTGCCTAGCATCCAGGGCAGCTACGCGGCAGCGAGGGGAGGAATTTTTGTGACTATGGTAATGCTTGCACAGGTGTTTGGTAGACAGCTGTGCGTGTGCCTGAACACGTGTATTTACAGGGGTTTGGGACTGGTGTGTGTATGTGAGATGCTTGGACAGGTGTTGGGATTGATTTTGCCTCTGTGGGTGTGGCCGTGCAGGTGTGGGGGGTTGATTTGGCTGGGGTGTGCCTGGGGTGTCCAGGCAGGGGTGACTAGGCGTGAAGGTGGATTTGCCTGCATATATGTCGCGGAGACATGATGGCATATAGGAGGTGTGTGAGAGCATCTCTCCCTCTGCCTTGCTCCTTTCCTGCAGGCTCTGAGAAATGCCTCTCCCTATACCTTGAACTTTTCTATAAATGCTGTTGCTAAGCTACGGCAATCAGCAAGAGCAACTTTAATCCAGAGCCTTCAGTAGGGTTCCGGGCAACCTTCCTCCAGGGGCCCTGAGGGGACACTGCGGGAGGGGGTTGAAGACGAACCAAAAGGAGAAAGTGCTCCAAGAGCCAAGGAAGACTCCTGGGAGGTACGAAAACCGTGGCACTCTGAGGCAGTAACGCTTCTCAGCTCAAAGGCCATCTCTGAAAAGGGGATGGGGGTGAGATTAGCTGGGGCTAGTTGTGTTGCCTTAGGGAGAAGCCAAGGAACTAAACCCCCAGAAGGAGATTGGAAGCAAACTGCCAAAGTTAAAAAGGTAGCGGGGGCAGCAGAGAAAGGAGGCTTTACTGGTGAGATCAGCAGCACAACGCAATCACATCCCTGAGGAGACGGGAGAAGCAAATTCACTCCAAATTAGTATGTGGCTAAAAGAGAACTGATTGGTCAGAGAAGGGAAACTGAGCCCAGGGAAAGCACCCAGGATTGGGTGAGGTGTGTACTAGGGCTGGGCCACTGCTGGACTACCAAGGATGGGTAATGACCCCGCTGTCCTGGGGCTGCGCTGTCTGTGATTGGGGATGGGGTTGGGGTGGATCTCCAGATCCTATGGTCCCAGCACTGGCCTTGCTGTGAGTAAGAGCCCTCCCCAGACGCACCTTTCTCCTCCCTGAACCTGGCGTCGTGGCACCCGACAATCCACAAGTGATGGCAAATCCTCACAAATCCCCTTTTCTGATTCCTGAAGCATCCCCCCGCCCCTTGTGGCAGCCATTGCACATCTTGCTTCGGGGAAATGCGCTCCTTTCTCTGGGCTGAAAAAGGGGAACACGTGGAGGAACATCATGGGATGCGAGTGCCTCAGTCATGGATCTCTTGCCTCATAAGTCACTCACTGAGGTGGCTCTTCATGTTTCCTCCTTTCTCCTATCCCTCAGGAGGCTCAATCCGTGTGGACTCTCAGGAAGTCTAGAGCAGGAGCACATCCACAGTAGCTAGCTAGGGTGACCATCTGGCCCGTTTGTGGTGGGACAGCCCGTATTTCAGGCACCAGAAGGGCACCCTGACTTATTTTAGTGCAGGGGACTGGACTCAATGGCCTCCCAAGGTCCCTTCCAGTCCTATAAGGGGTGTGTGTGTGTGTGTGTGTGTGTGTGTGTTTTAACAAAGGGGCTAATTGGCCCGTATTTGGCTCCCTGCTGGTGTGTGGGCACAGCTGCTGGATGGAGAACACGGGGAGAGCACATTCTCACCTGCTCTCTGGCCACACCAGAGGGAGCCATCAGGGGCCCTGCAGAGGGGGAGGTATGGGGGCGCGGGGGTGGCTGCCTCCTCCTCTCTGGTTCCCTGAGGTGCGGGGAAGCCAGGAGCCCACCCCTGTGGCTGCCGCCTGGTTGCCAGCTCCCCACTCCTTTGGGAAGCTGGGAGGAGCACCAGAGTGGCTGCCGCCTCCATCCCAGTGCCCCGAGGCATGGGACAGGCAGGAAGGTCAGCCAGGGCGGCAGCCCTTGGCAGCCACAGGTGGGGAGACCCCCGCCCCATATCTCCCCGTCCTGTATTTGGGATAGGAAAATATGGTTACCCTATAGCTAGGGCAAAAAGACCATTCATAGAATCATAGAATCCTAGGGCTGGAAGGGACCTCAGGAGATCATTGAGTCCAGTTCCCTGCCCAGAGCAGGATCAACTCCAACTAAGTCAGCCCAGCCAGGACTTTGCCAAGCCGGGACTAAAAACCTGGAGGGATGGAGATTCCACCACTTCTCTCGGTAACTCATTCCAGTGCTTCATTGCTCTTTTAGTGAAATGGTTTCTCCTAATATCCACCCTACACTTCCCCCACTGCAACTTGAGACCACTGCTCCCTGTTCTGCCATCCCTCGCTGCTGAGAACAGCCTCTCGCCATCCTCTTTCTGACAGTGGAAAGAATTCCTGCGGTCATCTGGTCACCAGCAAGAGAAGAGACCACAGGCACCCTACGGAGTCAGGAAGAACTTCCAGAGCTCCCATTTGTGGCATGGTACAAGAGGCAACAGGCACTGGAGAAGAACAGGCCCAGATCCCACAATGATAGGTGCTTTGTAATAGGTAGCTGTCTTGCCCCTGCTAGAGTATGGCATCACAGCAAGTCAAAGGGAATGCTGGGGAATTCTGAAGCAGAAAGCACCTCTGGAAGACATAGTATAGAGATGGTATGGCCTTCTGTGGGCAGGGAGAGGAATGAGCGTAGCAGCCAGGAGAGGATGCAACAGGAGAGAGGAGATTCAGGGCATGCAGGGAACAGACATATGAAGGTTTTCCCTTTGTTCCTTGACTGGCTACTGCTCTAGCTCTTAGCCTAAGGGAGATGGGTTCCCAAACATATTAATATACTATACATGTCTCCTTGGCCATAGGCAGGAGTGGAAACCCTTTATCGGCTTGATAAATTGAGGGGGAAGCTCACATCCTCTGCAGCTCCCTCTGCTACAAGAGATCAGGAAAGAAACGCCAAAGATATTTTTGTCTGCAACCTCCAGATGCAGAAACACTCGGCTGCTCAGCCCTACAGGTGGGATTCCAAGGTCTGTTGATTTCACTAGGCTATGCCTACTGGAAAGGCTGCTCCTCTGCTCCCAGCAGGAAATGGCTGAAAAATGGTATGTTCAAGGGAAATACTCAACAGGTTCTATTGTTTTTAAGATGTTTTGTGAAAAATTGCAACAGGTTCCAATGTTTGCATGGAAACAAGCATTCCCTCCCATGCTGTCTGCCTCTCCCTTCCTTGTATCCCCCTTTAGTCCAACTGAAAAATGGGATGGGGAGGAGGAAACAAATAGAAAATGAAAACAGGGAAAATAATTTTTGATGTGTTTCATCAAAAAGTAAAAAAAAAAAGTAATACCAGAAATTATCTGCAGAATTTATCCTCTTTCAGAAAAAGGCTGTCTTTATATTGAGGAGAGGGAAGGGAAAGAGAAGGGAGAATTTTCAACTAGCTCTGTTGCTCAGTCCCACTTCCCCTCTCCCCCAGTGAGTTCACAACTGCAGTCTGCTGGTGTTGTGTGTAAAAGTCCCTCATGTGATTGGCCCCGTGCAGCCCTTCAAGTTTGTGTTCTGTAAGGACAGGGGCTGAAGTTATGCACAGAAGCAAGTTAAATTCTGGTGGTGTACAGGGGGATTTGTTCTAATCAGACGTGGCAGTGGATTTTCTATTCTGGCTGCGCAGACCTGGAGATAAGAGTGCCATCAAGCCCTCTGCCACACAAAGGGTTTCATTCTTATCACGTACAGACCAGAGCTGCAAGTCTAGCAGAGGCCATGGTGCTTTCAGAAGCCCCTGCAATGCCTCTCCCCCGATTGCATTTGATCACAGTCAGGGTGCTGAGAAATATAAGGACCCTTTTCCGCTGGCACCACAAAACTGTGTTTGTGTGTGTGCACGCACCTGCAAGTGGTTTGTATTTAAAGCCAGGCTCTGATTACTGACCTTGAAAATATACTCACAACAGCCTGCATACCTTCACAAAACCAGACACGCTCTGCACCCACGCAACCACTGAGCTGTACCTGCTGTCTGCTTGACCATAGCCCGCTTTGTAACTTCTTTGCAGAAGGTTTTGCAGAGATGAAAAGGACCATGGGGGTGGAGGGGGAAGAGGTCAAGCTGTTTGAGGGAAGGGCATGTTACAGAGCTGTGCTGCTTACACAGCCTGCACTTGACGGCCTTGGCTATTTTCAGGAAACCACTGTTTACACGATCCATATGGTAGAACAGCAGCTCCGGTGAGGTGAATGGCAAACCTACGCACGGCACATGGCACGCGCCTTCGCATTAGGATTGCTTGGGAGTATGGGTCAAGGCTGCAGGCTGGGGCGGTTTCTACACAGCTTGATGCAGGGGAATGGAACAGATGAAAATGCAGAGATGTGAACAGATTAGAAGGTCCCTCCTCTCGTGGGGATTCAATAACATACTGAAACCCTTCATGTGCTTGAACGAGTGGAAAATATGCAAATATTTGCCCATGAAAACTTCACGTTCTTTGCCTTCCCAAGCGTGAAATATGCAAATGCACACATAAGGCACCCACCTCACACAGATCTCACACCCGGACACACAAAACACCCAGCGTGGTAACACAAACACAGCACCCAGTGAAACACACATGCATTCAGCATAACATGGCCTGTCTAATATGTGTACACTTCGCCTGTGTGACACACAAGCAAATCAAGGTACATGCACATGGGTGCACATGTATGAAACATCCATGCGCATGCTGATCTAAGTATGGTGCCCATGCAGAGTTAGTAACACGCTTGCAGAGGATCCTGTTCCCTTCAGGTAGTGTTATATCAGGGTCTCCTGTTAAGTCAGGAGCAGGGGCTGTAGGTCAGACTGCAGTGCAGGAAGACACTTAGCTGTCACCTATAGGTGCAGCTGCTCACGTGTTTTCAAGTGCCGGAGTAGGTAGGTGGTTCATCCGACACTCACTGCAGTAAATGGTCGACTGGTAGACCTTAGTGGGGCTGGGCTGGGCCCATGCGGAGAAGACTTGTATGGTTGCCAGCACAGGCAACTGCACTTCCTGCTCTTAACAGGGCACAGGGTGTGCCAGTGTGGGCAAGGCTTGAAGCGGAGGGGGCGTCCTAGGCTGTAGGTGCTGTTTCCAGTTTCTCCTGCAGGGGGAGCTATTTGTTCACATTGGCCTCCTCCAGCCTGGTTGCATGTGGCTCCAGGACATATCAGAGGTTGTCCAATCTCCCTGTGCCTCCCTTCGCCCTCCCCCGGGGCAAACAGGTTTGAGGGGGCAGGCGTAAGGGTCATCTGGCCCCAAGGGATGAGATACCCATCACTCCCTTGCAGACAGTTATCAGCAGTGTCCAAGCTAACCCCATCCCTGTGCTGCTCAAGTCTGTGGCAAGAGTCCAGTTCACACCAGCTGGGTTTAGCTGAGGCCCTTGGTCACTAATCTACCAGGCAGGCCTGCTCCAGGGTCTGATTGGCCAGTGTGTGTTGGGGGGGTGGGGAGGTGTAGGAAAGGGGTATCATCTTGCTGGCTGACCCAGTCCAAGGGAGTATAGAAGTGGAGCATGTCCTCTGGGTGGGAGCTGGTTAATTTTGACCTGCAGAATCAGGGTCTCCCCACCCCAGGGTACCCTGTGCTAGGAGGGCACAGTCTTCTCCACTCCAGTTTGCAGGGCTGCTGAGCGTTCTGGATGGTTTAGGGACGGGCATGAGGTGAATGGGAGGGAAGTGGGTCACGTGACAGAGTGGAACCCACTTGTGAATAGCCAAATGCCATAGACAGGCACCCAAATCGGCCCTGCACTCCCACCAGCAAACCAATCCCACCTTTTTATCTAGGTGTCTTTAGCGTGCTCCTTGCTGGGGGCACCACAAACGTGGCAGACCCAGTGGTGCAACGTCACCATCTGTGCACTGTGAAGCCAATGCCATTGGGCTGAGCTGCTGCACGGGAAGCGCAGACAACAACAGAAGCAAACAACCACTCAGGCAGTGCCTTACATTTGCCAAAGGGGCAGTAAAATCCCGCAGCTGCCCTCTCCGTAGCACGTGGGCTGCTCTGGGGTTTGTGTTCCTGTCCTTTCAGGCCCCATTCACTTTAATCCCTCCTTGGGCTGGCACTGCCCTGGGTGACAAGGGCACTTGGTTTGCACAGTGATAAACCACAGGCCTCTGAGGGACTACAAGTTAATTTAAACCATAACACCTCTATACAACTCATGATTCTGGATACCCAACCCAGGCTACCTTAAAGGGGCCTGGTTATCAAGGACAGGAGCTCAGCGCTTCCTGACAACTGGGCACTTTTGGGGTGTCTTCTGGGTACCCAAATACTTAAGCACCTAAAATCACTGGTTATTTTTAATCTCTTGGTCTCTCAACATATTTTCCTAAGGCCACCAGGGTCTTAGCGACTTGCCTGGAACGGTGTGTCACTCAGAGGCAGAGTTGGGAAGGGAACGGAGAAATCCTGAGTAACAGTTCCCTGTGATGACTATGAGAAAGCTCTCACGCCTTTCAAAGACTGAGCTGCCTCCGCCCTCAAGCAGTAGGCCCTGCTCTAAAAGAGGAGTCAGCTCTTGAGTTGAACAAGTATAGTAAACCTGTGATTTAACGGACTAATGGGGGAAGGGGTGTCCGCTAATGCCCAAAGTCTGTTATAGCTAAATGGTTATACGGTATGATGGCGCACTGAGCTTCCCAGCCCATCACTCACCCCTGTCCTCTGCCTCCTCCTTCCCTAACCCCCTCCTGTCCCATCCTTCCCCTCACTCCTCCAGCTCCCTCTCCCAGTTACTCAGAGAGAAGCTGAATGCTGGCCTGGCTCCTTCCACCTCCTGCAGCTCTCAGCACTGTGCCTCCTCCAGCCCTGGGCTCCAAGTCCCCTGTGTGAGGGTAGATTGTGGCTACCCCCCAGCCTGCCAGCGGGCAGCAGCCTCTGTACCCATGGCTGCTGCTCAGCGCCACTGCAGGCAGCTGTGGCCTGGTGCTGACATGCTGCACAGGGCTGGGGGAGGAGAGCTCCTGTGCCCTGCTGCAGCCCCCTTCGCCCCCTGGCTACTCTGGCCCCAGCCACTATGGTGGCCCCTCCAGCCCCAGCAGACCCAGCTGCTCCAGCCCCTCTTCCCTGGTGAGTCGCTGGCATTTTTTTAGGGGCGGGGCAGGAAGGCTGGCAGACAGGATCCATTATTTCCAAAGTCCGTTATGCCAGGGCCCATTAAATCGAGGGGTTACTGTACTTGTGGGGAGGGTGTTTGTAGGGAAGGAGGGAGATTGCTTAGCCTGGTGCAGTCTGGCGGGGGAGGGACTTACAAAGGACAGGACCCTCCTCCAAGGCAGGATGGAAAAGACAGTAATTACATAAGAGCCCTGGGCCAGCAGCTGGTTTCAATCAGCTGGACCTCCTCTCACCCTCTCCTCTGGCAGTGCTAGCAAGAATCAGCCGAGCATAGCCATAGCACAGTCCAGGACCTCTCTTAAGGGGTTCAGAGGTAAGGCGTTCCCCATCTTCCACTCACATTGCAAAGCACCTGGAGAGTAGAAAGCGGGTGGAAATAGAAAAGCTAAAGGTTAAGAGGCTGAGAAAAAGAAGGAAGGGGCTATTTGCCTGTCTCCAAAAATGCATAATACCTGCAGCCTAGAGAAAGATCCAGCTCTGCTCAGTGTCTGTGGAAGATGCAAGGAAATGAGAGAGAGGGGCCTGGAGGAGCTGTGTAGCTGGGATTGAGCCAGGAAAGGGTCAGTGCAGAGCAGCAGGTAGAGAGCAGTTCTCCTTCTAGAGGGGTTGGTGATCACTTGCTTGTGATGCGGGGAGGGGACAGGGCAGGGGTCAAGAGCTGTGTGCATGTGATGTGGGGGAGGAGGAGTGTGAAGAAGGGGACTTTGGAGAAGCTCATTTCTTGCACCCTCTAGGTTTTGCCCAGTGCTGGCGAGAAGGGGAAGCAGCTGCATTTGAGCAGGGAGTACTGGAATCCAGCCTGGCAAGAGCTTTCCTGGGTTGGCTGCAGGGCAAAGATCGAGCATGTATTGTGCCAAACCCCCTGGGCCTTCCCCTTGTGCTCCTGCTCAGATGATAAAATAGCCCATGAACATTTCTTGACTGCAGCACAAGGGCTGGAGAGACGATGGAAGCCAATTCCATAGGTAAAGTGCAGAGCTGCAAAAGAGACTGGTAAATATCCTACCTGGAAATATTCAATAGCTTCTAAAGGAGCTAAGCCAAGATAACTCACAGATTGGCTTTGCCTTTATGTGAACTCAGTGCTGTGGCTTTCTTTTCACACTCCTTGGGAGACTCCCATCCCTAATCATCATCATCATCTATACTATTCTATAGAGCAACGAAGGGTCCTGTGGCACCTTATAGACTAACAGAAAAGTTTAGAGCATGAGCTTTCGTGAGTTAACTCGCCTGTGAGTTATACTATTCTAAAGGCAAAGGTATCCCTCTGTCCCACCCCAGCCAGGTCCCCGGGGCTGGAGCTGCCAGTAAGAGCTCCATGCCCTGGTTGGATCAGTGGGGCTGCTGCAGTTCCCCTGGCCCCAGCCAGATCCCTGAGGCTGGAGCTGCTGGTGGAACACCACACCCTGACCAGCTCCCGGCCCTGGGCAGGCGTGATTCCCCTGGCCCCAGCCAGATCCTTGGAGCTGGTGCCAGCGAGCTCCCAGCTTGGTAACCGCCACAAAGGGGTGGGCCCCGCTTGTAATAATAATAATAATTAGCACACCGCAAAAATTAACTAACTAACTAGTCATAGGAGGTATAGGTCACTCAGTGTCATTGGGCCATAATTTCTGTCACTATCAACGGGTATAGCTCCATTAGCAGGGAATTTGGTCCGGCAGCCCCATTTTACATATAGGGAAGTTGGGGCTGCTGGCATGGGACTAAGGCATGGAGTGGTGACCAGGCAGAACCTGAATTAGAAGTCAGGCTGTGGCTGTGAACTGCTGAAGAACATCGGGGCCCAGGTGAGGCTATCCTGCTAGCTGGGATGAAAGGGGCACCGTGGGGTTCCAGCACAGTACATCACAGTGCTTCCTCTCTCTGCTCCAGCCCATGCTCTCTGCACATATTTTCCCAGATTTTCCATGTGCTTCTCCAGTGGTGCCACAGCGCCTGCCAAGCCCCAGCTACTCCCAGCGAAGCCAAACCAAACAACTGGAAAATCTTTTCCTCTCCCGTTAAACATTCCTCTCCAGCTTCCCTCTGAAATTACAGGAGTCGAGCAAACCTGCTGAGTCAGCGCTTGCTGGGGTAGGGGGAGGGCAAAATCCCTTTGCTCAACCCTCCCATCCCTCCCCAGGGACAGGCTGCTAGGTCTGGCTAGAGGAGCAGCCGGGAATGCCTCTGGCTTAACTGCATGGGGAATAGAGGGAAAAAGTTGCTGTGCAGTTCGGGTGTCTTGGTCCTAGGCCCATCAGGTAAGGCCCACCCCGGATGGCAGCAAGAGCTAGCCACGGCCGGCTGCTGCGATCCACGTACACCCCTGGCTGGAGAGTGTTAGCTGGGGAAGAGTGGGCAGTGTGGGCTTTCCCCACTGAGGTCACCTCCCAGAGCCTTTGCGGCTGGAGAAGCCCTTTCTGGGCACGATTTCAGGCAGAGGCCGTGACCCGTGGGCCAGCCAGGGAATCCACACAGGGAAGCGGCTGATCCCCACCAGCAGGAGGCGCTGTTGGGGATGGAGCAGAGGGGGAAGCCTGCCCTAGCCACCTTATAGGGAAAGGGGCTGGGGGTGGGCTGAGCAAGAGCTCTGCCCCAGGGGCCGCAGCAGGGCTAATGCAGGCGGGCCAGCCGGGGGTGGACGCTGTGCCGCAGCAGAGCGGAGGGGACAGGCAGGGAGAGGCCAGGCCCGGAGGGACTGTCCCGGCGGGACGAGCGGGTGAGGGAAGGGGACTGGCCCGGGGCCCCTGTGCGAGCCGTCTCTCGCGGGCGGCGGGCGGGGGCGGGAGGCTCTCCTGCTTTCCAGCCTCCCCGCGCAAGGGCGGAGGCGGTGCTGCGGGGAGCCAGGCGCAGGCAGAGCGAGGGCCGCGGTTTGCGGCGCCTTTGCCAGCAGCGAGCTCCCGGCGCCATGGGCCGCGGGGCGGGCGGGGCGAGCAGAGGCTGCCCGGCCGGCCGCGGGGAGTGAGCGGCTCGCGGCGCCCCGGACCCCTCCGCCAGGCGCGGCTGCTGCTGGGTGAGCGGGGCGCGGGGGCGGAAGGAAGGGCGAACCGAACCGAGCCGGGCCGGGCCGCGCCGCGCCGCCCCTCGAGCCGCGGGCGCTGCGGAGCGGATGGCAAGCGCCGCTCGCTCGCTCGCCGCCCGCCCGCCTCGCTGGGGCGGCCCCTTGCACCCAGCTCCGGGCTCAGCTCCAGTGGGCAGAGCTGCGAAACCGCCCCTGCCTTGTCCGCCCGGCGCTGGCAGGAGCCCCGCAGGCTGAGATGTGGCCTCAGCTGCTCCCCACCCCGGGCTACATGCTCCGGGGGCGGAAGTTGGCTGCTGCTAACTAAGCACCGCCGCCCCCAGGTTAATATTATTCCTGCCTTTGACCCACAGAGGGGGAAAGTGACTGGGCCAAGGCTACCGGCTCTGTGAGTGGCAGAGGAGGAGGTGGCAGCAGCCCGTGGTTTCTGGACCTCTGAGCATTTCAGCTGGCCCTGCCGTGGCAAAGCCAGAGCAGCAGGGTCCGGTTGGATGCTTGCCTATGAGATTTGGGGCCAGAGTCTCATTAGAGTTAATTCCCAGTGCTGAATGACCCAGGAGAAGTTTGTCTGTGACCCTCCTGCATCTGATGCTCTCCTAAACGGACGGGTTGAGCCTTCCATGCCTGATTGCCTGCCCTTCCGCATAGCAGGCAGCTTAGGCATAGTCTGGTAATGGTTCCCTGCATCTCCCGCTCCCAGAGGCATCAGGGCATCAGCTCAGATCCTTTTACTGCAGTCGGAAGATTGAATCCCAGGCACTGGTGCCCCAGGGTTCAGGGGTTACACTGTGGGTGCTGGCACTGTAGGTTCTGAAGGCCTGGCCCCTTCTGAATGGTAGGGCCCAGGCTCCAGTGGTCCAGGTTCCAGGGAGTCAGGCACATCCTATCTGTGACTCTAGTACGGCTGGGACTGCAGCCTTACACCTCCAGGGACAGCCAAGTATTAGACTTCAAAAGAGCAGCTCTCTACAGAACAGTTGTTAATGCTCTGTCTCCTTCCCTCTTTGCTCCTGCCATGAGTGAACTGGCTTTAGCCCCAGCGGCTGGGGGAACCCTGTCCTTTCTGGTTGGCCTCTGCCCTGGCTTGGTCATCCCCTTTACCTGTCTGTCTCTCTTTCCTGTCTTCCAGGCCACTATCGTAATGATTCAACTACAGGCTCACGTGGCCTTCCTCGTGCTCCCTCTCTTTGTGTTGGGGGCACCTGCTGATGAGCCTGATCCCAAAGAAGCAACAACCCTCCCAAATAGCTGCAGGCGCTGCTGCGACTCTCTGGATTCCCAGGGCCCCTCCGAGGCTACCCCTGGCCCTGCTGGGCGCCATGCGTCACTCTACCCAATGCCGGAGGTCCGGCCCTACATCAACATCACCATACTGAAGGGTGAGTGCCAAGCTGGTGTGCCTGGGACCCCTGGTCTTCTGGGGAACGAGTATCACCGGAGGGAAGGGTCAGTTTCTGTGCTGGCAGACGAGGTGCCCAAAGCCCACCAGTGACTTCAGTGTCACCATATTGAAGGGCAAATGGTACATGCTAGCCTAACCAGTGCATCAGTTGTATTCCTCAGACTCCTAGTTGCCAGACTGAAGGGCATGCCCCAGTATACCCAGTGCCTGATGTCCAGACAGCTGGACATCTAGTTGTCTGCCATTATCACAGGTGAGTGCCCATTCTGGTACCGGTACACTTGTTTCCATGTAGCCAGTGAGAGTGAACCACATCTGTCAAATGCCAATTTTCCCCTGAATCCAGCGGCCTTTCTGGGGTAGCCTCTGAGTTCAGGAGAGCCAGCTCTTTGCTCTCTCTCCACTGACTCCTGATCTTTGCCACTGGGTGAGGAGCTTCAGCAATTGCCCCTTGCCAAGCTGAACCTGCCTCAGAATTGAACCGCTGTCTCCTGCAGATGGAGCAGCAAATCTATGCCCCGCCAGGCAGGAGTTGTGCCATTAGCAAAGGCACGGTTCCATCACTAACATCCCTTGCAGGGAAGGCTAATGAGAGGCCATCTATGTGGACCTTGTTTTCTGGGAGAGGGAAAAGAGGCAACGACCCAAGCCTGAACGTTCACTTCTGTTCCCAAGTGGCTCAGAGGGTGCTTGCAAGGAGACCCCCACGCTCGTATTTGCAAAGAGTGACTCCCAAGCCAAGATGTGCTCCAGGCAGCTCCTGCTGGCTTAGGTCAGGGTGGAATGGGGGCGCTCTCTGTTACAGATCAGCTACTTCCTCAAGGATCCCCATTTGAGTCTCAGTTGTGCTGAATGCATAAGAAGTGCATGCACACTGAGCCCTGGCACTGACTGGGAATGCTCTTTGGGCCCAGTTTATCAGTGCTCTGCAGCCCCTTGAGCTAGCTAGGCATAAGCTTCCCCCCCCCACAGCATAGGGGAGCTCAGGACCATGTCTACACCAGCTCCCAGCACTGGGAGCATTCTGGAGCCAGAGCAGGGAGAGGTGGCTGGGGCACCCTGAGCTCAAGCAAGTTTGTGTTCCTGCAAAGCCCCAAAGAGGCCATGAAACAGTGGAACAACTTAGGGGTGCGCTAGCCTGGGGGGGAGGAGCACTGACCCCCGACCCCATGAATAGGGAAGGCGCAGACTGCACTGGTGGCTACACAGAGATGCATTAGGTTCTCTGTAAATAGCTCTGGTTTCTGACCACAACTCTGGACTTCTCATGACAGCCCAGAGCTTGGCAGCTTTCGCATCTCTTGGCTATCTCATGGGCACACCCCTCTGCTTCCTTTCCTAGGAGACAAAGGAGATCGGGGGGAGCCTGGCACTCCAGGGAAATGGGGCAAAGAGGGGCCGCCAGGTGAGCGGGGCTCCCAGGGCCAGAAAGGCAGCAAGGGGCAGATGGGTGCTCCGGGGGATCCCTGCAAGCACCAGTATGCCGCTTTCTCGGTGGGCCGCAAGAAGGCGCTGCACAGCAGCGAGGGCTACCAGGCCCTGATCTTCGACACCGTCTTTGTCAACCTCTACGGCCACTTCGATATGTTCAAGGGCAAGTTCTACTGCTACACAGCTGGTCTCTACTACTTCAGCCTCAATGTCCACACCTGGAACTTCAAGGAGACCTACATGCACCTCATGCACAACGACCAGGAGCAGGTCATCCTGTACGCCCAGCCCAGCGACCGCAGCATCATGCAGAGCCAGAGCCTCATGCTGGAGCTGCGGGAGAACGACGAGGTCTGGGTGCGCCTCTACAAGCGGGAGCGCGAGAATGCCATCTACAGCGATGATGTGGACATCTACATCACGTTCAGTGGCTACCTGATCAAGCCCAGCCTGGAATAACCACATTCCTTCCTCTCTGGTCCCCTCCCCCAACCCACCCTCTCTGTCTGTCTTCTCACTGCCCGCAATCACTGCAAACCACAAGGGAGGAAGTGGACGGGGGGGGGGGCATCGTGGGAAGGGCGTGGGGTGGGAGAGCAGCAGTGAGCCTGAAAGAAAACACCCGCTATTGAAATTGGGGCCATCAGGAGTCGAAGTGTGTCACGGGCTTCCAGGTAAGCCCCATTCCACTTGAACAGGGGGGCAAGCAGCCAGCTTCGTTAGGCTCCCATGGCTTAACTCAGCTTTCAGGACACAGGCAATGCTACAAAGCAAGGACAGGACAGTCCCTGGCAGTTTCAGCCATCGCTCATCTGGGATACAGAGGACCAGATCCTCAGCTGGGGCAACTCGGTGTCGCTCTGCTGAAGTCAACAGAGTTACACCCAAGTACACTTGCTGCGGATCTAGCCTTAAGTATTGAAAAAGAGCGAGAGCCTCATGGCCACCAGCCAAGCTCCACTCCATGTCTCCAGTCTCAACCCTCCGCCAGACCTTTCCTTTAAAATCCCACCTCCACATTTGAAACCACAAGGGAGAGGAACCGTCTGAGTCAGGGGATGGTGGTAGGTTGTGCCTTTTACTACTACAGGTTGAGCCTCTTCAATCCGGTGTCCTCAGGACCTGACTGGTGCGGGATGAGAGAATTCACCGGATCACAGGAGGTCAATGTTGTCTAGCAGCATTACCAACACTTCTGCTGCTTACTGGGCTCTGAGAAGACATTGAGGGGTAAATTGCAGCTAAATAACAGCACAGAACACTGAGAGCCAGGACTGGTGGCTGGCAACAAACTTTATGGGGCCATGGAAAACTTGGTCATACCCAGGAAAAGTGCTCGTCTGGGTGGCTAAAATCATGCTGGATTATGGATGTTGCTGGACGAGAATGTTCTGGATTAGAGAGGTTCAACCTGTAATGCAGAGGGTCAATTACTGTCCAGTACCTCTGATACTCCACTGGAATGGGGATAGACAGCAACCGTTTGGTAGCCTGTACGAAAAACATCGAGCATTTCTGTGCTGCTCCTAGAGAACAGATGTCCACATAATTGGAAACAGCACTGCCTCCCTAGCTCTGTCCCCTTTGCACGTGATCTCAGTGGCAAAGCCTAGAATGGAGAGCTTGGGTACTGGGATACATGGCCGCCCCTTGCGGCCTGGGGAGAGACCTGTTGGCAGGACTGCATGGCAAAGCTGATGTTACCACTGCCTGTGCACTCCAGCTGGGGTGTTTAGCAACACTCATCACTGAACTCTGCTCCCAATGACACATCAGAGGCAGCCTGGCCATTGACTCCTGTGGCAGCTGAATCAGGCCAGCTCTAAGCTCTTCTGAAAACCCCACGCAGTGTGTCCTAGGACACTGGAAAGGTGAGGCAGCAGGTAGACACTGGGTCAGTTTTGGACAAGACACAGTCCCACAAGAGAGACATGGAGGGGAAAGACAGGAGAGGTGAATTCGAGAGAGCTGCAGGTCAGTGTCTCTCTTGCTCACACTGCTGCTGCTGATTTGCTCAGGATGGGGAGCTATGGACAGAGGAACGACTCCCAGACTCTTTCCCACCCGATGCTCATAACCACTTAGTACAACTGGTGTGGAAAGCAGGGTCCTCCCAAGGCAGGTTGGGGGCTAGTGTCCCCTCTGGAATGCCCAGGGACCTGGGAGGGACTTAGTGCATGGAATGCACCTCTCCCAGCCTAGTGGGGTGTGCAAAGGGTGGAGGGCTGGGGCTGGTGAAAGACAGGAGGGTGGGGTGAGGTTTAGGAGGGAAGGAACTAGCCATTGAATTCTTCTCTCTTTCACAAAGCCACATGCTGCCAACCCAGCTGTTGCGTATTTACAGTGTGTGGCGTCCCTGTGTCTCCCCCGCGAGCTGCAGGAATCTCTAGTGCTGAATAACTTCCAGACCTGGGCTCTGAACTCTTTCCAACGTCACTGTTTACTTTGGAAGGGCCATTGCTAGCCATGGGGCTCAAATGCCCCAAACAGGCAGTTGGCAGGTGTGTAAAATGGAGGGGTGGGGGGTGGGGTGGGGAAGTGTGTGTTTCATGGGCCAGCTTCAGCCTCATGGTGCTAAATCAGGCTTCAGCCGCTTGGTGCTAAATAAGATGGCAGCCCCTTGGTGCTAAACCATGTTTCAAGAGAGTGACTGGTGCTTACTGGGAGGGGTGTCAGGATAGCCGAGACACAGTACTGTGGAATTAATGGTGCTTTAATTACAGAAAACCACCATGAACTTTTGTATATATGTTTCAGTTTTATTAAAACCCTTTTTTTTTTTGCACTTTGAGATGATTTCCTCTCTAGTGTCTTCTCTTTGTCCCCAGTCAGCTTAAAGCAGGGGGCCCCACTGGTCTGGAAGGCCAGAAGACCTGGCTTCTATTCCTGCTGCAGTCACTCACCTACTGGGTGATCTTGGGCAGGTCACTCAGGGAGACAGAGGCATACTGTTTGTCAGATGGAAATAACACACAGCCCTGCGTAGGGGCTTTGAGATCTGTGGATGAAAGGAGCTATGTGAGATTTGTCATGAGAAAGGACATTTCTCATCCTCTGTAGAAGAAAGCAGCTCCCCACGCTCCCAGGCACACTGCAGGACTTACTGACTGCCAGCGAAGGGCGAGCACACGTTGTTCAGGGTGGTTTGTTAGCGGAACCTGGGGAGGATGCTGGACGTCTGTGACAAGAAGACATATTTTTTCTTGTGCTGTTGCCGGTCTTTGTCCTGGTTGGCTGCTCTGCACAGGAAGAACGGGCTTTCCCTGTGGCATTTCCACGAAGATGTGACGTGTGAACTGCAGCGGAGGGAAGTGAAGTAGCTGAGTGAGAGTTTACAAACGGCGGAGATATGCCATGGGGAGGTTTGAGAGCCTGGTTGAGGTGAGGGCTCTGGCTCGGGAGCTCTGACAGAGAGAATGGCAGGAAGTGGAGGTTCCAGTTGGGAGGCTGGGTAGGAAGGGGATCCCATTGGTAGGCAAGTGTGGAGGCTCAAGGATCAGCTAGGAGGTTGGAGGTCAAATGGTGGGGCTGGGTGGAAGGTTTGTTAAAGGAGAGGTCAACATCTGGGACCCAAGGAAATGCACAGGGCATCCTTCAGCGCTTTTGGGACTTGCTGCAGGGTGGAGGCTGTGCAGCCGCTGCTGCTGAAGTGAGTTTTGGCTGTGGGTGTGCCACCAGGGCTAGCTCATGTTTGGATCTGTGCTAATTGTAAGACCCTGGTCTAAGCTGCAGCATATGTGCTAGGTGTGTAACTCTGGGATGGGCTCAGCCAGATACACTTACATTCCTCCTCCTGTGCCACCAGCCCCCTCGATCCCAGTTCCGGAGTGGAGGCTGGACCCTGGCACATCTGGTAGTCTTCCATGTCCTACCTGAGCTACTCCAGCTGTTTTCTCCCCCCACGGTCAAGAGAGTGAAACTAACAGAGCTCCTTGAGAAGCACAGATTCTTGCCCATTCACATCCTAGCGCCATTCAGTGGAGATGCTGCTAGAATCGGCTGTGTCTGTTCCACACCAGTGCAGCACTACATGAATCATTGGGTAGGGTGGGTGAGAGGCTGACCATGTGTAGCCCTCTGTGAGGACACAAAATTTGTATTCACCTCCGCACTTGAGAAAATGCTCTGCGGATATCCGTGGATTTGCAGGGCTGTGACCATGTGCTTTGGCCCTTTAGGGGCTTTTGTCTGACTTGAGCAAGAGCAAGCAGTGCCCCTTCTTTTGCCCCCTCGCTGATCACCCCACCTCATTCTGTGCAATAGACAGCTGCAGTAATGGCCCAGCTAGCTCAACTTCCTGGCCTTGTGCAATGAAGGAAGTTGTCCCATGTGCCAGTGAGGGCTGGCCTGTGAGCTGGCCATTTATTAGCCAGTGTGGTGTGCAGTCATCTCAGGAGGGCCATAGGCTTTTACCTTGAGACTCCACATATACGAGGTGAATGAGAGGCCCCAGGCCTTAGTGGGTTTCCCAGCCCTGCTGGCTGCATAGCTGTGCGGTTTCACTAATGCCTGAGAACACCTGGACTTGGACAGCTTGCCTGACCCCCAGGCTTTCTGGGCCAGATTTTCAGCTAGTGTAATTAGCATGGATTTCAATGGGGCCGTTCTTGTTTAAAAGAGCCTAAGATCTGGCTTCCCCTGTTTTTGAGGATCACATGAGTAATGGGTGTGAGTCGCAGGGTAGCCTAGTGGCTAAAGCACTGCTCCTGGGCTCAGAACACCTGAGGTCTTTTCCTGACTCTGCTGCTGATTTGCTGAGTGACCATGAGGAACTCACTGATGCTCCGTGCCTCAGTTTCCCCGCCCGTACAATAAGGTACAGGCTTGCTCCTTTGCAAAGGGGTTTGAGAGCAGCAACGGAAAAGCCCTGTGCACCCTATAGCTTTTGTTATTCTTCAGTTTTCAAAGTTGCCTGCCTGAGGACTGGCCCTTTAACTGACTTCCTGCTGCTTTCCGCTGGTTTGTGGTCTGACAGGTAAAGAGGGGGGAGTGGGAGAGCAGAGACCTGAGCGCCGGCTCTCGGTTCTGTTGAGGAAGAAACGACAGTGGGCGTGCACCCCGGCCCAGCCGCAGGTCCTGGCAGCAGCTCCTTGCCACGTGTTACTCCCCCTTCCCTCCTCCCGAAAGGGGAAGACAGATGTTGTGGAGAAAAGCCAAGGGAGATGCAAGGAGGGGAGGGGGAGCGCGCCCAGAGCCAAGGAGGGAGTCCCCCCAGGGGACCCCCTGCCACAGCCGGGCCATGCAGGAAGCGTGGGGGGATGGGATGCGAGGGAGTGGCCGCCAGCCAAGAGGCAGCTGACTGGCCAGGCCCAGAGGGGAGCGCTGGGACCTGTGCATGTCAGCGCGTTGCGGGGGCTCGACCGCCGGCCCCGGAATCCGCCTGTGCTCGGCGCTGCCCAGCGCGTTCCGCTCGGGACCCAGCTGCGCCGTGAGGTGGCCGATTCGCCCCTCCAGCTCTGCTCCCGCCCCGAACCCGAGCGAGCAAAGAGGCGGCCGAGCCACCCAGCTTCCCTCCCAGCACGCGTCTCTTGAGTCAGTCACGGCCCGGCTCTCCACCCCCCCCCCCCGCTTTCTTTGCCCTGCTGAGTGCGGGGAGGAGGACCGACCCTCCAGCCGCCCAGCGCCCCCTGCTGGCACCAGCCGAGGCTGTTTGAAGTGGGCCGTGGCAGGCTGTACAACGACGGCGCCTCCGACGGCAGCGTGACTCCTCATCCAATGGAGGAAGAAGGTGCCTGCGGCACAGTGCTGCCCCTGGGGTCTGGAAGGTGGAGGGGTGATGAGGGCTGGATCTCCAGCACCGCGGCTGGGCTGGGCTGGGCTGGGCTTCAGGCTGTAACGCAGAGCCTCGGTCTGCTGTCAACCGCCCCCCCGCTCCCCCCCCAGGTGGACACATTTTGCTGTTTACCAAGGGAAACAGTTGCCCTTTGCGAGAACGGTCTTGCTCTTGAATTCAGGAGGAGGAGGTGGAGGGGCTGGGGCACCCACCTAGCTGTTCCAGCGTAGTGTGAATGGCTCCCCAGGGCACTTTGATCTCCCTTCCTTTTGCACAGTGCTGGCACGGGGGACCTGCACTTAGGGTTGTGACGCTTTCGCAGCCCACGGGCTGGTCCTGTTATGCCCCTGAGACGCTTGCCTCACAAACAGGGAGTCACCAATGAACCGACAGCCCTTTCCCCTCCCTGTGGTCCTTGGTTAACCCAATGGCTCTAATGGATGAGCACGCCTGTGCCATGTAGTTCATTGGGAGTTTTTCCACTGACCTCAGTGACGTTAGGCTCAGGCCCTGTCTGAGTGGTACAGTGCCACTTATCTCAACTGTCAAAACAAAAAGCAGTCAAGTAGCACTTTAAAGACTAGCAAAATAGTTTATTAGGTGAGCTTTCGTGAGACAGACCCACTTCTTCAGACCATAGCCTGACGGTCTGAAGAAGTGGGTCTGTCCCACGAAAGCTCCCCTAATAAACTATTTTGCTAGTCTTTAAAGTGCTACTTGACTGCTTTTTGTTTTGATAGTGTATAGACTAGCACGGCTTGCTCTCTGTTATCTCAACTAGGGAGCCTTCCCTCGGCTTTTTGTAGGGGCGCGCCCCCCCTACCCTACTTTAACTCTGTCATGTTTCCGTAAACCAAGTGAAATGACTCTGCTAGGGATAATTCACCAGGGCTGCGTCCACACTAGCAAGTTCTTCTGAAAGATTTTTTTCAAAAGAAGGGGGCTCTTTCGAAAGAGCCCATGGAGCGCCTATGCACAAAAAGTGTTCTTTTGAAAGTAAATCGAAAGAATGCGGCTCTCCTTTTGAAAGTGCGCTTCCTTTCCCGTTTCAGGAAGAGCCCTCCCTTTCGAAAACTTCTTTCGAAAGAAAACGTGCCTAGACGCTCCACAGGGCCCTTCTTTCAAACGGACGGTCTTCGTTTTCGATCCCTGGCCCATTAGTTCGAAAGAGCGGGGCCTGTGTGGATGGTCTCTTTTGAAAGAGCAGATCGTTCTTTTGATCTGCTTTTTGTGTGTGGATGCACTCTTTGGAAAGAAGCTCTTCCGGAAGAAATCTCCTGGAAGAGCTTCTTTGGAAGATCTCTGTAGTGTGGATGTAGCCTAGGAGTCCTGAGGTCCACTGACAGTCAGGGCTTCAGATGTAACCAAATCTCTAGGGCTTCTGGGTATAAAACCTGCCACAACAGGTATCCAAACAGCCCCTCCTGAGGCCAGGGATTAAGGGTGGTGGTGACAGAGAGAGAAGGAGAAGGAAAGAGTCTGTCAGTCATCCTCAGACAAGTCATACCCGTGCTACTTTACATGGTGCAGTGATGGCTGTCAGACAGGGTAGTAGCAGACTGACCACTGGCCTAGCAATGGGTTGGCTGGGCTGGGTTTGCAGCATTCTTTCTTGGCGACAAGTATCAGAGAGGTAGCCATGTTAGTCTGTAGCTTCGAGAACAACAAGAAGTGTTGCGGCACCTTAAAGACTAACATATTTTGGAGCATCAGCTTTCACGGGCAAAGACCTGCTTCAGCAGATCTGATGAAGCGGGTCTTTGCCCACGAAAGCTGATGCTCCAAAATATCTGTTAGTCTATAAGGTGCCGCAACACTTCTTGTTGTTCTCGAAGCATTCTTTCTGCTCCTCCTAGAGAGTCCTGGGCCTCACCCCCGAGCAGTGGGCCTTAGCGTTAACAGACATTGTGCGCCATGGGTCATGTTGGAGCTCCTCTTTCAGGTTCTCTGCAGACTCAGGCAGACAGTACTGCTTTGGTTCCAGGTTTTCTAGTTTTCTTTGCAATCATAATGGATGGAAACTCCCTTTCCCCCTTATTTTTTTTCATAAATAAAAGCTGAGAGCCTACGACAGTCTGGTGACTCCAGAGGCTGGCCCCCTGGCATTGGCCTGAAATGCCCAGGCTTTAATCCATCCTCCCCCTGTTGTGAGGCAACATCAGAATTGTTATGCACTGAGCTGTGATAGCTTCAGTACTGGTATGGGGCCCTGTTGTGTCACAAAATGATTTTTTATCCTGCAGGGCTAAAGCCAATCACCTGACAGTGGCGGGGGGCACCCTCTTCTGCATGGCACTCTCCTTGGCCAGCATTCTGGAGGGCTCTCTTTGCCCTGGTTTTATTTTTCATGCTAGTACCTGCTAGCTCTGCCTTTGCCAAATACTTAAAGGAGGTCTCTGGGTGTGCAAGGGAGGGGAAGTAGCTGGAGGGTCACGTGGAGACCAAGTAGGGCAACAGGAAAGGGTCAGTGACCTCGCTCTCTCACCTGAGCAGCCTCTCCTAGCTTACTGCGGTTGGCTTGCGTTTGTTCCACTCAGCAGCAGTTCACACATCTGGCAACCACAACTCCTTCCACTGCCTACGCTTTTCCTCCCTCTCCTTTGGCTTACAGGAGGGGAAGGGGGCTGGGGGGGTGGAAATTTCACCATGCTGTCAGCATCACTTCCAACACCAGTGGGATAAACCCACTTCCCAGAGAGCTTCTTGCTGGTCCCCATTTAGCCATGTGTGTTGATTTGGCAGAGTCCCATCTCCCAGGGTGGAGGTCACTGCTGGTGAAAGGTACCAGCCTGGCTGCCTTTGAGACTGAAACACATGGCTGATGTCTGTACCAAGATTAGTGCTGCAGGAGCTGCAGCACACACACGCCCTGCCCGAGGAATCCCGATCCTGAGTAGGGGAGACCACTTCTAACAGATGAGCAATCCCCAGACTTCATTCTGTCCTTGGCCTGCTTCCAAGCAAAGCATTGGAGCTGAGCCAAACCTTTGAACTTCTTTGAGGCTCCCTCACCAGTTTTGTACCAAAACAAAAAGCAGTCAAGTAGCACTTTAAAGACTAGCAAAATAGTTTATTAGGTGAGCTTTCGTGGGACAGACCCACTTCTTCAGACCATAGCCAGACCAGAACAGACTCAATATTTAAGACACAGAGAACCAAAAACAGTAAGCAAGGAGGACAAATCAGAAAAAGATAATCAAGGTGAGCAAATCAGAGAGTGGAGGGGTGGGGGGGAAGGTCAAGGATTAGATTGAGCCAAGTATGCAGACGAGCCCCAGGGGCTCTGTTCTGGTCTGGCTATGGTCTGAAGTGGGTCTGTCCCACGAAAGCTCACCTAATAAACTATTTTGCTAGTCTTTAAAGTGCTACTTGACAGCTTTTTGTTTTGGTAGTGTATAGACTAGCACGGCTTCCTCTCTGTTACTATTCACCAGTTTTGTGCGTGTGTGTGTAAAATGATTTACCACCTGTCCCTCTTGAGTGGCCAGCACTTCATAGGATAGAATCATAGAATCATAGAAGAGTAGGACTGGAAGGGACCTCGAGAGGCCATCGAGTCCAGCCCCCGGCCCTCATGGCAGGACCAAGCACTTTCTAGACCATCCCTGAAAGCCATCTATCTAACCTCTTCTTAAATATCTCCAGTGATGGAGATTCTACCACCTCCCCTGGCAATTCGTTCCAGTGTTTGATCACCCTGACAGTTAGGAACTTTTTCCTAATGTCCAACCTGAACCTCCCCTGCTGCAATTTCAGTCCATTGCCTCTTGTTCTATCCTCAGAGGCAAGGAAGAACAAGTTCCTTCCCTCTGCCTTATGACACACTTTTAGATACCTGAAAACTGCTATCATGTCCCCCCTCAATCTTCTCTTTTCCAAACTAAACAAGCCCAATTCTTTCAGCCTTTCTTCATAGGTCATGTTCTCTAGACCTTTGATCATTCTTGTTGCTCTCCTCTGGACCCTCTCCAATTTCTCCACATCCTTCCTGAACTGCAGTGCCCAGAACTGGACACGATACTCCAGCTGAGGCCTAACCAGCGCAGAGTAGAGCGGGAGAATGACTTATCATGTCTTGCTCACAACACACCTGTTAATGCATCCTAGAATCGTGTTTGCCTTTTTCGCAACAGCATCACACTGTTGACTCATATTTAGCTTGTGGTCCACTATAACCCCTAGATGCGGGCATTGCAAAAGACACCTCCCTGCTGCTGCCTCCTAGGAACTAGCAAAGAATGGGTTAAGTAACATCCAGCTTCCTCTTGCTCTGAAGGTCAAACTGCATCTCAGGTCTCCCCACATGGCGCTCCTCTGACCTAGGCCTGGTGAATGGAATGCCAAAGGCAGCCTTGAGCATAAGACCCTTGAAATGGTACCTATAAATGTCACTCCTCCACTTAAGGGGAGTCTGAAAACCCCACAGGTTACGTCCACACAGCAGCCTTATTCCGAAATAGCTATTCCAAACTATCTTATTTTGAAATAACGCTGATACACATAAAACTGCATTTCAAAATAGCACTTAGCTATTTCAGAATACAGCCTCTACACACACACAGCATGTTTCAAAATAGAGCCATTGGGTGCACTATGGCTTACGGTCATACCCCGAGATATGCCCATTCGGGTTACGAGAATTCGACTTTACAAGGAGTTTCATTTAATATGCCTACTGCAGCTTATGAGGCATTTCTTCGCATTTATGAGGATGGATTTGGATTTCACGTGCCTCAGCAGGATGCGGCTGCCATGCAGCGGGAGAAAGGCCATGGCTCCAGGCAACGGCTGCCCACAGCTGCATCCTGCCTGGCACGTCTCTCGGCAGTGCCCAGCGGCAGTTTCCAGGAGCCCCGCTCCCAGGCGCTCTTCAATTTCTGTTCCCCTCACAGCCCTGTCTCTGCACCTGGTTCAGCCCCCCGAAAGCAGGTAAAGAGCTGTGTTATAGAGTAATTAAAGAAGGGAAAATACCTTGTTAGGTTGTGTTATGATAACTAATGTTAACTATTGAAGTAATTGTGTTCGTTTTAATGGGATTTGGTGTTGTTTTGGCATAAATGGGTGTAAATTTTGGGGCTCAGGAACACATGACATTTTTTCACATTGAAGTTAATGGTAATTACATTTTCGACTTACGAGAATTCGCCATTTTTCAGGAACGAATTACCCTTGTAAGGCGAGGGAAGACTGTATTTTGAAATAGGCTCTATTCCCAGTCCACATGGGCCCTATTTTGAAATAGCTATTTCAAAATAAGTGCTGTGCCTTGTGAAATGAGGGTTACCTATTTTGAAATAGGGCAAACGCTATTTTGAATTTAAAACAAAAAAGCAGTCAAGTAGCACTTTAAAGACTAACAAAATAATTTATTAGGTGAGCTTTTGTGGGACAGACCCGTGAAAGCTCACCTAATAAATAATTTTGTTAGTCTTTAAAGTGCTACTTAACTGCTTTTTTGTTTTGATAGTATATAGACTAGCACGGTTTTCCCTCTGTTACTATTTTGAATGTAGTGTAAAATAGCAGTTGCTTAGTGTAGACAATAGCATAGTTATTTTGTAATAACTGTGCTGAGTAGACCTCTTCTCAGCGACCAAACGTGTGTAATGCCAACAGACCTGGGTTTACCAGCACCAGGGATAGAATTCCTAAGCATAGGAGCTAAAGCACTGCACTCTACCACATGAGTGGAAGACCACTGGGCTCTCAGCCAAAGCTGCAGAGCAGAGACTTCACTCACCCTAGTATGAGGTCTCGCTACCACTGGGTACTACATGTGGATAAATATAATCCCCACACCTTCAGCCTGCTCCTCCTGGGGGGAGCCACACCGCAATCACAGTAAAGCTGCCATGCAAAGGGCCCACAAAAAAAACTCACTCTGGACTGACCACCCATGGCCACTGTGCCTGCAAAGTATCACAAGTGATTGAGTTCCAGGGCACCGCTCCATGCTGCAACTCTGCTGACTGCCCTGAGCAGGGAACCCATGTCTGCAATGGGAAAAATCTGCCACAAAGCAGCTCCTCCAGCACAGCTTCTAGTACAGTTGCTGTTGGTAAGGGGCAAACACTGAAGACAAATGAGAGGCACTTCACGTTGCTGTATTTCTTGGCTTCTCATAGCCCTTCGGGCTCTGACCTACAGGATGTGCCTGGTCTCTGTGGCACTTGTCTTCAGACCACTCAGCTCTTAGCTGTTGTGCCAGTGCTTCTCTTTTGATTTTTGCCTTCCAGGTCCCTGTGGAGGTGCCAGCGACACTCACCTAAGCATTCCCTATCTCCCAAGGCATGCTGTGAGGTGCCTGTGTACTGCCATGGTGGGGCGCTATGAGAACATGGGTACAACCTGGAAAGGCAGCACGTGCCGGGCATGAGCAAAAACACAGGCCTCTGTGGCACGGATTAAAGGCTGCACCGCTGGGGAGCCGTGAATGCCAAATGTTAACTGCTGTGAGTACAGATTGTCAGCACAGAGCTGTAGGGAGGTGCTTTGTCTCTTGCGCTGCTGAAAATAAATGGTTTCTGTTCAACCACATTAATGTCATTAACGTGCTTATGAGCCACCTCCCCCTGCTCTGGCACTGGGGCTGTGGACCAAACATTCATAATAAAACACATTCTGAAACCAGCCTTCTCTCTCTCAAGCTGCTGGCAAACACAAAGAAAAAGGGAGACATTGCATGGGACAAAAGGAGCAGAAGAAAGGCTGTAAGCAGAAGGAAACTGGTTATAATGATAAAGTTCTCTGGAGGAAGAAAGGAAGTGTGATTAAACATTCAGCAGGACCTTGCAAGAACTCCTCTGGCTTTATTTCCATTGCATTTCCCTGAAGCAGCAGGTACTTCCTTGAAATCATTTTCAACACACAATAAACCTCTGAGTTAATCTTAATGTATTAGGCCTTGGAGGGAGCCTTTAGTTACCACATAACAAATGGGCTGCGTTCATCTGCATAAGCCACTCCGGCCATAAATGTACAAGGGTCTAGCATCCTGGGGCCAGTGTGCAATGGGATCCCCAGGGTACAACATGGAACTGTGGAACTCCTGTGCCCCCTTAACTCTTCAGCCTCTTTAACTAGGGTGACCATTTGGCCCATATTAGTCAGGAGGGTGCTGCATTTGGGATACCAAAAAGGCATCCTGACTTATTTTGAAAGGGACAGATTGTCCCATACTTGGGCCGTCCCCCCACCCACTGAACTTTTCCTCCAGGAGCTGGGCAGGGTTCACTTCCCCAAGCCTCAGGGAAGTCGGGGGGCATGGGTGGCTGCTGCATCCCTGCTGCTTCTCTGGGGCTTTGGAAGGGCCGGTTGCTGCTGCTTCTTCCCAGCTCTCCGGGGCTTGGTGGAACCGGGAGGAGACGCCCCTCCCCCCATATCTCCCTGTCCCGTATTTGGTCACCCTACCTTTAACACAAGAGGGTTAGTCATTCAGTAACTTAGAGGCAGTGTGTATTAAGGTTCTTATGAATTTTAATAACATAATTCCCAAGCGTTGCTATGTGTGGTTGTGTTAACCAATGCTCCTTTTAACCTTTTCCATCCAGGAGCAGAATAATTTTTTTGTGCACCGAGGCATGTGCATATGTCCACACCACTGGAGATCCACTGGGCAGCACTGAATTCCTCTCGAGCGGCCGCACAAGTGCCCAGCTTACAGGGAACACTAGTAAAGATTTGTGTCTCTGTTAGCGCTCTGTTGACTAGCCTAGTGAGCTCATTAGCTAACAGAGCTATGTTTTCTTTGCATGGCTAGAAAGCTCCTTTTCGTACCTTTGCATTACTGGTGACACGTCTGCTTTTCTAACTCACGACAGGACCAAGCACTGTCTATATCATCTCTGTTAGATGTTTATCTAACCTGTTCTTAAATATCTCCAGTGCTGAGCTACGTCTACGCTGCCCCTCCCTTTCGGAAGAGTCATGCAAATGTGGCCAATCAAAAATGCAAATGAGGTGCAGATTTAAATATCTCGCATGGGATCTCGCTTCCAAAAGAGCTGTTTTCGAACGCCAAAGCAGCCATGTAGATGGGGTTCATTAGACAGGAAACCTTGCTTTTGAAAGCACCCTTCTTCCTAATGTTTTTCGGGAAGAAGGGTGCTTTCGAAAGCGGGGTTTTCTTTCGAATGAACCCCATCTACCCGGCTGTTTTGGCTTCTGAAAACAGCTCTTTCAGAAGCGAAATCCCACAAAGGTATGCAAATGAGGCGTGAGATAGTTACATCTGCGCCTCATTTGCATTTTCGATCGGCTGCCTTTGCACGACCTTTCTGAAAGGGAGGGGCAGTGTACGTGTAGCTCTGGTGATTCTACAATCACTCCCTGCGCAATTTATTCCAGTGTTTAACCACCCTGACATTTAGGAAGTTTTCCCTAATGTCCAACCTGAACCTCCCTTGCTGCAATTTAAGCCCATTGCTTCTTGTCCTATCCTCAGACTCAGGAGAATAATTTTCTCCCTCCTCCTTGTAACACCCTTTTAGGTACTGGAAAGCTGTTATCATGTACTCTCTCAGCCTTCTCTTTTCCAAACTAAACAAACCCAGTTCTTTTAATCTTCTCATGTAGGTCATATTTTCTAGACCTTTAATCACTTTAGTTGCTCTTCTCTGGACCCTCTCCAGTTTCTCTGCATCTTTCCTGAAACGTGATGTCCAGAACTGGACACAATACTCCAGCTGAGGCCTAATCAGTGCAGAGTAGAGTGGAAGAATGATCTCTCGTCTCTTGCTCACAAAACTCCTGTTAATACATCCCAGAATCAGATTTGCTTCTTTTTACACCAGCGTCACACTGTTGACTCATACTCAGCTTTTGGTCTACTATGACCCCTAGATCTTTTAGAATTTAAACTCAGCTTAATCGCAGAAATCTGTGCACCTGTATCCTTCCCACACTAGGTATTACCTGCCATTAATTTTGACAACTTTTGTAGAATCCAGTCCCACAAATCCAACAGAATAAGTTGCAGACTTCTCAGAGGTTTCTCTGCTGAGGACAGCAGCATTAAAATGGTCCACTTGTTGCCTGGTTCCACTGGGCACACAACATTTATTCCCCAGATTATCTCTGGAATTACACTGATAGCACCTATATAATAATATACAGGTTGCACCTTCCAAAGCCAGAATTCTCTGGTCTGTTACCGGATTAGAGAGCCCCAGCTGGGAGACTACTAGAAGAAGGGCCAGCGGCTGGGAGCCCTGCCAGGCAGGAGCCCAGTGATGGAGGGGCAAGTGACCCTGGGCGGGGGATGCTGAGGACTTGTGTCCCTGGGGCCAGCAGCTCAGCCAGGGCTTGTGCCAGCAGGCCAGCTGGGGCTGGAACTGGCCTCTCCAGATCCAGTGTCTGGGGCTGTGGCCATGCAGGATTGGGGCCAGTGGCATCAGACCAGCAGGGCTAGGGGCCAAGCGCAGGTAAGGGGGCTGCTAGGACTGGAGGTTGGGTGGCCTGAGGTAGGAGACCTCCCTTCGTCCAGCAAGTTCCCTCATTTGGACCTGTCAGGTCCCAAGGGTGCCGGACAAGGGGAGGCACAACATATAATTATAATTTAATTGATTGATATATTTTTACAGGTACACTAATCTGAAGCACCCTTACCTGGTATTCCATTGACTATACTTAGAGCTTCGCCAATTAATTGTGCAATCAGGGTGGGGACTTCCGTGTACTGCATACAGCCCTGCAAAAGTAGGAAAATATCCTGTGTTAAAGCCTGTTTCCTTGTGTGCAGGACATAACCAGTCCCAGCTGTGGACTCTTGGAGGGATGGGAACAGGCTAGTGTGATTTCTGGTTTTGCTAGCAAGTGCAGTTATTGCTTTTGTGCTGTCTCTCTCTCCGGCTCGCTTTTCTCAGCCTCTTTGGCTTTCAGCACTAGGGCCCACAGAGATGCTGCCTCCTCTCCAGCAGCCTCTTTCTCTTTCTCCTTTATCTCCAGCTCTTTCATTCTTAACCAACACTCCTCATCTCTCTTTTCTCACTGTCTGTGATAGACAGCTCTGTAAATTTGCAACGACTTCACTCTTGCTTATCTTTACACCTTTGTGTCCATATTTTTTTCTCCAAAATAAGCAAAGTGAAAAAAAAATCAAACTTGTAACCTTCTTTCTGACTGTTCTCAGCCACCACATTAAAAAGACCACTTAAGGTTGCTACATCAGTGCATGAAGAGCAAATCTTGCTCAGTACAGCTCTCTGTGCCACTGGGATGAGACCCCAGGGTTTCCATGGGGAATTGTGGGAGTGTTGCATCCCCTTAAAACTCCAGCTTGGGCTGTGTCTCAGTGATTTGCTAGTGAGCATCAGTAAACCTCTCCAAGCGCTGTTATCACTCTGCCACCAGCAGTCACAGGCACAGCCAGCTACGTCGCATGAAAGCTCTCCAAGCCCCTCGTGAACTATACTCAGGGAAACAACAGCAAGTCTCCCAAGCCTTGCACCCCAGAAGTACTCCATCTTGCAAGGGTCATTCTTCAGCTCTGCTGCACTTAACAGTGAAACATTCCTAGGTGATAGAGCAAAGAATAGCCTGCCTGGGTGCGGGGGAGAGGAGGAGCAGAGAGACGAGTGAACTAACTTTTCAATCAGTGTAGCTGGTGGCAGGCAGGGCTTTGGCGGGGGAGAGCCTCAGAGAAACAGCAAAGCCAGAGGTGCATAAATAAAGTGTCCTCACACTCTTGGGTAGAGGGCAGGCAGGAGTCAGTGTCCTGCAGCAGCCCCCACCACGCAAAAGATGCTCCTGCTCTCTTACACTGCTCAGGGCCTTCTGAACAGTGCATGCTTACTAAATAGGTTGTGATTTTGTCAAAGGGGAATGGATGGGCACTAGCCTTTGTAACTTGAGCAGCTGTCCCCAAAACTTCAGACAAACTCACTGGTCAAGATAAAACATTAAAATAAATTTATTTAATGCAAAAAGATAGAAATGTAGGTGACAAGTCTCAGAGAGGCAGCCAGATTAGTCTGTATCTGCAGAACCAAGGAGGCACCCTGAGGCACCTTAAAGATGAACGGATTTAGTTGGACATAAACTTTGTGGGCAAAGACCCACTTCATCAGATGCATCAGAGTGGAAATTACAGAGCCAGGTCCAAATATGGTAGCACATGAAAGGAAGGGCATTCCCCTATCAAATAAATGGCTGGCATACAGGTCAGAAATAGTTATCTTTAAGAACAAAGCTGACACATGGGGGATGCGCTGGGGGGATCAGATGC
The DNA here is from genome assembly GCF_033958435.1 of Carettochelys insculpta. Lineage (NCBI taxonomy): Eukaryota > Metazoa > Chordata > Testudines > Carettochelyidae > Carettochelys > Carettochelys insculpta. The sequence continues at coordinate 279,647,571 of NC_134137.1, read as the reverse complement.
ACCGTCCAGCCTCGTCCTGCCCCACAGCACTCACTGTCAGCACTGCACCATTCCAATGAGTCCAGGGGGCTCCCCCCTGAGCAGCACAAGTTTCCCAGTTCTTGCTGTTCCTAGGCTGCACTGCTCCGGGGGCACACATGGGAAGTAATGGGTGGAGTCGGAGCAGGGATGAGTGGGGAGGGGCATGTGTGAGGAAGGGGTGGGGCATGGGCTGGGCAAAGCAGAGTCAGAAGAGAGAGGGAAAGGGGTGGGGAATGGGCAGAGCGGGGGCAGGGATGGGGCATGTGGCTGGTGCCCCCCACCCCCCTTAAAATTCCCACACCAGTCACCACTGCTTCATAAATGCAAAAGTGAACAGGCCTTCTAACCCCTAAACTTTTAGAGAAAGCAAGAGGTAACTCCAACAGCTTTTCTCGCCTTGCTGGGTGTTGCAGGCGGCTTACAATTCTTAATGCACAACTGGAGTTTCCTTCTCAGCCTGGGAGCAGCTTCCTCAGTTCAAATCTTTGTCTTCTTAGTGTTCCTGGAGCCTTCCACGTAGGTGGGGAGGCGAGAGGTGGTTTCACAGCGCCATGGGCTATCCCTTGTTTTATACTCTTAATCCAAGGCCCTGGAAGGTATTGGCCCAGCCCAGGTGAGACTTGATGAGTCACAGATTTGAGCAGTTCTCGTTGTGTAGGGCTCACACGACTGTCTGCTACTGAACTGTAGATATCTTGTTTAAAAGCGCCCTGTTGGTCAAAGGTCATTTAACACTTGCCTGGGTGTGCTGTCACTGGAGAAGCAGCAGTGGGCAAACCCCAGACTTACAACATATTTCAATAGCAACAACTGGCACACCCAGCACTCACCGAAGGAACAAGGGCATCATAATCTGCTTTCAGGACTATAAAGGAACTAATTTAGCAGCAAAGTGGGTGGCCGAGTGCTGCCTGATAAGGCTCCTTTGGTGCAGCTTTGATGACGAGCTGGCCTCTTAGTGCAAGAAGCTGCCAGGGCCCTCTCTTGAAAATGTGATCCTTGTACAGGACTCAATAGTTTTGGTGTTGCTACTGCTGTAAGTGGGGACCTTTGGGGTCAGGTTCAGGGTGGGACGTTCCAATCGGCATTCTAGCCATGCTGTCTACCGCTGCAGGGAATCCTCAGGGGCTTGGTTAAAACGGTTATTAGATCAAAAGCAAAGACCGAGATGGAGCAGCAAAAGGCGGCCGAGTGTGATGCGGGATCTGGCCCTTCAACTGAAAGTCTGTCTTTTACAGAGATAGGTGAGGGCCATCAACTCCATTTTCCCGTAGGCAACTGTGATTTCACAATGCCCTGTCAAGACTGGTTAACGCTGCATTAACTTTATGGTCATCTCCTACAGACACCGCTTTAGCATCAGCTTTTCAGAGAAGTTCTCCAGGCACCCCACCTGGCCATATGTCACTTGGTCAAGGATGCAGAAGAAGGCAGTGCCACAGCCAGGCCTGGGTTCCAGATCTCATGCCCCGCGACATTGCAGAGTTGTAGCAGAGGGCAGCATTGGCTGGCAGAAACTCTTTTACTGGGGCTGATGTATGGGAAGGAAAGGCACCAGCTTGACTCTCCAAGCCCCAGCTGAGTTTGCAAGACTGGCTGTTAGGAAAATCTTTTTATTGGTAAAGGGAAGACCTTGCCTACAGACCTCCCTGAGGTGACAAGCAGCGCTTCCCCTACCCCCATTTTAACAGAGACACTTTTCAGACTAGAACCACAATTTAAAGGAAAATATGCTTGAGAGGAGGTTGTAGTTTTAAGAAATGTAAATGTCTGAAGGGCAGGAAATTCAAAGTAAAGGTTACACTTTAAAAAAACCCGTTCTTTGGAAGATACCAAGACTAATCTGAGGGGTGTCGAGAGACCTCGTTATTGCTTTTGAATGGGAGGAAGACTGAGGAGTTGCTGGAGCCACACTTCCAGCTTCTCCCTCAGAATGCATGGTGATTGTCCTGCATGAATGACACGTCTGCCGTAAGAACCCCACTGTAGGTAATATTGTTAATAAGCCATATTCGACATCTGCCAAAACAACTCAGGGCTCCAGTACTCAGCGAGTGTAACCGAAAAAACAAACTTAGAGTTTCTAAGCCAAACTTTTTTTACAATACGATGAGCTGACAACCATCCAGAACAGACTTATTCCATAAAAGTGATTGGCGTCGGATCATCTACACCCTCATTCTTAGAAAATTACTTCTCTGAATTGCCTCTTTCATTCCAGAGAAATTCTACACGGACGTGTAACTGCGTATGGGTCATTTCAATGGGTTGATGAAGGGGGATAAAAATCAGGCTTTTAATGGACCGTGATGCTTCATTCTTGAGTAGGGAAATGCCACATTCCCATTGATACTTCCAGTCTGAACCAGTTAACAGTTATGAGAGCCTCAACTTTTGGGTTTCTAGGTTCAGCTATGAAACCTTGATGTTGCATTAACAAAGGATTTTCTGTTTAATCCCCATGGCTGAATATCTGTTTTAAAGTCAGAAAAGAAACCAAAGTATCTTCTTTGGGGCTCTAGGAGGATGGAAGTTTTGCTCAGCTTCACAAAAAAAATCCCCTAGCTTCTGCTGTGCAATTTTATAGGAAATGATGTAACTAGCAACCAAAAGTAATGGCCCGATCCTCAGCTAATTCAGGTCAATGAAACCATACCAACAATGGATTTTATTCAGTGATTGTACTAGGCAAGCACAAGAATGAGTTTCAATGTATTTTTTCGAGAAACATTCCAGCAACTAATTGTCACAAAGAACTAATGACGTCCGCTGTTGGATGTCTTATTGTTCTGCCATTTTGGAGTCAACTACAGTCAGCTAACAGCTTATGAGTTGTTTTGAAAGAGGAAAAAGAAAGGTTTTTTTGGCAGCCAACTGGCTTTAAATTGAAAATAAGAGAGTGCCTTGAGCTCAGACTTCTGACACTATTGATATTTGGGCTGAGAACAGAGCACACTCCCAGAGGGAATTGGGGAAGTCCACAGAATCATAGAATACTAGAATTGGAAGAGCATCAAGTCCAGTCCCTGCGCTCATGACAAGACCAAATACCATATACATCATCCCCCTCAGATGCCTGCCCTTAAATATCTTCAATGATGGAGATTCCACAACCTCCCTAAGCAATTTATCCCACTGGTCAAGCACTCTGTTAGGAAGCTTTTCCTAAAACCCTACTTAAACTTCCCTTTGCTGCAATTTAAGTCCATTGCTTTGAGTTCATCTCTTCCCATTGCTCTAATAAATGCTGCAGTGCAAGTCTAGCAAAAGGTTTTGCTACTACAAAAGCTTCTGTGACGGCCAGACACATAGGACCTGGCTCCTTTACCTTTATCCCTCCAGCATAGCACCTCAATCTGCAGGGAGTGCCCCCGCCATACCAAATCTGTGGAGCTAATCACAACATAGGTTGCTACGCGCAGCTTGTCTGCATTACAGAATTTTGCACTGTTGTAAACAACTGATCCAAAATGCCTAACCTGGGTAGGGTAGATTGCTTTGAAGGTGCATTACAGCAGGAACTAGGATGACCAGCTGTGGTTGGAAGTATTTTGGAGGTTTCATCACATCACATGATCTTTAATTAGGGATTAATTTTTAGTTCTGACTCCAGGGCAGTGCTGGAGGGCTGGCAACCCTCACCCAGACACTGCACCTCCCCCACTCCATCATTTAACTTCATTGGGGTGAACACAAGCTCTCAAAGTGGGGGAAGAGTTTCAGCAACTGGAGCACACGCATTTAAAACGTTTGATTATGATGAAGGAAGCTCCACCTTACCTTTTTCCTTCCTCAGCTTCCAGGGCTCTTCAGTCCCCAGAGTAAGCTTGTTTAATTTACTCTGGTGGCCACTTATTCTACACATACCCCTTGGCTAAACCCTCTCCACTAGGGTGTAGCTGGCCATATAGTCTGTCTGCCTGTGCCAGGCAAAGATTTCTTTATGTCAGGAATGATCAGTTTATACCCAGTTATGGCCCTTTGGTGATGCCAGATGATGTGGATCAGGGCTCTGAGCATGACCATGACCTTCAGAGCAGATTGTCTCTGTTGGAGACTGATGTGTCCTGTTCTCCACTGCCACATTTTGAGCATGATCCTGATGCCTCCCTGGTGTGTGGACTGCAATGCTTTGTGTGAAATGGTGCTTATGAGACCCCGTGACAGGATGCACCACTCCCTACTAGGATGTCTGGGGAATAGCTCACAAGGGCTACGTCTACACGTGCCCCAAACTTCGAAATGGCCATGCAAATGGCCATTTCAAAGTTTACTAATGAAGCGCTGAAATGCATATTCAGCGCTTCATTAGCATGCGGGCGGCAGCGGCGCTTCGAAATTGACGCAGATTGCCGGCGCGCGTCTCGTTCAGATGGGGCTCCTTTTCGAAAGGACCCTGCCTACTTCGAAGTCCCCTTATAAGGCATGCTAATGAAGTGCTGAATATGCATTTCAGCGCTTCATTAGTAAACTTCGAAATGGCCATTTGCGTGGCCATTTCGAAGTTTGGGGCACGTGTAGACATGGCCAAGATCAACCCCCGCCTCCCCACAGTTACATGCCATCCTCTGCCTCTCTGCAGCTCACATCTCACTCCATGAGCTGCTGATGCTGCTTCTTGAGGTCTCCATATGGGGTTTCCCTTTCCCAGGTATCCCTTCTCCCTGGCAGGCTTAGGCTGTCTTACCTCTCACTGTCCCCTAGTGCCTCCCTCAGTGTCTGGTCAGGGAAACTGGGCCCATCTTTTACTCCAGGTTCTGGTTCAGGCCTGAGCCCTTTCCTGAGCTTCTGTCTCCTCCTTCCTTGGCTGGGTGTGCCAACTTCAGCACCGCCTGCTCCCAGGGAGAAACTGCGTGCCTTGTCTCTACAGCCTCCAAACCTCCCTCCTCATTCCCTGGGAGTGAACGCAGCCTTTGCCAGCAGCCCTCTGCCGGTTGCCAGCCACTGATGCATTATATGGACCCCTCTTCTTTCTGCTGGGCTCCATTTCCCCTTTCAGGGCTCCCGTGGGGGGCACACCCCAGAAGCAATCCTTGTAAAACTAACCCTTCCGCTCCTCCAAACCATTGTTTCATTCCTGGAGCCTCTGTATGTGAGATCTGCTCTCTCTCACTGCCACCTTCTGTGCTGGGCCACCCATGGCAAAGAGCTGACTCTCTCCCAATGCCCTACTGCTCAGGTTGGGTGCCAGCGAGGGCCAATCCCACAAGATCCCTCCATTCTGAGGCCTGAAATTGCCTGGAGTTCTCTATGACATAGGGTTCACCTCCCAGGCCCCTCTGCCCTGTGAAACCTTCTGCTGGAGCTGAGCTGAGGCTGCGGGGCAGGGAGGGGGCAGGGAGCCCCCTCAGACACAGGGAGTGCTCAGTTCAGTGACCACTGCAGGGTGCCGGAGCTCTGCCTGTTCCGTTCCAACACCACAGGCCCATGTTGCTGCAGCGCTCACTAGACAGGAAGTGTGATAGACTGTGCTTCAGAGCTTGCTATTTGTGTGTTGAGTGTCTTGGGGGTTGGGGGGAGTGAGCGCTGGGGGTATGTGTGTGCGGGTGCTTGTTGTGAAGTGTAGGTCATTTGAGAATCAGGTTGTGTTTGTGTATAGCGGGAGTGGAGGGACTGTCTGGGTGTGGTGACAGGTTGCTCGAGTGTACCTTAAGGAGTCATCTCTCTGAGGGCTGTCAGTGGGAAAGGAGGTGTGTTCTGTGGTCACTACCAAGGATGAGGAGTCAGGACTCCTGGCTTTTGTTCACTTTACTTGTGGAGTGAGCCAGTCACTTTATAACCTCTCTGGGCCATCTGTAACATGGGCCTCTTCCCTGCCTCGCAGTTGTGATGATTCAGGGAGCCCCTTGGGCAGAAGTCAAGGGAGAGGTGCAAAACTAGCCATGTTTTTTTCTGGGGGGAAGACGTCTGTGTGAGTGGCATGTGGGCAGACGAGTTGTGTATGCAGGAAGGGTGTATTTGCCTGTGGTATGACTGTGTTTGTGTGGTGGGGGAGGTTGTGTGTGAGACCCCCTATACACACAAAATTGCACTGGCTAAGCACCAGGCGTAATTTCTAACTCATTCAGTTAAGCTAGGGCAGCGTGCGTGCCTGTGGGTGCTTGTAAATCAGTTTACACCTGGCACTGGGTGTACATGGGGACCAGCTAACCCAGCGTACTAGTCTTAAACCCATATCAGCGTGCCCATGTGCCACTGTGGGCGTGTGTGTGCACGGGGGACACACACACAGATACATATCTTTGTGTAGCAATATGCACAGCTCAGTCCCCAGTGCAGCCTAGTGCTGCAGCCTCACACCTGATTCCTTCCCGCCCCCTCTCATCACCTTTACCGTCAGGAAGTGGACGTGGTTTGGGGCTTTTTATTCTCGGCCTCGCTAGCCATTTCGGCACTTCGGCGCTTAGTCTCACTTTGACAGGGCAAGCTAGATACAGCTTCCTGTGCTTACGGCGAAGAAACGACAGATCGCTAGGGAGCCCTTTGCACTCGCAGGACTGCCTGGGGCTCCGTCCCACAGCCATTCCCACCAGCCGTGCCATGCCCTGAACAGGAAAGGAAGCCCCTTTGCCACACCCCATCCTTCAGCATTCCAAGGCTGGCACCTGAGTTCCACCGGACACGCTGTTCCCGTCCCTGAGGGTCATCTCTGGCATGACTGCACAGCTAAGGAGGTCATCGCTTAGGAAGGTAATGGGTCGATGCCCAGCATTTCCCACGGGGGGGGGGAGGTGGTTGATCGGTGGAGCTTCTTGGAAGAAGTTTCAGTTTGATACATTGTTTTAGCTGTTGGCAAAGACTGATAATTTATTTCTCTCGCTCTCTCTCTGTCTCAGTGTGCCCCACGTCTTGTGCAAGGGGGGCTGTTGTCTGATCTCTTTCTCTGAACTGAAATATGATCATGTCCCATGGCAGTCCTCTGGCATGTTACCCCTTTGGGGTTTGCTCAAGAACCTATCTCACTTTGTACAAGAAACTTTGGGGCTCCTCTTTTGAGCAGAGAGAGGACTGTTCCCCTGGCCCTGAGCAGAATGGAGCAGTTCTATTGCCGGGGCAGCGTGGGGTGTGGGTGATGCCCTGTACTGTATGGATATGGAGAGCGAAGGCTCCTTCCAAAGCAGGACTGGGTGGGTATCCCTGGAGCCGTGTGTGGGGTGCGCTCAGGACTGTCCAAACATGGAGACTGGTGTGTGTGCGTGTGCATGTGTTGAAATTAGATCTACTGGACTTGAAATCCTTTCTGTGATCCTACTTTTCCCAGTACCATACAGGTTCTCCAGATTTGTCCATTCACCCCTACTTCCTTCACTAACTCTCCCGCTACAGCCAGGAGGCTCTCTGACCCCCACAGCTAAGTTACTACAACCGCCCTTGAATTCGCTAGTGTTTAAGGTTTAGAAAAAAAACCCTTCATAATGTGAACTGGGTGTGACTCCTGCAGTATGTCTGTCTGAGTCAGCAGCCTACCTGAAACAATAGCACTGAGTGGTGCGCTCTCAGATTCATTTTGAGAAGGCATTTGCTTTGTTATCAATTTCACTGCGAGTGTTGCTAACTGTTTCACTGCTGAGCAAGGCACACAAGGAAGGAGACAGTTCAGATTATGGAGGTAGATGCAGTCTGTTGAGTGGGATTTCATTTGGGCAAGAAGCCTGGGCAGCTTGGTGTGTAGGTGGTGCTCCTGTTGGAGGCAGACTTTAGACCTGTCACAGACTCCTGGTCACAGCACTAAGGGAGAAGATTGCTGCAGAAACCGCCTCTGCTGAGATGTGTGGAACTTTGCCCTTCTCACCTGTGCTGGGGGGGTGTTTCTCCTTCTGTTTTCCAGGGTGGACCCCTCCCATGCCCTGTAGGGATGAAGTCCTCTCCTTCCCGTCTGCTTTGCCTCTGGCTGTCCATCCTTCTGGGTGTTTCACTGGCATCAAGAACCATGCAGGGTAAGAAAGGGTTCTCCTTTGTCCCGGAAAGAGAATTAGGGCAGGTGGGGCAACATGTAAGACTGAGTTTAATTCTATGAGATGTGGGTTTGATGTGCAATTTGATGGTTGGTCCATGTCTCACAACAGGGCAGGAGGCACTAAAGCAAAGAAGCACAAGAACAACACGAAGTATAACTTCCTATGGGAGGCTTCCCATTGTGAGACATATGAGAAGTACTAAGAGCCATTGGTTTCCTCCTTTCTTGTTTAGAGATGTTCCTTAGATGTTCCTTCAGGGCACCAGGCAGTCTATGAAATGGACACTGCATGAAATGGTTGCTAATACTCAATGCCTTTCTTGGTAGGGTTGATGTAATAGAATCTTTTCCCTCTTTGCAGGACCCTCAAGTCTAACTTGTTTCTATGACTTGCGGGTGACAGTCTTTTGCACCTGGGCTCCAGACAGGAATCTCACAGAAGCACCATGCCAACTTCGCGCCATTTCTCCTGACGCTTCTAACAGGTACGTGGCTGAAATTATTTAGCAAAGCCCACGACTGTCGAGTTCGAATAGTCAAAATGGTGTCCTTTGATTCTGCACAAAGGGAACTAGTTACCTGGAGGTCTAACTCTAATACAAACATAGGGCCAGATCCTTAGCTGGTGTAACATGATCGATTGCAGTGGAGCTGCACAGATTGACACATGGTGAGGAGATGGCTTTCTGAGGCCACTACCCCCTCATGTCTCCCACTCCTAGGTTAGCTAAGACCTAGGCCAGCTACTGTAGTGTCTCTCCTCTTTTTAGTGGAAATTCAGCTTGGGTTCTTCTCCTCCTTTCTGTTTCTGTAATTGATTCACTTTCCAAAGAGCTCCACTCTGTGGGCTGTCCTATTTCCAGGCCTTAGAGTAAGGATGTTAATAACAAGACTGGGGTCTTATACTGTTCTGCTTTTTTCTCTCTAACAGGGATGCAGCAAGGCATTGTACATTACCTGTCACACAACCCAGGAGATGTGAGCTAGTCTACAATGAAGTCTCTGATGTAGGTAACCCAATTGAAATGTAGTGGCTAATAAAAGGACTAGGGCGTGATTTGTTTATGGCTTGTCACTCCAAGAACAGAGACACACAGGAGTGCTGCTATAAGATTACTTTAGTTCCTGCTTCTAGACGTCTGACTAGGAGTAGGGTTAATACGCTGGCCTGGACATAGTCAATAACCAGTCACTGTCCAGCCAATGTGTTGCTGTCCCCAGGAGGTGTCACCCTGCTTTTACAGTGTATTTACCGCCCTTGCTTAGCTTGCCAGTCACACCCCTTCACAAACTAGGCAGTTCCCATTGCCTGTTTCCATGGGTCAACCCAAAGCCCTACAGCGTGAGGTCCCAGGAGAGTTACAGGGCTCAGAGTGTTATGTTGTGCAGGTTGACATAGGTTTCCTGAGTGCTGATTCTAGGTGTACTGACAGGGTGATGCTCTCTGAGGCTGCACTGTTGTAATGTAAATGCAGAAAAACTGTCATGCAAGCTGATCATTGGATCCTGCAGGACAGGGAGAACCTAACAAGCAGCCCCGTCTCACTACCTAGATTCAATATGTTTTGCGCCCACCCCTTGCAGAAGAAGGGAGAATGTGCACTGAATAATTAAATCACAGAATCCCCATGCCTCAGTTTCCCCAATGGGGCTAAATTAATGATGGCCCAGCTTATTAACATGTGCAAAACACTTCAGGATCCTTAGGATTCGAGGTGCAAAGGTCGTGCATTATCACAACCTGTGGTGAGGGAGGCCTTAGGAGTGTAACTATGCATAGGAGACTGTTAATGCATATAGCAAATTTCCCTGCAGTTTCAGGCCTTCACCATTGCAAACTCACTTATCCTGAATGTGTCCTGCCATATTGGGAAAAAATGGACAACTGTGATGCAACAGCAGAAATTCAGACCGATGGACAACAGTGAGTGTTGACCGGTGTTTGATCTCCCAAGTCTGCAGTGCCTGGTTAGATCTATCTGTTGGGCCAGCATGTCCTAAATGAGTAGCCTTCTGTTAACCCTATGCGCGATCTTCCCCCTGGAGGACCATGTCTGCCCATGGTGCCACATAACAGAGAGCCAGGGAGCAACCTGCTATTGTAGACTTTGCTTTTGTTTCCCACGGTGTGTCCCAGCACCTCCCACCCTCCTCTCTCCCCAGTCCAGCTGAGAGCACCCGACAACCTCCGAGTGGTAAACACCAGTGATTCCAGCTGCAACTTAACGTGGAGAGTCCCTGTTTCCTCTCACTACTTAGAAAACAAACGGGAATTTGAAGTGCAGTACAGAGATCGCAGAGAGCCCTGGGAGGTGAGTGCAGGATCTCAGACTCACTTCTCCCGCTGACAGGCCTCGGGCCTGTAACTTGTGGAGGCGGATAGAGCTGCCTTACTGCACAGAACCTGCCCTGTTGCTTGTGTTCTAGACCCTTCCATGGATGGTCGCAATGCCATCTCCGCCCAGGAGGCCAAAGGGGGCAACAAGTCCTACTTGAGCTTTGTCAGTACCATAAGCTGCCAGCTCTGCTCGGATGGGACAGCAAAGAGACAGTCTGGGCCCTGAGTGGGAGAACACAGCAATCACTCTGTAACTTTGACTCTATCCCAGACTGCCAAGCTGCTCCCTATCAAGCAGGACCAGGAATGGGTGAGGATTGAGAACCTGTCGCCTGACACAGAGTATGAGGCGAAAGTTCATGTGCAGCCAAAGGAACATGGCGTGTGGAGCAACTGGAGCAAGACGCTAGTGTGGAGGACCGATCCTAGTGGTGTGGCACCTGGGGCTGAGCTTTGGCATACAGGTAAGCCCACTGAGAGGTGGACAGAGGCCACGGCTTGTTGACAGGTGCGGGGAGAGCAAGGTTTGGAGTTCTGTGGGAGCAGGAAAAGTAGGGGACCGTAGGTTGCACAAATCAAAGAACAACAGAATGATTAGAAATAGGCTGAGAGGGCACTTTCCTGTAATCCTAGACCCAGATCAGTTGAGCAGGGCCTACTGGTACAGAGGCCAAGAGCCCCCGGTGAAAGCCTGCCAGGTTTCCAGACACAGACTCTACTGGGGGCTCCCTTGCTTAGGGCGGCAGAGCCACTCCCTGATTTGTAGAGCAAGAGGCTAGGGGATATTTTCAACAGGGTGTCTATAAGTAAGGAGCCCAAGTCCCATTTTCAGACATGACTTGGGATCTCAGTAGCTTAAGGCTCACTGAAATTCAGTGGGACCTGGGTTCTGAGGTGCCATGGGGCCAGATGTGACCTGTTTTAGGTGTCTACTATGTATTGAAAGCAGTGAGAGCTGGCTGCCTAATCAGCTTCTGCAAAGAGTTACCCAAGCACAGCCTAGGGATGCCAATTTTGTAGTAGCAGAAAACATAACACCCTTGCCCTACCTCCTACCCTGCCCTGTCCTTGCTCCTCCTCTGAGACCCCGTCCCCACTACTTCCATCCCCCTCCCTCCGTCACTCATTCTTCCTGACCCTCGTTCCCTTGTTCATTTTCACTAGGCTGGGGCATGGACTGGGGTGCAGCAGGAGATGAGTGCTCTGTCTGGGGGTTCAGGCTCTTAGGAACAGCATGAAGATTTTGGGGTGCAGGAGAGGACTCTGAGCTAAAGGGTAGGCTGAGAGCTTTGAAAGGTGGGAGAGGGCTCTGGGTGGAGGCAGGAATTTGGGGTGTGAGGGCTATGGACTCTGGGCTCAGTGGGGGACCAGAATATGAGGGTTTGAGGATGTGGGGGGGGACTCCAGGCTTGGGCAGAGGGTTGCCCTGCGTGAGGGAGGTGTGTTTCAGCTGGGCTTGTGGGCTCTGGGGTAGGGATGAGGAGTTTGGGGTACAGACAGGGGCTCCAGGCTGGAGGAGAGGGGAGGGGTTCAGAGGGTGGGAAGAAGTGCAGGACTGGGGCAGGGGTGCAGGAGGCAGACAGCTGGGATGCAGGAGTGCTTTAGGCCATGGGCTCTGGGTGGTGCCAACCTTGGGAGGCTCCCAGGAAGTGGCCAGTAAGTTCCTCTGGTTCATAGGGCAGCCCATAGGCTGTGCACAGTATTCCATCTTGCAAGTCTCACCCTGCAGCTTCCATTGGGTGTGGTTCCTGGACAGTCAGGGCTGTGGAGTCAGCGCTTGGAGAGGGGCCTTGCACAGAGCCCCTGTGGCGGCCCTTCAGCCTAGGAACCAGAGGGACATGCAGGCTGCTTCCTGGGAGCTGTGCGGAACTGGAATGGACTTTTCAGAGCCTGGTTAGCAGTGCTGACCAGAGCCAGCACAGTCCCCCTTCAACAAGGTGCTCTGGTCAAAAACCAGAGACCTGGCAATTCTAGGAGTCCCACGTGGGCAGTGCAGAGCAGGGCTCTGGGTCACCCAGCCAGAAACCTTCATAACCTGAAGCCTGGGCAAATACCATCTGCAGCAGGAGTGTCTGGTGAGTCCTCAGCTCCTTTCAGTTTTAATTTCTGCATAAGACGTAGGCAGATGATGGGTTCCCCCCACGAGCCAGGTGGTGATATAAACTGCGCAGCTATGTTTAGAAGGAGTGGGGAGTTGCGTGGCAAGCAAACTTTGCTGACATATGATGTCAGCAAAAAGGATCCAGCTGCAACCAGTAGTTGTGGCAACTGGGAGTCAGTTACCAGAGGCAGAGGAAACCAAGAGATTTTAGGCCTTGTCTACCCGAACGTTTTGTTGACAAAAGTCAGCTTCCACTGACAAAACATTGGAGACATACACGCTACAATACTGCTTCCACCGACAAAGCTTTCCTGCTCTGCCGACAATATAAAAACACATCAATGAGTGGCAAAGATAAACCAGCGAAGTGTCGGTGTAGATGCTATACTTTGTTATGTCACTGTAAATGGCTTCCAGGAGGTGTCCCACAATGTCCAGCCTCATCGCTCCGGTCAGCAGTTCAAACTCCGCTGCCCTGCAACCGAGTGCACAGGCATCCACTCCATCCCTTCAAAGGGCTGGGGATTTTTGAAATTCCACTTCCTGTTTGTTTTGATGTGGACAGTTCACATTGTAGCTTCCCAGCTGATCCCGGTGGCTCCATGCAGCAAACGCTCTCCCACTTGGAGCACACTGGAGTTGTTGGAGCTGCTGGGTCTGTGGGGAGAGGAGGCTGCGAGGCCCCAGCTCCACTCCAGCCGTCAGAACTTTGATATCTAAGGTCAGATTTCTAATGGCATGCTGGAGAAGTGGTCCAAAGGGGATACGCAGCAGTACTGTGGGACAATCTGGTACCAGCAGGCGAGGGAGTGAAACTGTTGCCCTGGTGCTGCACTGATGATCTGCTACTTCATTCTGGAGCTGAACACCATCCTGGGAGGTGGCCCCCGACTTCCAACACCAACAGCCCTCTGGATTCTTTTGGGGGAGGAGGGCTGGAGATAGTAGACTCCATCCTGAGGGCAAATTGAAGGACAAGGATGGGGAGCTGGAGGACGAGATGGGAAAGGCAACTGGGTCATACAGTTCCATGGTGAGCCAAGGCCTCTTCTTGACATTGGATGGTTCAAGCCAGTCCCAGCGCTCCTTCACAGGCCTGCGTGATGGAGGAGAGGAGAGCTCTGGTAAGCGATCTGTCTGAGTTGATGCTGCTCAGTTACATGGGTGAGAATTGTCCTTATGCTGTAAGGGGGCAAGCGGTAGCACTAAGCAAGACTAGCTGTGTCTCCATGTGCTTCACATTCCTGTGTACAACTATGCCATGGGGTGGAATGATATGTTAATTTACACCCAGATTTCACAGGAATCCTCCAATGAGCTCTCTAGGAACCTTGCCTGAAGGCACTTGCCAGTCCTCTGCCAAAGGTTCCTTAGCAGAGCTGCTTGGTTCCTTCCCCTCTTGTAGGAAATTTTCCTGCATCAATTGACAATCGCTCGTGTAGGGACCAAAGTGGTCCACAGCTGAGCAGCATAAAGTCCTGGTTTGAAGGCACACACGGTCATGAGATGCTCCCTTGTATCCTTGTGTACCCTCAGGAGAGAGAGATTGACCCCTGCCTGTTGAAAATCATGGCAGAATTTGCAATTGTTCCCTATTTGGTTGAAGCAATACTCTTAAAACACCACAAAGTCCCTTTCCCCCAACTTGATCACACACACACACACACACCCCCTCTCTGGGCTGCACTCACCACCTCTAGGGCCTTCGCTGAGCTCTGTGCTTGCCAAGGGACAGGATTAAAATGTGCATTTTACCTTGCAATTTGATTCTGTGAGTGCACTAACCCTCATGCTTCTGTTTATTGTTTCTTGTGGTTCTGCAGATGTGGCCTTCGGGGAAACCCCCTACACACTGGTGCAGGAGGACGTGTTCTGGGAGGTGATACAATCCAGTGATGCCACAAAACAAAAGCAAGAGGCACAGAGAGAGACAATTCATTGGAATTTTAAGGCAGGAGAGAAAGGACCTCCAGGAGCGAGCTTTAATGAGCCAGAAGTGGATGATAGAAGCAATGCAGGAGCAAACAGAGATGATGAAGTCCCTAATCGTTTTGCAGGCAGAATGCATGTGTGCCTGCCTCCTCTCTTTCCCCCAGTAGCCCATACAGAATTGCTTGCCATGCCCTCCTCTAATTCCTTCTACACATTCGTTGCATCTTCCTGGCCTGACACAGTACTTGGTTCATTCCATCCCTTCAGACCACTTCCAACTGGCAGCTGGAGACATACAGATGTGAAAACGTACATCAGGAGACTGCCCTTCCCTGTTATCTCCCTTTCCACTGGACATTTTGTGTATGCTGTTAATTGCTGTGTAATAAAAAACACTCTCGGAAAGCTAATCAATCCTTATGTGTCTCCCACACATGGTGGTTGATGGTGGAACTAATATACAGTGGCAACTGGCAAATTTGCAGACTACAAATCACGGACAGGAACATTTGAGGGTTTGTACATGTCTTGCAACAGGACAGGAGAAGCTAAAGCAAAAGAGCACAAGCACCGTATAATAGTGAAGGTCCTGTCTGAGGGATTTCATTTGGGGGAATGAGGCCTTAGGTTTCCTCCATTCTTGTCTGGAGATGTCCCTTAGAAGTTGCTTCAGGGCACCAGCCAGTGTGTGAAATGGACACAGCATGGAATGAGCATTAATGCTTAATGCCTTTGTTGACAGGGTTGATATAATGGAATCTTTTCTCTGTTTGCAGGACTTTCAAATCTAACTTGTTTTTACGACTCACGGGCGATGATCTTTTGCACCTGGGCTCCAGACAGGAGTCTCACAGAAGCACAATGCCGTCTTCATGCCATTTCTCCTCAGACTTCTTATGCGTAGGTGGCTGAAATTATTTATCAAAGCTAACAGCTGTCCAGCTCTAATTGTCATCATGGCATTCTTTGACTCTACCCAAAAGGAACTATTTACTTGGAGGTCTAACTCTAATGGAGACATAAGGCCAGATCCTCAGCTGGTGTAATGTGATTGCAGTGGAGTGGCGCAGATTGACGCATGGTGAGGGGAGGGCTCTCTGAGGCTGCTTCCCCCTCATATCTCCCACCCCCTGGGTTAGCTAAGACCTAGGCCAGCTACTCAAGTATTTCTCCTCATTTCAGTGGAAATCCAGCTTGGGTTCTTCTTCTCCTTTCTGTTGCTGTAACTGATTCATTTTCCAAAGAGCTCCAGGCTGTGGGCTGTCTTATTCCCAGGCCTTAGAGTAAGGGCACTCATAATTGGACTGAAACCTTACATGATTTTTACGTTAATCACTGGACTCCTCTCCGGAAGGGAAGAGTTCCCTGATAACTCTTCCAGCTCAGGCAGCAACATGCGCCACTGTCTGAATCAAATAGTCTTTCCCCTAGCATAATATCTATTAGTCTTCCCACCCTCATAGGTCCACCATGTTGCCTTTCCCTTTCACCTCCATTACCTGGTCTCCACTCTGCAGTGGTGGCTGGTGGAGGCCCTGTAGTCTCTAGCTTTGGGGTTGTTGGTCAGGTGAGGCACCAGCCTCCCTTTTGGTGGATAGACGGATGCTCATTTGAGGAATAGATTTGCTCTGGTTCTTGCGCTTGTTGGGTCTCCACTGACTGCTGGTGGCTGCTGTGAGATGGCCTGGGCCTGTCTACCCCCGTGTGGCTGATGTGCAGGGTAGGAAGCGGAGCAGGTTTCCATTGCTTGGGGATGGTGAGTCCAAGCAAATGATCATCACCATTGATAACCGTGGGCTCAGCTCCCGTTGGTGTCTGATGCCTCTCTCGCTATTTCCTGCCATCTTTCCCTGTCCAGGGCGGAGTGGCTTAGTTTCTGTAGACTAGTTGCGCACCAATCTGCTATATCATTTCTCCAGTCTCTGGGGGTCTGCCTCGCCTATTCGAACCACCCATTGCGCTGAATATCAGGGTCTTGATTTTTCTTTCGTCGTTCATTCTGCATCCAAGCAAATGGCTTACCAGTATTAGGTCTTCAAACTCTGAGGTGGGCAGGAACTAAGCAGGCCAGCACTGGCTGGGAGAGAGGCAGAGGGCAGTGGCTATAAGACTCCCAATGAGCAGTGTAATGCCATCTCCCCTGCTGTAGTGTTTAGTGGGGACAAGGGGAGAGACAATGTGGTTCATCTTCTCGGTGCTCCCAGCGGCAGTGGGCAGAGAGGTAGGAGGCAGTTTCTCTTACAGCAGATGCCGCAGTGGTGCTGGGCCCTCCCCAGGGGCAGAGGGCCTAAACTAGAGGAGGTGGCTGGCAGGGTTTTGCCTGTGAGGATGCCAGAACGCTGCAACATATCCCGCTGCTTGGCCCATAAGATTTGTAATCTGATGACTTTCTGGACACATGGCCAAAGATGTCTTTCTGAAAAGGGTTTTGGAGGAGGCGGGCTCCCTGCATGAGCAAAGGGACTCTGTAGCTGACTGGCTGAGTTCCTGTTCTCTTGAGTAGTTTATGCTGCTGGGATTTTGGGGTACTGCGGTAGCAGGGATGTCAGGGTGAATAGAGCCTTGGATGATGGCCATTCTAAAGAAATAATTACATGCACACCAGGCCCTGCAGCTCAGCTCTGTTCTGGTTTTCTTTCTCACAGGCCTCCAGCAAGGCATTGTGACTTACCTGTCACAAAACCCAGGAGATGTGAGCTAGTCTACAGTGAAGAAACTGATGTAGGTAACCCAGCTGAAATGAAGTGTCTAATAAAAGGACCAGGGCGTGATTTGTTTATGGGTTGTCACTCTAAGAACAGACTTCTAGACTCCTGACTAGGAGTAGGGATAATACCTTGCCCAGACATAGGTCAGTAACCAGTCACTGTCCAGCCAATCTGTTGCTATCCCCAGGAGGTGTCACCCTGCTTTTACAGTGTATTTACCTCCCTTGCTTGGCTTGCCAGTCACAGCCCATCACAAACTAGGCAGTTCCCATTGCCTGTTTCCATGGGTCAACCCAAAGCCCTACAGCGTGAGGTCCCAGGAGAGATACAGGGCTCAGAGTGTTATGTCACACAGATCAACATAGGCTTCCTGAGTGCTGATTCTGTGCACTGACAGGGTGATGCTCTCTGAGGCTGCACTGTTGTGATGTAAATGTAGAAAAACTGTCACATGCAACCTGAACATTGGATCCTGCAGGACAGGGAGAACCTAACGAGCAGCCCCTGTCCCACTACCCAGATTCAATACATTTTGTGCCCACCCCTTGCAGAAGAAGGGAGAATGTGCACTGAATAATTAAATCACAGAATCCCCGTGCCTCAGTTTCCCCAAATGGGGCTAAATTAACAACGCCCAGCTTATAAACATGTGCTCAGCCCTTTGAGGTCCTTAGGAAGGGAGGTGCAAAGGTCTTGCATTATCACAACCTGTGCTGATAGAGACCTTGAGAGGTGAGCAATACATAGTGGAGGGATTGTTAATGCTAGTAGCACATTTCCCTGCAGTTTCAGGCCTTCACCGTTGCACACTTACTTAGCCTGAATGTGTCCTGCCAAATTGGGAAAAAATGGACAACTGTGATGCAACAGCAGAAATTCAGACCGATGGACAACAGTGAGTATTGACCAGTGTTTGGTCTACCAAGTCTGCAGTGCGTGGTTAGATTTGTCCCCTGGGCCAGCACATCCTTGCTGAGTAGTCTTGTATTTACTCTGATGCCCCAAGACCTTCCCCCTGGAGGACCATGTCTGCCCATGGTGCCACATAACAGAGAGCCGGGGAGCATCCTGCTATTGTAGCCTTGGCTTTTGTTTCCCACGGTGTGTCCCAGCACCTCCCACCCTCCTCTCTCCCCAGTCCAGCTGAGAGCACCCGACAACCTCCGAGTGGTAAACACCAGTGATTCCAGCTGCAACTTAACGTGGAGAGTCCCTGTTTCCTCTCACTACTTAGAAAACAAACGGGAATTTGAAGTGCAGTACAGAGATCGCAGAGAGCCCTGGGAGGTGAGTGCAGGATCTCAGACTCACTTCTCCCGCTGACAGGCCTCGGGCCTGTAACTTGTGGAGGCGGATAGAGCTGCCTTACTGCACAGAACCTGCCCTGTTGCTTGTGTTCTAGACCCTTCCATGGATGGTCGCAATGCCATCTCCGCCCAGGAGGCCAAAGGGGGCAACAAGTCCTACTTGAGCTTTGTCAGTACCATAAGCTGCCAGCTCTGCTCGGATGGGACAGCAAAGAGACAGTCTGGGCCCTGAGTGGGAGAACACAGCAATCACTCTGTAACTTTGACTCTATCCCAGACTGCCAAGCTGCTCCCTATCAAGCAGGACCAGGAATGGGTGAGGATTGAGAACCTGTCGCCTGACACAGAGTATGAGGCGAAAGTTCATGTGCAGCCAAAGGAACATGGCGTGTGGAGCAACTGGAGCAAGACGCTAGTGTGGAGGACCGATCCTAGTGGTGTGGCACCTGGGGCTGAGCTTGCATATGCAGGTAAGCCGACAGAGTTTGGCAGAGGCCAAGGCTTGGAGGTAGGTTAATACAGAGCAGGGACAGCCACAATCCAAATGGTCCTCCAGCAAGGGGGCTCTTCACTCCCCCACTCCATTTGCTAAGCTTTTGAATACCTTATTTGTGTTGTACTTGTCGGCCATATGGCGACTTTGATCCATGATTCGCATGTTTGTTTTATCCCTGTCATATAAAAGGATCAGTCAGCCCCCTACTGCTTTTAAACGTGTATCTATTCATTTAAATATGGGGAAATAATATTTTGTCTCAGCTTATAGAAACTTCTCTGTTTTAAGCATAACCGAAATGTACTTACATCAAGCAATTGAACTGAGCAATAGCAGTGATGGATCAATATTAAATAGTATTAAGTAGGTGACAGCCTTAGAAGATTAACCCTAGTCTTCAGGTTCAAAAGAAGTAAGAATATTTCTTGTGCAGTGTTGCATACATAGCAGTTCAATTGATGTCTCCGGTGTCTCATTAAATGTGTTCTGCATTAGCTGCTACTTACAATTTTCAAGACTTAAAGCGGAAGGATGCTTTCTCAATTACGCAATAAAACAATGTTCAAAATATTGCAGCAGAGCTCTCACTTTGCTTCACTTAAGGCTTACATCTGACTGACTGGCAATGCCCTGCCCCTTATATACCCAGGAGGGCATGGCAGGCAACGTTGTAGAAGGTTCCAGAAAAATGTAGTTCTTAGAAGGTTTATAATGTTCCATGAGATTCTACAAAGCTCCAGGACATGCTAGGAGATTATTTGAAAAATGAATCAACATACAGAATACCTGAAACATGCTACTTCAAATGTTCTATTTTCCCGTTTGTTGCTAACAACAAAAATCACTTCTTGAGTCCAGTGCCAGCACTCTTAAGTGGCCACCTGGGTCACCTACCTCTGAATCTGACCCTGGGAGAGAAGCACAGTAGAAAAGGGAGAACAAGCCTTGGTATTATGTGGGAGCAGAAAAAGTTGGGGAAAGGACAGGAGCAGAAATTAGAGGATAAGGTCTGGAAATAGGTTGAGAGGAGCCTTTCCTGCAATCCTAGACTCTGATCAGGGCTACGTCTACACGTGCAGCCAACATCGAAATAGTCTATTTCGATGAATAACGTCTACACGTCCTCCAGGGCCGGCAACGTCAATGTTCAACTTCGACGTTGCTCAGCCCAACATCGAAATAGGCGCAGCGAGGGAACGTCTACACGTCAAAGTAGCACACATCGAAATAGGGATGCCAGGCACAGCTGCAGACAGGGTCACAGGGCGGACTCAACAGCAAGCCGCTCCCTTAAAGGGCCCCTCCCAGACACAGTTGCACTAAACAACACAAGATACACAGAGCCGACAACTGGTTGCAGACCCTGTGCCTGCAGCATAGATCCCCAGCTGCCGCAGAAGCAGCCAGAAGCCCTGGGCTAAGGGCTGCTGCCCACGGTGACCATAGAGCCCCGCAGGGGCTGGAGAGAGAGCATCTCTCAACCCCCCAGCTGATGGCCGCCATGGAGGACCCGGCAATTTCGACGTTGCGGGACGCGGATCGTCTACACGGTCCCTAATTCGACGTTGAACGTTGAAGTAGGGCACTATTCCTATCTCCTCATGAGGTTAGCGACTTCGACGTCTCGCCGCCTAACGTCGAAGTTAACTTCGAAATAGCGCCCGACGCGTGTAGACGCGACAGGCACTATTTCGAAGTTGGTGCCGCTACTTCGAAGTAGCGTGCACGTGTAGACGCAGCTCAGGTGAGCAGGGCCTACTGGTCCAGAGGCCATGTGCCCCAGAGGGAACACCTGGCCCCGTTGAAGTCAATGAGAGTTTTGTCATTGATTTCAGTGGGCCAGGATTCCAGTTGCAGATTGCACTGGGGGCTCCCTCGCTGAGAGCAGCAGAACGGCTTCCTGACCTGTGGAGCAAGAGGCCAGGGGAACATTTTCAACAAGGCACCTGTAACTTAGGAGCCCAAGTCCCATTTTCAAATGTAACTCGGACACTTTAGAGCTTTAGGTGCACTAAAAATCAGTGGGACCTCGGCTCCAAAGGGCCATGGGGCTAGAGGCTGAAATGCCCTTAGGTGTTTAATGCGTACTAAACTCAGTGGGAGTTAGCTGCCTAAAGAGTTGTTACCCTAGGATGCTCTCATGGGCAGTGTAGAGCAGGTGTCCAGGCCAGTCAGAAGCCTGTGCAGCTTGTAGCCTTGGCAACTACCTTCTCCAACAGGGTGTCTGGTGAGTCCTCAGCTACTTTCAGTTTTGGTTACTTCACAGGAAACAGGCAGCTGGAGGGTTCCCCCCACCACCAACACATGCATACATTGAGTGGAGGGGGAGGTGTTATAAGCATAGCAGCTATGTTTAGAAGGGACACGGTGTTGCTGTGGCGATCAAGTTTGACAGCATATGATGTCAGCAAAAAGAATCTAGCTATAACCAGTTGCCTTGGCAACTGGGAGTCAAAGTTACCAGTGACAGAGGAAACAAAGGGATCTTAGGAACTTCTCAAGGGCATGAGAGAGAAATTTCTGCAAAGGTGTCCAGCTGTTTTCCTTTGCTCACCCTCTTCTCTCCTCTGTGTCTCCCCCATCCCAGGGGTGTGGGAGGGCATGCGCAGGTTCAAGACGAGGTGTGCAGGTAGAGGGGACATAAGATAAAGATTAAAGGGTGTGGGCAGGACAGAGCTCCGATGGGCTTGTACCACTGTGTTCACAAGAGAACAGTAGGAGACAGTATGTTAGGGATGAAGTGCAAGGTCATTGGGTTGTGTGGCTGTCCAGGACAATAACAGCAGAGGGAGGCTGCAGGTGAGCGGTGAGGTGCATTGGCAAGGCTGTTCAGGCACTCAGATCTGTTCCTGTTGCCAAAGGCATGCCTCATGTGGTCAGTCGTCCACTTGGCTGACCTGGATCTCAAGCCTGGATCTTATGAAGTTCCCACCTCTGTTCTGGCTGACCCTTTCTGGTAACTCTTTCTTTCCTCTTGCAGGCCTTCCCCTGGAAGACCTCCAGCTTAAAATGCCCATCATTGTAGGAACCATGTGCACTATCTTCCTCCTCCTCCTCCTCTTCTTGATCATCAACTCACAGCCACGGAAATGGTAAAAAGGACTTACATGGTCCTCTTTGGTCTCATCCCAGAGTTACTCTTTCTGCCTGCGTTCTCTGTCTCTCAGACAAGGCTGCTCCTGGGAGGCCAGAGTCCCTTCGTCTGATTTGCATCCAAGTCATTCTAAGTGCTATGGGAGTTGTCCTGTCGAATGCCCTGACCATGAGGGAATTAAGCTTTGTACCATGACACTGGGACACAGTGTGATGTCATAGCTGCACCAAGCTCAAAATAGCTACAGGACACTTTCTCTCTGGGACAGATTGTAAAGGAATTTCAGCACTTAAATCACAATGAGACCCATAGAAGTCAGGCACCTAACTACCTGTAGCTGAAATTTACTTTTGTAGGGAAGAACCCAAATGAGGCCTATGCACTTTTTAATCTCTCACAACATGGCTAAACTGAGACATGGGCAGGGCTGAGACTGCATGCAGACCTGGGATGCTGATCTAAACCTCTTCCTTCCCATCATTGCTGCCCTAATATTCTTCTGAATCTATGCTGACTGTGCTGCACAAAGGTCCCCCGGTACAATTATGGAGGAAATAGCCTGGCCAGCATCACAGAGATTGAAAGTGGTTTCAGATGTAGTCACCCCATCTCAGAAACCGACACAGCAGACTAGAAGAGGCACAGGGAGAAGCAATCCACCTATCAGAGAGGGGAGGTGCTCCCATAGAAAGATTGCTTACACAGTGGGGAGTATTTCATTTGCAAAGGAAGAGAGACTTTAGGAGTATATAAAATGACTATGGGAACAGACATCAACTGGCCTCTCCTGTTCACCCTGTGTCATAATGCCAGGGCGAAGGAGCACTCCATTTACAACGTATAAATATAGCAAGCCCTCTTCTCTCAGTTGTACAGTTAACCCATGGAACTCAGTGATGCAGGATAATGCTGTGCAGAAACGGGTGGGATGTGCAGGAATGAAAATAGCATCTGCAGCGACACTTGCTAGTGTAAATGTACAAGGACTATCACATCCTCCTGCTTCAGAGAATGGGCTGATGGGGCTGAAGAGGAAATTCCCTAGCGGTAGATTATTGCACAGTAAAGGTGCAACAGGAGACCTTTAGGCATCTGAAGGGTTTTTGTGTTGACCACCTTCAGAGACAGGAAAGCCGAGTGGATGCCTTTCCTCTGGTATGGTCTGGCAATACCTGTGTCCCAGTGTAGCTTGTTATGTCATGAGTCTGTAAGGCATTGTGAAGGGGCGCTGCAGTGTTAATGGCATACATAATTGCTATGCTGCAGCCAATGACAAGGCGCAGAGATGGGGTGTTGCCATTCCATGGCAGCAATGCAATCTTTGCATTTCTGGTATGGCAACCAAGTGCGGCACCATCAGCCTACGGCGACCAGGTCTTGGAAACCATGGTAGCAGTTTGGACCACAGATGGTGATCCTCCCTGCTTGGCAGCTAATGAAAGGGACAGACAGGCCTGGGCAACTGGGAGAGGGAGGCAAGCATGTTGGTGAATGGCGACATTCTCAGCTCTGGGGTTAGGGCTGAGGGAAATAGCTTTTGTTGTGGTCTCATCTCTCTCAGTCTCTGTGTCCCCAGCCCACTAAGCCCATTGGGAAGTGCAGAGATTTTTCTCAGGCTGCTGGTTGGGCAGGAGGGGAATAATGAGCCCTGGGGCTCCATTACACCAGTGTAACTCCATTGACTTTAGTGCAGTTACTCTTCATTTACACTTGGTCCAGTGAGCAGAAAGTCAGAACCCCTGGAGCGCCAGAGGTCTCCACATCACATTCACTTTCTCCTTCTCTCTCTCTCTGTGAAGGTTTAAGAAGTTGCTGAGGATTTACATTCCAGACCCAGACAAGTTCTTTCCCCCGCTGAGCACTGTGCACAGAGGAGATGTTCAGGTATGGGGACAAGGGAAAGGAGGGGTGTTTGGGGGAGGGTGTCGGAGAAGAAGGAGCAGGGGAGGACTGGCTAAGTGCCTCACACTGCAGATGGATGGGAAGGACGTTGGGGAATCAGCTCGTTGGTAAGAGTGTATCACTGGCCCCTCCACTGCTGGCTGCTGGGGGATTTACTTCAGTTTTATTTCTGACCTTTTAAAGCTCCCATTTGGCTGCTGCATCTCTAAGTACAGAACTGAGAAAATGCAAACCACCAAATCTCAGTGCCCTGCTCTGCTGACCGGAGGGGTTGAGGGAGCGCTCAGGAGTACAGGACAGCTCAAGGCTATCAGAGTCCATCCCACTCTGTTTCTGTGCCTTCGTCTTCACTTACTCTAGTCCCTCCTCTGGCCAGTCATCATTTCCTCCCTCTCTCCTCCACCCTTCAGCTCCTTTCTCTTTCTCTTCCGTGCTCTCTTTCATCTTCCCTGTATCCCTTTCTTCTTCCTTCTCCTTATGGAAATCACACAGAGTAGACTCTTGAGGAAGCTCCTTATTTTAAACTGTCTCAGAGCGCAGGGAGGGATCCTCGGGGACCTATTCCTTATGGAGATCCCAGAGGAGCAATGATTAAGGCGTGTATTCTGGATGGGAGGTGTCAGGCCTGTGTCCACCATAGACATGCTGGAAGAGAGATCCTGGGCCTTGTGTCTTTACAGTGAGAGCGTTATGGCTTCTGCTTTGAATGTAACAATATCTTTTCAGAAATAACAAGAAGTCTTGTGGCACCTTAAAGACAAACAGAAATTTTGGAGCATAAGCTTTCGTGGGCAAAGACCTGCTTCGTCAGATCTGCCCACGGAAGCTTATGCTCCAAAATATCTTAGTCTATAAGGTGCCACAGGACTTCTTCTTGGTTTTGAAGATACAGACTAACATGGCTACCTCTGTGATAATATCTTTTGTGTCCCTCCTTCCTTTTCAGAAGTGGCTCTCCTCACCATTTTCCACGTCTCTCTTCAGTGTGAGCAGCTTCTCCCCAGAGATCTCCCAGCTAGAGATAATTCAGAAGGAGACCCAGGAATCCCAGCTCCTCCTTCCCAAGGCCTTTCTCACCCCCAGTGCCCCCGCAGAAATGAGTGGGCAATCACTGTCCAGCTGCTTCACCAACCAAGGCTACTTCTTTTTCCACCTCCCTGATGCCTGTGACATTGAGCCCTGCCAGGTGTATTTCACCAATGAGTCCTTTGTCCGGAAGACCAGTGGCAGTGAAGATGGCGATTCCTATGGTGCACTCTCCTCCCCAGATCTCTGCATGATGGAAGATGACCTGTCACAATTCTCCTCCAAATTCCTTCATTATATCGAAGGGAATCAAGGTTTCCAGAACAGTTCCTTTGCCGGAGAGACACAGAGCACAGCCAGTGGGCTTGGAGCACTACCAGAGGCTCTTCCGTCACCTGAGAGCACCTTCCCGGCATTGGTATTGAAACAGGATGAGAAAGTGAATGGAAATGCCACAGTTTTACAGCTCACTGAATCCCATCAGAAGCCTGGTTTAGTCCTCTCTGCTCTCCCTGAGCTGGATGACAACAAAGCCATTCAAATCACCGGGGAGTCTGGGGATGCAGACCCTCAAATCAATTCCACTACTCCTGTGGCAGATGCTAGCTTCTCATTTTCCCTGTCCATACCACCGAGGCAAGGTCAAGCTGATCTCCACAGCACTGCTTCCTCCAGCCAGGTCCCAAACACTGAGGCCTACCTATCTTTGAGTGAGCTTCAAAGCCAATACAACCATCATTCCGGCTAAGGTCTGCCTGCGAGCTGAAGGTCTTCCCTGGGGGGAGGGATGGGCAAGGAGACAAACTGTCTGTCTAAGAGAAGAAGTGAACGTTAGTTTCAACAAACTCAATGGGAATTGTTTCTTGTCTAGCATGGAGAAAGACTGTTGTACTTTTCTCTAGTGCAGGGGTTCTCAGACGGGGTTGTGACTGCTCAGGGGCTCACAGGATTATTACGTGAGTGGTTGTGAGCTGTCCGCCTCCATCCCAAACGGCACTTCACCTCCAACAGTTATAACATGCTCATTATTAAAAAGTGTTTTTCATTTATAAAGGGTGTGGGTTGCACTCACAGGCTTCATGTGGAAGATGTCACCAGCCCAACAATTTGAACTAGAGCTCTATTGCAAGGGAATGGGAGCATTAGCAGTAGGTGGAACGAACATGATCCATACCCACAACCTACAGGGAAAGTAAAGGGTCAGTTTTGGATGGGGGAGCAGGTGAAGGGAAGAGAATTTAGGAAACAAGGTGTTTAGCAAGAGAGAGGAGTGCAGGGATGGAGTCTGTGGCACAGGCAATATTATGGTGGATCAGCTAATGACTTGGTAAACACTGTGGCTTTATGGACACCATGGAAGGAGAACTAGATACACAAACTGGGAGACGGATAGAAATGAAATTGAGATAGTTAGAAATGGGCATTGCAACAATTAATGGACTTAGAGCAAATGGAGAAAGAGAAATTGGATTGCTCTGCAACTCAGCCTGAAGATGGTACCAAACTCTCAGGCTGAGCAGCCGAACTTTCCATCCCTCAAGTACCAATCCACAGGGGATGGAAGAATCTACAAAGGAACAGAAATACTTGAGAAGGTGGAAGTGGTGAGTTGCCAGTAAGTGCTGGGTGCTGCTGAGGATGGGGGTGAAAAGATGGAAGGGGCTGACGGTAAGTTGAGTGCTGTGCGGCTGCCCGAGAAGGATTCAGGTGCTGCCCAGGTGATTAGCAGAACACCCACAGCCGTCCATGGTGGGCAGCTTGTGTTTCTATTGGTGGCGCACATCTGCACATGCCTTTATTCTGCCTATGGATGGAATCAATTAGAGGGAATGCTGGTTCAGGGCAGTCCTTATTGATTGGCCCAGAGTTTAGTTCATTTCCTATATCTTTCCCACTCCAGTCTGTATGAAATGAGTGTTTCAGTCAGCTTGGTCCCAACTTGATAGCCGGGTTTGGGCTTGGGTCTTCAAAGACAATTCAAAGCCAGAAATGAGTCACGTTAAACAAGGGAGGTGGTAAAAAAATCCCTGCTATCAGCAAACAAGCTGGGGAAAATTCCCCCATCTTATGGGGCATGAGGAAGCAAGAGAGATGCTAACAATAAAATAGAGCACAGCATTTCCCATTCTTGCCACAATCTTTTCACAAAATCAAAAGCCTCTTTGCCCTGCAGACCAAAGTCCTGTCATTCAACTGTGAGAAGATCATTGTGAAAGAATCCATCCCACATCCTGCATTCAGTGGAACTCATTTAATGGGTAATACCCATTCCTTCCTTTGCCTGAGGGCAACAATAGCCCCGTGAGCAGTGAAGGCCGGTGAATTAGCACTGGATAAATGACTATATCTTTTCCTAAAACTAAAATTCAGTTGATGCATTTGGCTAAAAAAAAGTTTGGATAGCATTTTGTACAGTGTCTCCATATTTACTGATTTGAGGCAGAAGTGCTGAAATAATTCAGGGAGGCTGGGGGGTAGAGTGAAGGTTGTTCATATTGGTTCCATAGTATCCATCCAACCATCCCCTTGTCCATCCATTGTATTTGTTGTATCTTTTTCTTGCCATCTTTCCAGACCTGCCTAGATCTGGGAAATACCTCATGCTAAAAAGAACTTAGCTCTCTCACATGAGGTTTCCATGCCAAATAGATTTGGCTAAGCACCCAAACTTTTGAGGAACTTATCCAGACCTTTAAGATGCTTCTGTAAACCTGAAGTTCACCCAAAATTAGGGCAGTGCCCTCCATTTCCACACTTGTGTTGAGTTTGAGCAATAAAATAATTTCCCATTCGTGCTGCAATCTTTTCATGAAATCAAAAGCCTCTTTAACTTGCAGACCAAAGTCCTGTCATTCAACTGTGAGAAGATGATTGCGAAAGAATCCTTCCCGCACTCTACATGCAGTGGAAATTTTCTAATTGGTAATGCCCATTTCTTCGTTTGCTTGAGGGGCACGTTTGCCCATTTAGCGATAAGGGCTGGTAAATCACATACTCATGTTCCCACCCGGTTTTCCTTCTTGTGAGCTGTGGCATTGAACGCTGTGCTTGTCAGATAAATGGGTCTACCCATGGATTTATCGTGTCATGACACTGCTGTTGATACTGCAATAGAATGGAGCCTGGCCTGGTTAGCACTGAGAATGTGACAGGGAGCCAGCCTTTTCCTGTTTCGCTTCCTCCAAGCCGCTGCATGTGTCTCAGGATGCCTGTCGGCCCACCGTCTCAGTGAGATGGTGGTAATGAAGACACAACTGCTTCTCAGCTGAGTGAGGACATGGCCTCCTGGTGTGCTTACTGTGCTCTTGGAAGATCTTAAGACGCCCCATAAACAGTAAGCACTGCCAGGCTTGACGCCAGCTTAGATGGCCAGTTTGTTCCCATAGTGGTTCCTCTGTTCTCATGTTCTCCTTCGTAAGCTTCTCAATCATTTCTTGCTGCTATAATGAATAAAAATTAATAAAAAAACCTGGACGTTTTTGTCAATACAATAAAAATCAATGCCATTCAAAATAGCACATTTTTCATTGCCATTTGTCAGGGGACTTACTGTGTGCTTACTGTATACTCCCCTGTGTGCTGATTTTGCCACTGACTTCCACCTTCTTGCTCTCTGGGGTTCTCCCACCACCCTGGCCTGCTGAGCCAGATCCTCTTGTCTCCCCAAGCCTAGGCATAAAGTTGGGGTTTCTGCCGCCCCCACCACCCCCGCAGAGCAATGCAGACACTGATTTACCACAGTTCTGGTAGGATGTAGTTCTAGGGCACAGCATCTGGGAAATTAACTACCAGAAAGGATCAAAACCTTTGCACAGGGGGAGCTCCTTAGGGAAGTCCCCTTTATCAATGAAAGGGATATATGGACAGTGTAGCCCTCCCCAGGCAATAACTATATGCACAGGACTTGAATATAAAAAAAAAGAGTTTTATTAAGCAAAACAGTAGGATTTAAGTAGTTATAAGCAAAAACAGGCAGATCAAAGTGAGTGATAAATTAAAACAAAAGAAAATACATATACTAAGAATCTAGTTACATGTGAGTTCTTGCCCTCAACAGCTGTTCTTATATCAGGCGAAAGCTTCAAGTAAGAAATGAGCATATCCTGACCTGGGGCTCCAGTTCACTTTAAAGTTGTTTGTTTCTCCCTAGGGTGTTTCAGGCAGGTTCCAAAGTAGGCTGAGGACCAAAATGGAGGAGCCCTCGTGGCCCTGTTTGTACCCCTCCCCTGTGGAGAGACTTCTATTGTTCCCTTTGTGTAAAAGTATATTCCAAGATAGAAACTATCATATGAGCAAGTCACCTGCCCATGTATGATTCAGCCCTTTCTCAAGCTGCAGACATTGCCTAGGTACTTGTCTGAGCTTTCACAGCAAAGTTGCTTAGATATGTATTGGCTCCCATCAAGGCCCTTTGTTGGTCAGATGTTGTTCCCCTGGAGAACTATACTCTCACGATAGGGTAGCCACAGCTCCTGGTTAGGTCTTCACAGAACGAAACATTTGGAAGGTAAATATGTAGACAATATTCATAACTTCAAATGCAAAAATGATACATGCACAAAGATAGGATATACAGAGCCAGCAGATTATAACACTGAAGATTATAGCCGTGTCTACATGTGCACGCTACTTCGAAGTAGCGGCGCTAACTTCGAAATAGCGCCTGTCACGGCTACACATGTAGGGTGCTATTTTGATGTTAACATCGACGTTAGGCGGCGAGACGTCGAAGCTGCTAACCCCATGAGGGGATAGGAATAGCACCCTACTTCGACGTTCAACGTCGAAGTAGGGACCGTGTAGTCGTTGCGCGTCCCGCAACATCGAAATTGCCGGGTCCTCCATGGCGGCCATCAGCTAAGGGGTTGAGAGATGCTCTTTACAGCCCCTCAGCTCAATGGTGGCCGCGTGGAGCGGCCCCTTAAAGGTCCCCGCCCCCTCCCTTTCTGTGCAGGAAGCTGAGAGATCGTGCAGGCAGCAGCAATAACACGCGGCCAGCCTGCACACTCTTCAGCAGCCCCAAGAACCCCCCAGCGCACCGATGGCTGCCCGGCAGCCCCCCCCAGTGCCCCCAGGGGACCCCCCCAAGGGGAGCCAGGGCAGCCAGGCTGGCAGCTAGGCTGGCAAGCGGCAGCAGGGCCCCTCCTGGACGGAGGCCGAGCTTCGGGACCTGCTGGGGCTCTGGAGCGAGGAGGAGGTGCTCCAGGTAATGGGGAGCAAGAGGCGGAACGCGGATGCGTTTGCTTGGCTGGCTGAGGGCCTGGCCACCTGGGGTCACCCTGCCCACACTCCGGACCATGTCCAGAGTAAAGTCAAAGAGCTGCGGCAGGGTTACGCCCGGGCCCGGGATGCGGCCGGCCGATCTGGAGCCGCCCCTGTCACTTGCCCCTTTTACAGGGAGCTCAGGGACATCCTGGGCCCCCGGCACACCTCCTCCCCTCCGGTCACTCTTGACACCTCGGCTGAGGAGCCCCAGCAGGCCCCGGAGCCAGAGTCCGCCCCAGAGGTAAGCCCCGCACCCCGGGGGATCCCCGTGGAGCCCACCCCCGGGGCATCGCAGCAGGAGGAGGAGGAGGAGGAGGGGGACTCCTCCTCCACTGAGACGGGGCTGCACATCCTCCTCCCATCCCAGAGCAGCAGCCGGGCGTCTGCCCCCCGGGTGTCCCCGGACCATGGGAGTGGACCTACAGGTATGTACCCCCCCGGTGTACACCCCTGGGGTTGAGGGGTGGGGGTAATAGATATGTGGCCAGGGCCTTCCACATGCCCAGATGGCCATGGCCCCAAGGACAGCAGTGCCATGTCACTCACAGGAGTGCATCAGCCCCTGCCCCCACCCCCAGCATGACAGTGCCATGCCCCATTCCCGGGGCAGGGGGGAGCGGAACCTCTAGGGTCCCCTGGGAGGAGGGGGTGGGACACCCCGCAGCAGCAGCAGCAGCAGCAGCCGCAGCAGCATGTGATGGAGTTGGGGGAGTGCAAATGCGAGACTCAGGCTAGATATGAGCAACAAGAGCCGAATAGCTCCCAGGGGCGAAGGATGATCCTGGGGCTACAACTGGCAGGTGACACCTCTGCCCTGAACAAAGAGGAGGGAGGAGCCAAGCTGGCTTTGAATTGGGGGGGTGGGGGGCCACAGGTAGAGGCTAGGGGAAGGGAGAGCTGGAAGGCAGCCAGCCTGAGGAGGGGGGAACCTACACCCCAGAGGGGCACCCCTTGGGGTCTTCTCCCCAGGACGGGTTGGAAGGACTGTCTCTGACTGCTGCACTGTCACTCCTGGGAGAAACTGGGCATCTGTGGCCTAAGAAACCTCTCCTGTCAGACCCTGCTGAGTGAAGTGAGAGTCACTCCTGCCAGGGGACAGGGTGCAGTGCAGGGGGACCCCTGAACCCCATCACAGCAGCATCTCCCGGGGACGGGGATGGGGAACCTGCAGCACAGGGGTGGGGGGACAAGGGCCACGGCTCGGGGCCCACACTAACGCCTGTCTCCACTCTTCTTCCCCGCCTCCTGTGTTCCGCAGCTGCACCATCGGAAGGACCGGAGAGCACTGGCGAGGCTTCAGTGGTCCCGGAAACCCCTCCGGGGCCATCGCTCTAGGCAAGCCCCTCGGCGGAGGACCGACTGGCCCCACGGCGGGCAAGACGGTGGACCCAGCAACACCACACGCCGGCGACGGACCCCCCCAGCTGCTGGCCATCTATCGTCGGCAGCTGGAGGTCACAGAGCAGCGTCTGCGGGTGGAGCAACGCCGCCTCCACCTGCAGGAGCGGGCGCTGGCCTGGCACCAAGAGGCATGGGGGGCCTACATGGATACATTCAACCGCCTCATGGACTACCTGGCCCCCCATGCCACGCCGGCCGCCGCTGCGCCCGCCCTGAGTGCTCCACCCGCCGCGCCACCTGCTGCTCCGCTCATCACCGCGCCGTCCGCCGTCGCCCCACTACCCGCCACCAAGGGCCGTTCCGCCGAGGGACACCTGGGGCCAGCTGAGACTCACCGGACGTATCTTCCGGTCTGCCCAGCCCCCAGCCATCCCCGGACAGGGCTGCGGCCGAGGTGGGGCTCCCGGCCGCCCACCCCCAGTGCCGGACTATAGGGGCATGGGGCCCAGGACGTGGCCCCCCCCCCGTATATAGTTTTGGGACTTATTTATTTGTGCCCCCCGTTTGCCCCGTCCCCCCCATGTAAATAGTTCTCCCCTTCCTTGTAATCCCTGGTTTTCTGTTTTTTGTACATATAATATATGCAAACTTTTTTATTATTCACTTATATAATAGTTTAGTTAGAAGGTCTTGTATATAGTTTGTTGTTATTAGTTAAAAAAATAGTTCAAAGAAAACCAGTTTCGTTTTACCAACAAGTGCGTGCTTGTATTTGTCCAGGAAAAGTGTGGGGGGGGTGTGCTGTTGGGTGCTCCGTGGTGTGGGCATAGGGGCAGGGAGTGTTGTGGAGGAAGGGTGGGGAGCAGTGGGGGGCCTGGCAGAGTTCACCCCGCAGCCTCATCGAAGTGGGCCCGCAGGGCCTCCCAGACCGGGGTCCCTTCGGGGTCCACCTGGCAACTAGGGGCAGCGGGTGGCTGCGCGTCGGCCCTGCCGGCCTCCACAGCCCAGCCCTAAAAAAAGGCCTCCCCCTCGCTCTCCACCAGATTGTGCAGGGCGCAGCAGGCACCCACAATCTGGGGGATGTTGGTGGGGCCCGCATCCAAGCGGGTCAGGAGACATCTCCAGCGCCCTTTGAGGTGGCCAAATGTGCGCTCCACCACCTGGCGCGTGTGGTTCAGGCGCTGGTGGAAGCGCTCCTGGCTGGCAGAGAGATGGCCCGTGTACGGGTGCATGAGCCAGGGCCAGAGGGGGTAGGCCGCATCTGCGATGACGCAGAAGGGCATGGTAGTGTCCCCCACAGGGATCTCCCACTGGGGATGTAGGTCCCCGCCTCCAGCCGGCAGCACAGGCCCGAGTTCCGGAAAACCCGGGCGTCGTGGGTGCTGCCAGGCCAGCCCACATAAACGTCCTGGAAACAGCCCCGGCTGTCCACCAAGGCCTGGAGGACCACTGAGTGGTAGCCCTTCCTCTTTATGTAGAGTCCTCCACTGTGTTGCGGGGTGCGGATGGGGATGTGAGTCCCATCCAGAGCCCCGAAGCAACTGGGGAAGCCCAGGGTGGCAAAGCCCGCGATGGTGGCATCTGGGTCCCCCAGCCTCACGAGCCTGTGGAGGAGCATGGCGTTGATGGCGCGCACGACCTGCAGGGGAAGCACATGGGAGAGCACAAATGAGGGGTGAGCAGGGTGTGCGTGGCCCTGCCCTGCCCGGGCCCCCCTGCCCTCCCCTCCCCTCCCCTCCCCTGCCCTGCCCTGCCAGGGCCCCCCTGCCCTGCCCCCACCTCCCGGGGGTCCTCTTACCTCCATGAGGACAGCCCCGACGGTGGCCTTGCCAACGCCAAACTGCTGGCCCACGGATCGGTAGCTGTCTGGAGTGGCCAGCTTCCAGACAGCGATGCCGACCCGTTTCTCCGCTGGGAGGGCACTCCTCATGGCGGTGTCCTGGTGCCTGAGTGCGGTGGTGAGCCACTGGCACAGCTCCATAAATGTCTGCCGGCTCATCCTAAAGTTCCTGAGCCAGCGGTCGTCGTCCCACTCCTCAAGCACCAGCCGCTCCCACCAGTCGGTGCTGGTGGGGTAGCTCCACAGGCGGCGGTGTGTGAGGTGGGGGGTGGGGTTTGGGGTGCTGCACGGTTCGGGGTTGAGTCCTGCTCCCCTGCAGGCCGCTCCTCCTCCGGTGTGGCAAGGAGGTGCTCAGCTGCCTCCTGCATGGCATGGAGCAGGGCGAGCACTGCTCCTACAGGGAGGGCTGGGTGGACCTCTGGCTGCTGCTGCTGCTGGTGCTGCTGCTGCTGCTGCTGCTGCTGGGGGTCCATGACTGCGTCGCCCGAGGTCTGCGTGCCTATGGCTCTGCAGACCGCGTGCTGTGCAGGCTGAGTGTGTCTGGGAGGGGCCCTTTAAGGGTGCGGCTAGCTGTTGCCCCGGAAGCGCTAGTCCACCCTGTGACCCTGTCTGCAGCTGTGCCTGGCATCCCTATTTCGATGTGTGCTACTTTGGCGTGTAGACGTTCCCTCGCAGCGCCTACTTCGATGTGGTGCTGCGCAACGTCGACGTTGAACGTCGACGGCACCAGCCCTGGAGGACGTGTAGACGTTATTCATCGAAATAGCCTATTTCGATATCTCCACATCGAAATAGGCTACTTCGAAGTAGGCTTCACGTGTAGAAGTAGCTTATATGTTACAAGAGGCATTTTGTCCAAAGCATCTCTGAGTTATGAATATTATGAATATTTATATTCATATGAGTATAAATATGAATATTTATATTCATAACCAATTTTTCATAAAGCATGGGGGAGTCCATCACATTTATGTATTAACAAATGCTACTGCATGAATAGAAGTGAGCTCTTGATCATAGGTCAGCGATTAGGATTAGATTTGAGGGGATTAGCTCAGTCACAGATAGTCTGCTGCTTAGATAATGGGTTCAGGGGATAGAAATGGACTTCGCCTTTAGCCAAGGACTGTTGGGCATTAGCAGATTGGGCGCAGGGAACAGAAGCGGGTTTTTTAGAAAGTTCAGCCATTTGGGCCTTATCCAAAGATAGTCTCCCATGGTCTGCAATCCTTCGGTCTAATTTCAGTTGTTGGGTTTCGTGTGCGAGCACTGGGTGGTGATGGTGGATACACAGGAAGTCAAATGATCTGTGATCCCTTCTGATTGCCTTATATTCTATGACTCCACTGGAAGAGTGGCAAGACTCCCATTGGCTTCATGGGGCTTTGAGTTAGATCTTTGTACAGGAAATTTAAAGATCAGAGAGCAGTTTCAACAGGACTAACCTTCCAGTAGGTGTTGGAGCACTGGGTTCAGGGATTAGGCAAGAGGAGGAATAGTTTTCAGGTCATGGACAGCTGGGTAAATTGATAGCAGCTTCAGGGAAATGTGAAGATAACCTACAGCTGCAGCATCAGGGAGAGTGGAAACAATGTAAGCTGTGTTTCAGAACCTCGTCACTTCGATGTACTCCACTTAAACGCAGGAAGTATCGCTGTCAGCAAAACTGAAATACAGGCCACCAATAATCTCTTGGCCAACTCAATGTTTTCCCACTTCTGAAAATGCTGACGGTTTTTGAGCATGTAAGCTCCAGAAGTGAGACAGAAGACACTCTGGGGTGTGAATGTGTGACGTGCTGTGGCAGGAAGAGCTCAGCGTAAGATCTGAAGATAACTGGACCTTTATTCCAGGAAGCCAGGTCATGTGGTCTGAAGCTGCTGCAGATGTGTGATTAGCTGAATTGGGGAACGTAAGAGGCATTTCCACTTGCTTCATGACCCTCCTTTGTTGAGAAGTGAAGTCTCCTTGGAAGTGCCATGAAGGTCTAAAGGGCCCCAGGCTGATCAAAATATAGATTGCACAAAGCCACCAACAATGCATCAGGGCAGAGTCCATCAATTCTAGTTTCCTTATCAAATTCTACTCCAGCACCAGTGAAAAGTGCCAGGACAGCAGTGCTGGAGAAAGACACCTCTATTTATCTTTGGCACAGGTACAACACAGATAGTGCCAATGCACACATGCTACTCTGATATCCCTACTAATTTACCTCATTTCTGATTTATGGAGAGCCGCACAACATCCAGTACCCTCCCCCTCCACCTACCAGCACCATAGGAAAGTAGAAATTCAGGGCCAAATTCAGCCCTGATGGCACAATTCCTTTGACATCAGATTTGGCTGGGGACCTGACTTCTTGGTTTGTTCATAGATACCACAGTGATGACTGTGGTACTCAGATTGGTTAGATTAGATTAATGTCTACACCTAGAGCACTGCTGCGGTACCACTGCTCTGCTGCTGCAGGGCTGCTGTAGCGCATCTGGTGAAGATGGTCTATGCTGATGGGAGAGAACTTTCCTAGCGGCATAACAAACCACCGCTCAACAAAACACCAACGACACCAGCGCTTATGGTGGTGAGATCTATGTCTCTTGAGAGGTGGTTTACTCACTACCAGGTACAACGTAAATTCTCCTGATCTAAGCTGTAGTGTAAACATAGCCCAGATTAAACAGGGGCCTGCCTGTGAAGACTACTGACAAAGGCAAGGCAATCATTCTCTAGAAGGAAGGATGAGGGCTGTTGTAGTTAAGGCCCTGACCTGAGGAGCAAGATATCTGAGTTCAATCCCATGGTCACAAACTTCCCATGTGACTTTAGAGCACAATTTTCAAAATCATGTAGGGACCTAAGTCCTATTTTTTAAAATAATTTAAGCACTTCTTAGGAGCCTACATCCCATTTCCTTTCAATAAAGCTCAGCCACTTCAACTACATAGGTGTTTATGAAAATTTTTACCCTTAGCTGCTCCAGTGCTTGCAATAGTACTATTAGGCACCTAGAGAGGCAGATAGGCACTTACGTATCTTTAGTAATAGGATCGTATATCACTTTTGAAAAAAATGGGATTTATACTCCTAAGTCCCTTTGGCATTTTTAAGGAGGCGTGTTTACTGGTAGTCTCTCTGTTCCTCAGTTACCCATTTGTAAAATGGTGATGATACAACCCTTCCCTGAGTCCCAGGGTGTAAGGAGGGTAACTTCATTTCCAGCCAGATGCAGAGCTGTGGGGGTGCTCAGACACTACTGTGACCAAAGTTATATAATAAACACATAGGTTGTTTTTTTTTTGATAACTGAGCTAAAGACATGATACAGTAATATATTTCATTCTGCACTAGCTCAAGACAAGATTTAAACCACTGCCCTCACCAGCTAATCCCAGACTGCTGAAAATAGTCACCCATTTCTAAGGGCGAGAGTTATATCAAGGGAACCTCTGTTGATGAAGAGAGAATTTTCACTAACGATTATCACTGAGGAGACTCCATTTACTTTGTTGCAGTGTTGTTGAAGCTGTGCTGATCCCAGAATACGAGCGAGACAAGGTAAGTGAAATAACATCTTTCATGGGACCAATTTCTAAAGCTCATCTCCCAACAGAAGTTGGTTCAATAAAAAGATATTACCTCACTCACTGGGTCTCCTCATTCACCTTGGCCTTTATTTATTTAGGGTTAAAGCATAGTTACTGCTGGTCAAAATGAGGTGCATTCACCGAGCACAAAGACACCAGGAGATGAGGCAGGTGAGCTGTATTGTCAGAGCTGTATGGAGAGCCTGAGGCTAGAGAAATGGGGTGCTCCAAAATGGCGTGAGGGGCATTGGTTTAGCAGGATGGGAACCTAGGATTGGATTAGCAGTGGGTGCCAGAGGGTGAGGAGAACTTGTGAAGAAGGAGGCTCAGCATTGGAGTGACAGGTTGAGACTGAGGGGCACAGACAAAGCTTTGTCTAGTTCTTTCCAGTGCTGTTGGTTTGGACAGTGCTAGCCCCTTCCACCTTCCACTGCACGTCCTTTCCACAGCCTACTGCTTTCAGCAGGAGACTCCTCCCCCGCACCCCATCGGAACAGGCAGTGCCATTTGGGTTTTATCTCTGCTGCGACCCGTGAGTGTAACTAAGACAGAAAGCAGTTGCTGCGCAACTAGTTGCCCCCCGGGGGAATTTGTGGTCCAGCTGCTCCTGGCTTCCAGGTTAGCCGTCTCAGAGGACGGGCGGATTGTTACCCTGGCTGTTTACGGCATCATCTTTTCGCAGCCCGTAGTTCCTCCCTTCGCTCTGAGCCAACCTCCATTAGAGAAATCTGTGGTTCTCCCGGGCATGTTCTGCGGAGGCCTGGAGAGGGCAAAGGCCAGAACAAAGGGACATGGCCTCAGCTTATTGATCGTTAGAGAGGCCTTGAGCTTGAGTAAACACATCTCTACCAATGTGCGTAGTCCCAGCCAGACACAGAGCTGCTGGTTTCAAAGGTAGGTCTGTAGCTCTGGGGAAAACCCCAGTACCTAGAATTAATCTTCGAGCAAATTGAGGTTCTTTGTGATCAGTTTGTGGTTCTTTGTGAGGCTGTTGTTGTGGAGGAACCTCTTGAAGATGAAGTAGAGACCCTCACCTCCTGTCTCATCCCCCAGGGAAGGGGCATACCACAGAGGAACGTCAGCCTAAAGAAGACCACAGTGAAGCAGAGGAGCGAGGGTTGGTGTATTCCAATCTCTGCTGCATGTGAGAGGGTTGTAGGAGACAGGAAGTGGTGGTGCTAATGGATTCATTGTTGTCTTTGTGCCTGTTCTTGAGTTAAATGTTTCCATTCAGCTGCTTTTTTAAAAACATGCTTTCCATGTGCCTCTGCAGTGAGGGGCAAAGTTAAGGGAGGGGTGGAATAGGCAGTGGGATGAGTAGGGACTGCTGTCTGCCTCTTGTTCTCACAGGGTCAAACACACACACGTCCGTACAGATTTCCACGTGTGGCTATTCATGTGCCTCCATATGCTTCTACCCCCGAGGGACCTCCTCTGACAGGTCCTTCTGCTCTGTCACACAGACCGGCACACCCCATGCAATGCACATAACTCACTAACAAATACAGGTGTGTCTGCCAGGCAAGCAGAGCACTGTTAACAGGCTTTCAGAGATGCTAACCGGCACTCAGACACACCATGCTCCCACACATTCACATTCACACTCATCTGTCACCCTGCAGTGACGGAAACATGCAAATCCACTGGCCTCTGCTAGACTGTTAGAAGGTAGGGCTTTAACAGGGCCTAATAAGGAATGATAGAGGGAAAGAGGCCCGAGGTGGCTAGCCCAGGAGCATCCGGTCTTGGTTGGTTATGCTACTGCTTAGCAGAGATTCATGGAAGGGGAGCAGGCAGGGAAGAGTCAAACACACAGGTGTTGTGGTAGGAGCAGTAAAGATGACCGTATAGATGGTAGAAAACTGAATGACCTTTGGGGGACGGGTGTCGCCACTCACTAGTATCCATCAATGGAGAGTGGGGAGCGGTGGGATAGCTACAAAGAACCTTACAGTGGTGGATGCAGCATTTGAAAGCACACTTGTTGCCTTACAGACTGCTTACAGAGGGCAGAGGTCTGCACGGGTGATGCTGTTGCATTCAGTGAGATTTAGGGAGAAGACACAGGTATGCCAGGGCACAGAGCTAGCAGGAGGGTGGTTAGGGAGTGACCCTAAAGGTCTCACTCTGCTTCTGTCTAAGTAAGTGACTGAATAAATGTATCAGCAATGGGCAAGGTCCCTGGGATCTGGAATCAACAATAAGGAGAGGTACAGATAGGAAGAGGAGCATATAGATGGCGAAGAATACATAGGAAGGGAGCGAGGGATGTACAGAGAATCAAACCTGATCCTTGGTCTGCTGCCAGACTAGATGACCACAATGGAGGCTGAGGAGCAGCAAGAAGATGCAAACAGCTCATCTGAGGACAAAACAAAAAGGAAGGCTCACGACTGCCTGCGCTATGCACCCCTGTGGATGGTCCTTGTTCTGTTGGCTGGAGCTGGAGTGCTGACCTGGTATTTCCTAGGTAACTGTTCCAAGGCATTTTGTTCTTTATGCTGGTGCTGATGTGGCATTGCAAGGGGGAAGCCAATCGAGGTGCCAAAGAGAGTCGGTGACTCTGGGATGGGTAACCATCTATGCACTGACACCCTAGGGAGCTAAGTTCCCTTGACCAATGAGCCCTCTGTTCTCCACGTCTACATGCTAAAGTGTCTGCGTCTTTTGTTGTCAGACTACAGACCACGACACTTGGAATCAACTGTCCTGCAGTTCTACTCTGGCAGCCTCCGGATTGTCAATTACCAGTACTCTCTGGATCTTGGGCGGCCAGAATCCAAAGCATTCTGGACTGAGTCAGCCAAGCTACAGAAAATGGTGAGGGTGGTTTCATGCATGGGGTCAGGGCCGAGGAAGTTCTGTGAATGGGGAAACCAGGCACAGGTGCTTCTGCAAATGGAAGAGCGGGTGGGTTATACCACCATCAGACAGGAGGGATCATCGGGTGGGTTCCATGAGAAGTTTGCTCTTACATTGTGGCTGGATATTTTTCAAATAGCATTCTTGTTACAGCTAAGAGCACTTATTCGTGTCACAGACCTGGATCCATATTACAACTCCAGCACAGTGTACGCCTTTGGGTAAGTGTTAACATCCACATTAATTTGCTTTTCAGGTTTCCGTCTCTCTAGTCCTATGTGAAAGTTATGCCTACGTTGTGATCTTGCTCAGCTGCCATCTGTCCTTTTGACAAAAGCTGCTGCAAACCTCATTCTTATTCCACATGGGCTCTGGGTGAGAGCTGATCAAAAACAGAATTTTCATCCCACAGGATTCAACATTTCTTTTCATCCCAAACTGAGCTGAAACATCAAAATATTAAAACTGTTCATGGAATGAAAAGTCCAGCGAAAAATTGAAAGAGATAATGTTAAAGGGTTTAGTTTGGGTATTTTGTATTGAAACAATGTTTTGATATTCATGGGACTGAAATGTTTTCTTTTGTGCTGCCAACACAAAACGAAACACCTCAGAGCAAGACCGTAGCGTATCCGGGGAGATGTAGTCCTGTCAGGGACAAGGCCCATAAGGGAGAACTGGAGTAGGAAGGACCTGGAACTACAAGTGCCATAGAGCTCTGTGGCAGATCAAGCAGATTCAGAGACTGAAGTAAACCCAACACCAACATTTTGTTGTGATTTTCCCAAAGACAACTTACATTAACACTGATCTGGGCCCACAGAAAATTTCTTTTTCAGGAAAATGTCTGTTCACATTTTTTCCACTTAGGCCTCCAGTTATTCTCCAGATTGGTCCATTTTCTCTGTCCTTCAGCTGACAGAATACTGTGGTTGTGGTCTCCTACCATGTATCAGCATAGGATTACAAGATCACTCTGATCATCTGAACAGAGTCTAGCATTAGTCACTTGGGACGTGGAGCCTTAAAGGTCGACATTTTCAATCTGTGTCAGCAGTGGCTGCAGGTCATTTCCCCCTGAAGCACATTCAAGTGGACTATAAAAAAAATGTTTAATGATCTCATACTAGTTTCTAGAGGAGCAGGTGTACAGATCGTTAAAACCATCCTTGCCAGTGGCACAAGATGGCTTTCTCAGCACAATGACCAGCTATTGAATGGGTGATGGACACACTGGCTTTTCTGTTCCACTGAAGGTGGACCTCTCTAGGTCAGGCCTGAGATACATTGGTGGTGTGGTATGCTTTGGAGCGCTTGCACTGGTATCTCTGAGCTGCAGCTAAACAGGGGAGTGGATCTGTTTCCAGAGCTAGCAGTGAGGGGACTCTCACCAGCAGTGAACTCCCTTGAGATGAAAAGGATGACAGAAATTAATTTGCTATCTCCCTGCTAGGGAAGGGTCCCTTACCTTCTTCTTCTGGTTCGCCCTTCAAATCCCTGAAAGTCAGCACAAGGAGATGACAGCTGAGAGGGTGAACATGACTCTCTGCAGAGAGCTTCTCGCCATCACCAATAGTACCAGAAGCTTCTCTTACCAGACAGAGTACCAGGTTGACCCAGACTCTCTGGTTCTGCTGGGTAAGTAAGAGCCATCTAGGTGTGACCTGAACTTTCAGAATCAGGGGCTGAGGCCTATAAATTGCTGCAGGCAGGCTGAGCGGGCAGGCCAAATGGCATCACTGAAGGGGAAGGAGAAACAAAAAGAGGAGTGTATTAAAGACAGGGAGAGGAAGGGAGCTGAGGGGAAGAGAAGTGGAAGGGTAAAGCGTATGCTAGAGAGGGGCAGATAACAGGACAGGGGAATTAGATGGTTTCCTCCTTGCACAGGACGCACCTTTCAGAAAATTTGGTTATGTCCCTGAAGAATTATAAACTCAGAGACGGAGCTGGCAGTGATTGACCAGGAACCATCTCGTCCTTGCCTCTGCCTCTTCCTTCCACTTTAGCAAATACAGTTGTTCCCCACACTATATCTTTTGTAGCTTTACTCAGTTTATTTTCAAATGTCCAAGCAATCGGGACATGCCCTGGGAAATTTTTCCAGTCTCAGATAGATTGAGAACAGAACTGAATGTAACATATTCAGATTACAGTTTTATTTCACAATGCTTGGAATATTTCTGTCATTTCAATTCCTTGCATTGATTTCAAGATTTTTTTTAATCAGTGCACAAAACAGAGATCGTGGCCAAGGACTGCCAGTTTTGGTTGGATGTATTCCTGGAGATTTAATCACATGATAATCTTTAACTTAAAAAAAAATCTTTAATTACTGGGGACCCCAGCCAATCCTATGGGGATGGCAACTCTAAAGCCTGTTCAAGTGTCCTGGGACTGAGGTCCCCAGAACTGCACTTGATAGTTCAGGTCCTTGATAGGCTTTAATCCAAAGTCCATAACATCAGTGGACAAAAATAACCATTGATGGCACTGGGATTTGGATGAAGCTCATAGTGTTATTGTTCCCTCCTTACTCTCTGATGTGCTACTTCTGTGTATGGAGCCCAAAAGGTTAGGTATGTGTTTGTTTTGTTTTTAATTCTGCCCTACTACATTGCAAACTCATCTCTACCTTGCTATCATTGTTACTCCTAACTTTCAAAATTTCTCATTAAATAACATTTGCAATAATTTTCCCCTAAATACTTTATCTTGCATTTTTTTCCAGATACATCTAATTTCAGGACATACCTGCCCTATTTCTAACTACACAAGGTTCTTTTCTCTCTGTTCTCATTGCTGTTTTTTGAATTTAGCATTGGTGAATGCCATTAAAATGGTTTTTACTCCTTCCAGATCATTAATGAAGATATTAAATCAGATCAAATCTAACAGCCCACTGAACACATCTCTCAGTTTAATTAATTGACATTTATAGTTATCTTTTATTTGTAGCATTTCAGTTCCTGGTGCTCTGTATATGACAGTGCTCACATTCCGTGCAATTTAAATTAAGATTTCATGAAACCGGTACCTAATGATTCACTAAGAATCAAGTTATATTGCATTTTCTGCTTTCCGTTTATCCACTAACTTGGTAA
Source organism: Carettochelys insculpta (assembly GCF_033958435.1). Classification (NCBI taxonomy): domain Eukaryota; kingdom Metazoa; phylum Chordata; order Testudines; family Carettochelyidae; genus Carettochelys; species Carettochelys insculpta. The sequence goes on along the minus strand of NC_134137.1, from coordinate 279,604,696 downwards.
TTCTATCAAAAAAAGCAATCAAGATTGTCAGCACCATTATCTTCTAAAGGTTGCCAGTTTTCCCCTCTCATTACCTTCAAATTTGTTCACTGCTTTATCAGTGTCTAAAGTTAGATTTGCTAAATTCTAATTGCCACAGTCATCTAGTGGGGTTTCCATTTCTCCATGACATTTGAAAACTAAATGGCTGTAGTTGAATAAGAGTTGATAGCTTGGGAAGCACGTCTAGCACTTAGAGCACGGGGCAAAAATCAGAACACCAGGATTCTACCATTGGTATACTGGCTGCTATAGCAAAGCACTGAGCTGATGTCTTTGTTTACTCATCTGTGAAGTGGGAATAAAGGATAGTTAGCAATTTCTTTCCATCCTCACAAATTGTTGAGATTTAATTGAGTGACAGCAATAAAATGTTTTAAAATCCTCACCCAAAGGCTCCTGTGTGAAAACCATTACTAAATGCGTTAGCTGCTTCTCTTTATCACAAGGTGCCTCCTTTATCAACCCACTGATTTGTATGTGGACAGATCTACCAACTCTTCACTCACTTGTTTTACTGACAGATATCTGCAAGCCTGCGGGCTCTCTCCAGCCATGATTTCAGCCCCCTTTTCTTTCAGGAACTCAGGCTTATTTTGCCACTATCAAAACCTATTTAAACACAGATTCAAAGTATCAATCATATCCTTTCCCCAGTTCAAGGGCTACTGTAGGAGCCTCTCTGCTCTCTATAAAATTGCCCTCAGTAAGCCATCTGCCTAGGAATTGTATATAATCTGCTCTCTTCCCCTGCCCTAGGAACTCTCAAACTACCAGCTTGCTACCTGCAACATCTCTCCACTGAACAGAGCTTTTTCTGGCCTATATGAGGACCAGGTGATCTACAAGCTATCACCTGAGTGGTGCCTCTCAGCAGCCGTGTCTACACTTAGAGAAAACTTCAAAATAGCCATGCTAATGGCTATTTTGAAGAATACTCACAAAGCGCTGAAATGCATATTCAGCTCCTCATTAGCACGTTGGTGGCCGCAGCAATTCGAAATTGCCGCTTTTCGCTTCTGCGCCGCTCGTCCAGACGGGAGGTCCTTTTCAAAAGGACCCCCGCCCCCAAGTTCGAAATCCCCTTATTTCTATCAGCAGATAGGAATAAGGGGATTTCGAAATGCATGGGGTCCTTTCGAAAAGGACCCCCATGTAGCCGTGCCGAGCTGAGCTGCTCGTATTCGAAAGCAGCACATTTGAAGCACTGTGGCCAGAAGTGTGCTAATGCTAGTGAGGCACTGAATTGCATATTCATTAGTATTCTTTGATTTGGCCATTAGCATGGCGATTTCGAAGTTTTGGCCAAGTGTGGCCACAGCCTCGGCAATTACAAGAAACTCCCAACAGGAAGATCAGGGCCTCAGATTCCTTAACTCCCCATTGCTGATTTTCTTGCAAAAGAATCTCCTTGGACTGCAGTATCCTGCTAGTGTTCACTATGCTAAACTCACAGGCCTTGTGGTCATACCTATCCTACCTACTGTCCTCACCTTTTCAGCTGGTATCTTTCCATTCGTGACTCCCTTTGAGAGCAGATGCAGAGCCCATTCAAATCATTTGAAAAAAATCCTACTGCCTTCAAAGGCCTGTGATTCAGGCGCTGATTGAGAAGAGTCTAATCCCCTTTGGGATTTGGATTCTTTTGCTCCCACCTCCCTGCTCACCACAAGGTATGTTCTTTCCAGTTGGAGCAAGAGAGAAGGAAAGTGGGTTGGGTCACACAGAGGCAGCCAGGGTAGGGCCTGGGAGGCGTGGGAAGAGAGGCAGTTCCCTGGGGTATTAGTGCATGACAATGAACATGGTTAGGAGGGGAAAGGAATTAGGGCCTTATCTACCTGGAGTCTAGATAAGGAGCGGTGGCCAAGGTTAACGACTGACATGTGTGGGAAAAGAGAAGGTGCCTGGGAGAGTACCATATGAGGGTCAAGCAGAGGTGGTGAGAGGCCCATGGCAGGCTGGAGCTCATGGATAAGAGGGACTGGGCCCATGGCAGGTTGGTCAGGCCAGGCAATAGAGAAGGTCACCAAGGCAGGTCTTCATAAGAGGCATGGTAAAGAACGAAGGAGCCCTGCGTAGCACTTGAAGGGCAGCAGAAGGCAGCTGTGGGGCACAGAACGGAGAGGGGCACATCCCACAGCTTAGATTTTAGGTACTACAGACTCTTATGTTTTTGTCTCTTTTTGTATGTTTCCTTTCTAACAGAATCCAGCGTTAAAGACATAGTAGTGCTGAAATCGACTCTGGGTAGGACACCTTTTCCCCTTCTTTTTGAGTTCATTTGTTTGCTGGAGGGGGAATTGGCTGAGGGCCAGAATGATTGTTTACTGTCCTGAGATGTGAGGTCAAGAAAAACGCAGAGAAGAGACCTGTATTCATGAACACAGACGCTGCACACAAAGAATAACGTTTTCAAAAGCACCATGCTGACTTAGCAGCCTAACTCTCCTTGACTTTCAGATCCTGAGAGGTATTTCTCATGGATTTCAGTGGAAGTTAGGCCCTGAAATATCTCTGAGGTACTGGGCCATGGTGCTTATGTCATATCAGTGCTTTTGAATTATTTGACCCAGGGTCACAAATGCTGTAGATAATAGCCACACGTGCAGTTAGGCACTGCGTGTGCATTCGTGTATGATGTGTGCATGTGGAAACTCACCCTTCTCTGTCCTTACAGTCTCTGTTTCAGAGCTGCCAACTCAAAGAGAATTCGTAGTCAGCAGTAGAACAGGCCACATGGCCTGTAAATGGAATTACAGTAGGTGGAAGATGGGGCCAGGAACAAGGAAACTGGGGCAAACAGAAGAGAAATAGTAGCATGAAGGTCTGCCTAGAAGAACGGGATGATTAGTACGGACCTAGCCAATGAGAGGGGACTGTTGTCACTGGAAGGAACTAGGGTAAAGTGTGAAAGTAAACTGGGATGACTGGGAGAAACTGGGCTAACACAGAACCTGACCCTGCAATAAGGGCTTGTATTGATACTTGTCTTGATAGCCTAATGACGATCTTGTTGCTGAGTCTTTACCCCACACTTAGCTTGTTTGTCTCATGGATTCAGGTTGCTACAGGTACAGCCACATCAGGGAGGAGGAAGTCCTTAGGCTGAAGGGCCCTGACTACTTGGCCTCCAGTTGTCTTTGGCACCTCCGTGGTCCCAAAGGTCACATGATCAAGTTACGGCTGGAGTGGACCCTCCCAGAGTGCAGGGATCGGTTGGCTATGTATGATGTGGCCGGGCCGCTGGAGAATCATCTCATCACCTCGTAGGTAGCTTTCACATGACAGTGATGTCAAACACAGCAAGTGTTGGATGGAGATCAGTCAGCTGGCGCGACTCACCTGTAGAAATCACTATTGTGGGATACTAGTGAGGCAGCCCTTCAGTTTAGGAAGAAAAAAAGAAACCCAAACTAGGTCAAGTGTTTGGGCGACTAAGACCAGCAACGCTGCAGTGACAGGGATAGGGGAACGAGGGCCTGTGCCTCAGAAACCAAAGAGCTCCATGAGGACAATGCCTGGTATGGGAGTCCTCCACAGACCAGCCGAAAGCTCAGAGTCAAGAGTCTTATAAGACGATCCTTGGATAGATCCTTAGCAGGCGTAAATTGGTACAGCTGCACTGATTTCAGTGTAACTCTCCTGAGTTTACACCCGCTGAAGACCTGGCTCTTCGTTTCCTTAGGAAGGGGGTCAGGCACATATTAAGGTGAAAGGGAGAATGGAATTTCTGAAGGGCCTAAAATTACTTTGACTAGGGGATGGGGGTACCCCTTGGTCTCAGAGGCCTCATGAAGGGGGGTCTGCTTGAGACAAGATGAATGTTCTAACTAGGGTGTGTTGGTGGGAGGGGGACGCGAGGGAGGGAACATGCTTTCCCATCTGACCTGGGCCCTTTTCTCCAGGCTGTGCCTTGTTTTGGTTTACTAGGCTGAGAGCTTCAAACTCCTAACTTCCATTGATTTCCATGAAAGTTAGGTGCCTAAACACCTTTGAGGACCTGGGCCTTAGTGTCTAGCAAACTAACAGATATTTGGGCACGAGGCTTCATGGGCTGCAACCCACTTTGTCAGATGCAGGGGGGCTGGCAGAATTGCCAGGCCTCAGGGCAAGGAGGGGAGGGGAAGGGCGCAGCTCTGTACTCCTGGAAGGGGTGGAACCCTGGGCAGAAGGGGCGGGACTGGGGGTTACCCTTCCCCTGCCAGCCCTTCAGCACCACCCAGCACTTGGGTGACAATTTAAAGGGTCCAGAGCTCTGGCTGCTGCCATTAACACAATAGCTGCAGCCAGGCACCCCCAGACCTTTTGAATCATCAGGCCCCGGGGCAATTGCCCTCTTCCCTCCCAACCCCCTACCCCCTTGACAGGCCTGGTCAGATGTGTGATGCCTTCATGCATCCGATGAAGAAGCTTCCAGCCCACAAAAGCTTACGCCCGAATAAATTCGTTAGTCTTTAAGATGTCACAGTTCTCCTTGTTGTTTTTGCTGAAATGGACTTCTCATTTTCACTAGCACAGCTACCTCTCTATACCTACTGACGTTATTAAAGGTCTGAATAACCCCATCCCCTCTTTCTCATCTCTCCACCCCACCCCACCCCGTGCTCCTCCTTTCCTCTCTGCCCTTCTCTTTCACACTCCCTGCTCTCTCTCGCCACTTAGATTCTATGGCTGCAGCCGTCAGGAGCCGGTGGTGGAAGTCCTCTCTTCAGGCCCGGTTATGTCTGTGGTGTGGAAGAAAGCGATGTACAGCTACTACGACCCTTTCATTCTCGCTGCTCAGGCTGTGCCTGCTGTAGGTGAGGAAGGCTGGAGGGATTGTGTGGAGAGGAAAGGCGGTAGGGGAGCCCGCACAGTTCCGATCCCTTCTCAGGGAGCCTCACAGTCTGACGTGTGTTCTGCAGATCACTCACCACGGCAGAATGCTGCCCACTGAGGGGGAACTGAGAGGGAAGTGGCAGCTGCTTCACAGCACATAGGAACACTGCACAAGGGCTTGAAATAGGAATTCACTGAAGATTGTGAGGCACTTTGATTCACCAGTGATGGTAGCCAAAAAAGGATGGAGATAAGCAGAAGGGAGGAGCCCCTGCATCCAGCTAAAGCAACAGGGACTCCTGTGGGAGATTGGCCAGGAGAAGGCAGCGCACAGCGATGTGGGATCTTTAATAGCCATGAGCAGCAGCAGGGGTTGGGTTTCCCCCAGTTGGCAGGAGGCAACATGGACATCTCCGTAACCCCTCATGCCAGGCTGAAGCAATGGCTCTGAGTCAGAGCAGCACCTGTTTCAGCAGTGAGACTGCTTCCTTCAGCTCAATCCACACTTGGTCTCCCAAGCTAACGTGAGCCACGCCTGACCCCGGCTTAGCTCACGACAGCACAGTCTGCGGAGCCCTTCCCACTTCTTATTTTTCAGCCACTCACTCGTGTGTGCTCTGCCACTGCCCTTTTCCCTAGCTCAGGTCTCTCGATATCTCTTGACCTGCACCCCTTACCCAGCAGCCCCCCACTCTGCCCAGCATGCACTCACCGTGGGAAGGTGGCACAGCCCTGTAGTGAGCTCTCTGCTGCTGGCCTCGAAGGGGCCCCTTTGCGAGAGTGGGGGTGTCCCTGGTTTCCCAGCGAACACAGCTGGGAAAGCACAATGTCAGTTCCCAGGCCCACAGCAAACAGTTGCATGTGTCTCTAACAAACACTTGGCCCACACCTTCCTGCTTCCTTATCTCGGGGGTGGGGCGCATCACTCTTTTCTGCCGCAGGGGAGGATCCCGGTTGCCCAGCCTGATGCCCAGCTGACCCGTGGGGGTGGGTGTTTGTGTTTTCAGACTGCCAGCTGAATCTCACGCTGCAGGGAGGCCTGGAGCTGCAGGGGAAGATCAGCACTCCCCACTACCCAAGCTACTACTCCCCCAACACACAGTGCACCTGGCACATGATGGTGAGAACCCCCTCGCCCCCTCTCTTTCCCCAGCCAGACCTTACCACACAGAGGCTGTGGAGAGAGCTCCAGGGCACCTTTCCCCCTCACCACTGCTGTGTGGCAGTGCCTGCTCCATTCAGACTGGCATGGCACAGGGGGCTGAAGGCCACGCAGCTTTGTCTCTGCTGAGCCTACAGTAATGGGTCTCAACTGGAAATTCACGAGGGTGCAGCCACCCAGCTCTTCCAGTAAGGCTAAATGGAAGGGCCTCCCCACCTATATGGGAGGAAGGTTTTAGAAGAGTGGTTTTTGGTAAGAAAAAGGTTGAGAAACATTGTCCTATGGTGCTTCCAGTTCTGGCTTCATTTCTTCTCAGCCTAGACGTCCAACCTGGAGTTGTGACTATCAGACAAAATCACTACTCAGTCACAGCCGGCCAGTCTCAGTTCAACCAGGCCCGACGCCAGAGCTGCAGGGATGAGAAGAAGTGCATCGGCACACCTATGTGCCAGGCCCTAGGTCTGGAACAGCAGGGCTCCTACATGGCAGGGCTGAGGTGCTTTGGCGGGTTTGGGAGTAGGCTCTAGGCCTGGAATAGGCAGTTGTGATGGAGGTGCCCTAGGAAAAGTGTTTTAGGCGAAGGTAGGACTGATCAGGCAGGGAGAGTTGGAAGCCATGACGGAGGTGTTGGGGTGGGTGGAGCTCTTAGAGGCAGGCCTGGCATGACAGAGGGTACCACACTTCAGGATTAAGACAATGGCCATACGGGGCAGCAGCCTACTGCCTGTGTAGACCGTGCCTAACTCTTGCCAGGTTGGCACTTTGTGAATTCACTGCTGTCCCATTTGCTTTCATTCTACTCATGCTGGGTCCCATTTGGTTGAATGGAAATGCAGCTTGCTCAGCTCTGTTTGTGGACCACTCTCCACACAGGTGCCATCTCTCGACTATGGAGTTGTCCTGTGGTTTGACGCCTACGCTTTGAGCAGACAGAAGTTTGATCTGCCATGTACTCAAGGCCAGTGGATTATTCAGAACAGAAGGTGTGTGTCACTTCGCAGGCCCAGTCGCAACTTTCTTCTCCCTGAGTCTGAATTCTCCCCTCAGCCATTTCGTTCAGCCAGACCACAGCTCTGAAGGAGGAGTTTCCTGCTAGGAGACATTTGCCAGCTCTACCTACTTGCTCCCACTCAGCCATTTGATCTCTGCCTTTCATTGTAACAACTGCTCTCTGTGCTGATGGGCACTCAGTTGTGCCTATCTTTTTCAAAGCTCTAATGACTCCTTCTTGCCCATTCACTGCCTAGCTTGACCAAGTAAATATGTGCCTTTGCCTCTGTTTCCTTCAGCGAAACATCTGGGAGAGAAAAGTGCTGCTCTTGGCCAAAGGCAGCATCCTCAAACCTCCCCAGTGTCTCTGCCAGCTTCCCTTCTTCCTTGTGCTGTATAAAGCAGACTTCTTCCCACTGTGTGCAGCCCTGGCAACCTCCTACACCTCTTGTGTTTGCAAATGTGCCTATCACCACCTCTGCAGTAGCGTCTGTGTGTGCCGCTGCCTCGAGTCCTCCTCCGCACAATTCCGCTTCCGAGTCGCTGCCTCTTCCTGCTTTGCCTATAAAAACTCCCTTCTATAAAAACGCCTCTGGGGCCTCCCTAGGCTCAGCTGCCATTATGTACCAGCTGCAGCAGTCCCACCTTCTCCCAGGGTAAAAGAAACACTGCCAGCCTCAGACCCCTCCTGCTGGCTCCACTGTCCCTTCAGGAGCCTGTTCAAACTTGCCCTTTGAATGTTAAAATCTCTGTGGGACTTGTCCAACTGACCTTGCAGACCTTGTCTCTGCTGCTTACCTGACCTCACCACCTCTCTGCATTTGGACCCAATCCAATGACCTTCAACTTGCCCTTGTTGGCATCTCAGCCTATTCTCCCTCAGCTCCTGTCATCAGCAACAGCCCTCTCATATGTCTCATTTCACCAGTTTCCCCTCTACTTACACCCCTTCCTCACATGTACCTTTTCCTGCCTCTCTTCCTAGTACAGCCTGTCTAATTCTTATTTCACCATGTGAAACAGCTAGGGCAGGAGCATTTAGGAAAGCCAGTACAGAAATAGCCCAAATTCTGCTCTTACCTAAATCAGGATTAATGCCTCCAAAGAAAGTGGAGTCATTCTGGATTTAGGTCAAGGTAACAGAGCAAAGTCAGGGTTTGTGGACTGTATATAAAATATGTCCCACTTGCAAAAGAACACTCATGACACCAATTCCCTTTGGCTGTTTTTTATTGCCAGTTCCATTATATTGTCCCCAAAGCTGTTCAGCTCAGAACCATTACACACGTCCCTCACTAACTTTAAATGGTGTTTACTGAGGCCTTCCTTTCAAATTCTCCCCATTCTCCCCTTAGAATGTCTCTTTTTCCTTTCCCTCTGTCTCTAGGGCTGCCTCCTCACACGTTTCACTTTCTCTCTTCACTTGGGGCCAGCCTTTATCTTGATTACACATAGTGTAAAACCAGTGATGTCTCAAGTTGCTCTGTCTTGTGGCCGTTCCAGCTGAGAAGCTAAGTGGTGGGGCTGTGGAGAGCCAAACATGGTGCAGGATGGCCTGGCTGCTGAAAAAACCTGGCTGCCCTACATTTCCAAGGGCATCCCCCCTTTTTTCTGTGTCTTCACTTCATATCCCCAAAACATACTGAGGGTGTTTCCCCATCTCTGCTCTCTCAGTGCTTGGGGATTTTCTTTCTCATGGACCAGACCCCAATTCCTGTGGAACCTTCCTGCCCCAAAACTGTTTTTCCCAGGAGAATCACATCCCTTCCTCCTCACTTCACCCAGACACGGAGATATCCTGCCTGTATTTCTCCATAAGGTTGTGTGGGCTGCGGACCCTGCAAGCCTATGCTGAGCGAATTCCTGTTGTGTCTTCTTCTGGCATCACCATCAGCTTCTCCTCTCAGATCTCCTTAACCGGACCTGGAGTGCAGGCTGCCTACAGCCTATATAATCAATCTGATCGTAAGTACAAGGGTCTTTACAGCATGGCGAGGCCGAATGAGAATGTAGCTCTGCAGCTCTCACTGCTATCCAGTCACCAGTAGCTTTTCTCAGGCTCCGTACTGGCACATGTTGAGAGCCACACACATGCCACATCCCAGAGACAGGCTCACCTATAGGCACATACATGAATACATGTGAACACTCCACTCTGAAGCACAGACATGCAATGTGCACAACATTCAATCATGCAAAGCTCACAGAGGCATTGAAGGACTGTGGACTCAGGAACAGGCAGGCTTGAATCTGCCTCGGTATTACTCTGCTGGCCCTGGAATTAGATGTCTTAGCTTATTTTAACTTGAAATGACTTTGTTTCAATCACAAAGGCTCCTGGAGAGTTATTTCCTGCTTTCCCTGGGAATTCGTGTGTGAGACAGAGGGAAAGACAAAGCCTGGGACACACACACACACACACACACACACACACACACACACACACACACACACACACACACACACACACACACACGGAGCCTGTCTCATATTACTGGGCAGTACTGGGCAGTTCACACAGTCCCTCTCTATATGCTCTCTGAGTATCATGGGGCTACCTCTTTCAGGTCCCTGACCAGGGTTTTGTAACAGGCCTCCAGGGAATCTATCCCAGTATTCCAGTTGGCATCATGCCTGGGGAGGCAGGGTATAATACCAGGGTAGCTCCCAGGAGCTCTGCTGAGAGACCGCTCTTTATTTCCTGGTCCCCAGCATAGGGTGCACACTATCAATACCTCAGTTGCCCAGGCAGGGTCCGTGTGCACCAATGCCGTGGGCTGCCATTACACAGGACTTCGGAAATACTGCAGAGCAGAGCTGGCAAGGTATTCACACATGCTCCAGCCTCAGGATTTTGCTTTTAGGAGGTCCTGTAAAGGGGATTAAGCATTCCTTTGTGATTTTTTTTAGCCTGTCCTGGGGAGTTCCTCTGTTCTGTCAATGGATTGTGCGTCCCAGCCTGTGATGGGGTCAAAGACTGCCCCAATGGACTGGATGAGAGAAACTGTGGTGAGTGAGCCATTATTGCTACCTCCTCTCACTCCTCAATAGTTTGCAGCCCAAGTTGACCCCTTCCCGCACAGAGAATTGGGTCTTTGTGGTCTAAATCCAGTTCTCTTAAGGGGGGATCTCTGGGGGGAGACCGGAGAACCCCACAGAGATCTTAGTGCGCCAGCCAAGTGGGCGAGAATAACCAAGACAGCTGCCTGATTACACAGGAGCCCAGTCTTTGTGTCAGGCACTGACTTGCCAGCCCACCTGAATCACGCTGCTTTAGTCTGTTAGAAAGCGAGACGCCAAGCACAATATACGCCAGCTCCTCCGGCTCCACTCTCTTGGCCACCTATCCCCGAAAGACCGCTGGCCCCACAAAGAGAAGCAGTAGAAAAGCAGTTTCCATACACCATGATCTACAGTTTCCCCAAATCAATCCCTTTTGCAGCCTGCAGCACTCCTCTACCCGCCCTGCCAGTGAACCTCAGCTCTGCCAGTGACTCTCAGTCCTGGCCAATAGCCCCACCTGCTGTTCCACACCTGGTTGTCCCAGGCTGCTCTGCCAACTCCCTGCTGGGTGGCACATCCTGCTGGCCATTGTGGGCATTAGTTCTCTCAGGCCAGCAGCCTTCCTGAACTTGCACTGCAATGACACTGGGTGTGTTTGTAACCTCTGCCTGTAGCAATGACACTCTGGCGTGGACGGTAGGGGAACCCAGACCCACCTTCTACTGTGGGCTCCAGTCCAGAGCTCTGTAGTGAACAGTTAACATCTGCATCTTCACCACTTACTGCTTTCACCCCTGGGCTCCTGCCAACTGTCCTTTTTTCTCCCCTTCCTTTCGCTTTACCTCAGGGAGAAGGGCTGCAGGCTTCCTCCCTCCTCTTCCTCCTCACTGTTGCCAGCCTTCTGGCATTAGAGGAACCCTGCCTATTCCCTCCCAGGGAACCTTCCTTCTAATTAGCTCCCTCCACACAACTCTGTTGTTTGCAGCTTAATTGGCCAATTGGCCTAATATAGCTCTTGGTGAGCCAGTGTGGGGGAGTACATCCTCTCACAAATGCTTTGTATTTTCAAACCACTTGCGCATACCATCTAATGATCTCTCCCAACTGCCCTGTAATGTATTCTTAGTATTACTATAGATGGAGAGAACAACAAGAAGGAGGTTAGATTATTTGGACAAGGACACCCAGCAAAGCAGGGGCAGAACTGGCACTAGAATTCTGGCATTCTCAGATGCTAGTCCCATCCACAGGGCATCAGACCATGGAGCCTCTGCCCAACACCGCCCATGCTTGTTAGCTCTGGCATGCAAAACCTTTTCCCTGCTGTTCCAGACCTCCTGTCAAGCTCACGGTCTTGTGCTCAGAACACAAGAACCTCAGTGCTGGATCAGACAAGATTCTGTTTAGTTTAGTACCTGGTCTCTGACAATGGCCACCACCAGATGATTCAGAAAAGGGTGCAGCAAACCTTATTGCGGAAAGATACTGAATAATCCTCTCCCTACAGGAAGTTTCTTTCTAACTCTGTTGCTCAGTACTTTGAAGCATAAGGGTTTATATCTCTTGTTGTTTTCCTCCAATGTCTTATGTAGCTGTGGATATTCTCTTTACATAGATGTCTAATCCTTTTTCAAACCCTATTACGATGATTTCGAATTAGACCGCATGCAGAGAAGGGCCATGAAAATGATTAAAAGAATGGAAAACCTACTTTGAGAGAACACATGGGGTTTGGCTGGTTCAGCCTAACCAAATGAAGGCGAAGGGGAGATATGATTGTTCTCTGTAAATACAGCAGAGGGATAAACATAAGGGAGGGAGTGGAATTATTTACATTAGAGGCCAATATTGGAAACAACAACAAATAGATATAAACTGGTCATCAGTAAGTGCAGGTCTGAAATTAGACAGGCTTCCAAGCAGAGTAGTAGGAGGAAAAATGTAACATGGTTTAAGACTGAGCTGGATAAGTTTATGGAGGGGATGGTATGGTGAGACTGCCTACAGGGGCACATAGCTCAGCCACCTCTGCAGTTAGTAAATATCTCCCAAGGCAAGTGTGATGGGTCACTAGATTAGTAAGGCTCTGCATTACTGCAGGGAATTCTCTCCCACAAATCTGTCTGGTAGGTCTCAGCTACATGCTCTGGATCTAACTGATCAACATATCTGGGGGCAAGAAAGAATTCCTCCTTCCTCCCCAGATCAAATTGTCAGAGATCCTGCAGGGAGGGGTGTGTCACTGACCTTCTCTGCAGCGTGGGGCATGGGGCCCTTGCAGGTTTGAACTAGGGTGAATAGTGGATTCTCTGTAACTTGAAATCAAAATCTGAGCACTCCAGTGAATCAGAACATATAAATTTATTACAGGAGTGGCTGAGTGAAGTTGTGTGGCCTGGAATGTGCAGGACGTCAGACTAGATGATCATGATAGGGCCTTCTGTTTTTAAAGTCTGAGTTCTTGGCCTCAGTGGTATCTTGGGGCTGTGAGTTCCACAGGCCAATGAGGAATTGGATATAAAAAGACATTTCCTTTTTTCTATTACAAATGGGCAGCATTTCAGTTTCACTCAGTGTCTCTGTGTCCTGGTATTATTAAAAAGGGTAAATAGAAGCAGCCTGATTTGCCTCCTCCATCACATTCATTATCCTGCATGCCTAGCAAGTCTCCTCCTTTTCATCTCGTCTCTAAACCAAACAGCCCCTGTCTTTTAAATATCTGTTTTTCCCATCCCAGATTTTTCCAGGCCTTTTATCTGGCATTTTGTCAACAAAACCTGGGGAGCATCAAGAGTCCCAAGGCGTTCTCTTAATAGTAAATTGACAAAATGCAGCATTTTATCAAAAGTCTTTTCCCACTCCCCACGAGGCATAACGCCTCTGTTGGCATAAAGTTGGTCTGGACATTCTAGGGGGCCCTCTGTCAAGAGACAAGGCTTCTGGGACACCAGGCAGCCTTGTCTCCTGTGCGTCCAGTTGGCCATTTTGTCGGGAGAGTGGCCAGGCAGTCTGGCCGCTCTCTTTTGACAAAGCAGATCGCTCTTGTGATCCGCTTGGCAGTTTGGCCATGATCTGTAGACAGAAGTTTTTTCGGAAGGTATCTTCTGACAAAGCTTCTGTCAACACATCCCAGTAATCTAGATATAGCCTTAGAGTCCAGCTATGAATCAGATCTAGGCCCTGTCATTTTGCACTTCAGATGCAGCTCTAACCACAGACTTGATACAGAATGTCTACAGCGTGGACATGTTAGCACAGCTGGGAGCCCTGTGACCAGCAATTATAAGCCCAGGTTTACAATGCAATGTGGACACTCATCATGGGCTGCCAACACCAAATCCTTAAGCCCATATCCCACAGCCCTCGGTTTACAACGTAGCGTAGACATACCCTTTGAGCCCAGCTGTACACTGATTGGAAGCTTTCAGTGAGCTATCTAGGATGACATCCAAGAGTTTTTCCTGCGTGGTTAGTTAATTCAAAACAGACCAAGCTTTTTAATTCCTAGATGCATTACTGAGCATTTGTTAACAATTTGTTTAATCTGCTATCCAGCTGCTCTCTGAAATTTGCTGCAGTTGTCTTGAATCTTCACTAACCAAAATAATTTTGCAGCAGTTGCAAATGTTGCCATCTCACTGCTCTCTCTCAATTATATATTATACGTGTATATATATATATATATATATATATATATATATATATATATATAAAAAACTAAACATCAGTCTTAGTATGGACCCGGGGGCATTCCACTCTCTTCAGCAGAACCTGGGGAAATTCATCCTCGGGGTACCTGCTTCCTCTAGTTATGTAATCTCGGAGCTGCTGGCATGTATCTTCGAGAATTTATGGATAATGGGCGAAGTCCCAGAGGACTAGAGAGGAACAAACTGTACTTATCCTTAAAAAGAGGAACAAACAAGGCCCCTGGAATTATATACCAGTCAACCTCACTTCAGTACCTGGAAAGATACCGGAACGCACTATTAAACAATCAGTGTGTAACCACCTAGAGGACAATAGGATTATGAGGAATAGCCAGCGTGGATTTGTCAAGAACAAAGCATGCCAAACCAAGTTAGATTCCTTCTTTGACAGGCTTACTGACCTAGTGGATAAGCTGTGGACATAGCAGATCTTGATTTTAGGAACGCTTTTGAAAGTCTCACAAAACAGTCTCATTTACGAATTTACTTTAAGGTAGTTGCACCAGACCTTATAGTCACACATGGCTCCTGGGTCCAGCAGGTCCCTGTGACTCTAAGGCATACAAGGGGCCAGGGAGGTGCTGTGCACTGTCCCACCCACAAAACATCGGTAATGCAGCTCCCATTGGCTGGGAACTGCAACCAATGGTTGCTGCAGGGGCAGTACCTGTGAGCACCGGTGGCACATGGAGTCTCCCTGGCCCCCTGCCCATGAACCTCAGGGACCTGCTAATTGTTTCCCTGGGAATCTCCTTAAGTACTTTCCGGACCCCACACCCTCCCCATGCCCCAAACCTCTGTTCCAACCCCAAGCCCCTTCCCACACCCTGAACCCCTCAAACTTAGCACAGGGGTTCTCCTGCACCCCAAACTCCTTGTCCCTGGGCCCATCCTACAGCACGAACCTGCAGCCATAGCCCTCTGCCCTGCATCTCATCCCCCAGCCCTGAGCCCCTCCCACACCTCAAACCCTTCATCCCCAGCCCCACACCAGAACCCGCACCCCCAGCTGGAGCCCTCACGCACCAACCTCCTATCCCAGCCTGGTGAAAGGCAGGGAGGGGGACGAGGGAAGGAGTGAGGAGGGTGGGGCCTAATGGAAGGGGTGGAGCCAAGGCAAAGCTTTGCGGGAGGGGCAGGACAAAGGTGTTCAGTTTTGTGCCATTAGAAGGGCAGCAACCCTAACCCTGGCGGGAAGGCTCATTGCCGCTGTAGTGCAAACCTGCACAAGTTCCTACACCACTCTGCCCCAACCAAATAGTGCATGCTGGTGCCCGTCGAGACCCCCTTGTGGCTGTTGCTGGGCACTGCACAAGGATAACAGACCCGCTCTTTCCCTCCACCTTGCTGCTCTGAAACCCGCCCCCCGTGGCTCCTGGGGCTTTGGTCATAGTGTGCTCAGCAAAGTTCCAGTGCCAGGAGGACAGCACGTGCATAGAGTTCACCAAGGTCTGTGACGAACACCTGGACTGCCTCCACGGGAGTGACGAGGAACAGTGCAATGAAGGTAGGGAGGGGAGACTGCTGGGGAGGGCTCAACTTCCCCCTACCAGCTAGCCATGCATATAGTGCAGCAGTAGCCAGGTCAGTCTCAAGCTGTGAGAGAGACAACGGGGGTGAGGTAACAACTTTTATCAGACCAGCTTTTGCTGGTGAGCAGTTGGTCCAATCAAAGATGCCACCTCACCCACCTTCTCTCTTTAATAAGCTATTGTTGAAATTTTTCTGCTGTGCCCCGGATCAGGACCCTGTCTACCAGCAAACACCAAAGTACAGTGACAGGTCGAACCTCTCTTGTCTGGCACCGTTGGGACGTGGCTGGTGCTGAACAAGAGAATTTCCTGGCCCCCAGGAGGTCAATAGTGTCTAGCACACCACCAACACTTCCACTGCTTGCTGGGCTCTGAGCAGACATTTAGGGGTAAATTTCAGCTAAGTAACAGCACAGAACTCTGAGAGCCAGGGCTGGTGGCTGGAAACAAACTTTATGGGACCACAAGAAACTTGGCCATACCCATGATAAGCGATCATCCGGCTAACTAAAATCTAGCTGGATGAAGGGTATTACTGAGGAAATGCCCACCCCCATGAGCAGCGGGCAAAGGCCTAGATGGGGAAGGCAAGCCCCAGCCCTGTCCTTTCTGCCTGAAGCCCCATCCCTTGAGCAACCTTTCCCCTCGCCAGCATGAACCAAGTCCTGTCCAACTCCAATCGGATCCTTCCTAGTCACTTGGAGGGCTGGGGCTGCCACACCCCAGCCACAACCTTCCCAGACTGCTGGGGAACCAGGCTGCAATGCCACAAACTTTGCTTTTCCAGGCGGATGGGGAGTAGGCAGATAGGCAATTTTGGGAAGGCTGTCTACATTACCCTCCACCCATGCCCATCTATTAATCTAGGGGTTCATCAAGGCAGAGGCTTGACATGTGTTTTTATTTTAGCTGTCCCATGTTCTCCACTGAAATCCACCATTCCTCATTCAAGTCTCCACTTTACTCCTTCATCCAACTTCATCTTTCCAGGAGTCCCCTGCGGGACTTTCACTTACCAGTGCGCAGACAGGAGCTGTGTGAAGAAACCCAACCCTCAGTGCGACTCCATCACGGACTGCAAGGACTCGTCCGACGAGAAGCACTGTGGTGAGGAGCGAGAAGAGAGGCACTCTGTTAAGCACTGCCGGAGGGGAAGCTCTCAGTGCCGGAGTTCAGAATGGTGATGGCTGGGCACAGCTGTGAGGAATTTCATTCTGCCACAGCCCTGGTTGGCACTGCTGGAGTCATGGCTGCCGGTAATGAGGTGCCATTCTGAGGGGGGCAGTTCCCATGAAAGGAGCACCAACTAGCATGGATGAGGCATGGCTGTGAGGAAGCTCCCACAACTGGAGTCCCAGTTGGTGCTGATTGAGCTCAAGCGTGTGGGAAAGGGAGCATAGGGTTCGCTGTCATAAGAATGGGGAAAAGCCTCACACAGGAATTTGCAAGAACAACAAGAAGTCTTGTGGCACCTTATAGACTAACAGATATTTTGGAGCATAAGCTTTCAGGGCAAAGACCCGCTTCAGCAGGTGCTACAAGACTTCTCGTTGTTCTCGAAGCTACAGACTAACACGGCTGCCTCTCTGATACAGGAATTTTCAGTCACCTCAGCCTGGACCTGCTATAAAATGTCTCCAGCCCGTGGCAGGGAGGGTGTCCATGGCGGAGGCTATAAATGGTGTAAATGGAAGACTGGAAAGTCGGGAAAGCAAAGGGGAAGGGCAGACATGATGTACGGTGACCCCTTCTACTCTTTCTCTCCTGAGAGACCTGTTATACCTTCCCCTCCTCAGACTGTGGATGGCAGGCCCCACTGAACCGGATTGTGGGTGGTGTCGATTCTGTAGAAGCGGAGTGGCCTTGGCAGGCTAGCCTGCAGGTCCGCGGGAGCCATCTTTGCGGAGGAACGCTGATCGCCAGTCGTTGGGTGGTCTCGGCTGCTCACTGCTTCCAGGACGACAGGTAAATGGTGAGGGAAGAGCACCGTAGAGGAAACCCAGTTCAAACTGCTTTCAAATCAAAAGCGGTTGGGTCTCGGACTAAGAGGAGCTTGGAACTTCTTCACAGAATAGCCACATGCTGAACATTTGACAGTAGTGGCTCAGAGCTAGAGCAAGGAAGTTGGGACTGGGGAGCCCTGCTGGGAATATGTATATGAGGACAGGACTGTGGTAGCAGGGAGGTGCCGAGGTGCTGTGGGAAGGCACAGAGGGGAGAGAGGCTTGCATAGCTCCCATCCAGCCTGTGCTTGGCTCTGGCCAGTGTTAGCAGCGCCCTCATGGTCATGTGAACCCTACAAACATACACAGTTGGACTTTTCTCCTTCGTACTAGAAAAGCATAAATGGGGACTGACCGGGGGGAAGCCTGGCATAGCTTTGTGGGATGAGAGCGTTGGTGACTTTCAAGCTACCAGCCCATTGGTTCCTCACCAGACAGGTGTTAGGCCTGTGATGAACTGCCACCTGTTGGGAATCCTTCCATTTAAAGTAGACCTCAAGCTTTGTCACTCAAGTCACAGCCCCCTAGCAGTACTATGCCTTGTAATAATAATTCTATATTGCTTACAGCCATGGACCTTATTTAAAATAGGAGTTCCGTTGTACTGGGGACTCAGGCAAACACCACAGAGAGATAATTGCTGTCCAGAGAAGCTTTCCAGCTGGAGACACACTCCCACACACACAAGAGCTGTGTCCACACGTGCACGCTACTTCGAAGTAGCGGCACCAACTTCGAAATAGCGCCCGTCGCGTCTACACGCGTCAGGCGCTATTTCGAAGTTAACTTCGACATTAGGCGGCGAGACGTCGAAGTCGCTAACCTCATGAGGAGATAGGAATAGCGCCCTACTTCAACGTTCAACGTCGAAGTAGGGACCGTGTAGACGATCCGCGTCCCGCAACGTCGAAATTGCTGGGTCCTCCATGGCGGCCATCAGCTGGGGGGTTGAGAGATGCTCTCTCTCCAGCCCCTGCGGGGCTCTATGGTCACCGTGGGCAGCAGCCCTTAGCCCAGGGCTTCTGGCTGCTTCTGCGGCAGCTGGGGATCTATGCTGCAGGCACAGGGTCTGCAACCAGTTGTCAGCTCTGTGTATCTTGTGTTGTTTAGTGCAACTGTGTCTGGGAGGGGCCCTTTAAGGGAGTGGCTGGCTGTTGAGTCCGCCCTGTGACCCTGTCTGCAGCTGTGCCTGGCATCCCTATTTCGATGTGTGCTACTTTGGCGTGTAGACGTTCCCTCGCTGCGCCTATTTCGATGTTGGGCTGAGCAACGTCGAAGTTGAACATCGACGTTGCTGTCCCTGGAGGACATGTAGACGTTATTCATCGAAATAGACTATTTCGATGTTGGCTGCACGCGTAGACGTAGCCCAGGTGTACAGGAAATGGCTGCAACAGCCCAGCAAATGAACTAGTGCTTCTTTGGTGGTCATGTGTTTTGGAGGTTGAGGGTTATTTTTATTTTTATCTGATACTGGGGTTAGAGGTGGGAAGGAAGAAAAGGAGGGGAAGAGAATTAGTCACAGTTAATCATGTGCCAGCCAGGAGCAGCAGGGATGGGGTCAGAGGCATCATGGCCGAGCTGAACTGTGAGGAGGGATTTGACAGAGGATAAGGTGGTAGCTGCTTGGCCTTTGAGAGGGAGTTTGTCTTGGGCAGTGCGGGAAAAGGCCTGGAGGAGAATGGACTGTCATGTGCAAACACTGGGCCTCTTACAGTCTTTTCCTCCCAGTCTTCTTCACTGTGTGTTTTCCTCTCTGCCCTTCACCCTCCCACCTGGGCCACGCTCTCCCAGCTCCCTCTCCTCCAGGCATCCTGGCTCATCAATCCAAGCCTCTCCACTGCCCCTCCGACAGTCCACACTTCTCCTGGCCTGTCCCACTAGGAGCTAAGAGCTGCTTAATTTATGTAGGGCTGTTGCTCCTGGTAATGTACCCTTTGCTTAGACCAAGGGCTTGTCTTCACTAGAAACATTACCGCTGCACCACCGTAGTGTAGACACTTCCTACAGTGACGAAAGGGGTTGTTCTATCACTGCAGTAAACCCTAGTTAGGTTAACAGAATTCTTCCTTGAACTTAGTGCTGTCTACAAAGGGGCTTGGGCTGGCTTGCACACATCTCTCAGGGGTGTGATGTAGCTAGGCCAGCCTAAATTTTCCATGTAGATCAGCCCTCAGATAGTAACAGAGAGGAAGCCGTGCTAGTCTATACACTATCAAAGCACAAAGCAGTCAAGTAGCACTTTAAAGACTAGCAAAATAGTTTATTAGGTGAGCTTTCGTGGGACAGACCCACTTTGTGTCTTTCCCTTCCCTGATGTTGCTCCTTCCCTGGCCTTTACACAGAGCTGTCATTTTCCCCATGCTCCCTTCCTTTCCCTTATCCAACTGTTGTATCTCTGATTTTCCATCCCTCTCCTCACTCTCCTTCCTTTCACCTAATTTCTCACCTCCCTTTTTGTGCCATACATCCCACCTGTCTTTCAAACCCTGACACACTTTTCCTCCCTTCCTCCCCAGTAGATTGGCTTCCCCATCCATCTGGACTGTCTACCTAGGCAAGTACTTTCTAAACAGCAGCAGCCAGAATGAGGTGTCCTTCAAGGTGAGCCGCCTCTTCCTGCACCCATACTATGAGGAGGACAGTCATGACTATGATGTGGCGCTGCTCCAGCTGGACCACCCAGTTATAAACTCACCCTTCATTCAGCCCATCTGCTTGCCCACCCACTCCCATCTCTTTGAACCTGGCCTTCGTTGCTGGATCACTGGATGGGGGGCTCTCAAGGAAGGAGGTACGTGCAGGATCTCGGCTTCTCTTGTTAGGATCCTCCAGCTATTTGTCTTCCTCCAGGGGCTACATGAAGGAGAATTTTTCAAAAGCGCAAAGGGCAGGCAGTTAGACACCTGACTCCCATGGAAAGTTGAGCTAATTACTCCTAGTGCCTGTGAAGATCTCCTGGCAAAATTTGATTGTGATGCCAGGAGACTCACATCACTGTTTGGTTGCTGCAGTATGGGATAATGTCCTGGGCCAAATCTGAAGCAGGGTCCCCCAAACCAAAGTCAGAGAATGTTCCATTTCCAAGCTCCTAAGAACTTAATGGAGAACTTTGATTTGCCAGTGCCCTTTACCTGAATGCTTAACACCTTAATTCTCAAACTTCTGTGGCAGTGACTGCTTTCACGTAGCAAGGCTGTGAGCATCACCTCCTGTTTCTCAATTAAAAACACAGTTTTTTATATTTAACGTTGCTATAAATACTGGGTGTTAAATAGGGTTTGGGAGTGGCAGCTGACAGCTCCCAAGGCCCCTTCCCCAAGCAATAACCTCATGACCCCCCTCCCGTTTGCAAACCCTGCCTTCATGCATCTCCAATCTACCATAAATCAGCTTTGCCACGATGTGCTCTCCTGCTCCCTCTAGTGGCTCATCACATTGCATTGTGCAGAATTATCACATACAGATGAAAACAAGAAGTCCTGTGGTAGCTTATAGACTAACAGATATTTTGGAGCATAAGCTTTCGTGGGCAAAGACCCACTTCATCGGATGCATGAGTGGGAGGGTTTCAGAGGAGGATTTAAAGAAGGAGTCTCAGTAAAAGGGAGGGCCAGAGCTGACAAGGTCTATTCAGTCAGGGTGGACGTGGCACATTATGGGCAGTTAATGTGGAATTGTGAACATACTGATGCAGAGTCCTAGCATAAAGCTATAACAGCACAACTCCCCCTACAAGATGAGAGATTTTAACTGTCTCAGCATGTAGGATCTAAGACACACTGGGCGCATCTGCACTGCAGAGTTACTTTGAAATAACAGCTGTTATTCTGAAATAACTTTGCTAGCGTCTATGCTGCGCGCACACTATTTCAAAATGAATTCCAAATAGCAGCTGCGCTGTTTCGGAGTTGGTAAACCTCATTGCAGGAGGAATAGCGCCTATTTCAAAACAGCCACTAGTAAGTCATGGAATAGCGCTATTTCAAAGTAAGCCATAATGGCATCCAGTGGCACTACAGTAAACTCTCAATTTAATGGCCCCTGATATAATGGACTTTGGAAATAACAGATGCTGTCTGACAGCTCCCCAACCCCCACCTAAATAAATGCCGGAGATTCACCAGAGCCACTGCCAGGGCTGGAGGAGCTGCTGGAGCGGCTGGGGCCACCAGGGCTGGAGGGGTCACTGTAGCAGCTGGGGCCACCAGGGCTGGAGGAGCTGGGGGAGCTGTGGTGGGTGCAGGAGCTTTCCTCCCCCAGCCGTGTGTGTGTGGAGCATACTGGTGCCCAGCCACTGCTGCCTGCAATGGCACTGAGCAGCAGCCATGGTGTCGGAGGGTGCTGCCTGCCGGCAGGCTGGGGGAAGCTACACTCTACCTTTGTGTATGTGACTCGGAGCCGGGGGCTGGAGGAGCCTCAGCGCTGAGAGCTGCAGGAGGTGGAAGGAGCCAGGCCGGCATTCAGCTTCTCTCTGAGTAACTGGGAGAGGGAGCTGGAGGAGTGAGGGGAAGGATGGGGCAGGAGGGGGTTAGGGAAGGAGGAGCAGAGGACAGGGGTGAGTGATGGGCTGGGAAGCTCAGTGCACCATCATACCGTATAACCTTTCAGCTATAACAGACTTTGGGCATTAGCGGACACCGCTTCCCCCATTAGTCCGTTAAACAAGGATTTACTGTATTTCGAAATAGCGCTGTGTGTCCGGAAAAGCTGTTTCAAAAATGCATTTTGCATTTAGGTGTGTTATTTCAAAATCTCTGATTCTGAAATACCTCTGTAGTATAGATGTAGCCTCTCAGAAGTGTATGGGTCCCGCTGGGAGTACTGGGATGGGCGGATGCTCTGCTCTGTGAGAGCTCTCGGCTGGAGGTGTTGAGTCTGATCTAGAAAGGAGTCTTTATCAATGAGTAAAAGGTGTTGTCAGAGTTGCCACCAGCGTGGTGCTCTGCTCTCTCCAATGTTGGTATCACTCGGCTGCGTGCGTGTGTTCCCTCTGTGCGCTGCCCCAGCTCTGCAGATAGCCGACACAGCAGACCCGAGGAGAACCCCCAATGACCACAGAGTCTAGTAAGGTGCGGAGGTGCATTGGCCAGGTTTATTGCCGTATTGGATACAATAGTAGTTCCCTGTAGATTTCTTAGTCTAAGTCAGGGCATACTACAAATATGCACCCACGGTCAATGGACTTGGCTCAGTCAGTGGCGGGACTTTCCACTGCCCCCTCGGCCGGACCCAGACCACATCCCAGAAGTACATTCTTATACACAGGTACAAACAATTTACACATCACTCCTGACGTATTGAGGTACAACCCTTCTAGGTGCCGCCTCTCACCTTGTACATGTTGGTTCGAACAAAACAACTCTATCCATCATATTACCCTTTTGCCCCTGTCATTGGGATGTATTGGCCTATTGTTTCTTATCTGTGGAATGTTCCGGGGTAGGATGTTCTGGTACCAGGTACCTACTTCAATATGCTAGGTAGATATGTTTATGCACCAGCAACTCTCTTCTTGCCAAGTTCTGTGAGTAATGCATTCCTTTAGCTCACAGCTTTCTGTTAGCAAAGTCTTGACCATTACTTTGGTTCAGGCCTAAGGCCTCATAATGGGCCTGTACTTACTACAAAAGGAGATGAAGGATTGCTGTAACTATAATTCTGTACAGAGAGCCATATGTGTGCATGGCATATTACACGCAAAACAACATAGTCTCCCAAGGGAAGTAGCAGAAGTACTAGCTTAAATTTTTCAATAGCGACTGATACCCTGAACGGCCAAAAAGAGCCGAGCTCCTGCCCTCTGAAAATCAGGCCCCTTCTAAAGGTTGCGTATCCCAGATACGGAGGGACAAAAAAAATGCATGTAGCTGATGAAGTGGGACTGTGCCCACGAACGCTTATGCTCCAAAACCTCATTAGTCTATAAGGTGCTACAGAACTTCTCATTGATTTTGCAGATACAAACTAACACAGCTACCCCCTCTGATACTGGACAAAAAACTGTGTCACTTTGGCACATGTAATCCTCCCCCAATCCTCCCTCTCCCCTCACATAAATCTACAAGACAAAACACTAGTAAAATTATAGTAAAGAAGAATCCTGCCCTAGCAGGGAGAAGGGCTAGAAGAAGTAAAGTGACAGGTGCTATCCATCTAATGGCTACAATTCTCCGACTGATGAAAAGGGTCCACATTTTAACTGACTGAGGGCTGGCACAACTCCTTTAGAAGCACTGAACCCACTTACTTCAGGTTACAGTCCCAGTTCCCTGCCAATGAGCTTATTGGTTACTTCTGACAGGCGAGTATAAGACACAGGGAAAAAATTCCTCAGGCACTGAGAAGGCTCTATTGGCAGGAAGATTAACGCTTTGAGAAAGGAGTGAGCAAGGAGGAGTAGGAGCTCTCCTGGCAGTCAGAAAGTCTGGAGCTGGGGACTTGGAGCGCAGGGAGAAGCCTGGAACCCCAGAGGTGGCCTAGGAGGAGGTGTGAAGCAGAGGTCAAGGAAAGGAGCCAGAGAGGGCCTGAGAAGTGCAGAGCTGGATGAAGGGCCAATATATCCCTGTTCTTGTGAAGAACAGGCACCTCCACATAGAGGCACTTCATCCAGTCAGCAGCTGCAGGAGCCAGTGCAGCCCATAGCAGCTGGCTTACCTCGTGCCTCTCGTGAGGAGTTGCTACACTCACACACTCACCCATGTGCCATTCCAGCCCACCATGTGTCTCCTGGTCCCCCAAGGGAGCTGGTTGGAACATTCACGGAGACTTATCCTTGGACAACGTTTTGATCAGAGAGATTCTGCCTAATTCAAATAGATTGGGGATGAAAGACTGCTATAAATCCAACACACCACGTATCTCCCATCCTGAGCTAGTGCTCAATCTCCAGGCCATATACCCACACTACTTGCTGAATTGTTCTGGTTTGGATCCAAAACTGGCCAGCTCAGTGCAATTCTGTTTTCTTTGGGGTGTTCAGAAGGCCGTGTTTTCAGGCCAAGTTTTGAAAGCACAGACGTTGCTTCAAAGTAGAATTGGCAGCCTTCAGACATCTCAGAACTCCCACCCCTGTGCAAAGGGGCTGCGTGGTATTACTGAACAGAGCCCAACTGGGTAGTGCCTTGTGGGAGGTGCAAGACCCTTGAGCTGATGCAGTAACAGATGCGAAGCCGAGGTAAGGCTTAGGGAAAAGGCTAAGACGTGATGTCAGTGGGGGATAAGATGGTGAGCTGAAGTGCAGCACTTTCAAAGAACCGGTGACAAAATCAGGAAAGGTGGCGACTGTGGTTTGGGGATAACGTGGAGAGGTGGGTAACTCATATTACTCACTTGCTGTTCTTGTGTTCCATATCCAGGGCACACAAGTAACATCCTGCAGAAGGCGGATGTGCAGCTGATCCAGCAGGACATCTGCAGCAAGGCCTATCATTATCAGATCTCTCCCAGAATGCTCTGTGCTGGCTACCGCAAGGGCAAGAAGGATGCCTGCCAGGTGACAGAGGAAATGTGGGACACTCCCATCTTAGAGGGGGATCAGCTAACTATGGACTTGCAGGGGTCTTTGTCCCCTGGCTGTGTGCTATAGCTTTGAATGAGGCATATATTGATTCCAAGAGGTTAGAAGTCTCTCTTCCTGCAGCTGTAGGTCACCACAGCTTGCTCATCCTTATCCTCTGGTGCAAATGCAGAAACTTTTCTTCAGTTTCTTAGGATTATGTTCTGGCTCCAATGAGAACCCCATAGGGATGGGACCTTGGATCTGCTAGTGGCCAATACTTTTCTTTAGGCGACTTGGGTTTCTGATTCTACCTTACACTCATGTGTCCAAGGCTGTGTCTACACGTGCCCCAAACTTCGAAATGGCCATGCAAATGGCCATTTCGAAGTGTACTAATGAAGCGCTGAAATGCATATTCAGCGCTTCATTAGCATGCGGGCGGCAGCGGCGCTTCGAAATTGACGAGCCTTGCCGCCGCGCGGCGCGTCCAGACGGGGCTCCTTTTCGAAAGGACACCACCTTCTTCGAAGTCCCCTTATTCCCATGAGCTCACGGGAATAAGGGGACTTCGAAGTAGGTGGCGTGCTTTCGAAAAGGAGCCCCGTCTGGACGCGCCGCGTGGCTGCAAGGCTCGTCAATTTCGAAGCGCCGCTGCCGCCCGCATGCTAATGAAGCGCTGAATATGCATTTCAGCGCTTCATTAGTAAACTTCGAAATGGCCATTTGCATGGCCATTTCGAAGTTTGGGGCACGTGTAGATGTAGCCTAAGATACATAGCTCCATTGGGGGTACAGCTGAGGCCATGGGCAGTGGGAGGGCAGGGTTGGACTGCAGCCTGAAGATGAGAGGAAGTAGTCAGAATGTGTTCTCCAAGCATGTGGGAGTTCTTCATTGTGCTCCGTTCCCATCCTGGTCATGTCCTGATGGTTCTTTGTTTCCCTCCCCATCTAGGGCGATTCCGGAGGTCCCCTTGTCTGCAAGGAGCCCAGTGGCAGGTGGTTCCTGGCTGGCCTAGTGAGCTGGGGGCTGGGGTGTGCACGTCCAGATTATTACGGGGTCTACACAAGGCTCACCACGGTGATAGACTGGATGAAACAGACAATGAGCTGAGGGATATCCACCTGTGCCTGAGGGATGTCCAACAGGCACAAACTGATCTGTTACCTGCTCCCGACATGGATTGCTTGTCTCCATAGTGTTGGGCAAGACAGAGATTGTCTTTTTGGGGAAGCATTGTCATAGCTGAGGTGCCTAAAGCCTTTGGGCTGGAGTAACAGTGAATCTGCTGTGGGAGCATGTACCAGTGGGAAGCCCTTCCACCCTCTCCAAGAAATGCCAATTCTTGCATTAAAGCCACGCACACAAAGCTCTCTGGTGGATTAAGGAGAGAGAGGATGGAAAGCCAGAAATTCTGAGCAGATGCTTTCTGGACAGGAGAATGGGGGAGATGAACTTTACATGAACTCCATGATTCATCCCCTGTCCCAGTGTGGGAACATTTTTTGCAAGAAAATCTGACTGATATACATAGAAATGAGGTTCCAGTAACTGTGATATCAATCTGGCTCTCTCTCCTTCCCTGCCATTCATCCTTCTCCTCCCCCCACATCACTCCTCCTCTCGCATCTCTATAATTGCCTCTTTCCTTAGCTAGAGGGTGTAGTTAGGTTCAACCAGGCAATTACTTGTATATGAGAGCCTCCAAGGCACGATCCATCACCATTTTCCCAAGTACATGTCACTGCCTCAGTGCTGTAATTTCTCCATCATTTTATGCTGCAGTTGGACTCCCTCCAGGCAGAATTTGTGGCCACCGAGTGCATAACATCTGTTCAATTTCCTACGCACTCCCTTGAAATCATTTAATACCTTTACCACAAAAGCTCTTCCTTCATTGTCATCTGCTTTTGCCCACAAGTGAGGGGAGAAGGCAACAAGCACAGTATTGTAGTTGGTGATGGCTGTGTCATGGAGTGTTGGGGTCACCAGGCCCTGCATCCCATCTACAGCCAGATATGACTCTCATCCAGCAGGGAGAGCAGAAGGTTTTAGTCGACAGGGACACAGCGCAGAACAGATGTGTCAGCAGAGAAACAGGAGCAGTCAGTACAATCCATCTTGAAGAGAGGGGAGCCCAGCCCTGGCCCTCCTTCCTCCCTCCCCAGCCAGATGAGACTGCCCCACTCAACAACTCAGTTCCAGTTGAAACCATCCAGGCCCCTCCTCTCTCCTTTGTCCCATTTCCCAGAGAAGAAAGGTGTCATCTGTGATGGGACACTGTCCGGAATTGAGAATAAAATGATTTTTTTTTTATTTTTACTCTGCAATTTTTCTCTCCATGTTTAACTCTCTCTGGGTTAAGAAGGTGTCTGCCAGAGTAGAATTCCACAGATAGCAATCTACTGAGACAGATAGGAGAACCTCAAGAAGAGACCAACACCTCCCTCTCAGCTACAGCAGGAGCTATCTAATGTGCATGCGTCCTTATACAGTACTCGTCATTGTGGTGTGGGCGTGAACTGCAACAGGAAGACCTATCCCCTCAGCCCTGCCATGTACACTGGGGAAACTACACAGACAGTAGAAGAATGCCCAGCAAGGCTCCCCGGCAATGTCTCTTGAGCCAGGAACCACGAGAACATGCTCCTCCCCACCTGGGAATAGAAGACAATATGTGTGCAATAAGTATCAGTACATAGATAAGTGAAGATCAGAGTGGATGACCAGGAGCACAAGCCAGGGCCAAACCTAGGGTGAACTGCACCCAGCAAACAACTTTTCTAGAGTGTGTGCTTATGAAATTTATTCTGGGCCAAGCAATGAACACAGCTTCCCTAGCCCAGCATAAATTTCATTGGCCCTGGCCCACAGAGCGCTGGGTTTGCAGGCTCCATTCGCATGCACATCCTAACTTGGGCCATTCCTAAACAAAGGGTGGAAAAGGAAGACTGGCTCTCAGTGGAGGAGCTCTAACATCATCATGCAGGTAATCTCAAGCCTCACTCCTTGCTCTCAGGTTCTTCCCTTCAGCACCAAAGTGCTGTGGGGGAAAAGAAGAGGAGACACCTGGAAATGGACAATGACATTTATTCAGCAGTTGTGACACAGCATCCTCAGACACAATGGAAAAGCAAATGCCCCATGCCCAGAAGCACTGGCAGGCATCCCCTCATCAGAAGCTGAATCAGAAGCCAGTGCAGTCCTCAAGGGTATGCCATGCTGCTCTCCTGCCTCCTTTACCCACTTTGAAATCAAACCTCTTCCTAGAGGGCCTTTATGTGCACGTTACCCAGCAAGGGGCCAATCCTGCCCCCTTTACTCTTTGTGAGAAGCACCGCAGCAGAGGGGCAGTGATTCTCCATTTGCCCTGGGTGACAAGCAGAGCTCAACTGCCCTCCCCAGTGGTGCCTCCAACAGTAAAACAGATGTACAGGCCTCAATTGAGCCAGCAAGTGGCAGTGGGAAGGACACCTATAGCTGCAGAGCTCTGTCCTCTCCAGCAGTGTGTTTAATTAACAACTATTTACTTCCATAACTGATGCAGCAAGCCCAGAGGTGCTGGGGCTCAGCCCTGGCATTACGGTGGTGACCCTACGGAAGGGGAATCCCGTGGGCATGGGGAGATTGCAGGACACAAGTTATATCCCCTGCAGGAAGTCAGACACACAGGCAGGGGTCTCTGCCTTCCTCAGGAGGGATGGGGGTATGAGCTTCAGTAACGATATTCCAAAATATAACTTTAAAAACAAAGGCAGCATGGTGAGGGGTGGGAGTCACTGGGACGCTGTCCCACAGAGGGCTGCCATAAACTACAGTACAAAAATAAAGATTTTAAATGGACATTAAAAGGCTGGAGTTGATCGGCGGAATCACATCCTGAGGCCTCTGGCTTGTAACAACTAGAAAACGAGAGAGACAGAACAAAAACCAAAGGCGGAGAGAAGTCAAACATGGAGGAGAAAGAGAAAGTGGCACAGATCAAGTGGAAAAAGGAAAGTGATGGAAGATGAGAGAACAGAAAAGAAAGAGAGGAGAGAGAGAGAGAGAGGAGGGAAAATCCACGTGAGTAAAATATACAGACATCTAGGAAAGGCCCCACAGCTAAGGGCAGAGAGACTCCTAAACAGAGAGATGGAGAGAGCCAGGCAAATACTAGAATAACAGTGACCCCCCCAGTCTTAGGGCGCGGGAAGAGCAGGTCTGGAACCTCCAACTTAGCACAAATCCTGCAAACTTCCTACAAATGGAGACACAATGTCCTCCTTCTCGGCTCTCTCACCCCTTTCACCACCCAACTGGGGATAATGGTGCTTGCTGTCTATCTGCCAAAAATGGTGGTGCACTGCACAAAGAGCTGCCCAGTTTCTAGTTTCACCCCAGAACATTTACCCTGCCAGAATCTGCTGAGAAACACCCATTTGACAAAGGTTTCTTTTAAAGGCAGGGAAATATATGGAAATCCTCATGCAAAATATTCTCTCAGCTATCAAGAGGATTAAATTGCAACTTCTGGGGAAAAGTCGTGTGTGCGTGTGTGTGTGTGTGTACACGCGTGCATCAGGCAGAAATACAGCACTCTCCTCAGCTCCCCCACTATCTTCCTTGCCTTTGTTCCCACCTCTCTCAACATCTCACAGCTTTGCTCTTTCTTCTGCACACACAAAAGGACTCAGAAAAGCACAAGGTAAGGTAAGACTCAAACTCTCCTGGCTCCCAACAGAGCCCTCCAACCAGGCCAGATCGATAAGAGGGGAGGAGAGGAGAGTCACTCTTGCAGAGCTCAGAGTCATGTCTGAGCGTGCATACAGGTACCATACCTGCAGAGGAGGAAGAGTGAGGAGCAGGAGGAGACAGGATTCTGAGCAGGTAGCACACAGGACCCAGGAGTGGAAGGTGATGATGGGGGAAGGAGGGGAAGCGGAACCTAGGTGCCCAAGGAGATAGTGAGGGAAGAGAGATGTGGAGGGAAGGATTTTTTGGACGAGGAACTGTGTGGAAGGCCAGAAGTAGGAGAGAGATGACAAGAACCCCCGGGGCAAGAAGGGAGCAGGAGAGGGAGACCAGATAGGAGGAAGAATTAGCAGAATCCCAAGAAGACTAATTTGCTGCAAATAAAAATGAAAAATAGAAAGTTAAATATAAAGTGGCAGCCAAGTGTCATAGATCGCTCCCCTCTACCGCTGAGCCCTCCGCCCCACTGCATCCCCTGCTCCCTGAGTGCTTCCATCTGCCCCGTCCCTAGTGCTTCCCTGACACTAGCTGTGTGGGCTCTCACCAGACGGGAAAGGACGGCTTTATGGCTGGGTTTTTATTATTAGCATTTTCCTCAGGGGTTTGATGCACCTTTCTCCTCTGCCTCTGCCTCCTCCTGCTCTTCCTCCTCTGGATCCTCCTCTGTGCTCTGCGGCCCAGCAATGCAGGACAAAGGGAAGAAAGATTGGAGACACTTGCGAGACCTGCCATGATGAGTCTTGCTCATGCACACGGGCTCAAAGAGGCCATCAGATTTGGGCACAAGAAGGAATGGCCTAAAGACTTTAGGGTTCAGAAAAATTCAGGCTTCCTCTGGGCCCCTGGGCAGGGATTCTCCAGGGGCATCAGGCAAGTACATATCCCCACACAGAAATGCAAAGGGTTAGCGGGGCAATCGGGTTTCAGTCCTTCCCATGTTGTGTGTGTCCATGTCTACCGAGAAGGGGTTTGACCCCTCCCTCTGCAGGCTGGAGGTGAATGGAGGCCTCCCACTTCCACACACCACAACTCAGTGAAGAAAGCATTCCTCACTCTCCAGGAGGAGGAGATGGTCCTATAGCAAGCAAACAAAGGTACCCAGAATGCTTTGCAGTGGGTCTCTGCACATTGAGGGGGTCTGATGGCAGACACACTCAGGAGGACGAGAGATGAGGAGAGATACTGGGGAGGCATGAGAAGGGCAGAGGTACCTTGTTATAGTGATTTGCCACACACACAAGGTCCTGTTCTTTAGGAGGCAGCACTGCATGACTCTGAACAAAGGGACAGGCCATGACATTTCACTGCCTGCTTAGCCCACCACTGAGCAGGAGGGAGGAAACAGAGAAGAGGCTCTTATGGTGAGGAAGATAAGCCATGAACAGGGACAGCAAAGTGCAAGTTGGTCTCACCTTGGCTTTGCGGCTAGGCTCAGAGCTCAGGCCATTGGGGGAGTTGTACAGTTCTTTGGAGACCACGCAGAGGAACTCTGTCTGGTCCTCATTCCCATAGTTATAGGATGACCCAATATTCACCAGCTGGAAATGAAGAGAGAGACAAAGTCAAAGATCTCACACATGGTTTGCTGCATGGCCACCTCTCACCAGGAGCAGGAAGATGGACAATGCCTCCAGGAACCTGGAGTCAGATGCTCATGTAATCCAGATACCAGAGTGACTGGGGATTAACAAGAGGATGTGACACAGAGAACTGGGGAGGTGGAGCTGCTATTACACAAAGAACCGTAACCTGATTCAGATTCCTCCAAGCACCCCAGAAAAGTGGCAGACAGATGGGATCAACTGGCACTACGACTGATGAGTAAAGCCAGCACAATGCCCACTAAAGGAGAGGGGTATTCTGGTGCCTGGGTGTTAGAGCATGTTCCCTTTTCCTCCTCTAGCACGCAGCTCCTCTTCTAGCCCACACACCCTTCTCTACCTGCTCGAAGCGCCATCCATCTGACATAGTGGAAACCATCTGAGTGAGTTCTTCTTCCTGGCACTGTAGCACCCGGTACACATGCTTCGGAGGCACCTGTGAAGAAAGCGAGGTAGATGGCTGAAGAAGTCAGCCTTTCAGCAGATGAATTAGAAAGACATTGAGTCGTGCTGCTACTTACCCTAAAAAGATTCTGAATGTTATTCTGTGACAAAGAGTGATACCCTCGTGGCTGGGATTACAAAAAGAGGGAGATCCGCAGCCCAACGTCATATTTCAGGGCAGGGCAAGGGGTGGTAGGAGAAGACAAAGGTGTCTGCAGGATCACAGCTCAGGTGTAGCAGGAGAGCACATATATTAAAAGCGGGGAAAGGAAGGATCCAGCACTCAGCAGAGGCCATGGCCGTGCTTACAGGAAGTTTGCATCTGTTATCACTGATAACGAAAGCCATTTATATAGTGCCGTAAATGTCCACTGTGGTTGAGTGAGGAGGCACAAGGCGAGGCCCAGCCTCTGCTTCGGGGTTGTTTATAAAGTAAGGCAGACAAGACAAAAAAGCAGTGCAAGTGCAGACAACCTCAGCAGGGAGAACTGCCGAAGGAAAATGATTACGGAGAGATGGCTGGTGAAGGGAAATAGTAGCTCTGATGCAGGATTCCTCAGTGACCTGGTGAAAGTAAAATCACATAATCTATCTGTGTCTCTGTTTCCAATCTGCAAAATGGGGGTAACTGGATTTCTCCCACCCTTTTCTTGTATACTTAGATTCTTGTATACTTGCCCCTTGTACCTGTGTCACTGTGTAGTTCTTCTCCTCCAACCTGTCCTTGATTATTCTGATTAAAGGGCCAATGTTATAGAATTCAGCTTCTTCAAGAACCCCTAGAAACAAAGAGCACAAACCACGTGGGAATAAGTGTCCTTCTTCGTCCCATTTTCCAGTACACAGACCTTCCTGAAGGGAAAGCCCCTCCTGGCTGCTTCAGGAATTCACATCCCTGGACAGAGGAGTCTATGCCCTGGGGAGAAGGGCCATCCAACATAACAGTTCTCTGCTGCTTGAAAGTTCTCACAACTGGAGATTGAATTCAGGCCCTCTTTATTATTGCCCCAATGGGCTGTGAAGGAGTGTCTGACAGGCGTATGGTGTCAGGGGCTCCACAACTGTAGATAGCACCCTTGCTCTCTGGTTAACGTTCCCAGGATTCACCCTGCTGGGAAACTGTACCCATGCTCCTACCCTGGCTGCTGTTCCAGGAGGAGGATACTACCCACTAATGCCTAATCCCAGGCCTGCGGATGATTTTTACAGGAAGTGAAAGACTCTACCTATTGGAACCCAGGCCCCCTGATTGCAGAGCCAGGGAGTCTGTGAACTAAAGGGTGCTTTTAGGCCCATAGCTACCTGAAGGCTGATTCTTGCCTGTTGGTTACTGTCCTGCAGGGTCTGTTCAAGGGGGATTAAATCCAGACCTCTCAGTTACAGAGTACTATCGAAGTGGTAGAGGGGAGAGATCTATTACACTTGGCTGCAGAGTGCGAGTGAATCGTGGTCATTGTCCTAGGAATTGAGTCTAGATTTCTGGTCCCTGTCCTGGGCCTGCTGATGATCTCTGCATGCTACTTGACCCCAAAGCAGCTGCACAAAGATTTGTGTTTCACTTCATTAACCTACAGTAGCTGCATCTGTCTGCTCCCCACAGGATCATGTTTGCCAAGAGGGAACCTTATAAGCCCACAAGGGAGAATGAACCTAGGAACCAGCACTCAGTTACCACACAGCTTCCTTGTTTAGATCAGTTCACAGACAGGGCAAGCAGGTGGGATTTATTTGCCCCTAACCATCCCACTTAGGCCCAGGATCCAGTGAAAAGTTACATCAATGTTGGTACATCCTTGGTGGACAAAACCCCTGTGTAGATGCACCTGTGTCAATGGAAGAAGTTTCCATCTACGTAACTAACTTCATCCGGGAAGGCAGCATTCCTACAATGACAGAAAAACTCCTTCTGCATAGTCTCCATAGGGTAGACATCCCCGAAACCCTCTCTGAGCTTCTCATTCTCCCACCCCATGGGTTCCTCTCTCTCAAATTACACTGAGAGAAATGGCACATTGGGAACAAAAAAAAATTAAGCTCACTCTCAGGCACTTGGGGCTCACATGCATCCTGTGGTGTTAACACTAGGGCAAGGCATCCATTTCCTGCTCGTTAATTCATCAGAGAGCCTACTGTGCGTCACTGCTATGGCCTAACCACTTCTTTCCCAGCCCTGGAAACAAAAGCTTTATGTTCTGAACAGTGGAGCACTGGTGATAAAACCAGTGTGCACAGAGCTGAATCAGCCCTGGTTCCCCCTGCCATAATATCATCCCGTCACTACAGGTAAGGGGAAACTCCGGCAAGTTTTTTATTGCCTACTCTTATGGGTTTTATTGTATGGCCCGTGGGGCACAGAGCACTCCCCAAGAGGCAGGTTCCAGAGATGGTGGTCTCAAAAACTCTAGCAGAGGGGAAGCAGCCTGCCACCAGGGGGAATTTGTTAAACAGCAGAATTGATGATGGTCAGGAAAATGGGGTGAACAGGACCCAATGTACCCCATCATGAATAGAGGGAATAGGTGTTAAGAGGGAGTTTTCTGGGTTTCAAACACTTACCTTCCTCAGCCATGTCTTTGTTCAGAACCAGCTTGCCATGACGGAGAAAATTCAGGATGGGTCCAAAATAGGTGGGGTCCCGGTCTATCAGGTATGCACCAGTCTCATCCTAACAATAGGGACAAGCAGCGTTCCCTGTAAGCTGAGCGCTTGGGCGGACACCTAGGAGAGATTCAGTTGCTGCCCAGCTGATGAGCAGAGCTCCCAGAGCCTTCAGCATGTATTTCTCCTGGTGGTGCACATCCGCACATGCTCAGTGCAGAAAACGTTTATTCCACCCAGAGATGGAAGAAATTAGAGGGACCACTGGAGACAAGCCACAATGGGAACAACCCACGGAGGAAATTTGTCATGGCCCCTAACTGCTCTAGAAAACAGACTAGAATAAGAACTGTGGTAGTCCTGGTTTATACTTCCATCGCTCCTGTGGTGTGGTAGACAGAGCGGTGCGGTAGACAGAGACAAGGGGATAGGAAACCTGAGTCATTTTGGCCCACCTTGCGCTATGACGAAAAGTCAAAATCCCAAAATGCGATTGTGAATAGAAAATTCAAAAAGAAGGGGAAAAAAATCTAACAGAAGAGATCAAAATATTTGAGTTCATTTTTGACTATTTTAAAACATTTACCTAAAAAATTACAAAGTTTTAAAACAAAGTAATTTTGATCCCAAACCCAGAAATCTTCAATTTTGAAAATATCAAAATGGAACAGTTCAACAATTTCAAAACTTTTTTTCCAAAACAGGAAATTTGTCAAAACAGACTCCTTTCCCAGAAACAATTCTGGTTTCCAAGTTAAAAAAAAAAACAATCAATCAAAAAACACCTGGCCTGCTCTAATAGTGGTACCCACCCTCCTTCACAAAGTGATTTGAGAGCGACACATTAAAAGTAGCATATAACAGCTAACTTTATGATCCCAAAGCACTTCCCAAACGATCTGCATATCAAAACAAAAAGGCAGTCAAGTAGCACTTTAAAGACTAACAAAATAATTTATAAGGACAGACTTCAAACTCTCTTAGTTAATGGGCACAAAACAGACATAAAAACATTCCTGAACCACAAACCTGTTAGCCGGCATTTTAATGGAGTGGGCCGTTCTGTTAATGACTTAAGAGTCTGCCTGTTACTGAAGAGGAAGTTTCACAACACTCTTAAAATAGAGGCTGCTAAACTTCTTTTATATTCAAATTTGGCACATTAACACGTGGTTTGAACCGGGATGGGAATTTTCTGGGTCACCATAGGGGCTTGTTTGCATCCTCGGCTTAATCTAATTCTTGACTCCCCCCGCCCCCGCCCCGTCTGCCCCTCTACTCTCTGATTTGCTCACCTTGGTAATTTTTTTTCTGAGTTGTCCACTTTGATTACTGTTTTTGGTTCTCCATGCCTTAAATATTGAGACGGTTCTGGTATGGCTATGGTCTGAAGAAATGGGTCTGTCCCACGAAAGCTCATCACCTAATAAATTATTTTGTTCATCATTGAAGTGCTACTTGGCTGCTTTTTTGTTTTGATAGTATATAGACTAGCACGGCTTTCTCTCTGTTACTACCTGCATATAGTACCACAGACAAGCAGCTACGCCTCTGGAAGGAATGGCTGCAGCCAGCTGGCACACATCACATTGCAAAACAGTAGGGAGCAGAAGCATATTGGAAAGAAGACTTGGTTAAATGTCAGCAAAGAAAGAAAAAAAAAAAAGACAGTCCGGTAGCACCTTAAAGAATAACAATTTTATTTATTAGGTAATCAGCTTTCATGGGTAAGACCCCCTGGAAAGCTTATTACCTAATAAATAAAATTGTTGCTCTTTAAAGTGTTACAGGACTGCTTGGTTTTTGTTTTGTTTTGTGTGAAGCCAGGACTACCACAGCTACCCTTCTGAGACTGGTTAAACTTGTTCTCTGCGTAAAAGTACCCTGGGACTTTCAACGTTCAAGTGGAGCCTTGTTATCGGTCTCATCCTAAACTAAGGTGACCAAATAACAAGTGTGAAAAATCAGGATCAGGGTTGGGCAGGGAGAGGAGTAGTAGGTCCCTGTGTAAGAAATAGGACCAAATATCAAGATAGTTCCTATAAAATCGGGCTCTCCCTATCCTAAATAGGCATGCAGAGCCAACTTCACACTACTCTCAATGTTGAATAGTAACAGAGAGGAAGCCGTGCTAGTCTATACACTATCAAAACAAAAAGCAGTCAAGTAGCACTTTAAAGACTAGCAAAATAGTTTATTAGGTGATGAGCTTTCGTGGGACAGACCCACTTCTTCAGATCATTCCGGTCTGGCTATGGTCTACAGAAGTGGGTCTGTCCCACGAAAGCTCACCAAATAAACTATTTTGCTAGTCTTTAAAGTGCTACTTGACTGCTTTTTGTTTTGATACTCTCAATGTGTCTCCCTGGAAAGACCCAATGGCTGAAATGATCCTGCTGGGGCCTGAGGCCCTAGCAATTTCACCCCTACAGTGCAGACCCCCAAGGCTATAGTCTGTAAGGTTAGCAGGGAGATCCCGGCACAAAAAAGATGTGATGTGGATTCTCAGCTCAGGATTCCTGCCTCTTCAGCCTGTACTGCCAGGAGGGCAAATGGGAGACGCGCTCTGCATACACTCGGAATCTGGTCTCTGTCATCAGCAGAAGCTGGTGCAATAAAAAAATATACCTCACCCACCTTGTCTCTCCCCTGGGAGGCTATTTATTGCAGCTCCTGACATGTCTCCTTGGGGGCTAGGGCCTGGGCCTCTTATGGGGCCCTGCAGCATCCCTGACAGCTGGTGGGGTAGCCGGGGAGCCAGGTTCTATGCTGTGCCACACCAGGGGGTGGGGAGCAGGCCTGTTTGGTCCCCACTAGCAAGCCAGAAACAATCTCCCTTCCCCAGTGGGGGCGGCCCCCCAGGGGCTCTGGATGGCTGGGAAGCAGGCGGCGAGTTCGCCGGGGCAGAGGTGCAGTGTTTTAACCAGGTCCCGTCTCTCAGTCCGTCTCTCCAGCCCGCCCCCTCTTGATCCCGCACCGGGAGCCCTCGCCTCCCTCTGCCCGAGTCCGCTCCTCCCTGCGTGCCCGGCGCTGTCTCAGCGCCCCCGCGCTGGCCGCTCACCCGGTCGGACTGCAGCTCCTCGCCCTGGCACAAGCGGCAGAGGAAGGATTTCTGCTCCCGGCACAGCGTCTGCCGGGTGGTGAGGAACACCGTGCCCCCCACGTTCAGCCGCACCCACTTAGCCCGGCCGCTGTCCGCGGGCGGCGGCGGGGGGCTCGCGCGGGGGTAAGACACCCGCTCGGCAGCCGGCGTGTCATCCCCTCCTTCCATCCTCATCTCTCCCTCTCGGCCAGCGCCCCGCCCACCGGCCCCCGCTGCGAGTGTTGGGCACCAGAGGCTGCTGGGATCTGTAGTTTATCTGGTGTTCCCCGCCCCAGCGGTGGCTGTCGGTCATGGGTGCTCCACGTGGGCAGCCGTGGGACGTTCGGGGAAGGACGGTGCTGCTCCCAAGGGCGTGTCTGTTATTAGGCGTGATGGGCTCAAGCCACACCCCAGCTCCTCATTCTGAACGCTCCCCCCGGCCCAGGGATGCCAGGGTAATGGGTTTGCTTTGGAGCCTTTCTCTGGTCGCTTGACAGCTGTCCAGTGCTCTCAAACAACAGGTAAACGCTGGCGATATTAATTACCACATTTCATCATCTCTGCAACGGGTCATCCAAGAATCTTGGAAACTTCAGTTTTGCACAGCCCACGCTCTTGGCAGCAGGTGATTTTTGGCACCAGCCCGTGCCAGGATATGGAGTGTAATCTATGCTGCTACTGCTGTTGCAGGAAGGTGCAGTTTATACACCTCCATTACCGGGTGGTGCAGGCAGTGTTGTTTTGGGCCGAGTAGAAATCCAGCACATGGGCCCAGAGCAGTTGTGACTAAGGGCAGGTCTACACTACGGTGGAAGGCGGAATTAAGGTAGGCAATTCCAGCTATGTTTATTACGTAGCTGGAGTCAATGTACCTTAAGTTGGGTTTTCACACTATTGCCACTAAGGCTGTGTCCACACTACGAGATAAAATCAAATTAATAATAATGTTTTTGTAACTCTGGAATTTATAAATTCGATTTTGAATATTCTCACCTCCCCACATGCTCCTCACAAAGTCGACTGATTGCTGCCACACTCAATGGCAAACACTGACTTGCAGCAGTGCATTGTGGGAACCTATCCCACAGTTCCTTCATCTCCATAGTATTCTGGATATGTTTGCTGCTCTGACATCACTTTCCCACGTAGCATTTTCCTTATTCCCCTCCTGTGTTAAGCAAATGTCCATTTTTCCAGTCAGAAGGAAGGAAAAGTAGGGCATCAACAAAGATGATAAAGTTAACAGAAATCTCTTTCTTCTGTAAGTGAATTATCAAGGATTTCATAAAAATCAACAAGCGTGTGTCTTTGCAGCTGGCCATCCACTGACTGTCCCCCCTCCCATGATTGCATCCGATCCCTGAAAACACAGGGAGAATGAAAAGCTCAAAGAGTTGATAGCAAAGTTTTTGAAAAAAAGAGAGTTGCTGAGGGGGGGTATTTGGCTTCCAAGTCCCCTATACAGCTTCTGTGCACAGTCTGTGTTCTCAACTGGCCATCCACAGACTGTCCCCACTCCCTTGAGTGCATCTGATTCCTGAAAATAACACAGGGACAATGAAAAACCTGGAGGAATTCCCTGAAAAACACACATCCTTTGTTCCCCACTGGCTGGAAAGGTCACCTGGCCCTGTCTCCTTAGCCCTTTGTCCTCCATGCTGGCCAGAACTGCCTGACTGCCAAGCTGAGCTGGGCTGGGCTTCTTGGTCACCCAGTAACTGGTTGTTAGGGTCTCCCACCCCCAGGCCTTTGTCCAGGAGTTCTGACTGCTATGTGAGGTCATTCCTGGTCCTCTGTAACAACAAGCCTTATCCCACCACCTTGTTAAACATGCAGTGCATGGGCAATCTAAGGTACACACTATTATTCACATAAAACACTGCAAAAATTCCCAACTTTGTCACCCCAACATACACCATTCCCCTTACAGGCCCTAGCACTAGTGGGTGCACTGAGGGAGAGGAGATATCATAGCTGGAATATGCTGCCCTCTGGCTATTTTCTGCTGCTGAACAGCCCCTAAGGGCAGGGGTCCTCTCTCCTGTGGAAGGAGGGCCTCAAACAGGTTTCAGGGAGTCAGTCCTCCAAGCAGGGCCAGTGTTCAGTTCACTGGGGTTCAGGGCAGAAAGCTGAAGCCCAGGGCCCTGAGCCCCACCCACTTGGGACTGAAGCCAAAGCCTCAGCAACTTTAGCTTCACACCCAGGCAATGTCACTGCTTGGTAGCCTGTAACACTGGCCTTGGCTTTTATAAGCAGAAGCCCAGCAGTCGAGGCACAAGTGGGCCATGGAGTTTTTACAGCAAGTTTGGGAGAGCCTCAGAAACAGAAAGCTTGAAGACTCCTGTCCTAGCCATCACTGCAGCTGAGTGTAAATACAAATGGGCCTGAGACCCCACCGATTCACAGCAGGAGGCAGAC
Organism: Carettochelys insculpta; assembly: GCF_033958435.1. NCBI lineage: Eukaryota > Metazoa > Chordata > Testudines > Carettochelyidae > Carettochelys > Carettochelys insculpta. The sequence continues at coordinate 279,565,063 of NC_134137.1, read as the reverse complement.
TAGCAGACCCTGGATACACAAAGAACATGTACCAAGGGCAGCATAGTCATTTTTGCAACCCCCTACTCCTTATCTCTGTGTCACAGACTTTGGTTACAGTGGAAAAGCAGACCAAAGTCCTTTATAATCAGTCATCTATTTTTCCCCTCTTATCCTGCCCCCCATGCACCCCTTCTCTCCCTCCAGCTGCCATCCTTCAATTCCTTTGCCTCCATCTTTTTGCCCACTTTTCTCTGCTTTAGTCCCTATCCATCTCTTTCCTCCCACAGCTGCACATGGTCTAGGTCAGGGTTTCTTGAACTGTGTTCCCTGGAACACTTGTGTTCCGTGACCAACTCATGGGTGTGCAGAGAGTATCTGATGCTTGGTGGTAGACACTGGGGGTATATATCTTGGGTTATTAACACCAGAGACAATGTTACTTCTTCACCGCTATGACACCTGATTGAATGACTTCATCTTGTTTTTGCAGTGTATGTTGCTGTTTGGTTTTTTTTAGTCTGACAATTTTTTTAAACAAAAATTTTCATAAGTGTTCTGCATAAAAATATTTTTTCTTCTTCTGTGGTCTCAAGACATTTAACACTGCTGTAGGGCAACAGAAGGTCCTACGGCACCTGATAGACGAACAGACATTTTGGAGCTTAAGCTTTCGTGGGCAAAGACCTGCTTCATCAGATGCATGATGCACGTCTTTGCCCACAAAAGCTTACGCTCCAAAATATCTGTTAGTCTATAAGGTGCCACAGGACTTCTTGTTGTTCTCGAAGATAAAGACTAACACAGTTACCACTCTGATGCTCTAGGGCAGTGATTCTCAAACTGTGATTCAGTACACAAAATGGGACACAACCCCATATTAAAGCAGTTGCCGGGCTAGCATTAAAGTTGTTGGGCCCTGGAGCTGTGGTAAATATAACTTAAAATTCTTACCAGTATTGTTCTATTGCAACCCACCTTGGCGTGGAGGGTGGGTCGCAGTAGGGCAGTACTGCTATGTCACATCGGACCAGACGTGAACGTATTTCACCTGACGAGAAGCAAAAATCAAAGAGGCTTTGTAATGTAAACTAGTGCGACTGTAAAATATATGCGATTAAAGCAGTAACTTCGATTTTCTGATTAATGCAGTTTCATTCCCACTAGAATGCACAGGGATGCAGTGAGGTTTAGGGTGAGCGCTGGGTGTACATGAGGGAAGTGGGGGAGTCAAGGCACAGGTTTGGGAGCGCTGGAGACTCAGGGCAGAAGTTGGCTGGAGTGCCAGAAGCTCAGGGCAGATAGTGAGCATGGAGTGCCAGGGGCTCAGGGAGGGCAGGGAGGAAGTGGGAGGTGCAGGAGTCAAGGCTGAGGGTGCGTGGGAGTACCCTGGGGCAGGGTAACTTTACCTGGCCACAAGGGATCTGTGGGCCATCTGTGTGGGGTCACTGCTGCAGGAAAACTGCCAGCAGCGTGAGAGCCCTCTGGTTTCTTCCTAAGGGCTGCAGGCAACAGCGCACAGCAGGGACAGCACATAACCTGCCTTCTGCCTCACCTGGCTGCTAATACCCATTCCTCAGTGCCAGCCTGCAGCTGCAGCTGCCTGGCTGGGAGAGCGCATTGCAAGCTGCATCCCAGCAGGCTCTTTAAATGGTGGGCCCTGGCTGGCTCTTTCCTGAGTAGTGCACCAGGGCATACACCGTTGCATACTCCCTTACTTTCACCTCTGAACTGGAATCAAGGCCAAATCCCATGTCCCATCCCCCAAGGCCATCAAGGATGGCACTGGGGTGCTGAGGGTGCTGCAGCACCTCCTGTCTTCAAGTGGCTTCCGTTACACACAGAGTTCCCAGTTGGGTTCAACAGCTCTCAGCGCCCCTATTCTAAGGATTGTTCCAGCACCCCTGCCCAGGGCTGAAGCCAAAGACTGAGAATTTTAGTTCTGCATGACAAGGCTCAGGTTAAAGGCCTCCCACCGGAACCAGAAACCCTTGGGCTTCAGCTTTGGCCCCACCAGGGCAGCAGGGTTCAGGGGTTTGGTGTCCTCCCCTCCCCCACTACCCAGGCTTGGCTTCCTTGTCAGAAGTGCAAGAACCCTGCTCCCTGCGTATTGATCGGAAGACAAACCCCTCCCCCCGTCACACTTTTCTCTTCAGGCTAATCTAAGATAAAGGGTGGTGTGACCAACAGGGACCTTTCTTTAATCAAATCTGTTGATGCCAACGGGATTGCTTAGGTGTAACCACAGGTCAGTTAACTCTTGGAATGCAGGGAATCGAACACCCGACGTTGTTTCCTGAGGGAGATTTTCAGTTTCGAGACCTGCAGCGCCAGCCTTGTGAAAACGCCTGCCCCTACTGTGGGCAGCTTTCCCTAGGGCTTCACCTTAGCAAGGTACTGAAGCCCAAAACTAATTTTAAGCCTGTGGCCATGTGCCATGCCAGTCAGTGGAAGTACCTGACAAAGAGCTCCATGTAAATTCATCTCTCTTGCTAGTGGAAATGGATCCAATAAAAGCTATTACCTCACTCACCCACCTTGTCTCTCTACTAGCTCGGGACCAACATGGCTACAACACTGCCCA